>NC_139221.1:28615395-29260395 GCF_055691185.1 Crinia signifera
ACAGGCATAGACACTGCTGGCTGCCACTCCCTGTGCATCCGTTCACCCGCCAGTCAGTGCCGCCCGTCACAGGCATGGACACTGGCCGGCTGCCACTCCCTGCACATCCATACACCCGCCAGTCAGTGCCGCCCGTTACAGGCATAGACACTGGCGGCTGCCGCTCCCTGCACATCCATACACCCGCCAGTCAGTGCCGCCCGTCCCAGACACTGACAAATGGCGGCTGCCGCTGCCTTCCCAGCCCACACACCGGCCAGCCAGTGGCGCCTGTCCAAACCCCCACGCTGTCTCTTTGTCTAGAGGCAGGCTGCAGCCCAGGACTGCTGGAGTGGAGAGTGCAACGAGGACAGTAGCACATCTACAGCTCACATGTACGAGTGGTCTAACCACTCGTGCATGGGCGAGCTCTTTCCGCATCATTTGATGGTCGGTGACCATCGAATGATGGGGGAGGTTCCCACAGGCATGTGAACGGATGTTCACATAAAACATCCATCCGCATGCCGAGCAGCCGAATTCGGCGTGCGAATGGTCGGTGCGGCCGATCCATTGGCTAGGCGGAGTTTGGTACATTCGCTTCGGGTAGAAGTGAGAGATGTTGCCCATAGCAACCAATAAGTTTCTACTTATTTATCTAGCACCTTCCAGAGGATAATAGCTAGAGTCTGTTTGGTTGCTATGGGCAATATCTTTCACTTCTAAAAACTCTTTAGTTGATGTTTCCCCTAATGTATGTATTTTTTACATAATTTTTGTTAATAAAGTTGTCTTGCCACAAAGGTTTTTTTTTTTTTTTAAACAAAGCTGAAGCTTTATCAAAACATGGAGAAAAATATAGTGAAGAGACATAGGGATATATTTAGTAACGGCCGATGTTAACCCCTTCCTGACAGAGCCAGTTTTTGCGTTCCTGACAGAGCCCTTTTTTTCAAATCTGACATGTCTCACTTAAGTGGGGATAACTTTTTTTTGCTTTTACTTATCCCAGTGATTTTGAGATTGTTTTTTCGTGACACATTGTACTTCAAATTAGTGGTAAATTTGGGTCGATACAGTCTGTGTTTTTTTGTGAAAAATACCAAAATATCGTGAAAAAATGGAAAATTTAGCGATTTGCAAAATGTTAAATTTTCTGCTTGTGAGACAAATAATCTTACCACTCAAAATAGTGAATAACTAACATAGACCATATGTCTACTTTATGTTGACATCATTATTTCAACTTCCTTTTAATTTTTTGGGACACTAGGAGGCTTACAATATGAATAGCAAATTCTCAAATTTTCAAGAAAATTTCAAACACTGATTTTTTTAGGGACCAGTTCAGTTCTGATGTGACTTTGAGGGACTTGTATGTGAGACACCCCCATAAATGATGCCATTTCAAAAACTGCACCCCTCAAAGTATTCAAAACAGCATTTTGGAAGTTTGTTAACCCTTTAGGTGTTTCACAGAAATTAAAACAAAGTGTAGGTGAAATTTCAAAATTTCTTTTTTTTTGCAGATTTGCAATTTTAATACATTTTTCTAAGGAACACAGTACATTTTACTAGAGAAATGTGACTAAAAATTGATTCCCCCAATTCTTTTGTTTTCATAAATATCCTATATGTGGCCCTAGTGTGCACGGTGACCAAACCACAGGCTTCATAATAGAAGGAGCACCTACTTGATTTTGGAGCCTCCTTTTTATGAGATTATTTTTTAGGCACCATGTAGGTTTCTAGGCACCATAAGATGCTAAAAGTTAGGAACCCCCCCACAAGTGACCCCATTTTGCAAACTACACCCCTCAGGGAATTCATCTAGGGGTATAGTGTACATTTCAAACCCCCAGGGGTTTCACCAATTGTGGTACAACTGGGCAGTGAAAATGAAAAAAATTTTTTTTTACACAAAAATGCAGTTCTGGCTCCAAATTTGTCATTTTCAGAAGGTATGAAGGAGACAAAGCACCCCAAAATCTGTGCCCCAATTTCTCCCGAGTACGGCAATGCCTCACATGTGACCAAAAAATACCAGTTGGGTGCATGGCAGGACTCAGAAGGGAAGGAGTGATTTTTGGATTTTGCAGCTCAGATTCTGGTGGAATTTTGGTGGGTGCTATGTCGCATTAGCAAGACCCCCAAAGCACCAATACAGTGGAACCCCCCCACAAGTGACCCCATTTTGCAAACTACACCCCTCAGGGAATTCATCTAGGGGTATAGTGTACATTTCAAACCCCCAGGGGTTTCACCAATTTTGATACAAGTGGGCAGTGAAAATGAAAAATTACATTTTTTTACACAAAAATGCAGTTCTGGCTCAAAATTTTTCATTTTCAGAAGGTATGAAGGAGAAAAAGCACCCCAAAATCTGTGCCCCAATTTCTCCCGAGTACGGCAATGCCTCACATGTGACCAAAAAATACCAGTTGGGTGCATGGCAGGACTCAGAAGGGAAGGAGTGATTTTTGGATTTTGCAGCACAGATTCTGGTGGAATGAATGGTGGGTGCTATGTTGCACCAATACAGTGGAACCCCCCCACAAGTCACCCCATTTTGCAAAGTACACCCCTCAGGGAATTTATCTAGGGGTATAGTGTACATTTCAAACCCCCAGGGGTTTCACCAATTTTGATACAAGTGGGCAGTGAAAATGAAAAATTACATTTTTTTACACAAAAATGCAGTTCTGGCTCAAAATTTTTCATTTTCAGAAGGTATGAAGGAGAAAAAGCACCCCAAAATATGTGCCCCAATTTCTACCGAGTACGGAAATGCCTCACATGTGACCAAAAAATACCAGTTGGGTGCATGGCAGGACTCAGAACGGAAGGAGTGATTTTTGGATTTTGCGGCTCAGATTCTGGTGGAATTTTGGTGGGTGCTATGTCGCATTAGCAAGACCCCCCAAGCACCAATACAGTGGAACCCCCCCACAAGTCACCCCATTTTGAAAACTACACCCCTCAGGGAATTCATCTAGGGGTATAGTGTACATTTCAAACCCCCAGGGGTTTCACCAATTTTGATACAAGTGGGCAGTGAAAATGAAAAATTACATTTTTTACACAAAAATGCAGTTCTGGCTCGAAATTTTTCATTTTCAGAAGGTATGAAGGAGAAAAAGCACCCCAAAATCTGTGCCCCAATTTCTCCCGAGTACGGCAATGCCTCACATGTGACCAAAAAATACCAGTTGGGTGCATGGCAGGACTCAGAACGGAAGGAGTGATTTTTGGATTTTGCAGCTCAGATTCTGGTGGAATTTTGGTGGGTGCTATGTCGCATTAGCAAGACCCCCCAAGCACCAATACAGTGGAACCCCCCCACAAGTCACCCCATTTTGCAAACTACACCCCTCAGGGAATTCATCTAGGGGTATAGTGTACATTTCAAACCCCCAGGGGTTTCACCAATTTTGATACAAGTGGGCAGTGAAAATGAAAAATTACATTTTTTTACACAAAAATGCAGTTCTGGCTCAAAATTTTTCATTTTCAGAAGGTATGAAGGAGAAAAAGCACCCCAAAATCTGTGCCCCAATTTCTCCCGAGTACGGCAATGCCTCACATGTGACCAAAAAATACCAGTTGGGTGCATGGCAGGACTCAGAACGGAAGGAGTGATTTTTGGATTTTGCAGCACAGATTTTGGTGGAATGAATGGTGGGTGCTATGTTGCACCAATACAGTGGAACCCCCCCACAAGTCACCCCATTTTGCAAAGTACACCCCTCAGGGAATTCATCTAGGGGTATAGTGTACATTTCAAACCCCCAGGGGTTTCACCAATTTTGATACAAGTGGGCAGTGAAAATGAAAAATTACATTTTTTTACACAAAAATGCAGTTCTGGCTCAAAATTTGTCATTTTCAGAAGGTATGAAGGAGACAAAGCACCCCAAAATCTGTGCCCCAATTTCTCCCGAGTACGGCAATGCCTCACATGTGACCAAAAAATACCATTTGGGTGCATGGCAGGACTCAGAAGGGAAGGAGTGATTTTTGGATTTTGCAGCTCAGATTCTGGTGGAATTTTGGTGGGTGCTATGTTGCATTAGCAAGACCCCCCAAGCACCAATACAGTGGAACCCCCCCACAAGTCACCCCATTTTGCAAACTACACCCCTCAGGGAATTCATCTAGGGGTATAGTGTACATTTAAAACCCCCAGGGGTTTCACCAATTTTGATACAAGTGGGCAGTGAAAATGAAAAATTACATTTTTTACACAAAAATGCAGTTCTGGCTCAAAATTTTTCATTTTCAGAAGGTATGAAGGAGAAAAAGCACCCCAAAATCTGTGCCCCAATTTCTCCCGAGTACGGCAATGCCTCACATGTGACCAAAAAATACCATTTGGGTGCATGGCAGGACTCAGAAGGGAAGGAGTGATTTTTGGATTTTGCAGCTCAGATTCTGGTGGAATTTTGGTGGGTGCTATGTCGCATTAGCAAGACCCCCCAAGCACCAATACAGTGGAACCCCCCCACAAGTGACCCCATTTTGCAAACTACACCCCTCAGGGAATTCATCTAGGGGTATAGTGTACATTTAAAACCCCCAGGGGTTTCACCAATTTTGATACAAGTGGGCAGTGAAAATGAAAAATTACATTTTTTACACAAAAATGCAGTTCTGGCTCAAAATTTTTCATTTTCAGAAGGTATGAAGGAGAAAAAGCACCCCAAAATCTGTGCCCCAATTTCTCCCGAGTACGGCAATGCCTCACATGTGACCAAAAAATACCAGTTGGGTGCATGGCAGGACTCAGAAGGGAAGGAGTGATTTTTGGATTTTGCAGCTCAGATTCTGGTGGAATTTTGGTGGGTGCTATGTCGCATTAGCAAGACCCCCCAAGCACCAATACAGTGGAACCCCCCCACAAGTCACCCCATTTTGCAAACTACACCCCTCAGGGAATTCATCTAGGGGTATAGTGTACATTTCAAACCCCCAGGGGTTTCACCAATTTTGATACAAGTGGGCAGTGAAAATGAAAAAATTACATTTTTTTACACAAAAATGCAGTTCTGGCTCAAAATTTTTCATTTTCAGAAGGTATGAAGGAGAAAAAGCACCCCAAAATCTGTGCCCCAATTTCTCCCGAGTACGGCAATGCCTCACATGTGACCAAAAAATACCAGTTGGGTGCATGGCAGGACTCAGAACGGAAGGAGTGATTTTTGGATTTTGCAGCACAGATTTTGGTGGAATGAATGGTGGGTGCTATGTTGCACCAATACAGTGGAACCCCCCCACAAGTCACCCCATTTTGCAAAGTACACCCCTCAGGGAATTCATCTAGGGGTATAGTGTACATTTCAAACCCCCAGGGGTTTCACCAATTTTGATACAAGTGGGCAGTGAAAATGAAAAATTACATTTTTTTACACAAAAATGCAGTTCTGGCTCAAAATTTGTCATTTTCAGAAGGTATGAAGGAGACAAAGCACCCCAAAATCTGTGCCCCAATTTCTCCCGAGTACGGCAATGCCTCACATGTGACCAAAAAATACCATTTGGGTGCATGGCAGGACTCAGAAGGGAAGGAGTGATTTTTGGATTTTGCAGCTCAGATTCTGGTGGAATTTTGGTGGGTGCTATGTTGCATTAGCAAGACCCCCCAAGCACCAATACAGTGGAACCCCCCCACAAGTCACCCCATTTTGCAAACTACACCCCTCAGGGAATTCATCTAGGGGTATAGTGTACATTTAAAACCCCAGGGGTTTCACCAATTTTGATACAAGTGGGCAGTGAAAATGAAAAATTACATTTTTTACACAAAAATGCAGTTCTGGCTCAAAATTTTTCATTTTCAGAAGGTATGAAGGAGAAAAAGCACCCCAAAATCTGTGCCCCAATTTCTCCCGAGTACGGCAATGCCTCACATGTGACCAAAAAATACCATTTGGGTGCATGGCAGGACTCAGAAGGGAAGGAGTGATTTTTGGATTTTGCAGCTCAGATTCTGGTGGAATTTTGGTGGGTGCTATGTCGCATTAGCAAGACCCCCCAAGCACCAATACAGTGGAACCCCCCCACAAGTGACCCCATTTTGCAAACTACACCCCTCAGGGAATTCATCTAGGGGTATAGTGTACATTTAAAACCCCCAGGGGTTTCACCAATTTTGATACAAGTGGGCAGTGAAAATGAAAAATTACATTTTTTACACAAAAATGCAGTTCTGGCTCAAAATTTTTCATTTTCAGAAGGTATGAAGGAGAAAAAGCACCCCAAAATCTGTGCCCCAATTTCTCCCGAGTACGGCAATGCCTCACATGTGACCAAAAAATACCATTTGGGTGCATGGCAGGACTCAGAAGGGAAGGAGTGATTTTTGGATTTTGCAGCACAGATTCTGGTGGAATGAATGGTGGGTGCTATGTTGCACCAATACAGTGGAACCCCCCCACAAGTCACCCCATTTTGCAAACTACACCCCTCAGGGAATTCATCTAGGGGTATAGTGTACATTTCAAACCCCCAGGGGTTTCACCAATTTTGATACAAGTGGGCAGTGAAAATGAAAAATTACATTTTTTTACACAAAAATGCAGTTCTGGCTCAAAATTTTTCATTTTCAGAAGGAATGAAGGAGACAAAGCACCCCAAAATCTGTGCCCCAATTTCTCCCGAGTACGGCAATGCCTCATGTGTGACCAAAAAGTGGCAGGACTCAGAAGGGAAGGAGTGATATTTGGAGTTTGCAGCACAAATTCTGGTGGAATGATGGTGGGTGCTATGTCGCATTAGCAAGACCCCCAAAGCACCAATACAGTGGAACCCCCCCACAAGTGACCCCATTTTGCAAACTACACCCCTCAGGGAATTCATCTAGGGGTATAGTGTACATTTCAAACCCCCAGGGGTTTCACCAATTTTGATAAAACTGGGCAGTGAACATGAAAAATTACATTTTTTTACACAAAAATGCAGTTCTGGCTCAAAATTTTTCATTTTCACAAGGAATGAAGGAGAAAAAGCACCCCAAAATCTGTGCCCCAATATCTCCCAAGTACGGCAATGCCTCACATGTGACCAAAAAATACCAGTTGGGTGCATGGCAGGACTCAGAAGGGAAGGAGTGATTTTTGGATTTTGCGGCTCAGATTCTGGTGGAATGAATGGTGGGTGCTATGTGGCATTAGCAAGACCCCCGAAGCACGGTGAAATTATGAACCTAATATTCCATAGATGTGTGGTATATTTTAAAACACTCCTTTATACATAGGCCGGGTTTGTCGGGGCAAGTGTCACACTGGAAAATAGTTTGCTTTCTTATTCCCTTTTTATAGCAAACTTTGCACCTTTTTTGTGTCCTGCCCTTTTTTCCAGTGGAGGGGATTTCATCAGGAAAATGCTGCCCTGGTACAATACGGGGGCCAGTACTAGAAGTACTGGGGCCCTCTGCCTGCTGGTTCCCAAATATTAGGCCCTTTATGACTTCCTCTTGAAAGTGCATAAATGTCCCCCTCTGGCCGGTAGAACGGAATAGCACGTAAGCGTTATACAGTGCCATCTGGATGATATACACGGCCACCTTCTTGTACCAGATTTTTGTTTTCCGCAGGGCACTGTACGGCTTCAGTACCTGATCTGAAAGATCCACTCCGCCCATGTACCTATTGTAATCCAGGATACAATTAGGTTTTGAGGTGTGGGTACTGGTACCTCGTACAGGGACGGAGGTGGTACTGTCTCCGTGAATTGTTGTCAGTATAAGGACATCCCTCTTGTCCTTATATTTGACCAACAACATATTTTCGTTGCATATTCCCCTGCTTTCACCCCTTCTCATTACTTGGGCAATGTGCGTTTTTGGGAGGCCTCTTTGGTTCTTGCGCACAGTACCGCAAGCTGCTGTACCTCTTGAACCAAGGGCCTTAAACAGGGGGATGCTAGTGTAAAAGTTATCCACATAGAGGTGATAACCTTTATCCAGGAAGGGGTGCACTAAATCCCAGACAATTTTCCCACTAACACCTACGAGGGAGGGGGGGCATTCTGGCGGTTCAATTCTTGAATCCTTCCCTTCATAAACCCTAAACCTGTGGGTGTACCCTGAGGTGCTTTCACACAGTTTATACATTTTTATGCCATACCTTGCCCTCTTACTGGGAAGGTACTGGCGGAATTTAACCCTTCCTTTAAAATGTATAAGGGACTCGTCGATACAAATAAATTTTTCAGGGATGTACACCTCTTAAAATTTGGCACTGAAATGATCAATGACCGGCCTGACTTTGAATAGCCGGTCAAAGGTGGGATCATCTCTGGGTGGGCACTGTGCATTATCGGTGTAATGTATAAATTTAAGAATTGTCTCAAATCGAGTCCGGGCCATGGCCATACGGTAAAATGGAGTACTGTACAGAACATCTGTACTCCAATATTGCCTAATTTCTGGCTTTTTTACTATGCCCATATGAAACACCAGACCCCAAAACGTCATCATCTCTACTGCATCTACAGGGGTCCACCTAGCAAATGATGACGTGGGGTTTTGAGCAATAAACTGCTGGGCATATAAATTAGTTAGGGGTTAAAAATAAAAAATTGAAGGGGTCAAAAAAAAAAAAAAAAAAAAGGTCCTGCGCCAAAAATTGAGCACAGATGTTGGTCAGTAACGTCTGTCACTGAACAGCGCTCAAAGGCAACAGGAATTTGATCAAAAAAAAAAAATAGATCAACCCTGTGCCGAAAAAGCTGATCAGTGATGTACGTCACTGATCAGCGCACAGTGGCCACAGGACACCCACAAAATCACAGTGTGTGTAAAAAAAAAATTAAAAAAAGACCCCACAGCACTCACAAAAAAAAAAAAGGTGATCAGTGATGCGACACTGATTACCAGTGAGGTGCAGCAGGTGCACAACCTTTGGTGCAACTGACAGTGCAACTGACAGGTATATATAAAAAAAAAAAAACCTCTGCACCCCCAAAAAAGTTGCTGATCACCTCAGATATAGGCCCTTATTCTGGTTGGTGCGGTCAGAGCCGCACACGGGGCTCCGACCGCACAAACCAAGGGCCGCCCACCCGACGGATCGCCACGGCCGTCCATACACGGACGGCTGGCGATCCGCACAAAAATGGTGGAGGCTACGCCTCCACCATGGTGGGAGCTGCCCCCTGCCTTCGATGGTCGACGACCATCGAAGGCAGGCCCGCACGCCGCGGCAGCTCCCGCAAGCTCAGACCACACGGACAATCGTCCGTGTGGGAGCTTGAAAGGGGGCTGAAAGCTGACATCCGGCGACGTCAGCTTTCCGCCCCCATGTCATGGTAATGAGGGCGTCATGCCCTCATTACCATGCACACGCCCCGCGTTTGCATGGGAACGCCCATGAAACGCGGGGCGTACACATAGGGAAATGAGGGGCTGAAGCCCCTCACGCCCCTATACGCCCCCTTTGCGGCGGACGAAATCCGTCTGCGGCGAAGGGGGCTGCACATGCGCAGAATGACCTCTGCGCATGTGCAGAACAAAAACATCGGCGGTACGGCCGCACGCGGGCCGTACCGATCCGATCTGAATAAGGCAAAGTGATCAGCACAAAAGGCGGGGGCAGCAGACACAAAATTTAGCACTCTCTGTCACTCTCTATCACTCTCTGTCACTATCTCTCACTATCTCTCACTATCTCTCACTATCTATCACTCTAGGACACTAAAAAACCTGCACCCCCAAAAAGGGGGGGTAGCAGACACAAAATATACACTCTCTATCACTCTCTGTCACTATCTCTCTCTATCTCTCACTATCTATCACTATCTATCACTATCTATCACTCTATGACACTACAGCAGCAGCACTGACAGGTATATCTATATATAAAAAAAACCTGCGCCCCCAAAAAGTTGCTGATCAGTTAATTTATACTGATCAGCACAAAAGGAGGGGGCAGCAGTCAGTTATATAAAAAATATATAGCACAATCTGTCACTATCTCTCTCTATCTCTCTCTCTCTATCTCTCTATCTCTCTATAACTATCACACTGCAGCAGCACAAAATATAGCACTCTGTCACTAGGCCTCTCTATCTATCTCTCTCTCTCTATCTCTCTCTATCTCTCTATCTCTCTCTCTCTATCTATAACTATATCACACTGCAGCAGCACAAAATATAGCACTCTCTGACACTATCTCTCTCTCTATCTCTCTCTATCTCTCTCTATCTCTCTATCTCTCTCTATCTATCTCTCTATCTAGCTATTACACTGCAGCAGCACAATTTCACAGCACAGGAAGGCACAAGTAGCAACAGGATCCAGGAAGCATCCAGCACACTACTAGGCACAGATCAAGCAGTGATCAAGCAGTGATGAAGCAGTGATCAGGTAAGTATGGAGCAAGGTTCTGGTCAGTATATGGCGGCAGGTGGGCACGGTGACCGCACTGCACGCTATTCCAGACCGGAATGGCGTCTGCAGTGCAGTCACCGTTAGTTTAAACCCCCCTCCATGGCTGTGATTGGTCCGTCGGTCCGACGAACCAATCACGGCCTTTGGGGGCGGGCGGGGTGAGGTGGGGTGACACCAGTGTCACCCTTACACCCCGCGGTGATTGGTGCTGTACTTTACAGCACCAATCACCTCCGATCCCGTGTCACCGGCGAACGTTATTCGCCGGTGACACAGGAAAACGCTGTAATTGGCTGTTCACACTGAACAGCCAATCACAGCGATCGCCGACGGGGGGGGCGGCATCGCAGCCCCCCCTGGGCATGCACGGACATGTCTGCTGTCAGGGACAGCAGACATGTTGAAACTGTCACCGCGTCTATAGACGCGGTGACAGTTTAAATCCATGACGTACATTTACGCCATGTGTCGGGAAGTGCTTCCCGACCATGACGTAAATGTACGTCAAATGTCGGGAAGGGGTTAATCGATTTAAAATCGATTTTAGTTGATGTTGGCCTTCCAGCGCTAAAACCTAAATTTTCCTGCAGATTATTTTTTATATTTATTTTTAAATGTTAGTAAATGTGTCGAGAACAGACCCTTGTTTTGCGCCACAGGAATGTAAATTACTGTGTGGAGGCTGCCTTGCTTACAAGATCCCCTGTTGGATGGGGGATAGGAAAAATATGGAGTGAAGTTGTAAGATGTCGCCCTTCGTGTTGATCTCTACAATTAGACCAATGAAGCCTTAAAATGTTTTTTTTTCAAAGCATATCAAATAAAGTCCGTAAATTATAAAAGTTTATTAAAAAGTCTCTTATTTCAAACAATGGTGGCGATTACTCCAGATTGTAATTAGGTTCATTGAAAAATTTCAGAAACTTGGACAATAGCAAAACGAGAATACCCAACGCGTTTCGTCCTTTCCTGGGACTTCATCAGGGGTTTGCAAATAACAAGGTTTATTTCAGACAACTTTTCATAAGAAGGTATTCGTAAAAAGCTGGTTATTCGGTCCTTGTTTAATTGAGGTGCCTGAGGCACAGAGTGGAGTTCTAATTGATTCTCCTTATTACGTGTCAGGGAGAGTCTTTATAATTCTTTCTCCTATTAATTGGTTGGAAGGACCAACTGGGTGGGAAATGATCTCCTTATGCGCAGTGTCACTTATAGGGCGGTATTCAATGTGAATACCGGCGAGGTGCAGCGAATCCTGTTTAGGATTCGCTGCACATTCGCCACATTTCGATGCCAGGGCCTTCATGCTCGATGCCATGGGGGATTACATGCTCATTGCCACAGGGGAGTGAAATGCTCATTGCCACGAGGGAAAAAATGCTTGTTGCCACAGGGGAGTGTGCCTGTTTTCTTTCCCTAGTAGAGTTTGAATTGTATATCTATTGTTAGACAATTGTATCAAGTGTTACCCTGTGTTTTCTTATTTCTGTAATC
Organism: Crinia signifera; assembly: GCF_055691185.1. Classification (NCBI taxonomy): domain Eukaryota; kingdom Metazoa; phylum Chordata; class Amphibia; order Anura; family Myobatrachidae; genus Crinia; species Crinia signifera. The sequence continues at coordinate 28,627,256 of NC_139221.1, forward strand.
CCCTTTTGTCCATTAGGGACTAAATACACTATTTACGGAGAATCTACCTCCTCACCTTTTATACCGTGGTCTCGTCTATTATTCACATCTAGCGATAAAGTGTATTACGGACATTGTCCTTAAGTGTATTCGCAGATTAGAGACAAAGTACTGCGAAGGGATCTCCTATTACTGCATTGATTCATCCGTGTATAATACACGGTAAAGGTACGCTACACTGCGCTACATTTTGTTCGCATGTAGCTAGGAATAAAGGGTACGCAAGTTACGTAAGAAATACGTAACCTACACAATTTCACTTATTGTTCTTTGGTCATATAAATATCAGGTATTGATAGTTGTCCTAAGGTTTCTGAGCAATGTGCATGCATGACGGCCCAGTATGGCCACTGAGGAAATACCCCCATGGCCATCATTTGCTTTTAGACTTATACTGGCCTGCGAACCAGCATTATGTGAACTTATCGGCTAATACATTTCCTGTAGAATAATACAGGTTTCTACTGTCCATTAAAGTTACAAGAGGATGTTCCGGTGGGTTCCAGTCCACCAAAGTGACCAATCGCAAATCGCATTGCTAGTTTTTATGACCTCTAGCAGTTGGGATATCGATGTTCACGTTTAACCAAATTACACTTCATCTAAATAATATTGTCCTTTTTTATTTTCAGATTAATTTTGTTTTTTTATTCAACATTGTAAGAATATTAATGACAAAATTAAGAGCTTCAACCACCTCAGAAACAATACAGTACAGGTAAGTGCCTTGTCGGGAGACTGGGAATTAGAATATTACATTACACCGTTATTATGAGGTCAATGTAAACCTACATACCTATTGCTGATATACCAATAACATTCGTCTTTAAATTGCGTCGTAAACAAAACCGTGAGTAGCTGATGTAACAAACATGGCAGCCAATGCCGTTTTAACAGAAGAGGGGGCAGGCTCCAGGTGGGACTCCTCCTCTCCAAGGTGCAGTAGGCACCGGCATTGTGTCTATTGCACATGCATAAGTCTCCAGAGACATGGTGGCCCCCATGTTTGGGAGACTAATTTCACTACTGAGAAAGTGGTCATTTTGTTTTGTGGGGTTTAACCCCCTCGTCGGCCGCATTGAATATACCCCTTTATATGGTGGCTGGTGTGGACCTTCTAGGTGTGAGTATGTTATATAAAGATACAGCAAGATCAGGGCAGGATATAGGTAATAGACAGGGCAGTAGAGAGCCTGGTACGGCCCAGTACTTTTCATGGGATTGACCTAATTGCTACCCCTCCCCCCTCTCTCTGCACCACTGATTATACTCTCCCAGAAGGTCTGGGTGACTTCTAGTTTCTTGGGGAGACCCATGGAGCCCTGAAAAAGTAGGTGGTCCTCTCACATTCCACCTACTTCCTGGTGCAATGGGTGGAATGCCATGAACCTCAGGTCCATGAGGAGACAATATAACACAATTCTATTAGAAGGACATAAACTCGTCTTCATGCGTGGTCAGCTGCATCTCTCATCTGGCCTTTTCCTGGAGGGGAGAAATTAGAAATTGGCAAGTACGCTTCACTCTATAATGCAACCGCGCGCCCTCCCCCACACACACCCCTGTGCACACTACAAGGACAGGGCCCCAACCAGCATCTCCCATCCCAGTGGGTGGTAACTGAAGTCAACTGGGTGAATTTAAAAGTGAAAGGACTTTCGTGGCAGCAGAGACAGTGGAGTTGTCAATGTTGAGCAACTTTAATTACACCTACACAGGGCTGAAAGTGGTCATGCAGAGGTGGGGGAACTAGGGTGACCAACTTTCCAATGGGCCAACCCGGGACGGGGGGTCTGGGTCATTATGGTGTAGGTATCAAGTCCCAGACACAGACATACCCCTGAATCATAAAAAAAGATGATGGTGGCGTCGCTGCTCGCACCTGCCACCACACACAATTTGCTGCTGCGTGGCTCTGTCTGCTGTCCCTCCTCCACTACTCCCAGCACGCACCGCGGCGGCTGGCGGAGGTGGGATGCCGCGGCGAGCACTGAGCCACCCACCTCCCCTGTCACCGCGTGCATGACGTGGGGGTGCACTGCGGCTGGCCAGGAGCGTACATGACTTAAGTAGCTGCGCCTGCTGACATCATTGCCAGGGCAATGGGGGGCGGCCGCGGCGACTCAGGGAGCTATGTATGCGGCGAATTCGGGCAAAAAGTATGTAAAGAGTGTCCGTTGCCCAGCCCAGCTGAATAAGTTAGTTAAAACCGGGACTTTCCGCGTCCTGGGATGGCTTTGGCCGGGATGCGGGATTTTAGGAGTCAAAACCGGGACAGTCCTGGGCAAACCGGGACGGTTGGTCACCCTAGGGGGAACTCATTTCTCTATGCCACCTAAATACCCCCTCCCCTCCCCCATTAGGCAGAGACAGGGTCAGTGGTAGGGTATTTGGCGCAAACCCCCCCCCCCCCAACGTGCAGGGCCAACGTGGAGGTTAAAATGTTCCACCTCACCTTTAGAAGTGGTGGAACTCAGTCCCACCCTGTTCCCCCTCACCTTAACCCCGGCACCTACAGTACTAAATGAATGCAGCTTATTAAATAGCTTAAGAAGTCTAGGATGTCCTGAGTTATCACTTATAATAACAGATCAGTTATGAGGTGCATGGTGTCCATAGGGCCTAGATCTGTACATTCTATTTCCGTTGTGCTTAATGCGTTATGTTTTCTGCTGCCTACAAGCTCTGCCTTTCTCTTAATCAATGGTTAATTTATGAACTGCACGATGTTATCCCCAATGCATAAACATTTAATAGCTACAGATTATGTATCTAATCACAAGTGCTTTGACCTTCACATGAACAGCCGGTCACAGAGCCGCTGGAACATAGGTCAGATGGCCATTTATTGACTGATGTCAGCTTCCATTGTATAAGAGATATCTCACCCTAACTGCATTTGTCCTCTCCGGGAGCGAGAACGCTGCTGTCACCTTTCAAGGAAAAGACTGTATCCATCAATTACTGTAGTCATTGCACACCACTAGGAAATATAGCATTTTGCCATAATAGGGGTATCAGGGCACCAAGTGGGTATTTTGCAAGGAACCACCCCCACATCTCGCATCTGCACTTCTGCCAAATGTTGTCATCTCCTCCTTACACAGAAACTTTCATTGATTACTGCAGAGCTTAGAATAGGTTACTGGCTTATGTACTACTGATTGTTCTACATTGGAGAACCCAACACAATTTTTGTTAAGGACCAAAGACTAAAAGGAAGCACATTTGTAGACAAAAGGGGTGTTACAGCCATGCTGTGGTATCTGCTGTGATCCCCCATTTTTGATCACAGAAGCAACCTGCGGTCCATAACGTTCTATGTGAGCTGCTAAATTGTCAAATAGACCCACTGAAGCTTGAACGCGGAAGCAGGAAACTTACACATTCTTTAGATGGCTTTATCCGTTATAGACTTTGGGCTACATTCCACAAAATGTTCCAGGAGAGGGATACAAAGGATCCCTCCCAGGTCCTCTAGCACATGCTTGTGCAACCTGGGTCCGAACTCAGAAGTAAAGAATTCATACAGTGAAGCTATTCCTCAATAAATGGGACAAACATACATAGGGGTAATTCAGACCTGCTTGCTAGGCTATGTATATTCGCTGCTTCACAGCAGGTAAATGCCGCCACCCGAATCCCCACCCTACACTTACACATTTGCTCACATGTGACTGTACAGATAAAAAAAAATTCCATTGTCATGTGACGTCATCCGCCTGCCCCGAGCAGACAGGGACGCGCCTGCATTCTGATGAGCCCGCACCCACCGTTTTTGTGGGTCAGTCATGTTGCAAATGCCATCGGAACACCCCCTGCCTGTCAGTCATGTTGCAAACACCCTGACGAGTGAAAAACTTGCCGAAGGCGTTCACGATGGAGGTTTGCGCATGAGACACTCTGTGTGTATGCGCAGAACCCCACCATTGGGACAAAGACGAATTCGGACCTGTGTGAACTTGTTCAGCTTTGTTGGGAAAGCAAAAAAGAAGCAGATGAGCAAAACCATGCTGCACTGCAGGGGGCGCTGATGTAACATGTGCAGAGAGAGAGTTAGATTTGGGTGGGGTGTGTTCAAATCGAAATCTAAATTGTAGTGTAAAAATAAAACTAACATCTGTGGGCTACGTGCAAATGCAGCCAGTGTTTACCGTGCACGGAAACAATATAAATGCATTAGCTCCCCTTGAATGGCCACACGGCTTGTTCCAGAAGAAAAAAATGACTTGCTTTTTTTGCTTTACTGAGTCTGGCCCATTGTGCGCCAAAGTTTAATGTGCCAATGCAGGGCCGGTGCAAGGCACCGGAGCACCCCAGGCGAGTCGGGGTGGGGGCGCCCTGGTGCCCGGGGGGGTGGTACCTGTGGTGGACGCTGTCGGCGTCCCTGCAGTGCTGGAGCGCGCAGGGGTGTCCGTGCCGTGGGGGTACCTGCGGCGCTGTCACTGTATAAAGCTGCTGGCGGCAGCGGGGTCCCTGCAGTGAATTGAGAATAACTAGCGCTATGCGCGGGAAGCGCTTCTGATTTTGAAAACACTTGCCGCACGCTGATTGGCTGAATCTCAGCCAATCAGCGTGCGGCAAGTGGTTTCAAACCCAGAAGCGCTTCCCGCGCCGTCGCGCGCATAGCACTAGTTATTCTCTATTCACTGCAGGGACCCCGCTGCCGCCAGCAGCTTTATACAGTGACAGCGCCGCAGGTACCCCCACGGCACGGACACCCCTGCCCGCTCCAGCACTGCAGGGACGCCGACAGCTATATGCTGGGGGTGAGGGGCGAACTGCCGCCCTCCAGGTGCCGGCGCCCTAGGCAAATGCCTAGAGCTGCCTAGTGGTGGCGCCGGCCCTGTGCCAATGGCATATTATAAGCAAATATAAAAATCAAACTGTAAGTTTTTCTGCGTCACCTGTTGGTTCGTACCAATGAACAATGAAATGCGGATACTTCTTCGCCCTCAGCTGGACAGTGACACCGTACACACAGACGGGGGTCACCAGCCCACCGAGTAAATTGCAGATCATGTCTGATGTACAATGTCCTAAACCTCTATCTTTGTACTTTGCAGGAAAGCCGTCAAGGCCACATTGGTCCTGCTCCCTCTCCTGGGAATAACCTACATGCTGTTCTTCGTCAATCCCGGGGAAGATGACATCTCTCAGATCGTCTTTATTTATTTTAACTCGTTTCTTCAGTCTTTTCAGGTAACTGAATCTTACAGAGAGTCTACTTCGGTCATCAATACACCAATGGGTATGGGTGTATTGATGACCTAAGGTCAACTGCATTAAGGTCGGCCACTATTGATTGACACGGCTTACAGATGGAGCTGCGGCCAATGGGCGCGACACGGAGACCCGAATTAGCACGCCGTTTGCTGGGACCGGGATACGCAAGCGTCTCACACGTTCACGCCTCCACTGCCGCGAATGGGGCGGGCAAGCGCCTCTCACACACATGCCGAGTCTGTAGGTCGACACCTGAAATAGGTCGACATGGCTAAGGTCGACAGTCGGAATGTCAACATAAGCATTAGATCGACAATGGGAAGGTCAACAGTCAAAAGTTTTTCAGGGTCCGGAATGCCGACTTAGTCAACATGGACACCGTCTAAGTGTCCCGTCTCCCCTTGCTTCGATCACACTATTTTTTTCTCCCACCATGCTGTATTGGATGGTAGGGCATGAAATACCACCTGTCGGCACATGTCGGCTCAATTTTTATTTTTTTTTAACTCATGTCAACCTTTTGACATTTCCTTTGTCAACCTTCCGACTCTTTCGACTTTAGCCACGTCGGCCTATTTCAGGTGAAGACCTAACGCCTGTCGACCTTCAGTGGTTGACTAAATGCATGTCATCCTAGGGCCAACCGAATGACCGTATCCCTCACCAATGTGGGTCATAATCAATAAGCTGATATAAATCTGATGTCACTGTAAGAAGAGTCTGAACACCTATCTCTAATTATCACTTATTACCCCTTTGAGTATCATGTGATGTTGGAGATTGTCCATGTGTCAGTGGAATTGATTTATTAAAGTTTCTAAACATGAACAGAAGCGGCCCATTGCAACCAATCAGGTTCTGGAGACCATTTCTCTTCTGCATTCTAATAATTGATAGAATATGATTGGATGCTATGGGAACCACCATCACTTGGCCACTTGCAATATTGTCATCTATGTCAACCATAGATGACCACAAAGATGCCCATCCCTAGTGCCAGGAGTGGAATGTAGGTCAACAGGGGGCACCAAGCCTGGGAGGAATAGGTCATGCCTGTAGTCATACTTGCCTTCCCTTCCGGAATGGCTGGGAGGCTCCCGAAAATTGTGTCCACCTCCCAGAAAGTTTGGCAAGTACCCCACATTTTTACTTTGAACCCCGAACCTCCCACCTGCCTCCTTGTATTGCCCTTGAGAAGAGAGTTTAAAGCCACTATTCGCGGCAGTTGGGGGAGGGGGCGGGTCTAAAATTACACAAAACAGACCCCCCCCACCTCGAACTGCAGCGAATCATGGCATTTATCTGCAATGGGGGTGGAGCTTACTGACATCAGCATCTGCTCAACCACCCCGGACTTCAGATCATTGTCTCCTCTCTGGGCTTCTCCCTGAGCGGAGGACACCAAAGTAGGCAAAAGTAAGCTTGTAGTACTATGCCGAGCGCGACCTCAAGTGTTACCGTGAAAGCATGCCCCCATTTGCACACTTTATCTATGCACACGTTAGTAGGGACATGCAGTAGTAGGAGCTGTGACGAACCTTCGGATGCCCCACCCCAGTTCGTCAATGGGTAGCCCCCCTAAAGGCCTACCGTGCTTGCACCCCAACACAGGGGGGCAGGCACCCAGCTATTCCTAAACAGCGCCCAGTGACTACCAGACCTTTGCAGGCCTGAAACTGTACTATTTCTCTAAGGGTGTCTGAATCCAGCAGGAAATGCCTTATCTCATCCCCCCTTTCTCCTACAGGAAGCATCAGCCAGTTGAATAGACTGAGACCTTGCAATCCACAATATGGTCTGTTTTGACTTCACACCTGGGCCGCCCCTTATCAGCAATGGTTCCTGGCCTTTTGTTCTCCCCGGGGACTTGTTATAGACTGGCCGGCACCAGACCAGCAGGGGGCCAGAGAGTCCCAGAGAACAACCAGTTTCCAGGGCTCCGGCCTCAGCCAATCCCTACACAGGACTCAGGGGCATTTACATCTCAGGATTCAAGCAACGACCAATCCGGTCGCAGAACTCAAGAATAAAAGGGGCTGACACAGCAGCTCTGGGTAAAACTTTCTGCATCCATCCAGGATCCCTGACCCGGCGAGGCAGGATCCCAGGGGAGGAAGCTGAGTTCCCTCCAGACCCCACCAGAACTTCAGCAGTGGGCAGTCGGCCCTGGCGCAGTGGACCCCATACCACAGCCAGCGGTTGCATCCAGCGTGCCAGCACCCCGACGGCACCCACAGGCCAAGCGGCTGGGATTCATCACCTGCAGGACCAGCAGTGGGCAGTCGGCCCTGGCGCAGTGGACCCCATACCACAGCCAGCGGTTGCCTCCAGCGTGCCAGCACCCCGACGGCACCCACAGGCCAAGCGGCTGGGATTCATCACCTGCAGGACCGGCAGCGGGCATCGGCCTTGGCTCAGTGGAGCCCGTACCTCCGCTGGGGTTCCGCATTCCCCCCTCACCAAGGCCCCACCAGCCTCAGCTCAGAGACTGCCCAAGGTGACTATTGACTGTGGAAGGGAAGGGGAGGTGTTCACCTTTGTGTGGTTCTGATATAGTTAGTGTGTGCTGTGTATATTGTAGGCTACCTGTATTGTGTAGTGTTAGTGGTGTGGTTATGGTTTTCATGTACTGTTAATATGAAATAAAGGTGCGCTTTGTACCTTGCTTTTGTGGCCTTACTGTGTGATCCGCGAACCGAGGTTCTCCCGGGACTGTGCAAATGCTGTAAACACTGCCTTTCTCAAGGCGGATACGAGCGATAGGCCCCTCCATGCACCCATGAGCCCGGGAGTCCTAACAATTGGTGGCAAGCAGTGGGGATCACACAGTCCTGTACACCAGGCAGAACCAGGGGCCCGTATCGTTATACGGCCAGGTTCTGTTGGCACAATAGCCCATAACCTGATAGTATAGAACCACACAGGGAGGAACACGTAAGCCAGACCCTAAGCAGGCTAAAATGCAGGAGAATGAGGAGCAGCGGGCTCGACAGGAGCGCGAACATCCCTACCGGAGGGCCCGCAAGCCAGAGCTGCAGGTATTATGCCAGTCCAAAGACATCGCCTTTGTGGATACGGACACCCGTGAAGTCCTCATTGGTCGGCTCGGTGAGTGGGTACGCACCCATCCGGCCGGCCCCGACGACGAGACTGCCACAAGTCCTGCGGAGGACTCCGGCACGGGGACCTCTGCACAGCCGGCGATGGATACCCTCCCGGCCCAACTCCTTGCAGCGTTGGACACGCTGGGACACCGGGGGCCCCGCCTAGGGTTCCGGGATGTGCCTCCATTCCGGGAGGCCGAGACGGACATTGACACACACCTCCAGATGTTTGAGAACCTGATGGGAGTCCACCGGGTAGGTCCGGAGGACTGGCCCAAGTACCTAGGGCCGAGTCTGACCGGGAAGGCCCTGGAAGCCTACCAAGGACTCAGTGTACAGGCCTGTGGGAACTATGCCGAGCTGAAGAAGGCACTACTGGCCCGGTTCCAGATCACTGCTGAAACCTACCGCCAGCGCTTCCGAAGTATTAGGAAGAAGGAAGGTAGTTCCTACGTGGAGTATGGCTCACAGCTGCAGAGCCTCTACCGAAAGTGGACTGAAGGGAAGCAGGCGGCCAGCGCTGGGCAGATTGCGGATCTGATGGTAATGGAACAATTATTGGCCCAATTACCCGTGGACCTCCGGGAGTGGGTGGCGGATCGCGACCCCATCAGCCCGGGGAAGGCCGCCAGCCTAGCCGACGAATTCCTGGCTAACCGCTCGGGATGGAGGAACACGCTCTCTACCCCCTCCACCGGGCTACGGCGAGCCATTCAGGGCTCCCCGCCAGGGAAGCCCCCTACCAAACCCTTGGTCCCACGGTGGGAGCCCCCGAGAGCCCCGGCAGCCAACTTCCCACCACCCATTCCCAGGTCCCGAACCCCAATTGGACCTCGGGACTGCTTCCGCTGTGGACAGCCGGGGCACCTGCAGAGGAACTGTCCCCGGGGTCAAGACCGCCCCACCCCCGTAGCCCTTGTCTACGGGCAGCCGGCAAAGGGGCCCGGTGAAGAGGAGGAGGACCTATATACCGATGGGGATGAGGACAATGAGGGGGTCTATGCCGTGGACCTGGTAGGCGACCCGGGGGCACCTGCCCCGAAAAACATGCGGGGACACATGCAGCCAGTATGGGTCGAGGGACGGGAAGTAACTGGACTCAGAGACTCTGGAGCTTCTCTAACCCTGGTGGAGCCCGACCTAATCCCTCCCGGCCTCCTTCTGCAACAACAGCGAGTGACCATCCGCACCGCAGGAGGCCAGGAGCGGGACATTCCTGTAGCCCGGGTTCGAATGGACTGGAAGGCCGGGCAAGGAACCATAGAAGTGGGCGTGCTCAGCGGACTGCCCGCCAAGGTCATTTTAGGTAACGACCTTGGGCAAGGACTCGTGACCCATTTTGTGCAACCCGTTACCAGAAGCCAAACTCGGGGAGTAGGGAGGGGAGACCCGAACCCCCGACTACGGATCCCGACACCAACCCAGGCGCCGTCCTGGCGTGCAACCCTGGAACAAGGCCCCGGTCCTGAGAGGGTGAGTGAACCAAGTAACCATGACCTCCCGACTGTTCCTGACTTGGGGGAGGGCGACCGAGAGAAGTTTAGGAAGGCCCAGGCTACGGATCCCTCATTGGCCGAGTTGCGCCGGGCCGCCGAACAGGGGGGCCTGGACCGGGGAGGGAATCGTATAGTCTGGGAAAAGGGGCTGCTGTATAGGATAGTCCCCATAAGGCCTGACCTGGGGCCCGGCACCTCACCCAAACAACTGATAGTCCCCGCAGCCTATAGACCCGAGCTCCTAGCCCTGGCCCATGACATCCCGGCCGCCGGCCACCTGGGCACCCGTAAGACACGGAACCGGCTAGTGAAGAACTTCTTCTGGCCGGGGGTGTCACGGGCGGTAAAAGAGTACCGCGCCTCTTGTGACACCTGCCAGCGGTTAGCCGGCGCCCCAACCAAAGCCCCCTTGTTGCCCATGCCCATCATAGGGGAGCCATTCAAAAGGGTAGCGATAGACCTTGTAGGCCCCCTTAAGGTGCCCAGTCGGTCCGGCAAAAAGTACATCCTCACTCTGGTAGATGTGGCCACCCGGTACCCTGAGGCAGTGGCTCTCGCCTCCATAGATGCGGAGCACGTGGTACAGGCCCTTGTGGACATCTTCAGCAGAGTGGGGTACCCCCAGGAGGTGCTCACAGACCAGGGGTCCCAATTCCAGGGAGAGCTAGTGAAGACCCTGTGGGAGAAGTGGGGGGTGAGGGCTCTCCGGACCACCGCTTACCACCCCCAAACCAATGGGTTGTGCGAACGGTTCAATGGGACCCTCAAGTCCCTGCTCAAAGCATACGTCCACTCAGAGGGGAAGGACTGGGAGAAGGCGCTGCCGCAACTCCTGTTTGCCTACCGAGAGGTGGCACAAGAGTCTACCGGCTACTCCCCCTTTGAGCTGTTGTATGGCCACTCAGTACGGGGACCCCTCGACCTAGTCAAGGAAGGGTGGGAAGGGACCTTCCGAGACCCAGAACAGCCGGTTCTGCAGTACGTTGAACAACTGCAGGCGCGACTGAAGCGGGTGATGGGCTTAGCCAGAGAGAACCTAATCCAGGCCCAGGACAAACAAAAAGGATGGTATGACCAGCATGCTCGCCTCCGGGAAATGGTCCCGGGGCAGATGGTGATGGTCCTGATACCGGTGAAGCATAACAAGCTCCAGGCCACGTGGGCAGGTCCCTACACCGTCATGGAGAGAAAAGGTCCCGTCTCTTACCTAGTATCCCTAGACAAAGGGGGCCGGCAATGCCGCGTCTTCCACATAAACCGGCTTAAGGGGTACGTGGAGAGGCACATAGGGGCGATGGTGGTGTGCTGCCCACCCATGGGTGAGACCGAGCTAGACCCCCTCCCTGACCTGCTAGAGGTAGCTCGACAAAACCAGGGCATTGAGGCAGTGCAGATAGGCGCCCAGCTGGAACCCCAACAGCAGCAGGAACTGGGGGAGGTGCTCCGGGAGCATGAAGCCCAGTTCACCTGCCGTCCGGGCTGCACCCCACTGGCCACCCACAATGTGGACACCGGGGAGGCCAAACCTTGCCGACAGGCGGCGTACAGAATAACCCCGGAAGTATTGAGACAGGTCCGGGCCGAAATAGAAGAGATGCTGCAACTTGGAGTAATAGTCCCCTCCCGTAGCCCCTGGGCAGCCGGGGTGGTGCTGGTGCCGAAGAAAGATGGTACCACCCGGTTCTGCGTGGATTACCGGAAGCTCAATGAGGTAACGGTGACCGATGCGTATCCCATGCCACGAATGGATGAGCTGTTGGACAGATTAGGTGGGGCCCGCTATGTGTCCACCCTGGATTTGAGCAAAGGGTATTGGCAAATACCCCTATCCAGCGGAGCACAGGAGCGCTCTGCATTCACCACCCCCTGTGGCCTCTTCGAATTCACGATGCTGCCATTTGGGATGAAGAATGCCCCTGCCACCTTCCAGCGCACAGTGGATAACATGCTGGAGGGGTGCCAGGAGTTTGCCCACGCCTACCTGGACGACATAGCTATCTTTAGTGACAGCTGGGAGGAGCATCTGACTCACGTTAGGGAGGTGCTGACCCGGATCCAGCGAGCCGGGTTCACCATCCGCCCCGACAAATGCCACATGGGAATGGCTGAGGTCCAATACCTAGGACACCGAGTGGGAAGCGGGCAGCTGCGCCCGGAGCCCGCTAAAGTAGAGGCCATTCTAAACTGGCCCCGGCCTTCCTCCCAGAAGCAGGTCCGCGCCTTCCTGGGGACTGCGGGGTACTACCGAAAGTTTGTACCCCAATACAGTACCATAGCCCAGCCCCTGACCGACTTGACTAAAAAGAAACACGCCAAACAGATAGCGTGGACAGCCCCCTGTGACCATGCCTTCTCCCAACTCAAATTGGCCTTAGCCAGCTCCCCCGTGCTAGCCACCCCCGACTTTGACAAACGGTTCCTGGTTCAGACTGATGCCTCAGACCATGGGCTGGGGGCCGTCTTAAGCCAAGTAGGGGCAGATGGCCGAGACCACCCCGTAGTGTACCTGTCCCGGAAACTGGTGGAGCGAGAGAAGGCCTATGCCACCATCGAAAAGGAATGCCTGGCCATTGTGTGGGCCCTAAAGAAGCTCCAACCATATCTTTATGGGAAGGAGTTCACTGTCCTGACCGACCATAACCCCCTGAGCTGGCTTCAAAAAACGTCTGGAGAGAACGGGAGGCTACTACGGTGGAGCCTTGCCCTCCAAGCTTATAAGTTTTCTATTTCTCACAAAAAGGGGAAGGACCACGCCAATGCGGATGGACTGTCCCGACAGGAGGAGCCGGATCCCGCTCCCAGGAAACCACTGGCCCCGATCCTCCCGACTGGCCCTGATCCAAGAGCCAGCCCCTCCGACCGGGTTTAGGAAGGGGGAGGACTGTGACGAACCTTCGGATGCCCCACCCAAGTTCGTCAATGGGTAGCCCCCCTAAAGGCCTACCGTGCTTGCACCCCAACACAGGGGGGCAGGCACCCAGCTATTCCTAAACAGCGCCCAGTGACTACCAGACCTTTGCAGGCCTGAAACTGTACTATTTCTCTAAGGGTGTCTGAATCCAGCAGGAAATGCCTTATCTCATCCCCCCTTTCTCCTACAGGAAGCATCAGCCAGTTGAATAGACTGAGACCTTGCAATCCACAATATGGTCTGTTTTGACTTCACACCTGGGCCGCCCCTTATCAGCAATGGTTCCTGGCCTTTTGTTCTCCCCGGGGACTTGTTATAGACTGGCCGGCACCAGACCAGCAGGGGGCCAGAGAGTCCCAGAGAACAACCAGTTTCCAGGGCTCCGGCCTCAGCCAATCCCTACACAGGACTCAGGGGCATTTACATCTCAGGATTCAAGCAACGACCAATCCGGTCGCAGAACTCAAGAATAAAAGGGGCTGACACAGCAGCTCTGGGTAAAACTTTCTGCATCCATCCAGGATCCCTGACCCGGCGAGGCAGGATCCCAGGGGAGGAAGCTGAGTTCCCTCCAGACCCCACCAGAACTTCAGCAGTGGGCAGTCGGCCCTGGCGCAGTGGACCCCATACCACAGCCAGCGGTTGCATCCAGCGTGCCAGCACCCCGACGCCACCCACAGGCCAAGCGGCTGGGATTCATCACCTGCAGGACCAGCAGTGGGCAGTCGGCCCTGGCGCAGTGGACCCCATACCACAGCCAGCGGTTGCCTCCAGCGTGCCAGCACCCCGACGGCACCCACAGGCCAAGCGGCTGGGATTCATCACCTGCAGGACCGGCAGCGGGCATCGGCCTTGGCTCAGTGGAGCCCGTACCTCCGCTGGGGTTCCGCATTCCCCCCTCACCAAGGCCCCACCAGCCTCAGCTCAGAGACTGCCCAAGGTGACTATTGACTGTGGAAGGGAAGGGGAGGTGTTCACCTTTGTGTGGTTCTGATATAGTTAGTGTGTGCTGTGTATATTGTAGGCTACCTGTATTGTGTAGTGTTAGTGGTGTGGTTATGGTTTTCATGTACTGTTAATATGAAATAAAGGTGCGCTTTGTACCTTGCTTTTGTGGCCTTACTGTGTGATCCGCGAACCGAGGTTCTCCCGGGACTGTGCAAATGCTGTAAACACTGCCTTTCTCAAGGCGGATACGAGCGATAGGCCCCTCCATGCACCCATGAGCCCGGGAGTCCTAACAGGAGCCCATGATTGGGGGTGTGGTCAGCCACCAGAGAGGGTGGGGCCGGCCACCACAGAGGCTTGGCTAGCCAGTAAAGAGTGCATGGTCTAGGACTTGGACCGCTTTATAAATATGCATATTGATAGTGCATGCATGATAATATGCAAGATTAATAATAAGAATGCACTGTAGAAAATAGTTCACCACAGTCGTGTGTAACCTATGTACTGTATAATGTATGATTCAAGTGCACAGTGTGGAACATGACTTCTAGAGTAGGAGGTGAGCCCCCTGGGAGTGGGGCCCGTGAGAGAGATTCCACCTGTACCCCTGTGGGCCAGTCCAACCTTGTATAGCAGTAAATACACCTTTATAATAGAGTGAGGTGGACAAGTGGCAAAGTTGTCCCTATCAACCAATCAGCTTCTAGCTAACATTGATAAAGTACATTCTATAAAATGATCGGTAGAATCTCTGGGAGAAGCCCGGAGAGGAGACCACATACTATGAGTCAGGGGGGCAGGACAAGGCTAACGTCACCAAGCCCCGCTACCATGTCAAAAGCGTCAATTTGCGGGGCCGCTGTTTGGGGGAGGGGCTAAAATGTTGTTAAATTACATGATTCGCGTCATTTTAGCCCCACCTGTGGACCCGGGAAATTCATACTTTAATGCTGCGGGGAAGGGGGGGTGTGGGGGCGACGCGGGAGACTTGCCACCTTCCTGGGTGGGTGGGTGGGTGGGAGGGGGACCCGATTTGCGGGAGGGTAGGCAAGTATGTGTCTTATACATATTTACCTGAATTCTGAGACAATCAATAATCTAACATGTTTGTTTTGAATCTCTTACAGGGTTTCTTTGTATCAGTGTTTTACTGTTTTCTTAATGGGGAGGTAAGTACATGGACATTGGTGAAAATTATGTACTTTTTAAACCTCGTTTGGGGCTAGATGTATCAAGCTTCAAAAAGAGATAAAGAGGAGAGTGATAAACAACCAGCCAATCAGCCCCTAACTGCCATTTTTCAAACCCAGCCTGTAACATGGCACTGATTGGCTGGTTGTTATCACCTTTTAAAGCTTGAAACATCTGGTTCTTGGACACATGAAAAATAAATACCTCTATAGGCACTGATACACTTCCCTGAGGTATCGCATGCAGCCTTGCATGCGATACCTCGGCAACCGCCAACCGCCCACCGGGGAGTCGAGAGGGAGGAGCTTGTAACTCAACTCTTATTGCAGTGTAAACATGCAGCTGCCCAGAAGAAATAAATCAGTGTGGTTACCCCAAATAGGGTGTCTGGTGCCTCCTGCAAGAGGTGTGCCTAGAATTTTTGAAGCACTCATTCTAAATGAAGTCGTTAACACCTAATTAAGTTTGTCCGGCAAATGTTTTATTGATTGAGGTTGTGAGAACGGATGATTTGGCTCTGCGTGACATTGACAATCATATTCTGGGCCCAGGAGTTCACTGTGCAATAATTTCCACCAAAGGAGAAATCTTTCTGTAATCTATAATATATCAGCGGGGTGGAAAGGTTCCATTTTCCATCCTCTATTTACGCCTGTCTCGTTCTCAGCCTCAATTAAAAATGAAGAAGTGAAACGTAAGATATTAATAATGTTTTCAATGAAGCGCTGAGTATTGCATATTTTATTACACAAAACAATCTTAAAGGGTAAGTAATAGTTATGACGGCATTGAGTTGGTCTACACCAGAATGTCGACATGGCCTGAATGTCAACATTCGGGGCCAGATGCATTAAGCTTTAAAAAGTGATAAACAACCAGCCAATCCGCTCCTGGAGGCCGTGGTGTTGTTTATCACTCTCCACTTTATCACTTTTTGAAGCTTAGTACATCTCACCCTCTGAGTGTTGACATTGCCAAAATGTCAACAGCCAGAATGTCCACAGTTTTATGTTACTGCACGTTGAGTCTGTGTTTAGGGTAAGGCTGTGGTTACATAAAGGTTAGGCTGCTTCTACAGTTAGGCTGCTATTAGAGGTAGGGATATACTGCTGCCATTGTTAGGTTAGGCTGCTATTAGGGGTAGGGATATACTGCTGTCATTGTTAGGTTAGGCTGCTATTAGGGGTAGGGATATACTGCTGCCATTGTTAGGTTAGGCTGCTATTAGGGGAAGGGATATACTGCTGCCATTGTTAGGTTAGGCTGCTATTAGGGGTAGGGATATACTGCTATGATTGTTAGGTTAGGCTGCTGTTAGGGGTAGGGATATACTGCTGTCATTGTTAGGTTAGGCTGCTATTAGGGGTAGGGATTTACTGCTGTCATTGTTAGGTTAGGCTGCTATTAGGGGTAGGGATATACTGCTGCCATTGTTAGGTTAGGCTGCTATTAGGGGTAGGGATACACTGCTGTCATTGTTAGGTTAGGCTGCTATTAGGGACAGGGATGTACTGCTGCCATTGTTAGGTTAGGCTGCTATTAGGGACAGGGATGTACTGCTGCCATTGTTAGGTTAGGCTGCTATTAGGGGTAGGGATATACTGCTGCCATTGTTAGGTTAGGCTGCTATTAGGGGAAGGGATATACTGCTGCCATTGTTAGGTTAGGCTGCTATTAGGGGTAGGGATATACTGCTATGATTGTTAGGTTAGGCTGCTGTTAGGGGTAGGGATATACTGCTGTCATTGTTAGGTTAGGCTGCTATTAGGGGTAGGGATTTACTGCTGTCATTGTTAGGTTAGGCTGCTATTAGGGGTAGGGATATACTGCTGCCATTGTTAGGTTAGGCTGCTATTAGGGGTAGGGATACACTGCTGTCATTGTTAGGTTAGGCTGCTATTAGGGACAGGGATGTACTGCTGCCATTGTTAGGTTAGGCTGCTATTAGGGACAGGGATGTACTGCTGCCATTGTTAGGTTAGGCTGCTATTAGGGGTAGGGATATACTGCTGCCATTGTTAGGTTAGGCTGCTATTAGGGGTAGGGATATACTGCTGTCATTGTTAGGTTAGGCTGCTGTTAGGGGTAGGGATATACTGCTGTCATTGTTAGGTTAGGCTGCTATTAGGGGTAGGGATATACTGCTGTCATTGTTAGGTTAGGCTGCTATTAGGGGTAGGGATATACTGCTGTCATTGTTAGGTTAGGCTGCTATTAGGGGTAGGGATATACTGCTGCCATTGTTAGGTTAGGCTGCTATTAGGGGTAGGGATATACTGCTGTCATTGTTAGGTTAGGCTGCTATTAGGGGTAGGAATATACTGCTGTCATTGTTAGGTTAGGCTGCTATTAGGGACAGGGATGTACTGCTGTCATTGTTAGGTTAGGCTGCTGTTAGGGGTAGGGATATACTGCTGTCATTGTTAGGTTAGGCTGCTATTAGGGGTAGGGATATACTGCTGTCATTGTTAGGTTAGGCTGCTATTAGGGGTAGGGATATACTGCTGCCATTGTTAGGTTAGGCTGCTATTAGGGGTAGGGATATACTGCTGTCATTGTTAGGTTAGGCTGCTATTAGGGGTAGGAATATACTGCTGTCATTGTTAGGTTAGGCTGCTATTAGGGGTAGGGATATACTGCTGTCATTGTTAGGTTAGGCTGCTATTAGGGGTAGGGATATACTGCTGTCATTGTTAGGTTAGGCTGCTATTAGGGGAAGGGATATACTGCTGTCATTGTTAGGTTAGGCTGCTATTAGGGGTAGGGATATACTGCTGTCATTGTTAGGTTAGGCTGCTATTAGGGGTAGGGATATACTGCTGTCATTGTTAGGTTAGGCTGCTATTAGGGGTAGGGATGTACTGCTGCCATTGTTAGGTTAGGCTGCTATTAGGGGTAGGAATATACTGCTGCCATTGTTAGGTTAGGCTGCTATTAGGGGTAAGGATATACTGCTGCCATTGTTAGGTTAGGCTGCTATTAGGGGTAGGGATATACTGCTGTCATTGTTAGGTTAGGCTGCTATTAGGGGTAGGGATATACTGCTGCCATTGTTAGGTTAGGCTGCTATTAGGGGTAGGGATATACTGCTGCCATTGTTAGGTTAGGCTGCTATTAGGGGTAGGGATATACTGCTGCCATTGTTAGGTTAGGCTGCTATTAGGGGTAAGGATATACTGCTGTCATTGTTAGGTTAGGCTGCTGTTAGGGGTAGGGATATACTGCTGTCATTGTTAGGTTAGGCTGCTATTAGGGGTAGGGATATACTGCTGCCATTGTTAGGTTAGGCTGCTATTAGGGGTAGGAATATACTGCTGCCATTGTTAGGTTAGGCTGCTATTAGGGGTAGGGATATACTGCTGCCATTGTTAGGTTAGGCTGCTATTAGGGGTAGGGATATACTGCTGCCATTGTTAGGTTAGGCTGCTATTAGGGGTAGGGATATACTGCTGCCATTGTTAGGTTAGGCTGCTATTAGGGGTAGGGATATACTGTACTGCTGCCATTGTTAGGTTAGGCTGCTATTAGGGGTAGGGATGTACTGCTGCCATTGTTAGGTTAGGCTGCTATTAGGGGTAGGGATATACTGCTGCCATTGTTAGGTTAGGCTGCTATTAGGGGTAAGGATATACTGCTGTCATTGTTAGGTTAGGCTGCTGTTAGGGGTAGGGATATACTGCTGTCATTGTTAGGTTAGGCTGCTATTAGGGGTAGGGATATACTGCTGTCATTGTTAGGTTAGGCTGCTATTAGGGGTAGGGATATACTGCTGTCATTGTTAGGTTAGGCTGCTATTAGGAGTAGGGATATACTGCTGCCATTGTTAGGTTAGGCTGCTATTAGGGGCAGGGATATACTGCTGCCATTGTTAGGTTAGGCTGCTATTAGGGGTAGGGATATACTGCTGCCATTGTTAGGTTAGGCTGCTATTAGGGGTAGGAATATACTGCTGCCATTGTTAGGTTAGGCTGCTATTAGGGGTAGGGATATACTGCTGCCATTGTTAGGTTAGGCTGCTATTAGGGGTAGGGATATACTGCTGCCATTGTTAGGTTAGGCTGCTATTAGGGGTAGGGATATACTGCTGCCATTGTTAGGTTAGGCTGCTATTAGGGGTAGGGATATACTGTACTGCTGCCATTGTTAGGTTAGGCTGCTATTAGGGGTAGGGATGTACTGCTGCCATTGTTAGGTTAGGCTGCTATTAGGGGTAGGGATATACTGCTGTCATTGTTAGGTTATGCTGCTATTAGGGGTAGGGATATACTGCTGCCATTGTTAGGTTAGGCTGCTATTAGGGGTAAGGATATACTGCTGCCATTGTTAGGTTAGGCTGCTATTAGGGGTAGGGATGTACTGCTGCCATTGTTAGGTTAGGCTGCTATTAGGGGTAGGGATATACTGTACTGCTGCCATTGTTAGGTTAGGCTGCTATTAGGGGTAGGGATATACTGCTGTAATTGTTAGGTTAGGCTGCTATTAGGGGTAGGGATATACTGCTGTCATTGTTAGGTTAGGCTGCTATTAGGGGTAGGGATATACTGCTGTCATTGTTAGGTTAGGCTGCTATTAGGGGTAGGGATATACTGCTGTCATTGTTAGGTTAGGCTGTTATTAGGGGTAGGGATATACTGCTGCCATTGTTAGGTTAGGCTGCTATTAGGGGTAGGGATATACTGCTGTCATTGTTAGGTTAGGCTGCTATTAGGGGTAGGGATATACTGCTGCCATTGTTAGGTTAGGCTGCTATTAGGAGTAGGGATATACTGCTGCCATTGTTAGGTTAGGCTGCTATTAGGGGTAGGGATATACTGCTGCCATTGTTAGGTTAGGCTGCTATTAGGGGTAGGGATATACTGTACTGCTGCCATTGTTAGGTTAGGCTGCTATTAGGGGTAGGGATGTACTGCTGCCATTGTTAGGTTAGGCTGCTATTAGGGGTAGGGATATACTGCTGTCATTGTTAGGTTATGCTGCTATTAGGGGTAGGGATATACTGCTGCCATTGTTAGGTTAGGCTGCTATTAGGGGTAGGGATATACTGTACTGCTGCCATTGTTAGGTTAGGCTGCTATTAGGGGTAGGGATATACTGCTGCCATTGTTAGGTTAGGCTGCTATTAGGGGTAGGGATATACTGCTGCCATTGTTAGGTTAGGCTGCTATTAGGGGTAGGGATGTACTGCTGTCATTGTTAGGTTAGGCTGCTATTAGGGGTAGGGATATACTGCTGCCATTGTTAGGTTAGGCTGCTATTAGGGGTAGGAATATACTGCTGCCATTGTTAGGTTAGGCTGCTATTAGGGGTAGGGATATACTGCTGTCATTGTTAGGTTAGGCTGCTATTAGGGGTAGGGATATACTGCTGCCATTGTTAGGTTAGGCTGCTATTAGGGGTAAGGATATACTGCTGTCATTGTTAGGTTAGGCTGCTATTAGGGGTAGGGATATACTGCTGTCATTGTTAGGTTAGGCTGCTATTAGAGGTAGGGATATACTGCTGCCATTGTTAGGTTAGGCTGCTATTAGGGGTAGGGATATACTGCTGTCATTGTTAGGTTAGGCTGCTATTAGGGGTAGGGATATACTGCTGTCATTGTTAGGTTAGGCTGCTATTAGGGGTAGGGATATACTGCTGCCATTGTTAGGTTAGGCTGCTATTAGGGGTAGGGATATACTGCTGTCATTGTTAGGTTAGGCTGCTATTAGGGGTAGGGATATACTGCTGCCATTGTTAGGTTAGGCTGCTATTAGGGGTAGGGATATACTGCTGTCATTGTTAGGTTAGGCTGCTATTAGGGGTAGGGATATACTGCTGTCATTGTTAGGTTAGGCTGCTATTAGGGGTAGGGATATACTGCTGCCATTGTTAGGTTAGGCTGCTATTAGGGGTAGGAATATACTGCTGCCATTGTTAGGTTAGGCTGCTATTAGGGGTAGGGATATACTGCTGCCATTGTTAGGTTAGGCTGCTATTAGGGGTAGGGATATACTGCTGCCATTGTTAGGTTAGGCTGCTATTAGGGGTAGGGATATACTGCTGTCATTGTTAGGTTAGGCTGCTATAAGGGGTAGGGATATACTGCTGCCATTGTTAGGATAGGCTGCTATTAGGGGTAGGGATATACTGCTGCCATTGTTAGGTTAGGCTGCTGTTAGGGGTAGGGATATACTGCTGTCATTGTTAGGTTAGGCTGCTATTAGGGGTAGGGATATACTGCTGCCATTGTTAGGTTAGGCTGCTATTAGGGGTAGGGATATACTGCTGTCATTGTTAGGTTAGGCTGCTATTAGGGGTAGGGATATACTGCTGCCATTGTTAGGTTAGGCTGCTATTAGGAGTAGGGATATACTGCTGCCATTGTTAGGTTAGGCTGTTGTTAGGGGTAGGGATATACTGCTGCCATTGTTAGGTTAGGCTGTTGTTAGGGGTAGGGATATACTGCTGCCATTGTTAGGTTAGGCTGCTATTAGAGGTAGGGATATACTGCTGCCATTGTTAGGTTAGGCTGCTATTAGGGGTAGGGATATACTGCTGCCATTGTTAGGTTAGGCTGCTATTAGAGGTAGGGATATACTGCTGCCATTGTTAGGTTAGGCTGCTATTAGGGGTAGGGATATACTGCTGCCATTGTTAGGTTAGGCTGCTGTTAGGGGTAGGGATATACTGCTGTCATTGTTAGGTTAGGCTGCTATTAGGGGTAGGGATGTACTGCTGCCATTGTTAGGTTAGGCTGCTATTAGGGGTAGGGATATACTGCTGCCATTGTTAGGTTAGGCTGCTGTTAGGGGTAGGGATATACTGCTGTCATTGTTAGGTTAGGCTGCTATTAGGGGTAGGGATGTACTGCTGCCATTGTTAGGTTAGGCTGCTATTAGGGGTAGGGATATACTGCTGCCATTGTTAGGTTAGGCTGCTATTAGGGGTATGGATATACTGCTGTCATTGTTAGGTTAGGCTGCTATTAGGGGTAGGGATATACTGCTGCCATTGTTAGGTTAGGCTGCTATTAGAGGTAGGGATATACTGCTGCCATTGTTAGGTTAGGCTGCTATTAGGGGTAGGGATATACTGCTGCCATTGTTAGGTTAGGCTGCTGTTAGGGGTAGGGATATACTGCTGTCATTGTTAGGTTAGGCTGCTATTAGGGGTAGGGATATACTGCTGTCATTGTTAGGTTAGGCTGCTATTAGGGGTAGGGATATACTGCTGTCATTGTTAGGTTAGGCTGCTATTAGGGGTAGGGATATACTGCTGCCATTGTTAGGTTAGGCTGCTATTAGGGGTAGGGATATACTGCTGCCATTGTTAGGTTAGGCTGCTATTAGGGGTAGGGATATACTGCTGTCATTGTTAGGTTAGGCTGCTGTTAGGGGTAGGGATATACTGCTGCCATTGTTAGGTTAGGCTGCTATTAGGGGTAGGGATATACTGCTGTCATTGTTAGGTTAGGCTGCTATTAGGGGTAGGGATATACTGCTGCCATTGTTAGGTTAGGCTGCTATTAGGGGTAGGGATATACTGCTGTCATTGTTAGGTTAGGCTGCTATTAGGGGTAGGGATGTACTGCTGCCATTGTTAGGTTAGGCTGCTATTAGGGGTAGGGATGTACTGCTGCCATTGTTAGGTTAGGCTGCTATTAGGGGTAAGGATATACTGCTGCCATTGTTAGGTTAGGCTGCTATTAGGGGTAAGGATATACTGCTGCCATTGTTAGGTTAGGCTGCTATTAGGGGTAGGGATGTACTGCTGCCATTGTTAGGTTAGGCTGCTATTAGGGGTAGGGATATACTGTACTGCTGCCATTGTTAGGTTAGGCTGCTATTAGGGGTAGGGATATACTGCTGTCATTGTTAGGTTAGGCTGCTATTAGGGGTAGGGATATACTGCTGTCATTGTTAGGTTAGGCTGCTATTAGAGGTAGGGATATACTGCTGCCATTGTTAGGTTAGGCTGCTATTAGGGGTAGGGATATACTGCTGCCATTGTTAGGTTAGGCTGCTATTAGGGGTAGGGATATACTGCTGTCATTGTTAGGTTAGGCTGCTATTAGGGGTAGGGATATACTGCTGCCATTGTTAGGTTAGGCTGCTATTAGGGGTAGGGATATACTGCTGCCATTGTTAGGTTAGGCTGCTATTAGGGGTAGGGATATACTGCTGCCATTGTTAGGTTAGGCTGCTATTAGGGGTAGGGATATACTGCTGTCATTGTTAGGTTAGGCTGCTATTAGGGGTAGGGATATACTGCTGTCATTGTTAGGTTAGGCTGCTATTAGGGGTAGGGATATACTGCTGTCATTGTTAGGTTAGGCTGTTGTTAGGGTGAGATTTAAGCAGTAGTAAGGATCAGACTGCTGTTAGGTTTAGGTCACTATTTCGGTTAGGTATAGGCCACTGTTAAGGTTGGGTATAGGCCACTGTTTGGGTTGGGTATAGGCCACTGTTAAGGTTGGGTATAGGCCACTGTTTGGGTTGGGTATAGGCCACTGTTTAGGTTGGGTATAGGCCACTGTTTTGGTTGGGTATAGGCCACTATTTCGGTTGGGTATAGGCCACTGTTAGCGTTGGGTATAGACCACTGTTTGGGTTGGATATAGGCCACTGTTAAGGTTGGGTATAGGCCACTGTTTGGGTTGGGTATAGACCACTGTTTGGGTTGGGTATAGGCCACTGTTTGGGTTGGGTATAGGCCACTGTTTGGGTTGGGTATAGGCCACTGTTTGGGTTGGGTATAGGCCACTGTTTAGGTTGGGTATAGGCCACTGTTTTGGTTGGGTATAGGCCACTATTTCGGTTGGGTATAGGCCACTGTTAGCGTTGGGTATAGACCACTGTTTGGGTTGGATATAGGCCACTGTTAAGGTTGGGTATAGGCCACTGTTTGGGTTGGGTATAGACCACTGTTTGGGTTGGGTATAGGCCACTGTTTGGGTTGGGTATAGGCCACTGTTTGGGTTGGGTATAGGCCACTGTTTGGGTTGGGTATAGGCCACTGTTTAGGTTGGGTATAGGCCACTGTTTTGGTTGGGTATAGGCCACTATTTCGGTTGGGTATAGGCCACTGTTAGCGTTGGGTATAGACCACTGTTTGGGTTGGATATAGGCCACTGTTAAGGTTGGGTATAGGCCACTGTTTGGGTTGGGTATAGACCACTGTTTGGGTTGGATATAGGCCACTGTTTGGGTTGGGTATAGGCCACTGTTTGGGTTGGGTACAGGCCACTGTTTGGGTTGGGTACAGGCCACTGTTTGGGTTGGGTACAGGCCACTGTTTGGGTTGGGTATAGGCCACTGTTTGGGTTGGGTATAGCCCACTGTTTGGGTTGGGTATAGGCCACTGTTTGGGTTGGGTATAGGCCACTTTTTGGGTTGGGTATAGCCCACTGTTTGGGTTGGGTATAGGCCACTGTTTGGGTTGGTTATAGGCCACTGTTAAGGTTGGGTATAGGCCACTGTTAAGATTGGGTATAGGCCACTGTTTTGGTTGGTTATAGGCCACTGTTAAGGTTGGGTATAGGCCACTGTTAAGGTTGGGTATAGGCCACTGTTTGGGTTGGGTATAGGCCACTGTTAAGTTTGGGTATAGCCCACTGTTTGGGTTTGGGTATAGGCCACTGTTAAGGTTGGGTATAGGCCACTGTTAAGGTTGGGTATAGGCCACTGTTGGGTATAGGCCACTGTTAAGTTTGGGTATAGCCCACTGTTTGGGTTTGGGTATAGGCCACTGTTAAGGTTGGGTATAGGCCACTGTTAAGGTTGGGTATAGGCCACTGTTAAGGTTGGGTATAGGCCACTGTTAAGGTTGGGTATAGGCCACTGTTTGGATTGGGTATAGGCCACTGTTTGGGTTGGGTATAGGCCACTGTTTGGGTTGGGTATAGGCCACTGTTAAGTTTGGATATAGGCCACTGTTATGGTTGGGTATAGGCCACTGTTTGGGTTTGGGTATAGGCCACTGTTTGGGTTGGGTATAGGCCACTGTTATGGTTGGGTATAGGCCACTGTTTGGGTTTGGTATAGGCCACTGTTTGGGTTAGGTATAGGCCACTGTTTGGGTTTGGGTATAGGCCACTGTTTGGGTTGGGTATAGGCCACTGTTATGGTTGGGTATAGGCCACTGTTTGGGTTTGGGTATAGGCCACTGTTTGGGTTGAGTATAGGCCACTGTTTGGGTTGAGTATACACCACTGTTATGGTTGGGTATAGGCCACTGTTTGGGTTGGGTATAGGCCACTGTTTGGGTTGGGTATAGGCCACTGTTTGGGTTTGGGTATAGGCCACTGTTTGGGTTGGGTATAGGCCACTGTTATGGTTGGGTATAGGCCACTGTTTGGGTTGGGTATAGGCCACTGTTTGGGTTGGGTATAGGCCACTGTTTGGGTTGGGTATAGGCCACTGTTTGGGTTGGGTATAGGCCACTGTTTGGGTTGGGTATAGGCCACTGTTTGGGTTGGGTATAGGCCACTGTTTGGGTTGGGTATAGGCCACTGTTTGGGTTGGGTATATGCCACTGTTTGGGTTTGGGTATAGGCCACTGTTTGGGTTTGGGTATAGGCCACTGTTTGGGTTTGGGTATAGGCCACTGTTTGGGTTGGGTATAGGCCACTGTTATGGTTGGGTATAGGCCACTGTTTGGGTTGGGTATAGGCTACTGTTTGGGTTGGGTATAGGCCACTGTTAAGGTTGGGTATAGGCCACTGTTTGGGTTGGGTATAGGCCACTGTTAAGGTTGGGTATAGGCCACTGTTTGGGTTGGGTATAGGCCACTGTTTAGGTTGGGTATAGGCCACTGTTTTGGTTGGGTATAGGCCACTATTTCGGTTGGGTATAGGCCACTGTTAGCGTTGGGTATAGACCACTGTTTGGGTTGGATATAGGCCACTGTTAAGGTTGGGTATAGGCCACTGTTTGGGTTGGGTATAGACCACTGTTTGGGTTGGGTATAGGCCACTGTTTGGGTTGGGTATAGGCCAATGTTTGGGTTGGGTATAGGCCACTGTTTGGGTTGGGTATAGGCCACTGTTTAGGTTGGGTATAGGCCACTGTTTTGGTTGGGTATAGGCCACTATTTCGGTTGGGTATAGGCCACTGTTAGCGTTGGGTATAGACCACTGTTTGGGTTGGATATAGGCCACTGTTAAGGTTGGGTATAGGCCACTGTTTGGGTTGGGTATAGACCACTGTTTGGGTTGGGTATAGGCCACTGTTTGGGTTGGGTATAGGCCACTGTTTGGGTTGGGTATAGGCCACTGTTTGGGTTGGGTATAGGCCACTGTTTAGGTTGGGTATAGGCCACTGTTTTGGTTGGGTATAGGCCACTATTTCGGTTGGGTATAGGCCACTGTTAGCGTTGGGTATAGACCACTGTTTGGGTTGGATATAGGCCACTGTTAAGGTTGGGTATAGGCCACTGTTTGGGTTGGGTATAGACCACTGTTTGGGTTGGATATAGGCCACTGTTTGGGTTGGGTATAGGCCACTGTTTGGGTTGGGTACAGGCCACTGTTTGGGTTGGGTACAGGCCACTGTTTGGGTTGGGTATAGCCCACTGTTTGGGTTGGGTATAGGCCACTGTTTGGGTTGGGTATAGGCCACTTTTTGGGTTGGGTATAGCCCACTGTTTGGGTTGGGTATAGGCCACTGTTTGGGTTGGTTATAGGCCACTGTTAAGGTTGGGTATAGGCCACTGTTAAGATTGGGTATAGGCCACTGTTTTGGTTGGTTATAGGCCACTGTTAAGGTTGGGTATAGGCCACTGTTAAGGTTGGGTATAGGCCACTGTTTGGGTTGGGTATAGGCCACTGTTAAGTTTGGGTATAGCCCACTGTTTGGGTTTGGGTATAGGCCACTGTTAAGGTTGGGTATAGGCCACTGTTAAGGTTGGGTATAGGCCACTGTTGGGTATAGGCCACTGTTAAGTTTGGGTATAGCCCACTGTTTGGGTTTGGGTATAGGCCACTGTTAAGGTTGGGTATAGGCCACTGTTAAGGTTGGGTATAGGCCACTGTTTGGGTTGGGTATAGGCCACTGTTTGGGTTGGGTATAGGCCACTGTTATGGTTGGGTATAGGCCACTGTTATGGTTGGGTATAGGCCACTGTTATGGTTGGGTATAGGCCACTGTTATGGTTGGGTATAGGCCACTGTTATGGTTGGGTATAGGCCACTGTTTGGGTTGGGTATAGGCCACTGTTTGGGTTGGGTATAGGCCACTGTTTGGGTTGGGTATAGGCCACTGTTATGGTTGGGTATAGGCCACTGTTATGGTTGGGTATAAGCCACTGTTATGGTTGGGTATAGGCCACTGTTTGGGTTGGGTATAGGCCACTGTTTGGGTTGGGTATAGGCCACTGTTTGGGTTGGGTATAGGCCACTGTTTGGGTATAGGCCACTGTTTGGGTTGGGTATAGGCCACTGTTTGGGTTGGGTATAGGCCACTGTTAAGGTTGGGTATAGGCCACTGTTAAGGTTGGGTATAGGCCACTGTTTGGGTTAGGTATAGGCCACTGTTAAGGTTGGATATAGGCCACTGTTAAGGTTGGGTATAGGCCACTGTTTGGGTTTGGGTATAGGCCACTGTTTGGGTTGGATATAGACCACTGTTTGGGTTGGGTATAGGCCACTGTTTGGGTTGGGTATAGGCCACTGTTTGGGTATAGACCACTGTTTGGGTTGGGTATAGGCCACTGTTTGGGTTTGGGTATAGGATGATATTATGGTCAGGCTACTGTTAGGGATAAGCTACTATTAAGGTTAGGGTCAATCCGGTCCCTTGGTCGACAATGTCTAGGTCACATACCACTATTGGTTGACAATGACTAGGAATGGTCGACATACCTTAGGTCGACATTGACAGAAGGACAACACAAGCTTAAGGTCGACGTGGACATGGTCAACACTGAAAAGGTCGACAGGACTTTACTATCCAACTTGGTTCGTACTTTACTATCCAAATGGGCATAGAGTGAGAATATAATAGTGTGCAGAGCACAGAATAGTCGACATATGTCAACATAGATAACAAAAATGTGAACAACCTTGTTGACCTTTTGAGTGACGACACGACCATGCCCATGTCGACCAAAAAACTTACGTCGACCTTCTGGCAATGTTGACAGATGGTATGTCGACCTTTTTATGTGTCGACACAATCACTGTCGACCATAGACACTGTCGACCCCCTATACCATAACCAATTTTTCCTTGTCACTAAAATAATTTCCATGAATGCATCTAAATGATTGCAAAAACATATTTAGCATTTACTTTAAAGCAGATTACAGCTGATCAAACAACATTAAATAATAAGATTTTTACCCTGAGATTGTTCATACGAGGATGTCAAAGCGAGAGTATTATGTGGCTATGATCCGCTTCTGAGCAACATCTGCAGAAACAACCATCTATGTTGCTAAAGTAATTACAGTAGTGTCTCAGCTTCTATGGAAGAACGCAGAAAGCTGCTTCCATTACAGTTATTGCTGTGGCCGGGAGCTGCGAGGCTTATGGGGAAGCACTGTGTATAAATCAATGGCTGGCCCTGAAATCGGGTGTAAAGGAAAACAAGAAGGAGCAAAGCGGCAAAATGATACAGATATAGGGGGTGATTCTGGTTGCTTTGCAAAAGCAAACTCCTTCTTTAATGGACTAGAAAGAATGATGGGCCTTATTCAGACCTGTTTGCTATGCTGCTTATGTTCGCTGAATAGTGAGCAGCTACAAGACGCCCCGCCAAACCCGCGCCTTCCAACATCAAATAAGATCAATTTAATTGATCTAAAAATCGGTCAACATCAACCAAGATCAACAAAATCAACCAAAATATTGGGAAAACTAGAAGGGATTGAAAACTCTTTTGGCTATAAAATGAATGTGACAAAAGAGTGTAAGCAGGTAGTGAGTGTCATCAGCTGAGCAAAGAATGGAGCTGGAAATAATGTACTGTATTACCAAGGTATAAAGTAGTGAAATCAAAATGATGTATACAGTACAAACTCCCTGGAGGCCCTGCTGTGCGTCAAGACAAAATGAAAAAAATAAAAAAAATAAACCACCCATATTCCTAACTACATTTTATTTTATTATAAATAAAATATAATAACATTGTTCACAGGCATATTGCAGTGAGCCTGCAGAACAGTTGATGGTCGATATAGTGTAGCTTTAGTTACTGTATCCCATCTGGCTGTATGTTTGGGTAGTTGGCTATACACTTGCTACAGGGGCTGACAGTGACTGACAACTCAACTGGGTGGGCACATTTAAATGCACACCCAGTTTTCACATCATACACAACCATCAGGTGGATGATTAGTAAGTGTGTATGCACTTACCAATCATCGGGTAGGTCAGCAGAATTGTGGAAATCGGGTGATGCTCCTGGTGGGTGAGTATCCTGTTTTCCTAGGCAGACCCCTGCACCCATCTTGGCCAACAGAGTACAAATGGGCGGTCTGAGGGGGGAATTCACAAAATTCACGCTGACTCGTCATGTCATCGTAGTCCTGCCCTCCGGTATATATTGCTTGTTCGGCCACGTTGATTCGATTGTGATGTCACGCCCCCAGACAGCTCCCCTTCTGCCGGTCACGCCCCCCAATACACCTACCAGCAAAGCAGGTAACTATGGTGTATACCCTGCAGTAGGATTCCTGATGCTCTATATAACATAAATTGCAGAGTTTTTATGGACACAATTTAAACCCAATATTTTGGCTAAAGTCTACATGAGGCCCAGAATACTCTCAGGTACTTGTGTACAATCACGGCTCCCACGATGTCCATCGTATAGGAAAAAATCGCATCGCATGCGATTTTTAACAGAAATGCATCCAAATGCATTGAAATTAGTATCAAACATGTTCAATGGCCCCCAAATGTCATTTTTGAGGCTGTACCACCCCCACTATCAATGCGAACCCGAAGCGTGGCGAGCGCAGCGAGCCCGCGAGGGACGGCGGTACGCGTCCTACAACCTTTTCATACCCCCACTATCCACGTCGGCGTGGAGTTGAGAAAATAAAGTGTGGCGAGCGCAGCAAGACACCGAGCCCGATGCGTGGCGAGCGCAGCGAGCCCAGCGAGGGGACACGGATACCTTCACAGGTATACGCGTCCCATCGCGGGCTTCACAGGTGTCCGCGTCCCCTCGCGGGGCTCGCTGCGCTCGCCACACTTTCTATTCTCAACTCCACGCCGACGTGGATAGTGGGGGTATGAAAAGGTCGTAGGACGCGTACCGCCGCCCCTCGCGGGCTCGCTAGGCTCGCCACGCTTCGGGTTCACATTGATAGTGGGGGTGGTACAGCCTCAAAAATGACATTTGGGGGCCATTGAACATGTTTGATACTAATTTCAATGCATTTGGATGCATTTGTGTTAAAAATTGCATGCAATGCGATCAAAAAATGCTAAAAAAAAAAACTACAAAAATCGCATGCCATCGTATGCCACTACATTTGGCATGCGATGGGAGTCGTGAAAGTACACAAGTACCTACTCTCATTACGCGGCTACACTGAAACTATAGTTCTGATGCATTCATGTTACGTTAAAGCTTCTACTTATCTTTATAATTAAAAACTGCAGAAGGAATATTGATTTTTATCTTAAGAAAATTTGTTGTTGAAAAGCCGAGAAAATGAACTACCGTCGGTAGAAATTTGGATTCATTTCTATGCCTTAAAAAATGATTTGCAATATTCAGATTTAATTACAATATTTCTAATTCATTAGCGCAAGCATTTATTATTAATCTAAGATGATTATTAACTGTGGTTGCCTTCAAGGTAATCTACAGCAAACAGCTGATTATTGTCAGCGTTCGGAATCGCAGTCACTCAGCGAGAGCTGCACTGCATGAAAATCTGTTTGGAGGCTTAGGCGGTTATTCTGGTTCACTCCTTCTGGCAAATTCCTTCTTAGATGGACAAAACCATGTGCTAAGGGGCCCAGTTTCACAGCTGAAGCCTGACAGGTCACCTACTCTGCTGTGAAAAGATTAGACCTCTTCTGAGCATGTATGGTTCTTAGCATGTGCCTACGCTGCATGACCCATACCAGCACATGGTCAAAAAAGGGACTCATTCATTAGTATACCTGATTAGAAAAGGACTATTTTAAGATCCAAATTGGGGAACCTTGGGGGTGGAGCGAGGACCTTGGAGAGTTAGCTACCTGGCTTATACAAGCTCTGGGCCCTGTGATTCTTGCTCTCCTTTGAATCCACCACTGATAGTTTCCTCTCCGTTTGTAGGGGACGTGACTAGACATGGCTTTGAAAAGGATGTTCTCTTGGGGTTCAGTCAAAGTGATTTTGCAGTGTAAATAATTGCCATTTTAAAATCCCTCTGGTAACAAAACCAGTTTGATTTTGAAGGGTAAATGATTGCCGCTTTAAAAAGTGATCTGGTAACAAAACCAGTTTGATTTTGCAGTGTAAATGATTGCTGCTTTAAAAAACTGGAGAGTTCTTACCAAATCTCTCGCTTTCTTAATCTCTCGTCCTATTACATTTCCCCCCTTGTCGCTCAACTAATATAAAGTGGTTCCTTGAAAGAAGCCGTATTGAGTGGGTATTGAGCTGAGATTCCTAAGGTGTACTTTAATTTCAATTACGCGTTTTCTATACCAATAATGTGCATCATTAATAATCTATAAACTTTCCAAGAGATATACAAAACCTCATTCCACCTTCCCATGATCTGTTTTGACTAGGGATGCCAATCCCGGGATCGGGATTGGCGGGATCCCAAGATTTAGGGCATTTTTGGCTGGGATTTGAATCCCGGGATTGGAAGCTCCAATCCCGGGATTACGGGATTCAAATGCGCATTTGTGTACATAGGAAAACCGAATCCCGGGATTGAAAATAATGGCCCGGGATTGGCCTCCCTAGTTTTAACCATTACAAAGGATCCTTAACACTGCTTTGGATCCCTTACAGAAGCTATGTAGATTAACATGTATATTTTTCTACATAGGTTCAATCGGCTGCAAGGAAAAGATGGCACCGCTGGCAGGACCATCATTCCCTCCGTGTCCGTGTTGCCCGGGCAATGTCTATCCCAACATCTCCCACACGAATCAGCTTTCACAGTATAAAGCAGACGGCGGCCATCTGAGCACAGGAGAACCACAGTCCTCCAACGCTCTTGGACCTCTGATTTCCCAAATCTGACACTGGGAGGTGACTTTACACGTCGGTGGACAGATTTCACCTTTGTACCTGGCAAGAAGGTGACCAGTACATTGGGAAAATATTGAGAACAAAGGACCTGGCAATGAGAGTACACGATACTGGAACTTATATCGTAAGCACAAATGAACGGACGCCGGGGTGGAAGAGCTATTAATTTGTATTTAAACCATGTGAGTGTGAATAGAGTGATTTGTCCGAAATATTTCACCAAATGATTTGACTTATCAGAGTGTGTTTTTTGGGAAGAAGATAGTTTACTAGTGCGAATATTGATTGACTGTTGGATTGTCTTTTTCGATGTCTCGATTTTTATTTTCAGTGTGCTTTCACTGGGGGGTCGGAACGGCAGTGTACAGTGATTAGTACCAACGACGAGCAATGTTTTAGGATGAGATATTTTATTTGAAACCTCAAAAGATTTTTGACATCATTGTTATTCAACCTTCTGCTATTTTAGGAAGAACAAAAAGCAAACACTAAGGTTGGCAATCACAAAGCTGGTATCGGCAGCCAGTACTGGCCAACCATCTTGGTTGTGGGCTTCCCTTCTCCCGAACAGACCACTGCTACAGTTTGGAAACCGTTAACTCTCTATAACTCGAAGGAGACAATAGATTTAAATGGTCTTCAGCCAAGAGGCAGCGGAAGCACCAATACCAGGAATTTGCAAATCTTTCCTGTATTATTTAAAAATGGCAACAGAGTTCACTTAAATATCTGTATTTTATACATGATCATCTACTCTAGCAATGTGCACAACTTTATACTTCTGTCATTTCTCATCTGACAATGGGAGTCAAAACAATGCTGCATTGCAGGTATAAATCTAACAGGTGATTTATATTGGAAGTGTCTATTGGGTTAATCCTTCGAGTGACAACATCTCTGTGAGATGCGCAAAAAATGCCAGCATCACTCACATTTGTTATACAAATTCAAATACAAAATAACGTAAAGATTACAGGTCAATATGATGAATAAAAATGTTTGCTTGGCAATGTTCACACCTATTTTGACAAATTCACTTGGGACTCAAAGGGTTATTAATATTCATTAGGAGCTCCACCAGTCCCTTCTCTCCCTGTTCTTCTGTGGCTTATGAGTGCACAGAAGAGGTAGGTGTGTTTTGTGAGCTGAACCAATGGTCAGCCAATCAGATAAGTAGCAAGTAGCCAGGGGCAGAGTGATGTCACTAGAGCCAAATGAATGGACAGGCTGCATCCTCGTGGAGATAGATGCCTCCCTTGTTTATATACAAAAGGAAGACTTAAACATGACAAAACAGGTGCATCTGATTCCTTAAATAAAATGATCAACTTAGAACTTTAAGAGTAGTGAGGAACAATAAAGAACATGGGTCTGCACCTAAGAGTCTCGTTGCCCACTTCACCAGAATGGCTGGGAGACTTCTTCATTAGGGGAACAGCTCCACTGACAGAGCAGAATAAAACGCACCAACAACCTGGGTGCGGTATAGCTCACAGATAGGGTCTAGGTCGACAGTCATTAAGTCGACATTGATAGAGGCAAAATGTTGACATGGATTGTGAAAAAGACCAAAAAATATTTAAAATCCCCCCAAAACTCATGTAGACCTTTTCACGCATTGACTTTGTGTATGTCAACCTTTTGGTGTCAACCTATTGATTGACTGTTGACTTAGACATTGGGCCTAATTCAGCCCTGATCACATGACTGCAAAATTGCAGCACTGGCAACTACCAGACGACCGCAAATGAACACGGCCCGCCATCACTGCATTGATTCCTACTCTAGATCCACAGATGGCCTGATATACATATCTCCAGAAGGATATAAATACATTAGACACTGTACAAAGAAGGGCAACTAAAATGGTGCATGGCCTACATCACAAAACGTACCAGGAAAGACTAAAAGATCTTAATATGTATACTTTAGAGCAGAGAAGGGAAAGGAGGGACATGATAGAAACTTTTAAATATATCAAGGGTTTAACAAGGTACAGGTGGGAGACATTCTTCACAGGAAGAGGAGCAGCAGAACACGAGGACATGCACTGAAACTAGAGGGAGGAAGATTCAGGGGAAATGTGAGGAAGAATTACTTCACAGAAAGAGGAGAAGATAAGTGGAATAGCCTCCCATCAGAGGTGGTAGAGGCAAATACAGTAGTACAATTTAAACATGCTTGGGATAGGCATATTGATATCCTTACAATAAAATAAGGATCAAATATGGTTTGAGGTAACATGTTTAAAAAAGGGGCAGACTAGATGGGCCAAGTGGTTCTTATCTGCCGTCAAATTCTATGTTTCTATGAACTGATGGTAGATCTTGAGGACAGGTTTAGCCTCCCCTATTTTAGAAAATAGATACACATAGCGGGTACCTGAAATAAACAGTGGTCTTAAAAATGTTTGTGATGGAGCACCTATTCCAGGCTGCAATTAAGGGTGTACGGGTGGTGCTCCTTCCCCCAGGGTACGGGAACCTGAGGGCAGCCCCATCGCTACTCCATAGAACCTGCGTTGGTTGGTTGAACATAAAATCCGGTACTGGATGGGAGCAAATGACAACCCAGAAAAATGAACAAAAACATTCAGTCAAATTGTTTAAATCGAACAGATTCAACTACAGTACCTTGTATGTCCGTTTTCAGATATTGGGAGCAAATTACTGAATTACAAATGACATTTGCTCCTATCCAGTACCAAATTTTTTATTCCATCCAACCAACTAGTTGAATGATTGGATGAAAGTTGGTCTGATGTATGGCCAGCATCAGACCATAAATTGTTTGGTCGTTTTGAATTCTGTCCAACAGAATCATTTCCTACCTTGTATAGCTGATGGCTGTGTAAGTAAAATATCTACAAGACACGCATTCTATAGAGAGCACACCTACTTGTAATCATTAGTGTCACATCAATCCCTGTTGACTGTTGCAGGGTACAAGAAAGAGCATCAAGCCTTGCTGGAAATGTTCACGGATATGTCACTTTAGAGGGCCTTGGGGTGTGACCACACCCCTAACAATATTTGGACACCCCCCCCCCCCCCCTTATGGGCCCCATACATCAGCAATCACAATTAATGGTTTTCCAGATCCAGTGTTTTTTTTTTGGCCAGATAAATGGTTTCTACAATCTATTTGACTTGCCCACACATTACAGATTTATTTCAGTGATCGGCAGATTTTTCCCATCTAAAGATTGCATCTTCATATCTGGAAAATGCCCATACATCACCTCAATCGATTGTCATTTCAGATGTTATTTCTTTTCATAATGTAAATAGAAGAAGAAGACGAGACGGGAACGCACACACATATAAAAAACAACCACAGATAATACCAGATAATTAAACATGTTTAAAAATCTGATTCAGCAATCGATTGGCCATCCCGATCAATTTTTGATCAGGATCGCAAAAAGGGGGGAGCCCACATATTAAAGATTATTTGTGACAATCATCTCCAGATCTGAGGATTGTCACAATTAATTGCTGATGTATGGGGCCCTTTAGTTAGCAAAGTCCATGTCATCGGAGGTAGAATATAGTAACTGAAGGGTAGATGTATGAAGCAGTGATAAGGGAGGAGAAGTGATCCTGAAGAGAAGGACCCAATGGCAACCAATCAGCTGCTCTGTATAATTTTATATTATGCAAATTATAGCTATTACTTCTGAGCTGATTGGTTGCCACTTCTCCTCTGGTTCACTTCTCCAACCTTATAACCAGAGGCGTAGCTACCGTAAGGCAGCCACCGCGGCTGCTTGGGGGAGCAAGCGCCAGCGGGGCGCCCCCGGTGCCCGGGCACTCTGGTCAGACCCCCCCTTACCCCTCCGCATGCCGCCGCCACCGCATTCAGTCCGGCACCGCAGATAGCCTCCGGGCTCCATCTCCTGCAGTAATGGAAAATGACACGACAAAATGGCTGCCCCCTAATAGCAGACAGTTTTTAAGGATGCTAGAGGAGGCCGCCGCCTCCTCTAACATCCCTAAAAAAACTGTCTGCTGTACGGGGGCAGCCATTTTGTCGTGTCATTTTTCATTACTGCAGGAGACGGAGCCCGGAGGCTATCTGCGGTGCCGGACTGATTGCGGGGCCGGCGGCGGCGGCATGCGGAGGGTTAAGGTAAATTTTTGGCGGGGGGGCGCCACAATATTAGTTACGCCTCTGCTTATAACTGCTTCATACATCTACCCTGAGGACGAAGTGGCTACAAAGATGGAGATTTATAGTGTTGTGGGAGAGGGAGTACACGATGACCAATAATTCCACATGTAAGTCAACTTAAATTTTCCACACCTCCTATTTTATAGAAAATCCCGCCTTATCCTAGTGTAACCAATCACAAACATCTCAGGTGTGATTGGCTAAGAAAGGCATTACTACAGTATAAGTGCCTTCCGTCTGCTAGGTAGCAATGTTGTTCCCATAGAATGCTCGCCTTATTGCGTTTATGAAACAATGCAAAGTACAATCAAGGTTTTCTTTTTTAAAATAAAAAATGTAGAACAAAAACATTTAGATAAATGGGACAATCTTTGAATCATTACAGCTCCGAGTCCTGACATGAGCGCCCAGCGTAAAATCCTTATTGTAACATTACGTGCCTGCTTTTCATAAAGCCCATCCAATTGTACAAATGGTAGAATGATTCATAGGCCAAGGTGAGGCACCGTTTGCGGGGGTGGACATTTTTGGGCTGTGCGTACCTTGCTAAGTACGGTTGAGGCGCACTCTTGCATTTTTCATTGTATTAAAGTGAGATCATTTTATGAGATCATTTAAAGCAGATAAAGGGGTGGAAAACATATTTACAGGAATGGAACTATGGGGCAGGTTTAGCAATGAACGTGGTAGAACAGCGGAAACGCAGCGTCTGTGCTTAATATGTAACAGCAGGTTAGCCGGTGTTTTATATGCAGCCAAGGCATCGAAGGCGCAGACACTGACCTCAGCACACTTTTAAAACGGGGTCGCCATATTCCCGTATCCGAGATCACTGGCCTTCACCGATCCGTCTAGAACGATGCCTGCCCCCTTTCTGAGATGTACATACACTATAGGGTGAGAATACATCTCTCGTAATTTTTTTCTTGGCAAGAACAGTTAAAGTTTTCATTGTTTTACGAGAAAAATTCAAGCATTATTACAATAAAGTAATATTTGCTGTGAACTTTTTTATTTTGTCCCACTTTGCATCCAGTACTTTCAGGTTTATCTTAGGGTTGGACATCGGAAGCTGGCCATCAAACGAGGGCTGGTGTTGCGCCATCAAAACTTTCCATCAAATCAAAAGAACTTTATGAAAAAAAGGTATTCATATGATTTGCACATGAGCAAAAAATTCTAATTGCGCATGAGCAAAAGCCCGTGGTTGTCTCTGGTGCTAAAATTTGCTGTATTTGGCCGTTAACACCACACCATTCAATGGCGGCTACCATCATAAAGCCACCATCAAATAGTAAAAACACAGAAGAAAACCATGGATTACTATGAGCGATCGGAATCCGATGTCCATCCCTAGTTTATCTGCCACAAGGCAGACCTAGGGGCAGACTGCATTTATAAGGGGGGTTCAAAAAGGCCATGAAGCAGGAAAATATTTTTGGAACACACTTAATGGTGGAGAAGACTCTGTTGGCCAAATGTAATAGGGTGTGAGAATCAGAGAAAGTTTGGGACAGCTTTCCAAATTTTTTAAAGCGGCAATCATTTCGATTGAAAAAAAACGGGCATTTTGCCACTTTTTTAAAGCATTGCCGCTTTAAAAAAAATGGGAAAACCCTCCCAAAATCCCTCACTTTTTGATTCTCACACCCTATTACGTTTGGCCCTTAATGTTACTACAGTAGTGTTGTTACTTAATAAATTGTTGTGTCTGCAGTCAACTTTTTCCAAAGACATAGAAAGGAACGGCCATTAGAACGCAAAGGTTTCTGATCACTTTCTAATTCTTGTTTTATCTCCCTATTGAAAAAAAATATATGTACAGTGATTTTACGTTTATTTATTGACTTTTTCCTCTTTTTTTTTTATTGCATGGCCGTGTTGTTCATGTTTGCTTACAAGACGTAGAACGTAAAAATAGAATCTCAATGAGGCATCTGATAAAGGCATCACAACATTATTACAGGAGTGACAGTTTCACATGAATATTTAGTGTTTTTTTCAATTTGCAGCTCAGCAGTGACAATTCAATTTGTGTGTTGCCTTCTACAAAGTGTGCTTGGCGATGCCCCATCTGTGGCACTGGCCGTCTGAATATTTTTTCTACTTTATTTATCCTCTTTCGTAAACAAAAATGCATTTGTTCTGATAAGAAAAGAGCTTTATTTATTAAAACTGTGATTTCCGATGTCTCCTGGTTTTTCTTTTATTTCTGTGGTGTCATCATTAGCGCAGGCTTTAGAGAACTTTATTTAAATACCCCAATCCGTACCCCAAGGCGTCTTAAACTAATTACAGACTGGCAAACATTAAAGCTGGTGTGTCAGCAAGTTATATGACCTCTTGCTTTTGTGGGGGCCATACAGAGGCACCCAGAGCCAGCTCATATTATAGCACAAAGGCCCTTATTCTGATTGATGCGGACTTTACCGCGTTCTTACGGATTGCGTCTTTACGGCGTCTGCGCATGCGTGGAGAACGCTACGCGCATGTGCCACGCCTTGACTC
The DNA here is from genome assembly GCF_055691185.1 of Crinia signifera. NCBI lineage: Eukaryota > Metazoa > Chordata > Amphibia > Anura > Myobatrachidae > Crinia > Crinia signifera. Next base: position 28,666,041 of record NC_139221.1, read on the forward strand.
GGTACCAGTTCGGACAAAGACCGTCCAGAACTGTTCACCGCTATCATTCGGGAAATAGGGGCGTATTATGGGCGTCATGCGGAATGACACATGGGCGTAGTTTCAAAGTGGGCAAAACGGGGCGGAAACATGGGCGGACACGGGGGAGTACACTTATGTTGGGGGGCGTACATTCGGAAACCACTCCGAATGCACGCGATCAAAAAGGGCAGAAATGTGCGGTGTCCACAAGTGTACTATTGCTTTGCGGACACCACTCGTTCATGCGGTAGGCGAACGTACGCCTAATGACTACAACCATTAACACCTGAACCCAATAGAATCTACTCCTTTACTCATTACTCACTAATAGGCCGCTTGTCAGTGCTTTAATTGAAACCATTGCTGCTTCAAGGAAACCTTAGTAATCCCCCACATATGCTGTACTTGTCCCACACTTAAAAACTGCTAACAATGGACATGACTGAATATTAATACTAACAATACACATGTGTATTCGACATGTACTCATGAAACCACACATTTTGGGTAAAGTAAACACATTTATTTATATTCATGTCACACTTAATGCCAGTGTGATGCAAAGACCATAAAATAATACATACAAACAATAAACAACATGGCAGGAATGCTGCAAAATAAATAATAATACAAAACATATATAATTGCACACAGATGGACTCCAGCACCTCCTATGTGCCACTGCACATGCAGCCAGTGGGAAATGAGGAGGCTGCTGGCCCTTCTACAGCAGGGCAACCTGCACCTGACCATTCAACAGCAGGGCACCCTACACCTGGCCCTTCTGCAGCAGGCCAACCTGCAGCTGGCTCATATGCACCATCAGCAGAATCATTTGGAACACAACCGGGGACTTCACAAGATAGTACCATGGCCATCACTTCAAGTACAGCTGACAGTAATGGCAGGCAAAAGAGGGCAACAGGGGAACCAACCACTAAGGACATATGAAGCAAGGGCTCATCTGGTTACCCTGAGCACGTGATTGGACACAAGAAGCTGACACACACAGCACAATGGAAGATTTGGGAACACATAACGGCGGAGATTAATGCAGCCACAAGTTCATTTCCGACCACGTTTGGCCTTGGTAGGCTCCTTGGCCTGTGCAGCAGCTCTTCGGGGACGGCCAGATGCTGGGGCAGGTGGAGCAGATGATGTGGAGGGGTTGGCTGGTCTACCCCTCCTGCCAGCAGGGAGTGTTTCCGGTGGTAATGCACCAGAAACGGATGACATTAGGACCCTGTTGCTGGTAATCAGCTCCACCATAAGCTCATTATGGTGGAGGAGGAGATCATTTTGGCGGGTGGCTTGCTCGGCCAGCACCTGAGCACTTGCAGCCATGGCCTGATGTGACTCAGCCATGGCCTGCATGCTCGCAGCCATGGACTGCTGGGTGCTGACCAAGCTCGCCAGGATCTCCTCGGTCCTACGCATCCGTTCTGATGCCAAGTCTCCCTGCTGGTTGATGTCCCCAAGCACCTGGGCCAAGGCGGCCAAATCGGCTTGGCCCGATGCCTGCTGCTGCACAGGCCTACCTCTGGGGCCAGGTGGCACGGACTCCTCCACCTCCTGAGCAGAGTCCTCACCAAGCGGTGGGGTGTCTGTGGGAAAAGATAAACACAATTAGGAGACATTCTACGATAATTACTTGCACAAGTTTATGGCATGACCAATATTTACCTTCCAGAAAAGACGCAAACACTTCAGCTGGGGCCTCGCTATCCATCGTGCTCACCCCCCTGATCTCCTCAACTGCTATACAGCTCTCGGCCATCTCCTCCAGGGGGGTGAGCTCTAGCCCTGATGGCATGGGCCCGGCCCCAGATGTCTGGCTGTGTTCCCACCACTTGGTCATCTTCCTCTTCAGGTTGGTTTTGAAGTCCTGCCACCTGCAATGTAAGTTGACATATTAATACATGTCACTCCCAATGTTAGCTGTTGCAGCCATTGCTCTGTGCTACATATTACAACATGTGATTAATGTCCCATATATAATATTACATGCAACTATGATATCAACCGTTACAATACACATTCACAATCACCCTACTCTAACTCTCAACGAAATAACATGGCAATAATGTATGTGTATCGTAACAACCTCACGGCCCATTTGCTAAATGCATCTAAGCATCAATTCAATCATTACTTGCCTATTACTGGCCACATGTATCACAAAACAACTTGCCTCTTCTTTACATGGTCCGTCTCACGAACTTGTGGCGCTACTTCATTAATCTCTGCCGTTATCTGTTCCCAAATCTTCCATCTGCGTGTGTGTGTCAGCTTCTCCGATGGACACTCAATCCAATCACGTGCTCGGGGAACCAGGATGGCAAGCTCCTGTGCTTCATATGCCTTATTTCTTGTAGTTGGTTCCTCTGTTGCCCTGGCTCGGCCCTTGCCACGTCCCTGGCCACGCCCCCTGGCACCAGTCGCTGCACTTGAAGTGCTGGCCATGGTACTACCTTGTGAAGTCCCCGGTTGTGTTCCAACCAATTCTGCTGATGGTGCATATGAGCCAGCTGCAGGTTGGCCTGCTGCAGAAGGGCCAGGTGTAGGTTGCCCTGCTGTAGAATGCTCAGGTGCAGCTTGCCCTGCTGTAGAAGGGCCAGCAGCCTCCTCATTACCCACTGCCCGCATGTGCAGTGGCACATAGGTGGTGCTGGAGTCCATCTGGTCAAATAGTTGCTGCAGCACTGGGTCCACCTCTGGTTGTGATCCAGACATGTTAGCAACAACATTGTCAGCTTCTAATAGACCTTTATATACTGTTTGTGTATCCTGTTTGGCGGACATCAGCGGCAGCTGCGTTCCGTGCGTGTGCGTACGTCGCTGTTTTTTCGCGCCGCATACGGTGGCGGAAATTCCATTGTGTAAAACCTGGCGAAAGTTCGACATGAAATACTGGTCACCAATGCTAACATTGCATAGAATCTTCTGATAAACCTGTGACTATTGCACAATACACATGCTATTTGCTAGCATGACATGACATTTGAATTATGACTACTGTGGTATTGTGGCGTTTTATTGCAAGCTAAAAGTAGCCCAATCCCTTAGCTAATCCAGGCCACAAATCATGCAATACTCATCTCTACTGTTATAGACCACACATGTGAGAGCCCTATAAATAGTGAGTTTAGTTTTGGGGGAAGTTCAATATAGGTGCTAATTATTATACCTTGGACAAGGGATCTTATGTGTTTGTTATATCTTCATTATTGTAGTTGATACTATCCCTGATGACTGGTGAGTACATTGATTTATTCTATCATGTGTTGGGGATTATTTCCTGTGTTGATGTATGATTTGTTTGCATATATAGATATATATCTATATATGATGTTGGAATTTATTCACATGTTTCAACATTTCAAGGAGCATGCAGGCAGGCAGGCAGGCAGGCAGGGCTGGTGTATAATGCTGGTTTCAGGATACCTGCAAGTGTGTGTATGTGTCTTTTACACATAAATGTACGCATACACATATATGCATAGAGTAAGTAATGCTAACTACAGCTATGCCTTGCTAAGCTATAGCACGCGTTGCTTGGCGGAGCGCGGCCTTATTGGATTTGCTAAGGGCATACACACTGTGTTTTATATATATCAGATTTGTTCATTGGCATACATCAACACTACGGTTTTGAAGGCATGCGAATTTTTCACCATTTGTGTTGGCGCAGAGACGCTGTTAATGTAAAAATGAACAATAAAGTTATTATCACAAATAACTGTGATCAACCAATGCCACCACCTGATTGGTTGATAGATGCCATTGTCAACATGGCGGAGACACGAAGGGCAGAACCCTTCACGCATGAGGAGCTCAGGGTTCTTGTCTCCGTCATGGAGACAAGGCTGGGCCGTGCGGGGCCCTTCATAACAAACCGCCATAAGCGGAGGGCGTACACAGCGGCAGGGCGCCGAATTTACGCCCGCACTCGGGTGCGGAGGTCCCTCGGGCAGCTGGAGAGGCGGTGGTCGGACCTCCGCAGGCGCCAGCCCCAGCTGCTCACACAAATAAGGGGCGAAATTGCTGAATGTGAGTATTTTAGCTATGAAATTTCGCACTTACAACATAGCATATATAAGCAATAAAATGTGTCTCATGATAAGTGGGTGTCCATGGGTTTAAAAGTCCATAGACTCTTATGTGTGCTTCTTCCTGGTTAACATGCAGTCATGTGCCTTTTATATGTCATGCCATAGCATTGAGGATTCTGATGCATACAATGTGCCCAATCTAATATGTGTTACACATTGATAAATGCCTGGGTTGTAATGTGTGAACAAATGACTAACAATCACATAATAATTTAAATGTCACAATTTGGAGTCCATTAACAGTAAGGAGCTACTTTCCTGCATCGTTTGCCATCATTATCACCCTTCCATGTATGTCTTGTTATGGATGAATAAATGTGCCCCAATGAGCCGACATTGACCATGATGTTTTTTTCTACCACACAGCACGAGCCCGAGCCCGACAGGCCCGTGAACAGGCGGAGGCAGGCCTGGCCCAGGACGAGGCCCAAGACCCCCAGGAGGAGGTGGCGGCAAGGGTGGAAGAGGAGGAAGTGGAGGAGGAGCAAATGGTGGAGGAGGAGGTGGTGCGTGAGGAGGTGGAGGAGGAGGAGGTGGAAGAGGAGTTTGTGGCGGAGGAGGAGGTGTTGGTTGCGGAGGAGGAGGTGGAGGAGGAGGTGCTGGTGGTGGTGGAGGAGGAGGTGGAGGAGGAGTTGGAGGAGGAGGTGGAGGAGTTGGAGGAGGAGGTGGAGGAGGAGTTGGAGGAGGAGGTTGTTGTGGTCGAGGAGATGGCGGAGGAGGGGGCTGAGGAGGCCACGGTTGCCCCGGACACATCAAGTTCCGAGGGGGAGGAGGCGTGCCAGGCACCGGACTCGCCGCAGATCGGTATGTTTACATAATGCATCATTCATGAAGTAGTTGTACTGGTATATGTTATGTAGCACTGGTGATTAAAAATTTTGGGCACATACTAATCATATAGACCCCAAAGTGGGTAGCTACAGATACAGGTACGGGTTAGATGGGGAGTCCAAGGCATCCCTTTCATCCAGGACACCTCTCAATTACACAGGTTTGTGGGATGGGTTGGAGGTCCATTTGGACTGCCACATAACCGTTGTAGTTAAACAGGATCCAGGAGTAAAGGGATGAGTGGATCATTTGTGGATTAAAATCACCTGCTGCAAGCGTAGATTATGACCCATCAAATAGTGGCATCGATATTGTTGGTGAATGTTATTTATAAACTGTAGGATGTATGCTCGAAATGGAGTATGGGCCGGCCTACCTTGGAATGGCGTCACAAGTTGGCAGTGTCCCCGGAGCCTCCTCTACCTAAACCCCCCCTGTAGTTCTGATTTATTTTTGTCACTCACAGAATTGTAGGTTGGTTTAGACAGAATTATGATTTAGAGGATGTGTATTGTGCATTCCTGACATTTGCATAACTCCCATGCCACCAACCATCACTGAACTTAGACTGAGCAGATTGTGACAAGTTGTTATTGACGTAGGCCATGACCTGCTTGACATTGGTTAGTCATGGGTGGGTTGTGACTGAGAAGAAACAATATGACTGTTATGTCTTCTGCAGAGTTAAGGGTCGAGGGCAAAATAGACAGTATGTAGTAAATAAGTTTGCATGTATGTATATATGTATGTGTCATATATATTTATCTATGTGTGTCTCTATCTCTCTACATAGATAGATATATATCTCTATATATATATATATACACACATGTCACCTAGCATTTGTGCAATTTATGTCGTAGTATGTGAAATGTATGCATGAATAACATGACTAATTTTTGCCCCTTTGACATGCCCACAGATGACACCACACCGGCAGATGAGGGGGTGCGTGGGGCCCTCCTGCGAGCAGAGCACCATCTCCGGCTCCTTCAAGCCAACTTGCAGGACATAAAAGACCTGCTCATTTAATGTTTCCTTTTTTTTTTTTTACATTATGTTAAATCGATATTTTAATAAATTCTTTATGCAAGTTCACAGTTGTTGGTTTTATTAGCACTTTAAATAGTATATGTGTAGAATGTTTATAATGTTTGACACAGGGTGTAATAGAAACCATTGCACTTACATTGCTGTAAGGGTTAATGTGTGCTATGCATGTGTTAGGCATGCTTGTAAGGATATATTGGAATCTAATTGATTCCAATTACAAATAAGCTGTTTTTTATGAGGGTAGGTAATTGAATAAGTGGGTCATGTGATGTATTGCAGAAGATACTTCATAGTGGGTTGTTTGGCGGAAATCCTCCGCTTACGTGCGGTAGCACCGCTTGGCTCCCGTTCGGATGCGGTATTCCCGAGCATACTCTGTAATACTCTGTAATACCGTGCCGAATCGGAGTGTTTCTCCCACACACGCATGATTTGTATGTCGTCCGTAAACACGCCCTGTTCTTAAAGAGTGAGTCCGTCCGAATGCGGAGGACACGTGGGCGTTTCTACGGACGATGGCCGCATGCGGAAAAACACCGTGGCGTGCGGACCGCTCCGTAAGAATGCGGGAATTTCCGCACAGATCAGAATAAGGGCCAGAGAGAGCTGATAACAAGAAGATATCAGGTAGGGGCGCAATTACTAGACCTGGTTCGCAAAAAAGAAGCTGCAGTACAAAAAAAGAGGTTGTCACTCCCCTACAAGAAGATACAAAAAAGAGATACAGTAGACTGCGCTAACTTTGAATGAAAGGTATTGAAGAAATGCCAGTAACCTAAAAGTTGAACATGGTTTAATGTAAATATAAAACAAATATAGCAGCTCAGGTTAAAATCAACGGTTTTACATATATTATAAAGATATAGAAATAAAAAATGAAATGAAATAATGGGGGGAATTTAAAAATTCTTAAAGTGACTGAAAATTTGTGTCTATACGGTACCGTATATTTGACAAAGAGTCCAGCTGGATGGGGGGCAAAGAGTGATGAGCCCGCTTGGATCCTTTTCTATTCTGCCTCAAGTAAAGAGGGACCTGGATGGCTGGGGGAGGGATTAGCAGCTTGATTTTATGGAGTAAATGGAACTCCTGCTGTTCCTCAGATGCCAGGGAAGTAACCTGGTTGTGGATGATCTCCCAGAATGGGTGCCAAAGCAAGGACTGGAGGCTGGTCCGGTCCCTCGGGGTGGTATAAGCTGTTAGGGTCTTGTAACAGAAGTCAGTCACTTTAGTAGGTCCACCAACGCGTTTCGCTCTATGGTAGAGCTTTTTCAATCTGTGACTGTGGCCCTTATTCAGATCTGATCGCAGTACAAATTTGTTCACAAAATGGGCAAAGCCATGTGCACTGTAGGTAGGAACTGTCACTCATCCAATGTGTAAGGGGCACTACAGCTGTGTGGTCATGTACAAGGGACACTTCTAATGTGTGTGAATAATGCGCAAGCGGCACTACTACTCTGGGGATTATGTATAAGGGGCAGTACTTCTGTAAGGCCATAATGCGCTTGCCGTGTTTGGGCATTGTGTAAAATGGCATGTGTGGCTTAATGTCTCAGTACAATTGCTGCTTCTATATGACTAACACGCTGAGTAATTATTATTATTAATAATAATAACTGCTGATATTTAAAAAAATTCCTACTACAGGATTACTGTAATAAACTCATTTTTTGCTTTGCTCCAAAATCATGACTTTGAAAACCGATCTCTTCCCTCTCTCTGTCTGTCTCTCCCCTTCCCCTCTCCTTCTTCCTCTTGCTCCCTCACCGTCATCACATTACTTGCACTCTGAATCATAAGAATGATTCAGTTCTTGTAACTTTAATCTCTTCTGCCGATCTACTGTAGAGTAAGAAGCTACATTAAATTCATGGTCTATAAATCTTTGTCACTCAGATGCAACGCTTGGTCTGAGTGACCTAGAACTGATCACACTCCCAGTGCCAGCGATGTGTTTATAGACCATGTTTTCCTGATGGGTTTTCATGGTAGTAGTAAAGGAAAATACTATTTTCAATATCAGGCTTTTCATAACCCTCTGATATAGAAGTTTCTCTTTATCTTATGTAACTAGCTACAAACAGAAAGGAGAATAAGTCCCAAGGCGCAAACACCTTTCTTCAGCCGGATCCACAAAAACAGGGTCACCACTCAACCCCTAATTCGGAAAGCTTGTTTGGAAAATTGGACCGGGGGCGATGAAAGGTCTCTATACACAATTATCCGATGTCCCTCAGGAAGACGGAATATGTAAAATAAATGAATAAAAGCGTGTGTGAGAAAAACATCTATTCTGCCCACAAGGTGTGAATAGGAATCTGGTATTGGGTCACTAGAAGCGTACCCTCACTCACACTTGAACAAAGCAGATGGTGCACATAAAGGTTTCTTTACATAGGTTCACCACGAGTGTGTTTTCAAAAAGGTCAAGGCTGCGTACCGTACTCACAAGTAAGTATACCACTATAAGCACATCTGGGTATCTTTATGGAGGGGGACTCCTTGTGGCTGGGGTATTGGCCTTATACCCCAGACCATCACCGTCAGCAAGCAGTAACCCAGTACAAGAAACAGCAAGTGCGCTCCTCTCCTGCCAACGCGTTTCAACAGGATAACCTGTCTTTTTCAAGGCTTACCCAGATGTGCTTATAGTGGTATACTTACTTGTGAGTACGGTACGCAGCCTTGACCTTTTTGAAAACACACTCGTGGTGAACCTATGTAAAGAAACCTTTATGTGCACCATCTGCTTTGTTCTAGTGTGAGTGAGGGTACGCTTCTAGTGACCCAATACCAGATTCCTATTCACACCTTGTGGGCAGAATAGATGTTTTTCTCACACACGCTTTTATTCATTTATTTTACATATTCCGTCTTCCTGAGGAACATCGGATAATTGTGTATAGAGACCTTTCATCGCCCCCGGTCCAATTTTCCAAACAAGCTTATGTAACTAGCTGTTTGCAGCAGCAATGACAAATAAACAAAATAACACCCAAATCTAACTCTCTCTACACATTTTACAACTGCCCCACCTGCAGTGCACATGGTTTTGTCCATTAGAGAGAGAATTTGCTTTTGCAAGTGAACCAGAATCAGGCCCTTATTTGCTTTCAGGGGCCCTTATTCAGTTCTGATCGCAGTACAAATTTGTTCTCAAAATGGGCAAAAACATGTGCACTGCAGGTGGGGCAGATGTAACATGTGCAGAGAGAGTTAGATTTGGGTGGGTCGTGGAACCCCAACCCGAGGCACCCTTGCAAACATCCCAAGGCACCCCAGGGTGCTAGGCACACAGTTTGGGAACCACTGACTAATGCTGGCCACACATCTGACAAACTTTCCTCCAACCATCCAACTAGTTGGTTGATTGGACTGAAAATCTGATACTGTGTGGGGGCAAATGCCAATAAGAAATTTGCTCACAAACTCAGAAGAATGGACAAAAATTAAATCAAATAGGTCCAACTACAGTACATGGTCTGAGTGTCAGTTGTTGTCCATTTTCCGATTTGGGAAACAAATGACTTCATTATTACAAATTACATTTGCTCCTATCCAGTACCAGGTTTTTATTCCAACCAAACCAACTAGTTGAATGATTGGATGAAAGTTGGTCTGATGTGTGGCCAGCATTAGTCACTGGAAAAGATGGAGCATGTAATACCACTTTTCATAAAATAAACTGCATGCATCATATGCCATTGAAGTTCCTGTTGCATTAACCTGTTATTTGGTACACAGTTTGGGAAGCACTGACTGGAAAATGTAATACCACTTTCTATCCACCAGGTGTCACTCTTCCTAACATAAACTGGGCATGGATCATATCCCACTGATTGGCTGTGTATTTGTCATGTATCCAGCTGATGTCAGTAATGTACTGGTACTCTGCTGAAACTTGCCATAGCTAGGCACCTTCCCCCAAACTTTCATTTCATTTCTATGCCACTGAGCTGCATTGGACTCTAGTCTAAACTGATATTGACCTTGTAGTGTACTGGACCTTACTGCAGCAATGACATAACCTGGCACACTTCCTGTAACTTTGGTGGTTAAAAAGACGCACGCTCAGCATTTCACAAAGTGTGTTCAATGATGCTCTGGAGTTCTGCTGAATTCTCTCCACAATGTAACTAGGCGCCTCACCCCAGACTTGAATTTTTGTGCTACTGTATGCTATGGGAATGATGCAAACTACAGATGGAGCAGCTCTCTTCCAGCGGGGTCTGGCTGTCGGTTCGCCAACCGCTAGCCCCCGCCAGCTGCCGGAAGGGGAACGCGCGTGCATCCCCATCGGTCCCCGCCAATTGCCCACATCTCCCCGCACCCCACCCCCCCTCAACCCTGCCCATCTCCCTGAAGCGGAGACGGGCAGGGTTCGCGTCCCCCGCCACCCGGAAACTGTGATGCGTGTGCGTGGGATTTGCTCCAGGGTTGCCGACCCTCCCGGAATTACCGGGAGCCCCCAGATCGAATTCAGCAATCCGCGGGTTTGAAGAGGGGCGGAGCTAAAACATCACACTTGTGTCATTTTAGCCCCGCCCCCTCCATGGAGATCAGTGATTTCGGCTATTTCCCCCGTAATGGGGGTGGGGCTTAATAACGTCACCGTCAAGCCCCCCCCCCCCCCCGAACGGGTAATGAAAGTCTCCTCTCCGGGCTTCTCCCGGAGAGGAGCATTTGAAAGTCGGCAACCCTGAGATGCTCGCATGTCCCAGTTAGATGGAGCGCCGGCAATGACCTCCTGCCCTGGACACACATGTAACAGGAAGCCACAGGTGCTGCTGATCAGCCAAACTTTGATCACATCAGTTTTGGAAACCTGGATCTAATTTTGCTGATGCTCCAAAACCTGGAATGGATTTTCCATACAGGCCTGCCGACAGGGGGGGGGGGGGTCTGTCAGGTCTGGAGTCCTGGGCCCTGACAGAGAAGGGGGCCCAGACCTGGTCCTACAACTATAAATATTAAACAGCTCCTTACCAGCTATCTATCTGCCTCTGGTTTTTGTCCCCGTGGTGTGTCCATCGGCTCTGCTGCAGCCAGACTCTGTTCTGGTCTCGGACAGCAGGGGCTGCTGGGACATGTAGTTTTTTTTAAGTGTCTGGCAGCCAGGCACTTAAAACAAAAATACATGTCCCAGCAGCCCCTGCTGTCAGGGACCAGAGCAGACCAGACTAATGGATGCCTGAAAGCAGTTCTCGGTAAGAGGAGATCATGGTGCACTGCCTGTGCGGATGAGGGGAGGAGGAGGACCCAGCAAGTCACAGGGATCCAAAGAAAACACTGCAGCAAGGATCTCCCTGTCAGCCCCCACCACAGTGAGTACTTGTATTATATATTCTTGTTCAGGCTGACATCTCTGTTGCTCTCTCTCTCTCTCAATTTCGCCTTTCCCTCACTCTGGGACACATTTATCAATTCTGGGGCACATTTATCAATGATCGCATTTGCAATGCGATCTGGGCGGAATATAAAATGCGATCAGATCACTGGGATGTATCATTCCTGGCACTGCAGAGACAGGGCTTCAATAGGAGCCCGTCCCAGCGAAGTGCTAAGCCAGAAGCCGGGGGGTCAGCACATGCGCGGTTATGCACTGACCCCCGCCGACCCCTCTTACCGCACTGCCCTGCCATAGGCTACAATGGGCTATCGCCATCCCAGAATGCCCATTCTCTATCTCTCTCACACTTACACACACATATACAGTACATACATACATACACATATATACAGGGGGGCCCTGTCTTTTTTGACAGTCCCAGGCCCCATCATTTCTGATGGCAGACCCACATTATGCTCAAGTGGAAATGTGGTGCACGGTGTATGGAGGGAACGGGTTCCTCTTACCTTGCGTCTTCAGGGGCGGCTCTGGGTCGTCCGTTCTTCTGTTATCCGGTGGACCAGAGAGGGACACTTCAATGAAGAGGACACGTTCTGCAGTGCAACTCAAATTTATTGCGAATTAAGTACAGCCTCTGCCCACTGACCCTCACGGCTGAGTAGTGACTGCGGGTTAAGGCAATGGTAATGAACAACAGGTAATTATGAAACAAGTATCCGGATAACGGTCGGTTATCACATGAAGCAATAATACAGAGTCAGAATACGTACATGCCCAATTGGGCCTATAGGCTTCACGTGTTCGAAGTACCGTGACGGCTTTCGGGGTCAAGCACCCCCGCTTTAACGTTACTACTAGGTCAAAGAGTTGGCACGGTACCGTTAACACTGAAGACTACGTTCAATATGCACACATAAATCGCACATATAATAAATACCACAACGACAACCATAACAGTAGGCAGTGACCTGACTAGCTGGTGTACCTATACTGGCCTACTGGCAATTAACCTGAGGTGACGTCACCCTTAGAAGCACTTTTAGTCCCGGGCAACCTGCGCGCAGGGGTTTAGGAAAATGTTAAGTCCACACAAGCTTCGGTGTAACAACCGAGGTGAGATCCTTTAAGCACAACAGAACCTTAACAAACAGTCGGCTACATGCGGCCCTTGAAAAGGGATTTCCTTGCTGGCGAAGGTTGGTGTTCCAGGTTTAGCCACAAGGTGGTGCTGTCCCCTACCAAACTGAGGCGTCCTATTAGGACCAATATATGAAGTCCCCTCCAGCCATGGCATGAACAGCAAGGGGGTCCCTGGTGATGACCCACCGGTGTCTCTGGCTACTGGGGGCCCCAACCCACTGGGAACAATCGCTTATAGGGAAAACTGATGCAGGGGTCCACTTTTGCCTTAGAGTGCCCGTGGCATTACCATCCGGCATCCGGGTACCAACAGTGCCAGGGCGTCTGGCGTGCTCCGGCAGTGAAAGGGTGTCTAGTGCTGGCAGGCAAGGGGGTGGCAGCGTGAGTAGGGAGGACAAAGTACCTGTGAGGCTGCTCTCTGTTGCGGGCTCCTGCCCGTCGCGAACTGGACGCTCCTGGCGACTGCTTCCTCCTTCAGGCGGGGGTGCACTAGTGTGGGCACTGCAGCCGCAGCGTTGCCACACTCAGCGCCTTCCCCGGTCCCGGCCTGACAGCTGGGCGCCCGGCGGCTTCTATCTTCACCACGCGCATCACTGGGGGGGGGGGGGTCCTGATGACGCCGGCGGCTCTCTGACGCGGCTCCCGGCGTCCTGGGTCTCCACGCTAGAGCGCGCGGGGGAGATCTGTCGCCCGGCGCGGCTGCTGCTGGCGTCGGGTGCTTCAGCCCGTCTCTATCCCAGACCTGGGGCTGCTCCAGAAGGCTACACGCTGCTGGGGAGGGCAGGACACACGTGCCTCTTCCCAGCGTCTCCTCACCAGCCCCCCGTCTTTCCGCGCGCCAACCAGTCTCCTCCTTCTCGTGGCCACTCCCCCTTCCTCTCAGTTCCAGCCTCGGCGCGAAAGTCCTGGGGGAAAATTAACCCCATGTGTCCCGGCTGAGGTGTGGGTTAATTTAACCCTTGGTGGCCCCGAGGGGACTTTGGGGGCACCACATTCACCCCTGCTTTTTCAGATGCGTGTCCCCGCGCATCATAACACAGCGAATAATTGTCCTTTTTTCTTTCTTTTTCACACATTTACAACATTTATAAGAACGTTATAATTTACAAGATATACAACAGGGTATAACAGATACCTAATCCTGGTACCGCCGAGGAAGTGTACCCCGAGTACTCCTTTCGGAGCGCCTTAGCTCAGGCTCGGGGGCCACCTCCTCAGCCACACGAGGCGCGATTAATTCAGCTAGCGGCCTAGGCTGGGCTTGCCGTGGGATAATGGACCAGCCCACCGCCATCAATAGCTCGAGAGGGTCAGTGGGCAGTGGAGGCGAGAGGACCGCTTCACCCTTCGGCTCTTCATCCCTGTCGTCCTTTGGAGCTCCCTTTAGCTTTTGGTCCGGTCTTGGGCGGAGCTTGCGCTGACTTCTGTGGGCCGATGCTGGAGGGGCGCCGTCGAACTTCGATGTCTGGCCACCCGCCACTATCAACATGGATTCGACTGCGCGCGAGTTCAGCCCCTGCTTGGGGTTCACTTTGGTATGTGGCCGCTTCTTCCTCATTGGCTCACTCTGTACTCGAACCCAAGAGCTCCGTTGGCCACATCCGTACGCTTCCCCGTTACTTCTTCCTACCCCATCTGCTGTTTCTTCGGGGTACACACCACTCCGCCGGGGAGGATCTTTCGGGGGGTAGTACCGTGGATGACTTCTGTGGCTTGGGTAATTCCAATGGCGCTCTCTTCTTGCGGCATGCTGGGTGCCTCTGACTGGAATGCCACCAGGGCCAGTGACGTTGGCTGCCCGGGGGCCCTTTCTTCCCCTGATGATGTCGAATTCCACCAGCTCCCCGGCCCCAAGACTTCTATAAAAATCCCTTGCATTCTTCTTCGAGATAGCTGTGAAATGGACGAAGATATCCCTTTCTGTATCGGCACAATTGATAAAACCGTATCCCCGTCGTACATGGAACCAGACCACCCTTCCTTGGTTCTTCACGCGGGCTGAAGGGTAACGATCCGATGCGGCAGGTAATTCGCTTGCACCGATATAGCATTGTCTGCCATAGCAAGCCTGCCCATCTTCTGGGGCTGGACCTAAGCTTCCCATCCCCCCCGAGGTTCGGCCCTCGACCTCGGGGTGTTGGGGTTTAACTCTTCATCCTGGTTGCCGTCTCTCTCGATGCCTCCGGCCTCCTGGCTTCGGTAGTACGTCGGACGTCCCTGCCCATCAAACTGGTCGGGAGGCTGCCGTCCATACTCTCGGGGCGGTCCCCACCTACTTCGGGCCGGTCTTTGTCTTTCGGTTCTCCATCTTGGTTCTGCATAGCTCGGTGCCGGTGCACTTGCCATCCGACGCATCTCTCTCTGCATCTCCGCCATCCCAACGGCCAGTTCCTCCATTTGTTTCTGGAGCGTCTGCGTCGCGTCTCTGTCGGGCTGTTGGCCACCCTGTACAGCCAAGTCGTGGGGCCATTTCGCCTTCTCCGTGCCGCTGGCTGTGGCTCCTGTCGGTTTCACTCCTTCTCTGAAGCCAATCAATTCTGGGTACTCTTCCTCCCTTCCTTTGGGGTTACCGATGATGGCGAGGGCAGCCGTCTTAAAGTCCCGGAAGGTCTTGCCTGGCATCTGTGACTTCAGCAATCGCAGTTGAACCTTAACATTCTCTTGGGACGCTCCTTCAACGAATTGAGTCGTTAGGGCTTCGTCTGCGTTTCGTACCTCCTCCGGGTCTACCGCCACGATGGCCTTTAGCATCTCCTGCAGGCTCAGGGCGTAGTCCCGTAGGGACTCATTTGGCCGCTGCTTGCGGGCATACAATTTCATCTTCAGCTCAGGGATGGTCGTCGTTTCGAACGTGGTGAAGATTTCCTTCAGCATGTACATCACACTTTTTCTCTCTTCCAATGGCCATGAGGCCACTTCTCTGCGTGCCGACCCCGTTAGCTGTCCCATCAGGATTTCCACCTTCTGCTGCTCGCTAGGCTTATACATCCGGAACGTGGATTCGAGGTTGTTCCTGAAGTCTGCAAATGAGGTCTTCTGTGGCTGGTCATCGTCTCCACTATAGGTCGGGAGCCACGGGGCCCCGAAGTAGTACGGTAGAGTTATGGCCGCGGCCGGTGTTGTGTCTTGGACGTCCTGTTGTTCTTGGTTTTGCGGATTTGCCTGTTGCACCACTTCTCCGCCTTGTTGCTGCTCCATCTTTCACCGAGTCGTCGCTCTCCTGATGCACCCGGATCCTGTTCGTTGTGACGCCAAAAGAGATGTGGTGCACGGTGTATGGAGGGAACGGGTTCCTCTTACCTTGCGTCTTCAGGGGCGGCTCTGGGTCGTCCGTTCTTCTGTTATCCGGTGGACCAGAGAGGGACACTTCAATGAAGAGGACACGTTCTGCAGTGCAACTCAAATTTATTGCGAATTAAGTACAGCCTCTGCCCACTGACCCTCACGGCTGAGTAGTGACTGCGGGTTAAGGCAATGGTAATGAACAACAGGTAATTATGAAACAAGTATCCGGATAACGGTCGGTTATCACATGAAGCAATAATACAGAGTCAGAATACGTACATGCCCAATTGGGCCTATAGGCTTCACGTGTTCGAAGTACCGTGACGGCTTTCGGGGTCAAGCACCCCCGCTTTAACGTTACTACTAGGTCAAAGAGTTGGCACGGTACCGTTAACACTGAAGACTACGTTCAATATGCACACATAAATCGCACATATAATAAATACCACAACGACAACCATAACAGTAGGCAGTGACCTGACTAGCTGGTGTACCTATACTGGCCTACTGGCAATTAACCTGAGGTGACGTCACCCTTAGAAGCACTTTTAGTCCCGGGCAACCTGCGCGCAGGGGTTTAGGAAAATGTTAAGTCCACACAAGCTTCGGTGTAACAACCGAGGTGAGATCCTTTAAGCACAACAGAACCTTAACAAACAGTCGGCTACATGCGGCCCTTGAAAAGGGATTTCCTTGCTGGCGAAGGTTGGTGTTCCAGGTTTAGCCACAAGGTGGTGCTGTCCCCTACCAAACTGAGGCGTCCTATTAGGACCAATATATGAAGTCCCCTCCAGCCATGGCATGAACAGCAAGGGGGTCCCTGGTGATGACCCACCGGTGTCTCTGGCTACTGGGGGCCCCAACCCACTGGGAACAATCGCTTATAGGGAAAACTGATGCAGGGGTCCACTTTTGCCTTAGAGTGCCCGTGGCATTACCATCCGGCATCCGGGTACCAACAGTGCCAGGGCGTCTGGCGTGCTCCGGCAGTGAAAGGGTGTCTAGTGCTGGCAGGCAAGGGGGTGGCAGCGTGAGTAGGGAGGACAAAGTACCTGTGAGGCTGCTCTCTGTTGCGGGCTCCTGCCCGTCGCGAACTGGACGCTCCTGGCGACTGCTTCCTCCTTCAGGCGGGGGTGCACTAGTGTGGGCACTGCAGCCGCAGCGTTGCCACACTCAGCGCCTTCCCCGGTCCCGGCCTGACAGCTGGGCGCCCGGCGGCTTCTATCTTCACCACGCGCATCACTGGGGGGGGGGGGGTCCTGATGACGCCGGCGGCTCTCTGACGCGGCTCCCGGCGTCCTGGGTCTCCACGCTAGAGCGCGCGGGGGAGATCTGTCGCCCGGCGCGGCTGCTGCTGGCGTCGGGTGCTTCAGCCCGTCTCTATCCCAGACCTGGGGCTGCTCCAGAAGGCTACACGCTGCTGGGGAGGGCAGGACACACGTGCCTCTTCCCAGCGTCTCCTCACCAGCCCCCCGTCTTTCCGCGCGCCAACCAGTCTCCTCCTTCTCGTGGCCACTCCCCCTTCCTCTCAGTTCCAGCCTCGGCGCGAAAGTCCTGGGGGAAAATTAACCCCATGTGTCCCGGCTGAGGTGTGGGTTAATTTAACCCTTGGTGGCCCCGAGGGGACTTTGGGGGCACCACAGAAATATGCTGCCCCTGCCACTATATATATACAGTGGTCGAAGTGGGCCGGTATGCGACGATATAGCATACCGGCACTTCTTTACCACTTATCCGGAGGTGCCTTTAAAAAAAAAAAAATTTAAAGGCAGGAGGTGGGGGGGGGGGGGGGGCTGTCCAGCCTGCTGCACAATGTTGAATGCTGCTGTCTCCTCCCCTGCCCTCTCTGCATTTGCGACAGTTTCCTCTCTGTACCCACTGCCGTGGTGGCCCGGCTCTCTCCTCCCGCCCACGCAAGATGGCCTGGCTCTCTCCTCCTGCCCGCAGCCACAGCTGGATCCCCACCAGTGCCATGCAGAAAGCTCTCCTCACTGCTGCTAATGTGTTCCCCGCCGGATGCCTATGTGGGATGGCTCGGCTCTCGATGCTACCGCCCGGACCTGAATCCGTGACAGGTAGGCTGGTCCTCCTCTTGCCGCTGCTGCGGTCCCTGTCAGGTGCCCATGTGGTGTGGGGTGGCCTGGCTCTCCTCCCTTCCCCTGCTATCCCTCTCTAGCCCTGCGGTCACTCTCCTGTTTTCCTTATCCCTTAAGCCTAGGACACAGAGGGGCTCGGCGCTCTGCAGGCTGCACTGTGCAGTGTGCGCTCCAGACCAGACAGTGGAAACTGAAGGAGCCAGAGGATGTTGTCGTGACATTATGGTAAGTAATGGGGACGGAGGCGGGGTGCTGGCAGGCGGGGGTGGATGGGCGTGCGCGTGTTGGGGGGTGTGCGGCTGGAGGTATGGCGCTGTGCCGCTGGGGGCCCAGACTGTAGGCCAGTCCCGGGCCCCAATATTTCTAATGGCGGCCCTGTTTGTCTTTATTTCTCCTTTGTAGTTCTAATGGCCGTTGAATCTTTTATTAATCCCTTTTGGTTTTCTGATATCCACTGGGTTTTGTGTATTCCCATCAGTTCCTTTTCCGTCTTCGCTATTTCTACAGCAATCTCTTCCTCTAGTTCATAAAAATCTGTGAGACCCGAAAAAGGTTGATTTAATGTCTGTAAAGTTTCAATTTCTTCTTCTACATCCTTCAACTCTTTTCCTGTTTCCTTTATAATGAGTCTCATGAGTGACATAGAACATACATCTAAGGTTAGTTGGAGAATTATAGAGAGAGGGGTATGATCTCCTCTGCCAAATACTTTTCCTTTGTGACCAGTTCCTTCCACACTTTACCTTCCTTAATTAAACCACCTTCTATTTAAACTATAACATTATGTAGATTTTCATTTATAACTGTTGTGGAATCTTGGTTCGTAGAAAAGAATGACACCCCCTACACACGCCCTTTTGAGCAATATCTTTTAAAGGAACGGGTAGTGTGTACACTAAATATCGATGTGCGCTCCCGTGCATTGTTACATGAAAAGGGTTGACATACAAAAGGTCGACATGAAGAAAGGTCAAAGGTCATTATTATTTTTTTAAACCGACTTACGTTCATACTTTTCCATACCAGTGAGCATAGAGGGAGAATAAATTAGTCCCTGAAACACGGTACAATTATACAGTGTCCATGTCATCGTATGTCGACATAGATACCCACAATTTAAAACAAAAACATGTCAACCTTTTACATGTCGACCTTTTGTCCACGTCGACATTTTGTATGTTGACCTTTTGCCTGTTCACCATTATTGGTTGACCTATTGACTGTCAACCCCTTACTTATTGACCCTATGAACCATACCCCATTAAACACAATGCACCAGAATTATGTACACCATAATGCCCATTACACTATACCACACATCGTAATGCCCATTACACATTATGCCACACACCTTAGTGCCCATTGTACATTATACCAAACACCATAATGCCCATTACACTTTATACCACATGTCGAAATGCCCATTACACATTATGCCACACACCATAGTGCCCAGTGTACATTATACCAAACTCCATAATGCTCATTACACTTTATACCACACGTTGAAATGCACATTACACATTATGCCACACACCTTAGTGCCCATTGTACATTATACCAAACACCATAATGCCCATTACACTTCATACCACACGTCGTAATGCCCATTACACATTATGCCACACACCTTAGTGCCCATTGTACATGATACCAAACACTATAATGCCCATTACACATTATGCCACACACCATAATGCCCATTACATATTATACCACACAATGTAATGCCCATTACATATTTTACCACACATCATAATGCCTATTACACATTCTACTACGCACCATTATGCAATTCTACATTATACCACACACCGTAATACCTATTATATATTATGCCACATAAGCGCCACTTATCTACATGGTCATTGCCAGGAGTTACATGCTCGTATCCAGTTGTTACATGCTAGTTTCCAGGCGGTACATGCTTGTTGACAGGGGTTTAATGGTTTATGCCAGGAGTTACATGCTTGATGCCAGAGGATTTGATGCTCCTTGCTAAGGGCTTCATGCTCATTGCCATGGGGGATTATATGCTTGTTTGTTCCCTGTGGGAGTTTACATGCCCGTAGCCCTGGGGGGGGGTTACATGCTAATCACAAGGGGGGGTGGTGTTTAAATGCTTGTTGTCATGAGGGGTTACCTGCTCGTTGCCAGGGGGAGTTACATACTTGTTGCTCAGGGGTGCACACTGTGTGCAAGTGCTCCCAGAATCTGCACTTTCATGTAGCGCTGGGTACTCTGGTCTCCTCTGTCAGACGCTAAAAGTGCAGGAACACCTTTAGCATCTGTCTCCATCCAGGTGGCGACTGTCTTTCGCTGGGCACCGTTCCCCTCCCTCTCTGCTTGTCCTGACTCCTTTTGTTATTTCAATTAGCTGGATGGCCAATGAACAAGTGGGGAATAGCCAGAGGAGGGAAGTGCCTCCTCTCTGACTTGATGCTCACCGCCGTGCTTACCCCACTTACCGGCATCGGACAGTTCTGGCGGCAGGATCACATACAATACACCCTTTTGTCCTTTGGCATACAATGTATCGTACAACACCAGCAAGTGCTGCTGGAGGCTGTCCGATCCAACAGATCCTTAGCACTTGTGATCTAGGGGTTCCTATCTGATGGGCTCTGGGCCACGCATTGGATCGGATTTAAAACACATGTAATGCTTTGGAATCTGATGAAATAGAGCAAAATCGCATAAGTGTATGGCCATCTTTAGCATTATATAGTGGGAGGAGCAGGGACCCCAGCAGCACAGAGTATATCAGGAGATGAGTGACGTGTTAGTACAGGGCTGCTTACAATAGGGGGAAGTGACATGATGTGAAGAGGGGAATGGACGCAGCAGGAAGCCACAGACTGAGGGTTATATAGTGGGAGGAGCAGGGTCCCCAGCAGCACAGAGTATATCAGGAGATGAGTTATGTGTCAGTGAGGACAGGGCTGTATGTGACAGGGGCAGTGACATGATGTGAGGAGGGGAATGGAGGCAGCAGGAAGCCACAGACTGAGAGTTATATACTGGGAGGAGCAGGGGTCCCAGCAGCACAGAGTATATCAGGAGATGGGGGATGTGTCAGTGAGGACAGGGCTGCATGTGACAGGGGCAGTGACATGATGTGAGGAGGGGAATGGAGTCAGCAGGAAGCCACAGACTGAGAGTTATATAGTGGGAGGAGCAGGGTCCCCAGCAGCACAGAGTATATCAGGAGATGGGGGATGTGTCAGTGAGGACAGGGCTACATGTGACAGGGGCAGTGACATGATGTGAGGAGAGGAATGGAGGCAGCAGGAAGCCACAGCCTGATAGTTATATAGTGATAGGAGCAGGGTCCCCAGCAGCACAGAGTATATCAGGAGATGAGTGATGTGTCAGTAAGGACAGGGCTGCATGTGACTGGAGCAGTGATATGATGCGAGGAGGGGAATGGAGTCAGCAGGAAGCCACAGACTGAGAGTAATAAAGTGGGAGGAGCAGGGTCCCCCAGCAGCATAGAGTATATCAGGAGATAAGTGATGTGTCAGTGAGGACAGGGCTGCACGTGACAGGGGCAGTGACATGATGTGATGAGGGGAATAGAGGCAGCAGTAAGCCACAGACTGTGAGTTATATAGTGGGAGGAGCAGGGTCCCCAGCAGCACAGAGTATATCAGGAGATGAGTTATGTGTCAGTGAGGACAGGGCTGCATGTGACAGGGGGCAGTGACATGATGTGAGGAGGGGAATGGAGGCAGCAGGAAGCCACAGACTGAGAGTTATATAATGGGAGGAGCAGGGTCCCCAGCAGCACAGAGTATATCAGGAGATGAGTGATGTGTTAGTGAGGACAGGGCTGCACGTGACTGGAGCAGTGACATGATGTGAGGAGGAGAATGGAGTCAGCAAGAAGCCACATACTGAGAGTTATATAGTGGGAGGAACAGGGTCCCCAGCAGCACAGAGTATATCAGGAGATGAGTTATGTGTCAGTGAAGACAGGGCTGTATGTGACTGGAGCAGTGACATGATGTGAGGAGGGGAATGGAGTCAGCAGGAAGCCACAGACTGAGAGTTATATAGTGGGAGGAGCAGGGTCCCAGCAGCACAGAGTATATCAGGAGATGGGGGATGTGTCAGTGAGGACAGGGCTGCATGCATGTGACTGGGGGCAGTGACATGATGTGAGGAGGGGAATGGAGGCAGCAGGAAGCCACAGACTGAGAGTTATATAGTGGGAGGAGCAGGGTCCCCATTAGCACACAGTGTACAGTATACAGTATCAGGAGATGAGTTATGTGTCAGTGAGAACAGGGCTGCATGTGACAGGAGACATGGTGTAAGGAGGGGAATTGAGGTAGCCATGAATAATATCAAGAAAACAGAAGTGCAAAACTAAATAATATATATTTTTTTAAAGTACCCAAGCTAATACACTTTATTTGCCTTTCCATTTGTTTCCTAAAACAAAACAAAAAAATACATTCTTTGAAGGCTAACTGCAGGGCCATGAAAGATGAAAGGAATACAATCGGGCACAGTATTTGATTAGAAAAGAGCAAAGAATTGAAATTCTCATCATTGTTTTATTATAAGCTGCCATACGTCACATCTTGTAAAACGTTACCTACTCAGTCCATTGTCTTCTTATACAGTACCAAGGAACACAGAGGAATGACAACATAGAGGGGTTTTATTTCCTTATGAATAATTCCAAAATAAAAGAGAAACAATTTCTAAAGAAATAAGATTAGAAAAGAAATGAATGAACCGTCATCGTTAATCATTTCTGTTTAGTGAAGCGCTTAGTTTTATAATGACTTACAGTTTTAACTGTCAAAAATTATTGACATAGACCAGAGGTACCAGAGACATGAACCTGCTGGCAAAGACATGTGGAAAACAGGGTGCATGGACACATATCAGTAATGTCAGCCTGACAGTGTACTGCACAGCCTTTGCAATGGTCAATATACAACTAAGAACTCTGAGAGACAATGGAGTCATCTGCTGCTGGGCTCCTGCTCCCAAGAGGGCCCCTCTCCTTCCCTGCAAGTTTGAATCAGTTAATTGAATACCGCTTCTGTGGCCGACTCCCCCTCCTAGCAGGACAACAGATGTCACACCATACCTGCCAACTTCTTCAGCAGTGAAATAGGGACACTCGAGAGGGGTCACCGCACTCACGGCCGAAAAGGGGCTGTGGCCTATGCGAATCAGGGCGTGGCATATGCAAATGAGCCACCATTGGGCGTTTTTCATCCTCTGCAACGCTGAATAGATGGTGTGCACATGCGCACAGCATCTATTCACTTCAGGCTGGGGGGACTCCCCAGAGAAGCAGGACCGTCCCAAAAATATGAGACGGTCCCACAAAAAACGGGACAGTTCGGAGGTATGGTCACACTGCATTTATTTTAAAAATATTATACATAAAATACATACATACACATACACACACAGGCGTACATATATTATGCATGGGGGGTCAAATAAGCTCCAGCCCCATCATCTGGTAAAGACTATTCTGCTTGGCACCTGCCCCAGGGTTTTTAATTAGTATCGGTTCTTACAGTGCTGTCTTCATGGGCACTAGGAGGGGTTATTCAGACCTGATCGCTGGGCCCAGGAATATACTGCCCAGCCAGAGTGAATAGCTGCAAATCCAATCGCAGGCCGCTCGGCATTTAATGATTTTCCCACTGTGTGCAGTCTTTGTGTAGCCCAGGGCTTGAGAGCTACAGCGGCTATGATAGCTACAGACTGATCGGGGCCGGAGCTGACGTCACATGACTTCCCCTACAATCAGTGCCGGTGCAGGACACCGGAGCGCCTCAGGCGGGTGGGGGTGCTCACCTGCTCCGCCGCTCCCGGGGGGTCCGGGGATTGCGGCAGACCAGCTGCTCCACAGGGGGGTGCCAGCGCTCACCTGCGCCCCCGGGCATTGCGGCGGCAGACCAGCCGTTCCACAGGGGGGGGGGTGTTGGCCGGGTCCCGGGTATTTGGTCCCTCCACACAGGGGGGGGGGTATTGCGGCGGCGTGCCGGGATGCCATTGCGTCGTTCCACGGGGGGTTGTCAGGGGCGGGGGGTGATGGGGGATGTGGCCAGTGCCGCTACGTAACTCCATGGGTGGGGAGGGGAACGGGTCCACGAGGGGAGGGGAACGGGTCCAGGGGGGGGGGGGGGGTGAATTGCGGACGCTGCCACCACTCACCTCCATCCAGGGGGGGGGGGGCTGCTCCAAATTGCCGCCCTCCAGTGGCCGGTGCCCTAGGCAAATGCCCTAGGCAGGGCTACAATGCCTGGACACTCCTGTGTTTTTCCTGACACTCCCAGAAAACGTCCGGTTACCACCCCCAAATGCCTGCTTCCTGTCAATCAACTCGCACATGGCCAGCGATTAAAAAAGTTGCAGGATGTTATCGCAGGGTGGCCTCCTACATGGGCACGATGTGTTGAACGCATGCGCAGACTGTTGTGAATAAGTCCCTATGATAGGTAAGTCCTGGATAAATCTATATAATGTGTGAGTATTAGCATAACGAGGACTTTCTAAATAAGTGAACCGGGACTCCAGCGCACAAAAATGTGGGCGTGGCTCTGCGAAATGATGCATTTTTGAGCTACACCTCCCGTTTTATTAACTAGGGACAGTAGCGTAACTAGATACATGTGGGCCCCAGAGCAAATGTTTGTAAGGGCCCCTATTTATCACCTAATGCTGAAAAATGTATACAGCACATGATACTTTGACAGGCAAAGTGGGCCCCTTTCAGCTCTGGGCCCCAAAGCAGCTGCACCCCCCGCACCTATGGTAGTTAGTTACACCCCCTTGACTAGGGGCATGCCCACCACTCAGGAGCTGCTGTCCATGCCACCAGTCCTTCTGTCTGCCATGATTATGCACTGTGGGACTGATTCATACTGTTCGCTAGGTTGCATATACCTTGCTGTCCAAAGGCACCTCCATCCCATCCCATTCCTCCAGGGTCAAATAAGCTTCTGTGCAAAAGCTGCTGCTATTAATTCGGATAGGACATGCCCAGATGTTGCTGAGGCCAAGGCTTCATCAGGACACTACCCTGTGCCGCTAGCTCCGAAGTGACCTCCCCAGACTTACTTTTGCTAATTAAATAATAATAATTGTTTGAATATTGTCATTAATATACAAAGCCCTGAGCACATTTTCTAACAGTGCATATAAGTTGTTAGCAACATAATAAAAGTTATCTACAGACGCCGAACACGGAGGTGGCCATTGTTCTGTAAGCTGTGGGTGACTCACAAGGACATTAGGAGTGTTGTATTGTATGTTCGGATGATAATGAGTTGCTGGTTGTTGCGATGTAGCTGTACAAATGTCAGGGCCGGATGATGTATTACTCCATTATACTCTTCTAAGCAAAGTCATTGATTTATTCTACCAGGGAGGTAGCGTCACAGAGGCAGAGTTTTTATGGGATGCGGATTTCAGATGGATCTTCTGCTCCTCGCAGGTTGTCGGCACTAGTGTCAGCACTACTAGTAACTTCCTCCTTTAGCCCCCTGGGCAGCAGGTACATTTCACGGGGCCCCTTAGGCCTAAAGCCCCCCCCCCCCCCCCCAAAAAAAGGAACTTGCTGCTTACACATAACACCCACAGCTGCCAACAGTGCAAGTGCTGTTTACACAGAACACCCACAGCTGCCGACAGTAAAAGCGCTGCTTACACAGAACACCCACAGCTGCCGACAGTAGAAGCACTGCTTACACAGAACACCCAAAGCTGCCGACAGTAGAACCACTGCTTACACAGAACACCCACAGCTGGCGACAGTAGAACCACTGCTTACACAGAACACCCACAGCTGGCGACAGTAGAATCACTGCTTACACAGAACACCCACAGCTGCTGACAGTAGAAGCGCTGCTTACACAGAACACCCACAGCTGCCGACAGTAGAACCACTGCTTACACAGAACACCCACAGCTGCCGACAGTAGAAGTGCTGCTTACACGGAACACCCACAGCTGCCGACAGTAGAAGTGCTGTTTACACAGAACACCCACAGCTGCCGACAGTAAAAGCGCTGCTTACACAGAACACCCACAGCTGCCGACAGTAGAACCACTGCTTACACAGAACACCCACAGCTGCCGACCGTAGAACCACTGCTTACACAGAACACCCACAGCTGCCGACCGTAGAACCACTGCTTACATAGAACACCCACAGCTGCTGACAGTAGAAGCACTGCTTACACAGAAAACCCACAGCTGCCGACCGTAGAACCACTGCTTACATAGAACACCCACAGCTGCCGACAGTAAAAGCACTGCTTACACAGAACATCCACAGCTGCCGACCGTAGAAGCACTGCTTACACAGAACACCCAAAGCTGCCGACCGTAGAAGCACTGCTTACACAGAACACCCACAGCTGCCGACAGTAGAACCACTGCTTACACAGAACACCCACAGCTGCCGACAGTAGAACCGCTGCTTACACAGAACACCCACAGCTGCCGACCGTAGAACCACTGCTTACACAGAACACCCCGCTTACACAGAACACCCACAGCTGCCGACAATAGAACCGCTGCTTACACATGTGCAGCACTGCAAAACACTTGTGGCGCCTTATAAATAAAATGATAATAATAATACCACCCACAGCTGCCGACAGTAGAACCACTGCTTACACAGAACACCCACAGCTGCCGACCATAGAACCACTGATTACACAGAACACCCACAGCTGCCGACCGTAGAACCGCTGCTTACACAGAACACCCACAGCTGCCGACCGTAGAACCGCTGCTTACACATGTGCAGCGCTACAAAACACTTGTGGCGCCTTATAAATAAAATAATAATAATAATAACACCCACAGCTGCTGACAGCAGTACACTGTATTACCTAATGCTGGCTGGCAGATCATTCTCTCTTCCTAAAGGCCCCCATACATTAGGCCGACTTGTCCTTAGGACAAGTCGGACCCAATTTTCCTGTGAGCCGCCCGGCAGCTCCCCGGGAGGCTCACATACAATTTGGTACTTGATGAGCCAGTTTTTACATGTGATAAATCGCTTGCAATTTATCACATGTAAAACAAATATGGAGCTGCAGGGCGGTGAGGAGCAGTGGGGCGGGCAGCGGCAGTAGCGGGGGCGGGCGGCGGCAGTAGTAGGGGCGGGCGGTGGCTCTCAAATGAGTTCCCGGCGGGTGCCGGGTGCGGCGAGTGATGCTGACCTGGCCGGGCATGCTGTGATCACAAATAGCCCAAAGTGCCAAAATCGGATGAAATCGTCCCAAAATCGCATAGTGTATGGGGGCCTTTACTTTCATCAGCCCTGCTCCCATGTAGCCCCACCCCCTCCACCCTGTGTAGCTCCACCCTGTGTAGCCCCACCCTTTTTCAGTCCCTGATGCTGTCACTAGGGGTTGGGAAGCAGGAGGGAGATTTATGCTGCTATCGCCGCTTCCTGTTCCACAGTATTTTTTGCTCCGCCTGTGGTGGCAGCCGCAGATGGCATACGGTCACTAGGTCCATCATATGAAGGTCGACATCCATTAGGCCGACCACTGAAGGTTGACAGGTTTAGGTCAACACCTGAAAAGGTCGACATGCGTTTAGGTCGACACAAGCATTATGTCGACATGAGAAAGGTGGACAGTCAAAAGGTCGACATGGGCCTCTGTCACCACAGTGCGATATTAGGCGCATATGTTAATACATATGCGCTAGCATAGCGGCGGCCGGGCGGCGATGTATATTAATACATCCGGCCCTAAGGGTCTATGGGGCCCATTTATCAAACCATATTTGCGGCTAAATCCCCGAAAATGGGGGTTAGCCGCAAATATTAAGTATCCCCCAAATGTATCAAATCTCCGATCCCTGCTGCGATCCTCTCTGCACCGCCGCCGGCCGCATCCCCCATAGGTTTCTATGGGGGCAGCCCGGCTTCGCACCCCTGGGCTATCGCCATTCTGATATGGCGATAGCCCATTGTAGGTCACAGGGGTCGGCGGGGGTCAGCGCATAACCGCGCATGCGCAGACCCCCCGGCTTCCGGGTCAGGGCTTCGCAGGGACGGGCTCCTTTCGGAGCCCTGTCCCTGCGCCCTAAAAATGATACATCCAGGCGGTATAACAAGGAACCGCAATGCGATGCCCGGCTATGTCACCACGCCGGCATCGCACATTAATGATAAATGTGCCCCCAAGTCTCCTCTGCTTTCATTCATGCACAAACTTTAACAAAAGATCTTTTCACCTTGAGAGAACTGGGATAAAAGCTCTTTGTTTCCCGCGGAACAAGAAAACCTTATTTTGTCAATGAAGGAGCTTTTAGTCGCCCGGTATGCCTGTGACATAAAAGTGTTCAGTCATTACAGCAATATAAACCGCGTTCACATAAGAAGGTTTCCTATTACTGCATAATCGTATGGAGAAAAAAACTAATGTACGATTAAAGGAAATGAGCTTTTATGTGGATTTAGCCATTTCCCACCTAAGCAGCTTCTTCCAAAGTAGAGATTTTACATTTATTTATTTATTTGTTTTAAATCTAGATGGGAACATTAATACTTGAATTTATGGATTCTACAACGCTCGTCATCTATGAAGAACATATATTAAATATAAAAAACCTTCTTCCATTTATTGAACAGAATGATGTAAACGTAACAGAAACACCAACTAGAGAATATTGGTAACAAGATCCTTTACTGGCAAATGTGTTTGCATTGCGTATATGTGTCCAGGGCCGCCGAGAGGTATGCTGGGCCCTGGTAACATTTTGGGGCGGTGTCCTAATCGCGGGAGGTGTGACTACCTCCCGTGATTAGGCCATGCCCCCAAAATGTTTAAGGGGGGCGGGGGTGTGAAAAAACACTCTAAAATCAAGGGGGAGTGTTATTGTTGTCCCCCCTGCCCCTCAGCAGCAGCACACACTTACAGCATGTGCTGTGCCGACAGCAGGCTCAGCATGACCTCTCACGCTGTCAGTGAGACGCTCATGCTGAGCCTGCTGTCAGCACAGCACATGCTGTAGGTGTGTGCTGCTGCTGCCCGGGAGGGATGAAGGGGGAAGGGGGGTCAGACCAGGGCCCCCGCCTGGGTAATTAGTACCCGCTAATATTCCCAGCAGAGAGGCAAGGGTTTCCAACTAGGCAGAGACAATGGGAGACAAAACTTATGCAAAAGCATTCCAAATGTTATTCTTTGCAGTATGGTTACCCTATGTACAGTCATTACCCTCTCCCACCAAAGACCAACTTAGAAAAGCTGTTCAATTAACGTCCTGGTATAATCTTAAATTTCTCCAATCCGTCACCGCAACCCGATGCTGGCCGCATATGTTAGTACATATGCGGCAGCATCGCAGCGGCTGCAGTGCGAAGGGCGGCGATGTATGTTAATACATCCCGCCCATAGAACCTTTATTCATGATGTCAATTTTGCATTGATATTACAATATGTCATACTGTTCTTTTTATTATATGTATGCTGCAGTTCTTCAATAAAATATTTAAAAAAAAATAGTGAGGCAGCATCGTTTAAACCTGATCTGTCTCCGCCCTCTCGGCGGCCCTGTATGTGGCCTCAATTCTCAGGAATATTGCAGTGCCAATTTTCCTTTTTTTTTAGTCATGGGATGGCCAACAGTAAGTGTTCATAATGTCGATTCCACAATGTCAACATCAGGACTTTGACATGGTGAAACTGTCAACAGCATCCTCAAATTGCCAACAGGATCCAACGTAGACTTGTGAAATGTCGACAATCCGATTGTGCCAACAATTAGGTGCAGCTGTGAGGGTTAGTGTTAGGCACCAACATGAGGGTTAGGGTGAGGTTAGGGTTAGGCTGTGGTAGAATGTTTGGGGGGCGGGGTAATAAGGTTAGACACCTGGTGGAGGTTTAGGAATTAGCCTAAAGGATAGGAGGATAAATACTCACCAGAGTGCCTGCAGCATCAAAGGTCCACACCAGAAGCGACACACATCTCCCCCGGAACACGCAAGAAGATGCTGCAGGCACCGCTGTTAATCATGTCAACAGTTAATCATGTCAACATTACGTCAGGGTAGACACGATGAACGTTATGGTCACATGATGACCTGATAACTGCGTGCGTGCGTGCGTGCGTGTGTGTGTGCGTGTGTGTGTGTGTGTGCGCACGCACATTTGTTCCCCATGTAAATTACATCTTTTTATAACCGACAATGCAGCAAGTATCATCATCAATACAATACATAGCGCCCTTGTAACCATTTAAATCCATAATAATAACAGATGGACAATATACAGTATATTAGAACACACAGCGTTCAGTATTTATTATACAACTATTATATAACTCTTCATCCCACAACACTCCCCTGCTAACTGCTTCCTGTTCCATAATGCTGCCTGCGATACCGGAGCACTAAACCTCTTACTTCAGAACGCCAGTGAATAGCAGCTAATCAGCTCTTCCCACCCTCCACATTTCCTATGAATGCGTCAGACGGATACATTGGAAGGTTCCGCAATGAATAACTCAATAGGAAAATGTTCCGGGCACATCTGTGCCTTTCAGATGTCATGCATTGAGCCCATTCACTGAGAGACCTTCGAACACTTTCCAGTGCATCTGCTGCTTTTCACATGAGAGCAATATGGATGTTGCTAAGTGCTCCCTACATTCTTGTATTTCCAAACAGCTAGGACAAGGTTTCTTTATTGACGACACTATTTTTTTTCTCCGCATTGCTGTCATTTCATGTGGCTTTCAGAATGGAACTTGCTTTATCTTTTGTCGGTTGATGTCAGTAAATGGAGACTTCTGTTGCTAAGTAATTTGATTGTCTTGTGCGCAGCAATGTTTGGCTAATGGATATATTACTGGAAAGGTGAAGGTGGGGACCCCGGCCTACGCTGTACATTATAACTGAGACATGTGTAATCTTTGTGTTAGTAAATAACTAACATTTATCATGGCATTGAGGGGTTATTTATCCCTCAATATTAGTATTCCAAGACCAGTGGCGCAACTAATATATTTGTAGGCCCCTATGTACCATCCAATGGTGGAAAATGTATATACAGTGGCGTACCAATAGCCCCGCAGACCCCGCGGTCGCAGGGTGGCGCTGTGTAAGTGCAGACCATCATAAAATGTCTGTCCCCCAAACAGCAGACAGTTTCACAGAACTGTCTGCTGTATAGGGGGGCAGACATTTTGTGATGGACCATTTTCATAGCAGAAGCAGGAGGGGAGCCGGGACCGCACCGCAGAGATCTGCGGGTCCCTTCTAAGCGGAGGGGTAAGGTGGCACGTGGGGGGCATGGGCAGAGGGCGGGGGTGCTGCAACATTTTTGGTGGGGGGGGGCGGAGAATTTATAGTTACGCCACTGTGTATATAGCACATGTATCGTTGACAGTGAAGGACACTGGGCCCCATAGCAGCTGCACCCCCTGCACCTATGGTAACTACGTATAACACATGTAACTATGACAGGGAAGGTGGCCTGTCCCAGCACTGGGCCCCATACCAGCTGCACCCCCTGCACCTATCGTAGCTACACAACTGTATGTAACACAAGTAACTGTGACAGGCAGGGCCGGACTGAGCCCAAAAATTGGCCCTGGCATTTTTAACACACAGGGACACCTGCTGCGTGTCAAAAAGGGGTGTGGCCTAATGGAAATGAGGCGTGACATCACAAAGGGGCGTGGTATTACACATTCTACTACACACTGCCCATTACCGCCAGGATTCTAATTGCATCCCCCTGCACCTATGGTAGTTACACCCCTGTATATAACACATGTAACTGTGACAGGGAAGGTGGCCGCTCTCAGCTCTGAGCCCCATAGCAGCTGCACCCCCTGCACCTATGGTAGCTACACCCCTGTATATAACACATGTAACTGTGACAGGGAAGGTGGCCCCTCTCAGCTCTGGGCCCCATAGCAGCTGCATCCCCTGCACCTATGGTAGCTACACCCCTGTATATAAAACATGTAACTGTGACAGGGAAGGTGGCCCCTCTCAGCTCTGGGCCCCATAGGAGAAAATTTGCTTAATGACATTTTTGTGTAATAAAATAGCTCCAGTGAGGAAGATATTCAGGGAAAACCGAGGTACAAACTATTATGGTCTTATCCAAAAATTTAAGGAATAAAGTTATATTAACTGAACTATTATTTCTATTCATTTAAATACTTTACATTACTTAATAATAGGCAGCAGGAAACCACAATGGTTACTCTGTAACAGTCATGTCCAAACTATGGCCCTCCAGCTGAAACAGTCCCATCATGCCTTGCCACAGTTTTGCTATTAGGGAATGCTAAAACTATGGCAAGGCATGCTGGGATGTGTAGTTTCACAAAAGCTGGAGGGCTACAGTTTAGACATAAACTTATCTAGCGCTTGGAACTACAGATGAGTGACAGGATTCCTCCGATGTCGATGCCGGAGGAGGATCGCCAGAGAAAGTGCCCAGCAGCATCCATATTGGTGATAGAGACTCACGCTATTCTGGAACGGCTTGATTGCTAGTTCCTGAACATCCGGTAATTTACCAACCTCCTGTAGCTCAAGGATTGCATTGCTATTCATGCACTTTATTTTTAGTGCTTTTATGTATATGTTTTATGGAAGTGTTATTAAATGTGTGATGTTTTAAACGTACTTTACCATTATACATTCTTTCCATTCATTTACATGGTTTATGACATCGGAGGAATCCTGTCACTCATCTGTAGTTCCAAGCGCTAGATAAGTTTATTCCATTTTGTTGTTGTTGGTGTATGGTGAAGGTTTATTGAGGAACCTATAGGAATATTAACTATCTATCAGCTGGATGCGCAGTCTATTTGTCCACTCATCTGTGTTTGTGACTACAGTTTAGACATGCCTGCTCTAAAAGCAATCCAATTGCAACTGACATCTATGTGCACCAACAAATCAGTGGCCACCAATGGCGGCTCTTACCTCTGTGAAGGAGGGGGGCTGCCATGATGCCGGGTCCCCCTGGTTCCCTGCGCCAGTCTCACGGTCGCGGGACTGGCGCATGTGCAGTAGCTTCTTTGGATAGGAAGTCACTGCCAGTCACAGTTAGTTAG
Source organism: Crinia signifera (assembly GCF_055691185.1). Classification (NCBI taxonomy): domain Eukaryota; kingdom Metazoa; phylum Chordata; class Amphibia; order Anura; family Myobatrachidae; genus Crinia; species Crinia signifera. The sequence goes on from NC_139221.1 coordinate 28,699,016, forward strand.
TTAGTTAATTAGCTTCTATGAGGAAGTCAGTAGGGGGCTGGATTTAGGTAAATCTGTTAATGTAATACTGCTTGATTTCGCTAAAGCTTTTGACAAGGTGCCTCATAAAAGGTTATTAATGAAACTAGGTAATTTAGTATTAGAAGATAAAATTTGTAATTTAATTAAAAACTGGTTGCACAATCGGGGACAGAGAGTGGTGGTAAATGGCATACATTCCAGCTGGGGTAAGGGCCAAAGTGGAGTCCCACAAGGTTCAATATTGGGACCCACCTTGTTTAATATATTCATTAATGATATTGGAAGTGACATAGTGAGTAAAATTGCAATATTTGCAGATGACACGAATTGGGTAAGAAAATGAACTCAGGTGATTATGTGGAAACACTACAAATTGACTTAAATAAACTGGAAATGTGGGCGAAAAGGTGGAAAATGCGATTTAACATTGAAAAATGTAAAGTAATTCATTATATGCACAAAATGAACAAGCTACTTATAGGCTAAATGGAGTTATTATAGGAAATTTTGCTGTAGAGAAGGACTTGGGGGTCATCATAGATGAAATTGGGTAATAGTGCACACTGCTCGAGTGCAGCAGCAAAAGGAAACCAGACACTGGCATGCATTAAAAGGGGAATGGATTCAAGGGATGCCAATGTGATAGTGCCTCTTTACAGGGCATTGGTGAGACCACACTTGGAATATTGTGTTCAGTTCTGGGCACCGCACCTTAAAAAGGACATAAATGAATTGGAACAGGTACAGAGAAGGGCGACTAAGCTAGTAAAGGGTCCTGAATCACTAGAATACAAAGATAGGGTAACCAGGCTGAATATGTTTTCACTTGAGAAACGGAGGTTGAGAGGTAATATGATTAATATGTTCAAATTCAGGATTGGGAATCATATGGAACTGGGAGATTATTTGTTCAGTAACAGGCCTATACTTAGGACACGCGGCATGTACTGAGGCTCGAGGAAAAGAAATTCCGTACTGAATTAAGAAGAGGATTCTTCACCATTAGAGCAGTAACATTCTGGAACACATTGCCGGTGGGGTGGTTACAGCAACTACTGTTAATGAATTTAAATCAAAACTGGATGCATTTTTGGCCACCCTATAGCAATTACTTATTCAAGTCAGTAGTTACAAGATAGGTTGAACTCGATGGACTAACGTCTTTTTTCAGCCTTAATTACTATGTTACTATGTTACAGTGAAGCCATTCCCATCTCACAGACTGCATCTGGCTTCGCACAGTGGTGGATTTTACTTGGGGGGGGGGGCTGCATGGGCCCTGCAGCCCATAGGTAAAAACCGCTACAGGTGGCCACTAGGGATTTAAATTCTGTGGCATTTTTTTGAATTCAGGATTGAAAAATGGCCAGTCCTGGGATTCCCGGGATTGGCTTCCCTAATAAAAAAGAAGAAAAGAAAAAAGCCCTGCATATATCCCGATATGGTGCGGACGGGAGCAGCTGGGGAGATGTGCGGGTGGCCAGCTGGAAGCCCGGCGCTGGAGAGCTGGGGGCCTGGTACCGAGGAGCTGTTCTTCTGGATGTGCGGACATTGGCCTGGTGCTGGGGAGCTGGAGCTCAGCGCCGGGAAGCTGGTGGCGCGTCTGGGAGCCGGGCCAGGATCAATGGGCGGGCCTGTGGGTGGGTTTTATTATTAATCTTATTATTTTGTATGGAGAAAAACACTTGTTAGACTGACTGAAATGTAATCTTAAAATACTTTGCATTTGTAGCTCAATCCACCATCATCTAATTACCTTTGCCACTGCCTAGGGACACTCCTCAGCCCTCGGAAATTGAGGCACAACAGCCAGCCAATCAGCTCCTTTTTCAAACACAGTCTATGACATGGCAGGCAGGAGCTGATTGGCTGGCTGTTTATCACTCTCCATTTTATCACTCTTGAAGCTTAGTACATCTGGCAAGCAACCCTGCGTCGGCCATTTTCTGCCACTATAACCAGCATACAGTATGCCAACTTCCTCTTCTGCGACGGATAACAAATCCACTAAAGTTTTCATTTTAATCCAACAGTGGGTGGAATGTGTCACGTTTGCGGCAGTCAGAGGAACTGAAAGAGTTAATCACAAATACAATTTTTTTGGAGTTGATGCTAGAAGTGTTTTCTAGGTTTTTCACAAGGAATGTTCCTCATTTCTCCTGCAGCTACTGAAAGAACCCATCTCTCCCCCCTCAGATCCCCGCTGTGAGGCTTCGCTTTAATGTCCGCAGATTCATCATTCACGAGTCAGCCTGGATCCTGTCATTCTGGGTGATGCACAATTTAATGCACCTTTACTACAATATAATACATTCCCGGCGTCACGGCTAGCAGCGCTACTACAATTACAGACTGCTGGGATAAATCAGCCAAGCCGAAGAACTGTTTCCGCAACATATCATTAGGCTGGGAGAGTATTGTAGCTACAAACAATTATTGCATTTTTATTTCTGTAACAATCTACTTTAGAGGCGTTTGATGGCAGTGGAGTTTCCACTATAATGGGTTTGCTGATATATTTAACTGTTTTCTTCAAGATACATTTAAGTAAAAAATTAGGAGTTTGACTTAGGGCAGGCCCTCCAGCTGTTGTGAAACTACACATCCCAGCATGCCTTGCAATAGTTTTAGCATTCCCTAATAGCAAAACTGTGGCAAGGCGTGGTGGGACTTGTAGTTTCACCATAGGCGTGCGCAGCCCATTTTATTAGGGGGTGCACCATTGGAGGGGTGTGTTCATCACGCCTACTGGGCGTGTCCATCAAAGCCTACTGGGCGTGTCCATCATGCCTACTGGGCATCAATGCAAACTAGGGATAATAAGGACAGTGTGCGCTGAAGGCGCGTGCCAAAAACTCACACTGCAATGCCTATTACACGTCACACCCACATGCCATAATGACCAATACACGTTATACCAAACACTGTAATTCCCACTACACCACAAACTGTAAGGCCCTTTACATATTACGCCACACACCGTAATGCCCATTACACGTTGTGACTCACACCATCATGCCCGTTACACCTCACACTGTGAAGCCCGTTACACGTTGCGCCTCACACTGTGATGCCCATTACATGGTGCACCTCACACTGTGATGCCCATTACACATTACACCTCACACCATGATGCCCCTTACACATTGACCCAGACCACGATGCCCATTACATCTCACACCGTGAAGCCCATTACACATTACGCCTCACACTGTGATGCCCATTGCACATTATGCAATAATGCCCAGTACACATTCCATAATGCCCATTACATATTATACCACACATTGTAATAGCTATTACATATGATGCCACATAAGTGTCGCTGGAGGCCCCACACGCTGTACACCCTTCACCCATTAAATTCTACTCACCTCATCATCGGTACGGCAGAGCAGCGGTAAAGACCACTGGGAAAATGGCTACGTGGTGACCCATATTCACATTACACAGCATGTAGTGACCCATAATCACTATACACAGCATGCAGTGACCCATATTCACATTACACAGTATGTAGTGATCCAAATTCGCATTACACAGCAGGATCCGATACGTAATCCCGGCGGTCGGGATCCCGGCGGTCGGAATCCCGTCACTGGAATCCCGACCGCCGAAATCCCGACATGGGGGGGACGTGGATCGCCCCCCCTTGCGGGCTCGCTGCGCTCGCCACGCAGCGGGCCCGGTGCCTCGCTACGCTCGGCACGCTATTTTATTCTCCCTCTATGGGTGTCGTGGACACCCACGGAGGGAGAAAGTTTCGGGATTTCGGCAGTCGGGATTCCAGTGTCGGGATTCTGAACGCCGGGATCCCGACCGCCGGCAAATTGACCGCATCCCACACAGCATGTACTGACCAATATTCGCACTTAGTGACCGATATTCACATTACACAGCGCGTAGTGACCCATATTCATATTATGCAGCGCGCAGTGACCCATACTCACATTATACAGTGCGCAGTGACCAATATTCACATTATACAGCGCGCAGTGACCAATATTCACAGTATACAGCGCGCAGTGACCAATATTCACATTATACAGCGCGCAGTGACCAATATTCGCACAGTGACCCATAGTCACATTACACAGCGCATAGTGACTAATATTCACACATAGTGACCCATAGTCACATTACATAGTGCGTAGTGACCCATATTCATATTATACAGCGTGCAGTGACCAATATTCACACGTAGTGACCAATGTTCACATTACACAGAGTGTAGTGACCCATATTCACATTACACAGTGCATAGTGACTTATATATGTATTAATTATATGTATACGCTAGATGTACCCTGAGGGATATAGACGCAGGGAACATATATTCGCTGAGCTGTGCAGGGCTTAGGCAGCCATCAGCTGCACCAATGGACCCCCAGGTGGGTAACAATATAGGCTGAGACGGTACAGTTATCACACAGGGAACACGTACCTGTCGAGCAGCACAGAGCCTAGGCAACCAAAGAAAAAAATTCTTATCCACGGCGCCACTGGTCACCGCAACAGCTCTGCCTGGCTGTTGCGGCGACCAGTGGCGCCGTGGATAAGATAATACAGCAGGGACAGTACGGTTAATACAGCAGGGACAGTACGGTTATCACACAGGGCACACATACGTGCTGAGCTGCACAGCGCATAGGCAGCCATCAGTGGCGCCACTGGTCACCGCATTAGCCAGGCAGGTAACAATACAGCAGGGACATTACAGTTTTCACAGTTATTTGCGGGCAGTGTTCTACTTGCTAAGCAGCAAAAGATTGTAGCTTAGTGAGTGATCCTGAATCAGGCCCCCTGTTCCCCTCACTACATTCTCACACACAGCCCACTCCCTCACAATAAATGTCACACTCCCCAGTCTCTGCACACATTACCTTCAGGCTTCAGCCAGGAGCCAGCCTGGGAGCCTGCCACAGTGACAGAACAGTAGGCAGCTGCAGTGTGGTCTACCGGGTAACAGGAAAAGGCAGGGGCGTGGCCTAATCACGGACCCCCGTGGCCACGCCCCCTTTTGAACACTCGACTCGTGCTGACTGCTGCTGAAGGAGCCCAGCCAGGCCAGCAGCAAAGCGCAGGTACTGCTTGCCGGCCGGGGGAGGGGGCACTGCCGCTGCCGGTCATTAGGAGGTGCTGCAATTGTGCGGGGGTGCCAGTCATTAGGAGGTGCCTGTGCACCCCCGGCACCCCCTGTGCGCACGCCTATGAGTTTCACCACAGCAGGAGGGACATGCCTGACTTAGGTGGTTATTCTGGTTGATTCCCTTGGATGCGAATCTGCATCCTTGCGAGTCAACCTAACCCCGCCTTGCGAATGGTGGTACGCCGGCCCACCGTTCGCAGAGGTGCGTATGTGGCATCCCAGAATTGGGGTACCACCTTTTGTGCCACAGAATCGTTGGTGGCCAGGGCTGCCTAAAAATGCACAGGATTTCAGGGGGTTGCTAGGCAACCAACCTGCAGCAGCAAGGAGGACAGGAGGGACTTTAGGACCTTGCAAGGTGCTGGGAGAAGCAGGAAGTTAGAGACCTGCCTGTTGCTGGGCAGATTTGAGTGTAACAAGTTTGCTGTGTGCAGTCAGAGGAGCCAGGAAGGCAGTCTGCAGTGTGTGCCCAGAGAGTAAGGAGTGAGCAGTGTGCAGGACATTGGAGAGGGAGAGCCCCTGCTGTGTAATGAGTAAGCAGGAGGACTGAGCAGAGCTGAGAGAGAGATCCCAAGCGGAGCAGCACGTGGGGAGTGTTCTGCAGTGACCAGCGTCTGCAGGGAGAAGGTGCCCAGACTGACAGTAGGGACCAGATAGAGAGGACCCCAGCATTGTTTGGCAGCATAAGGGCAGGAGGGCCTGTGCCTCACAGCAGTAACAGGAACAGCAGGGAGCCAGCAGAGTGGTGCAGCACATGGAGTCGTGACTGGCAGGAGTCACCAACAGGAGCTGGCAACAGAACCTCAGGTACCCTGACACTGCCCCACTCACACTTGCCACCCACCATTACCCCAGGAACTGTCATGCTATGCCCGCACTGACAAGCCCTTGCCCCTGTTTCAATTAGGGCCTGTACTTCCCAAGTCCTAGTCCTGTAATCACAGCCTGAAGGCTGACTGGGCCATTTATTGGAAACCTTTTATTTGAGTCACACGCAGTATTGGACACCCTTTGCCTTGGATTACAAATTCTGCATTACAGTAGTTGCTACTTCAATTACGGTGCACCTAGACCTAACAGGTACCTTGTGCTATTGTAGAACTGCGCAGTTCAGGGACTTATTATTTTCAGCCTGGACACTTATTGTTAATTATGCAAGGTATAAATGGCTGCATACTATTGTCATTCATTTGAAAGCTATTGCATTTCTTTTTGATGGTTTGAATTGTTTACACTGTAATCATATTGCATAGTGATCTGGGTAACGCAGTATACCGTGCGAATTGCGGCCTGCAGGCATTACAGGTGGCCCCATCGCGCACGGTATTCTCTTTATAGAACATTATTATTCTTTTGTCATTCATTGCACTTGTTGTGTGAATTCGTTCATTCTTTGGCGTGTAGTATATTGTGTGAGGTGCGGCCTATGGTGCCTCAGTGGCCCCATTGCGCACAATATCATATAGGTGGAACATTCTTAGATCTGTATTCATAAACTGCCGATTATCATTCTTGTTATTGCATTGTTTAGTTATTTTCGTAGCGGTGATCTACAGTCCTTTTTGCTACCAAAAATAAATCCTTTTGATCACCGTCCTCACGTGTGGTGACCATTCTGTGTAGTTGTGTTGGGGTATTGTCTTCCCGTGGTGCCTTTGTCCCTCCGCCCTCTGAATTGCAGGCGAGTGAAGCAGTCCGGTAGCAACCAAGCAGTGCCGAGAGGAGAACAGGAACATCAGGTAATGGTCACACACCTGCACGCAGTCTGACAACATCACACTTGGCGTCACGAACAGGATTCAGCGATGTCAGACTCAGACCTAATTGAGACAATGAACCGCCTGATGGCAGAAATGACGTGTAACATGTTCCGAATTACACAAAAAGTAGAAGAACTCGGCCGAAATCAAGAAAGAAACCGACACAGAAAATGGCGTCAAGATCGTGACACAAGGAACCGTCCTTGGCGGGAGGTGACCCGAGAATCGAACCGACGACCCACCGACAAGTATGATCTACAAGGCCAACCGATTTGCAGAAGGTGCCACCAGAGTGGGCACATTGTGAGGTACTGCCCAAACGCCACCTCCAGACAAGAGGATCCCGAGGCAAGAGACAGACTCTCAAGAGAAGCCCCAAAAACCATAGTGCAGAACCAAGTCCGAGTGAATGTGCCATCCGACGCTGTGGATTGGCGAATCAGAACAAGAAAGTTAACAGGCCAAGTGATGTGGTTTAACGTAGCACGTGGCTATGGGATTATCCGAAGAACAGATAATGGGAGAACCGTATATGTCCACTATACGGGCATCCAGAAGACCCATCGGAATGAATGCTTCCGGACCCTAGCAAATGGAGAGTGGGTCGAATTTGAAATGGCAAGTGGAAGGAGAGGCGTCAAGGCCATTAACGTGACAGGCCCCGGTGGTGCTGCGGTAAGAGGCAACAGAGACACAGGCCAGAGTGAACGCCGACGCTTCACGCATGACTGTGATGACCCACACAGCCACCGGCCATATGGTCAGCAGAACCAAAGGGAAAGAAGACTACAGGAAGGTCTTGGCGAGACTGACAGGCCTAACACGAATTCTCTGCGACCTGAGCAGATGCCAAGACCACCAGAACCTAAAGTCCCCAGGAAGAGGGAATGGCTGGAAACGAGCCAGAGACCAGTCGTGATGACTCAGAAAGAAACAGAGCAGCAGTGCATGGAAGGTGTGGTTAGGCCACAATTTTCTCCAGAGCAGAAGTGTGCTGCTACACAGGGAATGGAAGATGCAGATAACGGAAAAGCCAACCCTCGACTGACAGATGTTGAAGCGACAGACCGAGGAAAGGGCAGTGAAACCGTGCATCACGTGGCAGCGGAAGAAAGGATGAACCGCATGGAACCGAAGGGCTCAGAACCCATTATGCCACCGTCTAAACCCAATGTCCCTACAGAGAACCCAAAGGAAGTCGAGAAGGCCGAAGCCCAGTCTAAGGAAGAGAGGCCTGGAAGTGAGTATGAGTACACAACGATTTCGAGTGAAAAATTCCTATTCTTGATGCAACAGGCCATCAACAGGTCCAAGAAAAGGCAGAGAGAGGAAGCACGTGCTCAATGCCGACCGCATGCAGTGATTTAAGGTGCAGTCGAAGAATACTGTTGAAGAATGGGAGAGAAGACTTGCCTGAGGCGGAGGAGCAGGGAACCCGGGGGGGATATGCCTCTGCACAACCCAGGCCCCATAGTTGACAGGCTTTTACCAGGCTTAGGTAACCCGCCCTGAATGTAATTGTAAAAAATGTATTGATGTAATGCAGAAATTTGAAAATGTTTACAGTTTATAGGTGACATTAATTGTTAATGCTTTGTTCTTGTTACGATCCGCTTCCAGCGGATCGGTGTTATGTACCATTCACATTTTCTGTGTGTTCTCCCTGGGTTTATCTCAGCCTGTGTGTGTGTGTACTCGCTAGTGACATCCAGTGGTCAGCCTGGGCCATTGCAGGTTACTTTCAGTACTGTGTGTTCTGGACTCAGGTGTCTTGATTAGGCTCCTAGCCTGCAGTGCACACCTTCAGGCTATGTGTAATCAGCACCACATTGTGCTCTCTATATAAACCCTCTGGTTGTTCAGTCCCGTGCCGGTTATAGCTTGTACCTCAGGGTCTCAAGTGTTCCTGGTTCCTGCTTACCCACTGCTCCTGGTTCCTGTGTCCAGTCATCCTGCATCCTGTCATTGATTCCCAGCTGTGTCCTCCATCCAGTCTCCTGTTCTCCCGGTGTCCGTGTGTCATCCTTTATCCGTCTCCCGGTCCCTGCAGCTCCTGTTGGTCTTTGTGGGATTCCTTCTCCAGATATTGATATCCCTCGGTTCCAGATAAGTTGGGAAGATTCCCCCTCTTTGTCTCCGTACTATCATTTGCTTATTGTGTCAGCGTATAGTGTATTGTTACACCTGTCAGCGGTTCTTAGTGTGTCCGCATATCGTGTATTGTTACACCCGTCAGCGGTTCTTAGTGTGTCAGCATATCGTGTATTGTTACACCCGTCAGCAGTTCTTAGTGTGTCAGCATATCGTGTATTGTTACACCCGTCAGCAGTTCTTAGTGTGTCAGCATACTGTGTATGGTTACACCTGTTAAGCATTAGCACAGCGGGTTCCTGTTTAGAGTGCTATCCACTGGCACCCCTCTCCGCAGGGCAGGGTGGTTCTCGCCTCTTTGTTTGTAGATAGGTTTCCCCTTGTTCATCACTGGCCTTGGCGTGTGTGTTGTCCTAACATAAGACCAGGTGGCATCGAGGTGGGAGCCTGACTAACGGGCTCCCACGAACGCGGCTATTATTGGTGAAGCCTAGCACCCCGCACACACACGTCAACTCCATCTGGGTTCAACGGAGTCAGGTTGGCGAGGCTGCCCTGGTCCTGTCTCTATCTCCTTCCAGCCAGTGTCACGTGGTGTCTCGCCAGACAGCGTGGCACAGGAGATCCTAACATTATAACCGGCCATACAGCACTCTGGAGCTGAGTTATGCCCTCTCAGTCCAGAGATTTCAAGCCGTGTCAGCTTTTTGCCCGTGTCAGCTTTTTGCCCGTGTCAGCTTTTTGCCCGTGTCAGCTTTTTCTTGTGTCAGTTTTTTTCTGGCTGGTGTATAAACTTGCATGGCCATATCATGCAGGCCATGCAAGAGTCATTAGCGGCTCTAAATTTGGCATTCAATGCCGTTAAACCTGGGCAGTGGGAGATTTTGCAGCAGTCTCTTCTGCAGCTGCAAAGACTCATCACTGATATTTTTCTGATCCTCCCAGAGGTCACTGGGGTTTGTTCAGCCCCTAATGAGGCCCTGCCTAGGGAAGTATTAGGCAGCAAGTCCTCAGACCCAGAGGGTCAGGTAAAGCATAGAAGTTATCTACGACCGAAGCTTCCGTTAGAGGAGCGTCAGCGGCGTAGAAACCTTAACCTATGCTTATACTGTGGAGATTCTGGCCACTTCTTGCAGACGTGTGGCTTGCGTAATTCCGGTGGTGCCGTCAGGGTATCTCCTCTGGCCAGGTCTGAGCAGGTTGTCAGATCTAAGCCTGTCTCCACTGTGGCAGAGGAGCTCTCTGCCGAGTCTCCCAGTAAAAGCACTCTGCCTTTTTCTACTGGTTCCAGTGCAGATGTTTTATTGACCAGGGAGTCAGAGTTGCAAACCCTTGAAGGGAAAACCCAGGTGGTTGACTCAGATACCGGGGGCCCGCTGAGCCAGTCTGATACCGGGGGCCCGCCGAGCCAGTCTGATGCCGGGGGCCCGCCGAGCCGGTCTGATGCCGGTGGCCCGCCGAGCCGGTCAGAGGCCGGTGGCCCGCCGAGCCGGTCAGAGGCCGGTGGCCCGCCGAGCCAGTCAGAGGCCGGGGGCCCGGAGGCCGCAGCCCCGAGTGGGGGCCCGGAGGCCGCAGCCCCGAGTGGGGGCCCGGAGGCCGCAGCCCCGAGTGGGGGCCCGGAGGCCGCAGCCCCGAGTGGGGGCCCGGAGGCCGCAGCCCCGAGTGGGGGCCCGGAGGCCGCAGCCCCAGAAGGGGTTCAAGTTGGTGTCACCCCAGAAGGGGTTCAAGTTGGTGTCACCCCAGAAGGGGTTCAAGTTGGTGTCACCCCAGAAGGGGTTCAAGTTGGTGTCACCCCAGAAGGGGTTCAAGTTGGTGTCACCCCAGAAGGGGTTCAAGTTGGTGTCACCCCAGAAGGGGTTCAAGCCTGTGTCGCCCCAGAAGGGGTTCAAGCCTGTGTCGCCCCAGAGGGGGTTCAAGCCTGTGTCGCCCCAGAGGGGGTTCAAGCCTGTGTCGCCCCAGAGGGGGTTCAAGCCTGTGTCGCCCCAGAGGGGGTTCAAGCCTGTGTCGCCCCAGAGGGGGTTCAAGCCTGTGTCGCCCCAGAGGGGGTTCAAGCCTGTGTCGCCCCAGAGGGGGTTCAAGCCTGTGTCGCCCCAGAGGGGGTTCAAGCCTGTGTCGCCCCAGAGGGGGTTCAAGCCTGTGTCGCCCCAGAGGGGGTTCAAGCCTGTGTCGCCCCAGAGGGGGTTCAAGCCTGTGTCTCCCCAGAGGGGGTTCAAGCCTGTGTCTCCCCAGAGGGGGTTCAAGCCGGTGTCGCCCCAGATGGGGACGCTGTCCATCTAGTCCCTAAGAGGGATTCTGATTGTCCTGTCTCTGAACAGAGTTCCAGCCATGTCGGTAACATGGAGAGACCATCTGTTGGTCTTTTTGTTGTTGCCCAGCCAGAGTTTCACTATAGTGCTGCCCACTTAGAAGTGCATCACAGTGGTGATCAGCCAGAGACTCATCATAGTGCTGCCCAACCAGAAAGACCATCAGACTTGGAAGAGGTCATAACCTCTAAGGGGGTCCCTAAAGTCTCAGCCTCAAGGGCCATAATTCCAGCTATACAGTCCAGTCAGTTAGCGGATAATGAAGTTACTGTTGATGCTTTGAACGATATCTCTACATCTATAGTTTTTGATGGGGACCTAACCCAATTTGTTGCGCTCACTGAATTTTTTGTCACTATTTTGGAGTCCAGACCTTTTTTAGGTATCACTTCAGATAATGTGGTGCTCTATTTAATTTATTGCTTCAGAGGTGAACCTTTCAAATGGGCGTCCAAGTTTATTGAATCTGAGGATCCCATTCTTAAGAATCTCCCAGCATTCAGTGATGCTGTATTGAAAAAATTTGGTCCCAATAAAAGTGGTTCACCTGCCTCTGGACTGACCATCTTCTCTGCAGAGACTCCATCATGCACAGGAAAGACAGTACAAAAGTCCCAGCCCATAGCTATGGTCGCTGGGTGTGCTCGTTTTAACAGGAATGCCCCTGGAATCTTAGCTTTTACACCAGTGGAATCCAGGCTTGATTCTGTCTTGAATTCAGAGATCGATGGTTGTCCAGTGTCTTGTCCAGTGTCTACTCAATCTGTCAAGAGTCCTGCCTATGTTCAGTCTTGCGATACTACTTCTTCTCCAGTGCCAAATGTTACCAAGATTGAAACCATAATCCTTCCCTTAGATGCGGACTCCAACTCAGAATACAACTCTGAAATCGATGAAATGTCTTTAGTTGAGGGTACCGTTAGTTCAGACAATATTTTTGGTATTACTGTGTTTACTCCCAGGCAACCTGGGAAGAAGAAGAAGAAGAAGTCTTGTCGGAGACATTGAGTCTGTTTTTGTTCTTGGTTCCCCTTGATCAAGCTGGGGTGTCCGGAGTCCACCTTTTTTAGGGGGGGATACTGTTACGATCCGCTTCCAGCGGATCGGTGTTATGTACCATTCACATTTTCTGTGTGTTCTCCCTGGGTTTATCTCAGCCTGTGTGTGTGTGTACTCGCTAGTGACATCCAGTGGTCAGCCTGGGCCATTGCAGGTTACTTTCAGTACTGTGTGTTCTGGACTCAGGTGTCTTGATTAGGCTCCTAGCCTGCAGTGCACACCTTCAGGCTATGTGTAATCAGCACCACATTGTGCTCTCTATATAAACCCTCTGGTTGTTCAGTCCCGTGCCGGTTATAGCTTGTACCTCAGGGTCTCAAGTGTTCCTGGTTCCTGCTTACCCACTGCTCCTGGTTCCTGTGTCCAGTCATCCTGCATCCTGTCATTGATTCCCAGCTGTGTCCTCCATCCAGTCTCCTGTTCTCCCGGTGTCCGTGTGTCATCCTTTATCCGTCTCCCGGTCCCTGCAGCTCCTGTTGGTCTTTGTGGGATTCCTTCTCCAGATATTGATATCCCTCGGTTCCAGATAAGTTGGGAAGATTCCCCCTCTTTGTCTCCGTACTATCATTTGCTTATTGTGTCAGCGTATAGTGTATTGTTACACCTGTCAGCGGTTCTTAGTGTGTCCGCATATCGTGTATTGTTACACCCGTCAGCGGTTCTTAGTGTGTCAGCATATCGTGTATTGTTACACCCGTCAGCAGTTCTTAGTGTGTCAGCATATCGTGTATTGTTACACCCGTCAGCAGTTCTTAGTGTGTCAGCATACTGTGTATGGTTACACCTGTTAAGCATTAGCACAGCGGGTTCCTGTTTAGAGTGCTATCCACTGGCACCCCTCTCCGCAGGGCAGGGTGGTTCTCGCCTCTTTGTTTGTAGATAGGTTTCCCCTTGTTCATCACTGGCCTTGGCGTGTGTGTTGTCCTAACATAAGACCAGGTGGCATCGAGGTGGGAGCCTGACTAACGGGCTCCCACGAACGCGGCTATTATTGGTGAAGCCTAGCACCCCGCACACACACGTCAACTCCATCTGGGTTCAACGGAGTCAGGTTGGCGAGGCTGCCCTGGTCCTGTCTCTATCTCCTTCCAGCCAGTGTCACGTGGTGTCTCGCCAGACAGCGTGGCACAGGAGATCCTAACAGTTCTTTAACAAGAGACTGTACCAGGACTTTAGTTGTCTCCGACATAATGCCCGCGGACTGGCATTCTTCCAGCGGGGAAGCATGTGGCATCCCAGAATTGGGGTACCACCTTTTGTGCCACAGAATCGTTGGTGGCCAGGGCTGCCTAAAAATGCACAGGATTTCAGGGGGTTGCTAGGCAACCAACCTGCAGCAGCAAGGAGGACAGGAGGGACTTTAGGACCTTGCAAGGTGCTGGGAGAAGCAGGAAGTTAGAGACCTGCCTGTTGCTGGGCAGATTTGAGTGTAACAAGTTTGCTGTGTGCAGTCAGAGGAGCCAGGAAGGCAGTCTGCAGTGTGTGCCCAGAGAGTAAGGAGTGAGCAGTGTGCAGGACATTGGAGAGGGAGAGCCCCTGCTGTGTAATGAGTAAGCAGGAGGACTGAGCAGAGCTGAGAGAGAGATCCCAAGCGGAGCAGCACGTGGGGAGTGTTCTGCAGTGACCAGCGTCTGCAGGGAGAAGGTGCCCAGACTGACAGTAGGGACCAGATAGAGAGGACCCCAGCATTGTTTGGCAGCATAAGGGCAGGAGGGCCTGTGCCTCACAGCAGTAACAGGAACAGCAGGGAGCCAGCAGAGTGGTGCAGCACATGGAGTCGTGACTGGCAGGAGTCACCAACAGGAGCTGGCAACAGAACCTCAGGTACCCTGACACTGCCCCACTCACACTTGCCACCCACCATTACCCCAGGAACTGTCATGCTATGCCCGCACTGACAAGCCCTTGCCCCTGTTTCAATTAGGGCCTGTACTTCCCAAGTCCTAGTCCTGTAATCACAGCCTGAAGGCTGACTGGGCCATTTATTGGAAACCTTTTATTTGAGTCACACGCAGTATTGGACACCCTTTGCCTTGGATTACAAATTCTGCATTACAGTAGTTGCTACTTCAATTACGGTGCACCTAGACCTAACAGGTACCTTGTGCTATTGTAGAACTGCGCAGTTCAGGGACTTATTATTTTCAGCCTGGACACTTATTGTTAATTATGCAAGGTATAAATGGCTGCATACTATTGTCATTCATTTGAAAGCTATTGCATTTCTTTTTGATGGTTTGAATTGTTTACACTGTAATCATATTGCATAGTGATCTGGGTAACGCAGTATACCGTGCGAATTGCGGCCTGCAGGCATTACAGGTGGCCCCATCGCGCACGGTATTCTCTTTATAGAACATTATTATTCTTTTGTCATTCATTGCACTTGTTGTGTGAATTCGTTCATTCTTTGGCGTGTAGTATATTGTGTGAGGTGCGGCCTATGGTGCCTCAGTGGCCCCATTGCGCACAATATCATATAGGTGGAACATTCTTAGATCTGTATTCATAAACTGCCAATTATCATTCTTGTTATTGCATTGTTTAGTTATTTTCGTAGCGGTGATCTACAGTCCTTTTTGCTACCAAAAATAAATCCTTTTGATCACCGTCCTCACGTGTGGTGACCATTCTGTGTAGTTGTGTTGGGGTATTGTCTTCCCGTGGTGCCTTTGTCCCTCCGCCCTCTGAATTGCAGGCGAGTGAAGCAGTCCGGTAGCAACCAAGCAGTGCCGAGAGGAGAACAGGAACATCAGGTAATGGTCACACACCTGCACGCAGTCTGACAACATCACACGTACGTACGCACTGGCTGCAGATGGATGTTTTGCATAAACATCCATTTGCGGCCTGTGGGGTAACACCCACATCATTCGATGGTCGGTGACTATCGAATGATGTGGAACGTGCACGCATATGTAAGAGGTTGCTCAGACCAACCTTACATATGCGTGCACGTTCAGATGGAAGTAGGTGGGCAGCTGACATTCGGTGATGTCAGCTGCCCCCCCCCCCCGCCACACCAGCGTCATCGGCCCACTACGGCCAGCGTGGACACCCCTTTTAGACAGAACGGATATTAGTCATAATGTCGACATGCATTGGGTCAATATGGCTATGGTCGACAGTGTTGGAAAGTCGACACAAGCATTTGTTCGCCAATGGCAAGGGCAAAAGTCAAAATATCAATGTAAGTTTTTCACAGTATTTTGTCCCAAATGTCAACATAGGCGCCATGGACACCGTCAAAGTGTACCGCGTCCCCTCGCATGGATCACTGCGCTCGCCATGCTTCAGGCTCACTGTATTCTTCCTATATAATATATGGCCGGTAATTAGCGGGTAACTAATTTTTCAGGCATATTTGACCTGAAGCCTGAAAAGTATTTCTGGGACAGCTCTGGGCTTCAGCACGGACAGGGTTAATCCTGGAGGGGGGGGGACCCATTCATTAGCGGGGGTCCCAACTTCCCCAGAGTTCCTGCCCATGCAGACTGGTAAGGGGGTAATGTTTTGGACGGGGGGGGACTTGTATAAAAAGTCTTCCCCCGGCTGTGGCATTACCCTGCTGGCTGGTTGGGTGCCGTGCTGGTTCTTGAAATACGGGGAATGTCCCCCATATTTTGGGAACCAGGACCGGCTCTTGAGCCTGGTGCTGGTTGTAGAAATTCAGGGGGAACCCTACGTGTTTTTCTAGAATCAGGACCGGCTCTTTTCTTTCTATTTTTTTTTTTTTACTGCAGTCTGCACGGATCTGACTGATCCATGCAGGCTGACGATTTATATTTGTATTTATATTCATATTCTTCATATTCTTAGTAAATGTTGCCCAATGCCTTCTGTCTAGTTGGCCTAGTTGGGCAAAGATCCATCTTACAGCAAGAAAATGACCCAAGACATATCTCCAGGCTATGTCCGAACCAACTTCAAGGACAAAAATAAAAGCAACTAAGTGCAACACATTGGTGAGAACTTGTCCAAGAGGGCCTGATTCTCTCAGATGGATACTTTTGCACAGCAGCTGCCTTTTTGGATGTACCTGCTGTGCAAGAAAATGCTAATACTCTTAAGGAAAAAAGATGTTTCCTACCAGCATCTCAGAACTAAATTCTGCATCTTCAGATCAGAGGAATTGTGTACAGTACCTCGGCGTCTTCAGAGGAATTGTGTACCTCTGTTACGTGGATTAGATGTTACAGTATATTGGTCTCCTCTGGAAATTAAATGGACACAATCCCTCTTTCTGAGCATATATTACCCTCTGATGACAGGTTGCTGACTTCCTTTTTTAGTGCAGGATGTGCTCCGGGTGCTGAGTGTCCACTTATGGCAGTCTGCTGTATGTCCCAGCTTTGGAGAACTTTACTGTAGTTGGCGGGGAACCGGGCGGCATGGGGCTCCACAGCTACCCGGTATAGTTCTTACCCAACCCATATAGTTCTTACTCAGAATAGCATACCTCCAAACTTCCAGGCTCAGTGAAGAGGGACATAGGAGCGCGCCGAAGGCCCGTGCCCAAAATTAGGGGGTGTGGTTTGTCGAAAGGGCCACATGAGGCCACGCCCCAATTTTGCTTCCAGAACATATTTGATTTCCATTATAGAAAGAATGCAATGAGTGAGTTTGCTAGTAATATCTGCACCAGGTTGTGTCTTTGTTGAGACAAATTTTATGCTCATCCTTAGGAATCCTCAGCCACCTGTAGTAGGAAAAAGAAATGAAGGTCAACCAGGAAAACACGAAAGCATGGTAGGTGGTTGCGAATGTGTTTGCAGCCCTGCACACGGAGAAAATCCATTTGTAATCACTCACCATTGAATGGATTCACCCCTGTTCACAGCCGTCTAGTAATCCTAGGCTTACTCAGCGCTGCAAAGACCATGGGGAGAAGGAGGCTGCTGATGACACCAGTGGCCCTCCCATCCAATGGCCGGGCTCCACCTCTGTTTTCTCGGCTACTCCCTAATGCGTGGTAGGTGCATGAGCTCTAAAAGGGGGTGTGGCCTTGTGACAATCTACACACTTTGCAGAAAGAGACTACCGTATACCACAGCTTTGCAGCCTGCACGCCCAGACATTGCCCACATTACTGATTTATGCCCCTTACATAGGGCCAGATTCAGGGCCAGATGTAACAAGCTTCAAAAAGTGATAAACTGGAGAGTGATAAACAGCCAGCCAATCAGCTCTAACTGCCATGTTACAGGCTGTGATACATCTGGCCCTTAGACTTGATCGCCGATGAGCAATTTTGCAGAGCCCTTCAATGAGATAGCCACCGGCCAGACAGAGTGAAATCCTGCCCTGTGCAAGAGTCCGAAGGGCTTGGGAGAATGTTGCAGATCCGCGGCCAGTTGCAAATCCATACACAACTCACTCAAAATGTAATGATTTTTCCAGTCTGTGTGTGGTCCTGACCCTTCAAAATGTGGGCTAGAGAAACAGGCTGACTCAAGACTTAGATGGGGGCCGACTGCCAGACAATCAAACTCAAAACCCAGATGGGGGCCGACTGCCAGACAATCATCAAACTCAAAACCCAGATGGGGATAACTGCCAGACCATCACCAAACTCATAACCCAGATGGGGCTAACTGCCAGACCATCACCAAACTCAAAACCCAGATGGGGCTAACTGCCAGACCATCCCCAAACTCAAAACCCAGATGGGCCAACTGCCAGACCATCACCAAACTTATGACCTAGATGGGGGGCCAACTGCCAGACCATCAACAAACACAGGACCTAGATGGGGGGCCAACTGCCAGACCCTCATCAAACTAAAAACCCAGATGGGGCAAACTGCCAGACCATCACCGAACTGAAAACCGAGATGGGGCTAACTGCCAGACTCACATCAAACTCAAAACCCAGATGGGGCTAACTGCAAGACCATCACAAAACTTAAGACCAGGTATAGTACCAACTTCCAGACCCTCATCAAACTAAAAGCCCAGATGGGGCTAACTGCCACACCATCACCGAACTGAAACCCGAGATGGGGCTAACTGCCAGACCCTCACCAAACTCAAAACCTAGATTAGGGACTAACTGCCACACCATCACCGAACTGAAAACCCAAATGGGGCTAACTGCCAGACCCTCACCAAACTCATGACCTAGATTAGGGGCTAACTGCCAGACCATCCCCAAACTCAAAACCCAGATGGGGCTAACTGCCAGACCATCACCAAGCTCAAGACCTAGATGGGGCTAACTGCCAGACCATCACTAAACTCAAAACCCAGATGGGGCTAACTGCAATACTATCACCAAACTCAAAACCCAGATGGGGCTAACTGCCAGACCATCACCAAACTCAAAACCCAGATGGGGCTAACTGCCAGACCATCACCAAACTCAAAACCCAGATGGGCCAACTGCCAGACCATCACCAAACTCATGACCTAGATGGGGGGCCAACTGCCAGACCATCACCAAACTCATGACCTAGATGGGGGGCCAACTGCCAGACCATCACCAAACGCAGGACTTAGATGGGGGGCCAACTGCCAGATCCTCATCAAACTAAAAACCCAGGTGGGGCTAACTGCCACACCATCACCGAACTGAAAACCGAGATGGGGCTAACTGCCAGACCCTCACCAAACTCAAAACCTAGATTAGGGGCCAACTGCTAGACCCTCATCAAACTCAAAACCTAGATTAGGGGCCAACTGCCAGACCCTCATCAAACTCAAAACCCAGATGGGGCTAACTGCCAGACCATCACCAAACTTAAGACCAGGTATAGCACCAACTTCCAGACCATCAGCAAACTCAAGACTTATATGTGGGGGCCAATCACCAGACCTTCACCAAACTCAAAACCTAGATGGGGGCTGACTGCCAGACCATCGCAAAACTTAAAACCAAGAATGGCACCAACTTCCAGACCATCATCAAACTCAAGTCCTAGATGGGCAACTACCAGACTATCACCAAGCTCAAGATATACCGTAGATGTGAGACAACTGCCAGCCAAACATCAACTGTGTAGAAATGCCATCAATGATAAATTAACTTAAAAACATGTAGTGGCACAAGCCTTCTAACATAATTAACCCCTGCTGCTCATGCTGGAGGTTTAAAATCCACCGGGCATATCAAATGCCTTCTAATTCCATTTTACACCGACAAAGCCCAAAAAAATAAAATGTAACCTGGTCTGAAGCAGAAATACCTCAGCAGTCCTTAAACAGTTAAATAAAAATAATATTGCTACAAAAAATGACTGGAAATCATCTAAGTTTTAGGTAAAACAATTTAATATAGCTCTATAGAATTGTGTGAAGTATTTCAGAAGTTCTTATGTTTTCTCTTTTTCAATTACGTATTTGTGTGGTTACAAAAAATGCACAATAGCGAGCGGATAACTGTTATTGTAATTATTGGATAAATGCGCAGAGGCTCAGGCACAATTAAATATGTTCTCAGAGTTCTTTATACTGTAGTTATTGTAAGAAGCCTGTATTATACTGTAAGTAATTGTTCAGCTAAATATGAAGTTCTTTTTATGATAAACTCCCATTTGTGGTTCTACCCTGCATATTTGTGAATAATATATATTGTTTGCGTGTCCTTGAAGAGACACGTGTGTACACATAAGGCTCCAATTGCTCTGTGGCTTGTATCAGTTTTTAAACGCACATTGCAATAAGAAACATAGGGGGAAATGCAGGGGCGTAACTATATATTCGTAGGCCCCATAGCAAAAGTTTGTAAGGGCCCCCTATTTAGCGACTAATGGTGATAAATGTATGTAAAACATGACCCCCATAGAGGGAGAATAAAATAGGTGGCGAGCGCAGCTCGCCACCGTGCACACAGCGTCGCGAGCGCAGCGAGCCCGCAAGGGGCTTCATTGCGCTCCCCACGCTGGGCAGTCGGGATTCCGACGTCTGACTAATGACTGTCGGAATCCCGACTGTCGGGCTACTATACCACACCCCATTTACACTACAAATCAAACTGGAT
The DNA here is from genome assembly GCF_055691185.1 of Crinia signifera. Classification (NCBI taxonomy): domain Eukaryota; kingdom Metazoa; phylum Chordata; class Amphibia; order Anura; family Myobatrachidae; genus Crinia; species Crinia signifera. The sequence goes on from NC_139221.1 coordinate 28,719,379, forward strand.
TTGCAGTGTAAATGATTGCCGCTTTAAAAAAATCTGGAGATTTCTTACCAAATCTCTCACTTCCTGAATCTCTCACCCTATTAAATTTTACCCATTGTGCCTGATGCACACCTGTTCGCTAGACTGCATATAAACGCCACCCCGACAAACACCTGCTGCTGTATCGAAAAACCAAACAAAAGAAAATCTTGATATTCATCGTTGTCCAGCATTATAATTGGATCCACAGTGAGTGCTATGTTTTTATATGAATGTGTTAGAATTGAGGCATAAGCAGATAAAGCCATAATTACCCAGGCTGTAATTAACTTGCAAGAAATTAGCGCTGAACTCTTTTTTATTATTCCCTCGGAACAATGCTGGTAATTATATTCTGTACCTGTGCTGGGAGACCGGCCATCCTCTAGCGTGAGACGTGAATGGTGAATAAAAAGAAATGTGTATTCTCTGCTGCTTCCTGCTCACATTTATATTATCCTGCACGCGATTACCGGGGAGAGGCGTTCTGCACGTGATTACCGGGGAGTGGCGTTCTAGACATGATTACCGGGGAGAGGCGTTCTGCACGTGATTACCGGGGAGAGGCATTCTGCACGTGATTACCGGGGAGAGGTGTTCTGCATGTGATTACCGGGGAGAGGCGTTCTAGACATGGTTACCGGGGAGAGGCGTTCTGCATGTGATTACCGGGGAGAGGCGTTCTGCATGTGATTACCGGGGAGAGGCGTTCTGCACGTGATTACCGGGGAGAGGCATTCTGCACGTGATTACCGGGGAGAGGCGTTCTGCATGTGATTACTGGGGAGAGGTGTTCTGCATGTGATTACCGGGGAGAGGCGTTCTGCACGTGATTACCGGGGAGAGGCGTTCTGCATGTGATTACCGGGGAGAGGTGTTCTGCATGTGATTACCGGGGAGAGGCGTTCTAGACATGGTTACCGGGGAGAGGCATTCTAGACATGATTACCGGGGAGAGGTGTTCTGCACGTGATTACCGGGGAGAGGCGTTCTAGACATGGTTACTGGGGAGAGGCGTTCTGCATGTGATTACCGGGGAGAGGCGTTCTAGACATGATTACCGGGGAGAGGCGTTCTGCACGTGATTACCGGGGAGAGGTGTTCTGCATGTGATTACCGGGGAGAGGCGTTCTAGACATGGTTACCGGGGAGAGGCGTTCTGCATGTGATTACCGGGGAGAGGCGTTCTGCACGTGATTACCAGGGAGAGGCGTTCTAGACATGGTTACGGGGGAGAGGCGTTCTGCATGTGATTACCGGGGAGAGGCGTTCTGCATGTGATTACCGGGGAGAGGCGTTCTGCATGTGATTACCGGGGAGAGGCGTTCTGCACGTGATTACCGGGGAGAGGCGTTCTAGACATGGTTACTGGGGAGAGGCATTCTGCATGTGATTACCGGGGAGAGGCGTTCTGCATGTGATTACCGGGGAGAGGCGTTCTGCATGTGATTACCGGGGAGAGGCATTCTAGACATGGTTACTGGGAGAGGCATTCTGCACGTGATTACCGGGGAGAGGCGTTCTAGACATGGTTACCGGGGAGAGTCGTTCTGCATGTGATTACCGGGGAGAGGCGTTCTAGACATGGTTACGGGGGAGAGGCGTTCTGCATGTGATTACTGGGGAGAGGCCTTCTGCACGCGATTACCGGGGAGAGGCGTTCTAGACATGGTTACCGGGGAGAGGCGTTCTGCACGTGATTACCGGGGAGAGGCGTTCTAGACATGGTTACGGGGGAGAGGCGTTCTGCATGTGATTACCGGGGAGAGGCGTTCTAGACATGTTTACGGGGGAGAGGCGTTCTGCATGTGATTACCGGGGAGAGGCGTAATAGACATGGTTACAGGGGAGAGGAGTTCTGCATGTGATTACCGGGGAGAGGCGTTCTGCATGTGATTACCGGAGAGAGCCATTCTAGACATGATTACTGGGGAGAGACATTCTGCATGCGATTACCGGGGAGAGGCGTTCTGCACGCGGTTACCGGGGAGAGGCGTTCTGCACACAGTTACCGGGTAGAGGCGTTCTGCACACGGTTACCGGAGAGAGGCATTCTGCACACGGTTACTGTGGAGAGGCATTCTGCATGTGATTACTGGGGAGAGGCATTCTGTCCGTGATTACCGGAGAGAGGCACTCTGTCCGTGATTACCGGGGAGAGGCATTCTGTCCGTGATTACTGGGGAGAGGCATTCTGTCCGTGATTACCAGTTACCAGGGAGAGGCATTCTGTCCGTGATTACCGGGGAGAGACATTCTGCATACGATTAATGGGAGAGGCTTTTTGTCTGTGATTACTGCGGAGAGGCATTCTGCCTGCGAATACCGCAGAGAGGAATTCTGTCCGGGATTAGGGCATTCTGTATCAGTTTACAAGGGACTGCCTTCTGCCTGCGATTATCGGGGGGGGGGGGGCATTCTGCAGGTGATTTATGGGGAGAGGCATTCTGCACCCTCCTATGCCATCCCTCTTACTTCGAGGGCCAGTCCTTCACACTCCACCTCTGCTGGTCTCTGACTTTCTCCCTCTACCTCTCTAACTGCGAGTCCCACTCTGTCTTTCTTACTGGGAGGACTGGTCCTTGACTCTCCGACTCCACCTCTCTTACTGCAAGGGCTCTTCTCTGACTATCCCACTCCACCTCTCTTACTGGGTGGGCCTGTCTATGACTCTCCCACTCCACCTCTCTTACTGCGAGGGCCTTTCTCTGACTATCCCACTCCACCTGTCTTACTGTGTAGGCCGGTCTCTGACTCTCCCACTCCACCTCTCTTACTGCGAGGGCCTGTCTCTGACTATCCCACTCCACCTCTCTTAGAGCAGAGAAGGGAAAGGGGAGACATGATAGAAACTTTCACATATATCAAGGGTTTTAACAAGGTACAGGTGGGAGACATTCTTCACAGGAAGAGGAGCAGCAGAACATGAGGACATGCACTGACACTAGAGGGAGGAAGGTACAGGTGGGAGACATTCTTCACAGGAAGAGGAGCAGCAGAACACGAGGACATGCACTGAAACTAGAGGGAGGAAGAATCAGGGAAAATGTGAGGAAGAATTACTTCACAGAAAGAGTAGTAGATAAGTGGAATAGCCTCCCATCAGAGGTGGTAGAGGCAAATACAGTAGTACAATTTAAACATGCTTGGGATAGGTATATTGATATCCTTACAAAAAAATAAGGATCAAATATGGTTTGAGGTAACATGTTTATAAAAGGAGCAGACTAGATGGGCCAAGTGGTTCTTATCTGCCGTCAAATTCTATGTTTCTATGAACTCATTTCCCCGCACAGAGACCCTGACTCTAGAATCCTTCAAAAACAGACGCAAGACTTTCCTGTTTACTCAAGTATTCCCGTAGTTCCCTTAAGAATAGTTAATAGCTTTTCTGTACTTCATTGTTCCTTTACTGTATTACATTCATTCTACAGTATATGTTAAGTGACTTGAGTCCTATTGAAGAAAGTGTGCTATATAAATAAATGTATTATTATTATTATTATTATTTCCCATTTGCATTGGTTGGTTAATATTTTTCCCTTGAGTATATCTATTGTTGCCACATACAAAATAAAAAAGACACATTTAAATAAACTCATATGGTCAGCAATAACAAAATAGTATCACACAGAAAGTAATGTGTGTTACTTAGAGATGTAATGACATATTGGATTTTAAATTACAACTGACAGTCGAATTTAAGAGCTTACCCCCAGTAACCGCCAAATTGAAAAGCAATTTACACAAATAATTACCCATAGTACTGAGCAGTAATTCTCTGCTATAAAGAGAGGTAATTTGCCATTCAATCGCAGAAGCAGGACTCGCTGACCCCGTCACATCGCTCGTGAACAGCCGTTGAGCCGCACAATGGCATCCCTTCACTTGCCACCCAGAAATGATCCTATAAAAATACAAAACCCATTGCAGTGTTCAATGCAGGTTGGCGAGAAGATGAGGAGTCAGGTTCCAGAACATCCTCATTGTATTCCTATGTTATCATTACCACATAATACCAATGATTATCTCATTATAAAGGAACGTGGCTAGAAGCTGTATTGTGTGTCCAATACTTATAACAATGTAACAGTACCGTGTGATGTTCCTTATTTTTTTTTCTCCTATTCAACCTCAAAGAGGGATTGTACAACAGCATCACTTACGGTGCACATACACTTATGAGATCGTATGCAATGCGACATCACAATGTGATGTCCCATCGCTTCTGATCGCATCTTATGGTGATGCCACATAGGGTGCTGGAAAGGGGTGGGCGGCGGAGTAGGATAGTGCTGTGAAGGAGCGATAGTGGGCGAAGGGGGACAATGGCAAAACTTGAAAAAACGGTTTAAATCACTTTCACAGCACTACCCTACTCCGAAGGACGCCGCCAGTGCTCCCTCCAACCCTCTTTCCCCGAAACCGGCACCCGCCGAAAGCGCTCCCTCCACCCGCTGATTGCATTAGAGCAATTGCATGTGATAAAAAAACACATGTGATCGCTCTGGCAATTGGATGGATGGGTATGTGCAGCACATACTATCTATCGATGTGAGATTTGACCGCAGGGCCCGCGCATCACGTTGCATGGTAAACAAAATGTGCATACAATCATTCAATTTATCGAACAGATGTTGTCGAAATCAAAGCACAAACTCCCTAACCCTTACTCAGGGAAAGTTAGGGTAAGTGAAAATAGCGGCCCAACATGCTACAATTAAGGAGACCCACGCCACACCCTTTTAAAACCAAGTCACTCAAAAGAGTGTAAACATTTGAAACAAATTCTTTGTTTTTAAAATTATTATTTCTCTTTGGCAGGAAATAAAGTTTGGCAACAAAACACACACATTCTCTTAAAGCACTCAGCATGCCGGATATTAATCAAGATACGATAGCAATGTGTGGGGCCACGCATCGTTATCGCTATGGCCCCTACACACTACGTGTGTAGGACCCATTACTGTGCCTATACTGTATATAAGTTACTTTATTTCTGTTTCCTTTTGTGTTTTTCGTGTTTTCTTTCAGCAACATTGTTTTCAACATCCAAGATTTATGGTGACACTTTAGATGTCTTTGACAGAGGGGAAAGGACAAGGAATCTGCAATGAAAAGTCAAATAAAGTGCAAGCCATGTTTCCTGTTGTCAAATATCGATAAAACGGTTTAATTTCCTTTTTTCGCGGACGCGCTTTGCTGTCTCAGGACAACTACAAATCTATATTTAAAAAAAAATATGTTATTATGTGATCACCGCCAAGACTCTTGACAAAGTGATCCTAACAAGTGTTTTCCACCGATAATTAGTATGTACGCGCATGCAATCTGTCCAACATCTCCGGAAACTTACTGCATCCCTGCCATTATCTGTCTTCCCGTGACACTCTCCCTTCTCCTGCCGGCTGAAGGTCAGATGTAAATATATAAGTAGCAGATACAAAGAAACCGAAGATAACAAATAGGCAACAATGCAAAAAAAGAAAAGTTCCCATCTCTATAGAAATAACAGCCTTCTGCTGTAGACATTTCCTCTGTCATAGCGTTATGTCATTCATTTCAAGACATTCGTTAGTTTTTTCGTAGATTTCCTAGTTTATGAAGAATATATAATGCTGGATTCAGGGGAATGTTTGGGCTCCGGAATGATTGGTCCAATGGAAAGGGTGTCTCCTGGAGTCACCAGCAGACGACGCTAGCTGTGCGTTTCCTCCTGGGATCTAGGGGAGCAATGATCTGCTTTCTTTAAGAACCCTTCTTGGACTTTTAGGAGGACCTCTAGAACTGTTTCTTCTAAGCTCTCAGATTTAGGGACTGGTGGTAGCAGTCTTAAAGCATACCTCCCAACTGTCCCGGTTTTTTTCGAGAGTCTCTGGTTTTTGGGCCTGTTCCACGACACACCCGGGGTCGGTAGTTTTCCGCAGTGGGGGGGGGGGGGGGTATTTGGAAGTCTCCACTGCCCACCACTGCTCTCCATGTATACAGCATCTATTCAGAGACAAAGAGTGACTGTGGGCATGACCAGCAGCCATGATACCCACAGTGGGGGAAATGGGGGTGTGGCCACATGGCTCTACTACGATTGTAAACACGCCCCCCTGTTGAAGGCTATGCCCCCAAAAACCAGGTATGCCCTTATGTCCCGCTACTACCAATGCCCGTGTTGGGAGGTACGCATGATTTACAATGGCCCTCCAAGGTCCATAGCAATTGATAAAGCCCTTTACACACAGAGCTATTTTAGACAAAAATGCTCAGCGACCAAATTGCACCGTGTGTACACAAAGGCCTCTAGTAGTTGTCACGTGATACGATGTTGCCATGTTTTCTGAGTATGGGATGTCCCCTGATAACTAACGGGACCAGTGGCGGCTCCAGAGGTAGGGCTGCAGTACAGTCCAAAATTCAATACCAACTGTCAGTGAGTCTATTTAAAATGGCAGTTGGTGGCAGCTGCTGTGACTTCTCTTTTTGAATTTGACCGCGAACCATGGTCATTCAGCCAAATCGCTCAAGTGCCTGAACATCGGCATTGCCAACATCTTAGAACCAGGCTCACTATGCAGAATGAAATCTCAATATAATACAACGTTATTAGTGTTAGAACATACAAGATGCTCTTATTTCTGTAAAGCCTCTAACAGTCACCGTTGAATGGGTCTATTTATAGCGTACAGACAGCTGGGTTTGAAGCAAATTGGTTTTGCAAAACGACTTTGGATTGCAGAAGAAAGGCTGATGGGTAAGAAAAGGTAAAAGCGAAGTTAATTACATCATTTAAAACGTGTTACTTACACTGACAATGGCACTGAGAGACGAATTTAAGAATTCATTTGCTGTAATTTGAATTTGCGTGCGCCGTTTGCCATGTCATTTTGTCGGTAACAGCCTGAGACGAATCCCAACAGTTAACCACTTACCTGCAGTTATTGCTCCAAACACATTTCCAGGAAACGTCTAATATGAAACCGGAGAGTTTTATAGAGCGTTAACAAAAATGTCATATTTCTTTTGAGATTTAAAATATGACAACTGGAGGAACGGACAAAGGGCCTAATTCAGACTTCACTGCAGGGCAAATTTGTTCTCAAAATGGGCAAAATTATGGTGGGGCAGATGTAACATGAGCAGAGAGAGTTACATTTTGGGTGGGGTGTGTCCAAACTGAAATCTTATTTGCAGTGTAAAAATTAAGCAGCCAGTATTTACCATGCACAGAAACAAAATAACTCACCCAAATCGAACACTCTCTCTGCGCATGTTACATCTGCCCCACCTGCAGTGCAGGATGGTTTTGTCCATTTTGAGAACAAATTTGTCCAACGATCAGGTCTGAATTAGGCCCAGAGTAAAACATAGGCCCTTATTCTGATTGAGTCAGATGGCTCCGAATGCAGACAGACGGTCGGCCGATGGTGGGTGTTTACGCATGTGCAGAGGCGTATCTGCGCATGTGCGAACGCCTCACACGTCCGAACACGGTGTGAGATCCGTGCAGAAAAGGATCGTACTGAACCATCCGAGCAGGGGGTGGAGAGGGGTGTGAAGGGCTGATTTTGCTCATTACCATTTGCGTACGCCCCGCGTTTCATGGGCGTTCCCATGAAAATGCTGTGCGTATGTATGGTAATCTGGCCGTGACGAACGTGTTGGGTGGCGGACATATGACATAGCCGGATGCCAGCTGCCCGCCCATATCCCTGATTTTGCACGGAGAAATGCCTGAGTGGTCTGGAGCACTCGGTGCTGCCTGACCACTCGGGCCAGCATTCGATGGTCGGCGACCATCGAATGATGGGGGAAGTTCCCAGAGATGGAGGAGGTGTTCACATTAAAAATCCACTCGCGGTCCGTTCGGTCGGCGTCTTACCGCATTCGGACAGTGTGAGCGATCCGTACGGAAGGCAGGGCTAAGAATGCTCCTGTCTGAAAATACGCATCCGACCGAATCATCCAGAATAAGGCCCTAAGAGCTTAGAAGCTTAAAAAAAAAAAAAAAAAAATATGGTCTGAAAATAATAATAATAAAGTGCCAAAGCTTAGCAATATGAGAACATTTATGACAGCAATAAAACTGTACAAATCAAGACTTTAGTGAATACGGTATCTGCACAAAACAGGTAACTGCTTCGCCTGAGACCAGCCTACATAGAAGTGAGACACCATTTATGAGTCATTTATCAGTGCAAAGCGAATGTCATCTTCTCAAACTTTTATCACTCTGATTGCATAATTGTCGAGTGACTAATTACTCATTTGCATGCAAATATTTGTCTTCCATTGCATTCCTACTGTAGCACAGACGATGATTTACACTAACGACAGAGACAATTTGCAGGGTGTAGGTGTTTAAATAGTTTTACTTTTTAATATTAAGTCCAGTTACAGTATTTATTACAGTATAACAGCAGCTTTTTCCTCCGCAATCAGTTCGTCAGGATCTGTGCAGTAATCTCTACATGCGGAAACGGCAGTTACTCGTTTGGATTAACAGACAATTTATACCAGCAATAAAATCTTGAGAGAATAATCAATTCTTACATTTTGAGACACAGTTTTAACCCTGTAACTGCTAGGTCATGGCAAATTCAACACAGGGTCATCAGCAAACATGTGCAAGCCCTGGCAATGCCCTAGGCAGCTCCTCTCCACCCTGAAGGATTCACACCTTAGCCATCCTTGCCTACACTCACCGAATGCACAGGAGACTCCTGAACCTTGGATGGGTCTCCCATACTCCAGAGAGATAAGATAAGTCTCCCCAAATTTGCCACCGACGTCCTCTTCATGAGTGAAGTTAATGTTTTTGGAGGTTTTATGACGTATTTGATCCGAATCACACCCCGGCCTCGTCCCCCACTTTTTCATATTAGGAATCGGGACTTTGTATAGCAGAAGCAGGGCTAAGATTCAGCAGAGGCGGAACCATGAGAAGCTGGGCCGATCAAACCTAATGATGGACACACAGTGTCACTTCAGGCAGAGAGAGCCGGACTGCTGCTGTTGGGCTGGGGACTGGGCATAGTGGGCAGGAAGACATGCTATGTGGAGGGAGGAATCACTTTATTCCCATCCCCAAGAAGAAGAAAATATAAGGTCAAACGTTCTAAGGGGGTTGGACCCGAGGGCGCTTGGTATGGGTGGATTCTCTAGCAGCCGCCTGGGGGGAACAGGGTACTTAATTCTGTATGTTCAATAGATAGCAAAAAAAAGTAAGTAGCACTTTATATATTGGTAATAAATGTAAGAATTTAAAAAGTGAAGATTGCATGATCTATAACAAAATTTTATATGACAATAGCATATACAACAACATGGTGAATAAATTCAATAGCACCCACAATATTAAAAGGTATTCACAATACCCTGGAGAGTCCGTTCCTATATATACCCCAATTGAAATGGCAGGTAATTACCGTCCCTGTACAGGTATACTGGATATGGACTATGAGTGGTGTTGCACTGGTTCCTTTGGGACTATGTAAAAACCGGACCCGGACTAGACTCCAGACTCCCGGACAGGACACCAAAATCTGCAGTCCGGAGCTTGTAGGGTCCAGGGGGTGTCCTGTCCTGGGGGTGTCTTGTCCAGGGGGGTCCCTGTGATAGCTATCACCAGGGACATGGGGGAGGGGAGATTGCAGCCTCCCTGTGTGGTCCAGACTGTCCGTTTTTTTCTACATGCCCAGACCATACAGGGAGACTTTATTCTTCCCCTCCTCCTCTACCTGGTGACAGGTGTCACAGGCAGCCCCCCCATACAGGACAACCCATGCACTGGATGCTACAAGCTCCAAAATGCAGAGTTTGATGTCCGTCCGGGGGTTTTGTCCTGGTCCGGTTTTTACCCATACCCGATTCATTTTAACTCCAAGCAAGGAGTAGTGACTTGAGGAGCAGTGCTAAATAATGTTCGGAAGGCTCCAGATTGAATGGGGGCACGGTGAATTTCCTATGGGGTTGGTCCGGACTACAATCCAGTGTCCTTGAAGAAGGGTGGGTAAAGCAGTCATGGGGAGATTTTTTTGAACTATAACCAAAATCACTTTGGTTATTTTTGCTGTAAAGTCGGGTTGCGGAGCGCTGAATGAGCTGTTCTGTGGTTAAGCTGTAAGTGCCTGTTAGACAGAGATGAGGTTTTCTGAAAACCAGATTCAGTAGCTCTCTATTAATTGGTGTCTGGTATCCAATATGAAACGAAGCCCACATTACGATGCCCAGGAGTCCACGCTGGTCATGCTAATTGAGTCACTCACATAACAGATTAAGTTTGTGCTCATGGAGCCGTGTAAAACATGAACATGAAATGTTAACACGCAAGACAGAATAAGGTCATTTACGAGCTTAAAAAGTCAAATGTTCTGCAGTATCAAATGGCAGAATGCTAGTATTTTAAAAAAAACTTACTAGACTTACAGATACATAAAGTGGCCCGAGATATGGGGCCAGATTCTCTAAGCTTCAAAAGTGATAAAATGGAGGGTGATAAACAACCAGCCAATCAGCTCCTGTCTGACATTTTTCAAACACAGTCTGTGACATGACGGGTAGGAGCTGATTGGCTGGCTGTTTATCACTCTCCATCACTCTGGCCCAAAGTACCAACCAATCAGTCCCAACTGCCATACCACAGGCTGGCAGAAAAATTACCACTACTGTATATCTCTCTCCAGTCTCTCTTAGTAAATTGACCCCTTATTAGTAACACAGGGATCACGTTTGAAATTTCCACCGAAATTAGATGGATTTAAAAATGTGAGCGATATTTCGGCAATCCATATAGGACCTTATTGAGGTCAGTTCGCACGGGGCCAATGTTTTCGCTGTGCGTATGCTGCATGCGCTGGGTGCGTGCGGCCACGGCAAACAAACTGTTCACTGAGTGAAGGCACCCAAGCTTGCAAAGAGAATATGGGAACATCCAGCGTTTCATGGGCGTTTCCAAATGATGTGGGTGTTACCCCGCAGGCTGCGAATGGATGTTTATGTAAAACATCTATTTGCAACGGCGTACCACCATTCGCAAGGCGGGATCTGGTTCACTTGCAAGGATGCAAATTTGCATCCGAGCGAAAGAACCAGAATAACCCCCATAGTTTTTATAGGTTTATAATCAATTCCACCATGGTCAAGTACACACACTCAGAGTCAGAACTACCATTGGTGCAGCAGGTGGCGCAAGTTCCTCCACTGCACACCCTATGGGCCTGATTCAGACCTCTCTGCTAGTCTGCGTATACTCACAGCCTAGCGGACAGATCAGTGCCACCCGTCACCCCATCGAACGTGTCCCCAACCTGCATACCGCCCGCATCCCCTCGCTAGAACATATCCCCTCGCATGTGGCCTTGGGGGAGAGGAATCATTAGATGGTCACTGGCCATCAAATTATTTTTCGCCCCTTAGGTCAGACCCCCCCGCGCTGAGCAGTCATCAACCCACCTGCACTCCCAGGGGAACGTCCAGCATTTTTACGGAGATTCTCATAAAACGTTGGACATTCCCCTGCTGTCCGCCCCCTTCCCTACCCTGACCACATTGGAAATTAACATCTGCCTCATATATGTGACGAATATCAAATACACATACTGTAAGAACTTCATATAAAGCGATGTTTGCTCTTGTGATTTTTTGTTTTGTTTAAAATTGAAACAGAATAAAATTGTACAAGTTAAGGGCTTAATTCAGACAGGATCGCTAATGTGAGAATTTGCAGCAGACGGAGAGAAAATCCCCCGCGATAAATTGCGAGAGAATTAGGAATGGATCGCTATTTGCTATCCATATGCAATTCCGGAACCATCAAACAGTTCTTACCATCTGTGTAATTGTGAGTAGGTCTGAGGCTTCCACTAATCTGTAACTGAGATAGGCGGAATGAGGCCACAGACCCTCTTCACAAGCACCTGGACACACCTGCCTTTTTTCAGACACAGGGCGGGATGCTCTAAAGCAAAAATGTGGTAAAACCCCATTAATAATTTTTGTATGGACTAAAACCCGCACATGCCGGGGTACCACTGCGGGGGTATTGCTAGCAAAAGCTGGCGATACCCCATAGAAGCCTATGGGCTTCTTTTGTTGCACTGGTCGCGCCGCTCCCCCCTCACCTGTGTCTGGGCAGCCTCCTGCTGTGCTGCCTGGACCAATGACCACCTCCTCCCTAGCCCTGTACTTCAACTTCTGGGTACAGGGAGGAGGAGGAGGACAGCCCTGCAAGCAGCTGGGAAAAGGAAGAGGGGGGAAAGCCACCGGGGATCCTCTGACACGTCGGTGGCTGCTCCTAACGCAAGAGCTACCCTTTGCGATAATAATCACATATCTTAGTGCATGTATGTCCTTATTATCGATGCGATAACCGGCAAATTGGGGTGGTGGCTGTTAGGCCCCCTCATGTTACACTAGCTTCCTGTCAGTCAATCTCTGGCTGCTTTGCGTTTACGATCCACATGCAATTTAAGTTGCTAATTCCCTGCATGCTCAATGTGTGCGGTAGGTATGCCCAGCCGTTCGATAATCGCTCAATTTGCAAAATTCTCTGATTAGCAATACATGTTGAATTAGGCCTTGAGAATGTTGAACTTAAGTTGCAAATGGAGAGATGCAAAATTGAGTCCCCATAGGTCATTGTTTATATGGAGAACATGTTTCTGGTCACCACAATCAGGGCTAGTAGGAACGCAGTTCCTGAACCTTTCATTAAGTATGACCAGGGCCGGTGCAAGGCACCGGAGCGCCCCAGGCGAGTCGGGGTGTGGGCGCCCCGGTGCCGGGGGAGGGGGGGGGGTACCTGTCCTGCGGCGCTGTGTATTTAAAGCTGGCGGCGGTGGCAGAGAGGGGTTCCTGCAGTCAACGAGCGCTATCCGCCGGGCTATGCGTAAGCGCTTCTGTTGTGAAAACACTGGCCGCACGGCGCACGCTGATTGGCTGAATCTCAGCCAATCAGCGTGCGGACAGTGTTTTCACAACAGAAGCGCTTCCGCATAGCCCGGCGGATAGCGCTCGTTACTTCTTATTGACTGCAGTGCAGGGACCCCTCGCTGCCTCCGCCACCAGCTTTAAATACACAGCGCCGCAGGACAGGTACCCCTGCGGCACGGGGGGGCAAAATGCCGCCCTCCAGTTTCCAGCGCCCTAGGCAAATGCCTAGATTTGCCTAGTGGTGGCGCCGGCCCTGAGTATGACATGATCAGGAACTGGGTTCCTGAACCTGTCCTGGGCCAAAATGTACTTTCCATAAGACATATATATTTATTTTAAAAGTTCCACCCCCAGACCGGAGTTCCCGTAATCTATTTTTCCAGAAAAATAGTACTGCCCACTATGGATAGAATCTTCAACCATTTAGCAGATTTTGGGCACTTTTTATACAAGCTCCTCGTTTTTTAATGGATTTGCGGGCCAAGTGGGTGGTGTTGGTAATAATGGTATGAAGAGGAGGGTTCCCATGGATGAAGGTGTATGGGACAAAAGTGCACAGTGTATATCATATTTAGATATTTTAGAATTCATGCAGTAATTTCAAACTTATGGGCTGATGTAGACTTCAGTGTTGAAAATTTTGCAGGCTAATCGCATAAAGGTACCGTAATACTTTTATTTTCAGAAAGTTGGGGCCACTTGCTTGTGTTTCACCTGGACTGAAAGTTGCCAGCCAGCCCCTGTATGGTATTAAGGTGAACTGGAATTAATTGGTATTTTAGAATTGTCCAATGTGGCTTAACGCGTTTCATGAGCCAAGTGTCTGTTTCATCAGAAAATTTGTATAGCTTAAACATCACTGAGCTGGAAGACGAACTGTTCTTCTATAGAAATGCTACCTAGCAAGCCGTGAGGTTTCGGTTTGCGTCCTAAATGCAAAAGTGTATTTTTTGCAGATAGATCTGTAATAAAGACCCTTGTATCTGTAAAAAGGACAGTCCCAAAATATGCACATTTATATGGGCCTCAGAAGAGACATATTCAGGAAGAAAGCACAAAGGTGTCTGAAGTACAGTGTTAGCAGGTTTGGCTTTAAAGTGACTCCACTCCACAATGCACATCCTCAAATCCACAAATCTATCAGCAGATTGATTGTCCGCCGCTAATTGGAGGTGCACCTTATACACGTACAGCTAAAATGCCTGTCAGACTGACAGACATTGTATCTGACACTGCAGGTATCAAGGACATACAATGTGAGACCTCTGGACCTGCAGGGTTCTAAAATATGTGACTTCAGCTTGTGTTCAAGGGGTGGATAAAAGGATAGCAGCCACCAAGCAGACCTTTACTGCTAGATAGGCCCCCAAACAGACCGCCACCTCTAGATAGGCTCCAAGCCGACCTCCACCTCTATATAGGCCCCAAGCAGACCTCCACCTCTAGATAGGCCCCCAAGCAGACCTCCACCTCTAGATAGGCCCCCAAGCAGACCTCCACCTCTAGATAGGCCCCAAGCAGACCTCCACCTATAGATATGCCCCCAAGCTGACCTCCACCTCTAGATAGGCCCCAAGCAGACCTCCACCTCTAGATATGCCCCCAAGCAGACCTTCACCTCTAGATAGGCCCCCAAGCAGACCTCCACCTCTAGATATGCCCCCAAGCAGACCTACACCTCTAGATAGGCCCCCAAGCAGACCTCAACCCTGACAGCCTAGCAAAGCAATTTCCTTTTCAATTAAAATCTAGCTAACAGGTCTGGACCCTGAGATGATAGTGAGATGCACATTTACTGGTGCGCTTAACATATATGTGCACTGCATTAATAGCCTAGAGCACTAGGAGTCCCAGAGAAATGCAATAAATTATTCAGAAATACGCTCCACTTTGGGCGAGCAAAATTAAAATGGAAAATATCATTGTACATAAATTCTGGCATGTGAAGGGAATTGTGACAATCCCCCTGTGCTCGGCCTATATAAAGCTAAGTGTGAAATGATGCCCTGTCACATCGTATTTCTTTTTAGCAGCTACGGAGTGATCGTTTCACGGAGACGCTGCAATTTTGTACAACAACCATTTGAGTGGTTAACAAGTTGTGTGCAGCTGGCATGTATAATATATATCACAGGCAAGGAGCCTGCCGTCGCATCAGGCACTTACTGGGATAGAGCCGCCAAGGGCTATATATACAGGATCTAGACAGAGCAAGATTAAGGCTCCGGGGGACCCCGGTACATAAGACAGGGAGGAGAAAAATTATAATACAAATAAATATAAGTTACATACTATATATATATATATATATATATATAGACTTCTTGGGGTGGACACAGCACTCCAGACTCGAGGAATCTCAAACGTATAAATTTTATTTAAAGATGGCAACGTTTCAATGCGAATGCATTATCGTCAGGCTCAATATACAGACAAACATACACTGATTAAATACCTAATCCAGGTGAGTCACGTGGGAGAGCAGGTGTTTGAGCACCGCCCCTCACGTGTGTGAGTGTGCTTCCAGGTACTGGGTCAGCCCCCACACGCCCATATGGACCTGTGTTGCTAACCCCTGTACGTGAACCATTATCCTTTACTACAATGTGCTGGTGGTCGACATAATGATGTAGACAATTAGTAAAAAATATATGTATATGGATATCACATTAATACAAGAATAATATAGTGCAGATAATATACATATGACACAATACAAACACTGCAAAACTAAATAACTAAATAACAAAAAATTTCACTGCACTCTAATAGGAAAAATTGTGTCATAAAAATGTTAGGTGTGCGTGAGCTCTGTCGACTGACAGTGTCCACACCACATCAATTTACAGGTATAATAAAAAAAGTGGTATCTCCAAACATATATGTGCTTATCCCACTAAGGGATAATGGGTGTAGGTATCAACTACTCAGGAGTTGCAGCTGTGGTGGTTTTTCAAGAATACAGCCACAATGCGCTATGCAAGTTCCAATAGTAATTATAATAACACATTGATGCCCGAGTATTCGTTCAGCCCTTTGGGGGCAACAGTGCCCAGTCTGGCAATCCAGCGTGCCTCACATTTGAGCAACTGTTGTCCCCTATTGCCGCCCCGAATAGCTGCGGGAATGTGGTCTATCATGCGATACTTTATCGCAGCTATACTGTGTTGCGCTAATAAAAAGTGTCTAGAGACCGGCTGATCTGAGGACCCCGTTAGTAATGCTTTGCGTATCGATGACCTATGGGCCGTCATGCGTTGTTTGAACGGTCCCTCGGTCTTTCCTATGTAGGAAAGACCGCAGGGACAAATTATTTGGTATACTGTGTAAGGCGTATTACAAGTAAGCAGGTGTCTGATCGAAATGGGTTTTCCTGTATGCGGATGGTTAAACGTTGATCCTGGGATCAAAAAGCTGCAGGTGGTACAGACACATCTGATGCATCCCACCCTGTTGGAAATCCTAGGGGTGGTAAACATCGATGCGTCCGATTTAACTAGTATGTCCCGGATGTTTTTGGACCGTTTATAGCTAGGTAAAAGTGTGGTATGTGACAGACCCAATGTAGGATCGGCCTGGACCAGTGGCCAGTGTTTACGTACAATTTGTGTTGACATCTGGCTATGACTGTTATATGTAGTCACCCAAGGGAGTCTAGTATTAGATGTTTCCTCTGTTTTTTTAGACTGTAGTAGGACCTCTCGATCTATGGCTAGCACTTTAGTCTTGGCGGCTTCTAATTCTTTAATGGGATAACCCCGTTGTACAAACCGGGCCACCATCTTGTCCATCTGGTCTGCGGCTTTTGTAGGATCTGACTCAATTCTTTTAACTCTCAATAATTGGGAGTGGGGGAGACTGCGAATGGTGCTTCTCGGGTGACAGCTACTGTATGCCAAAAGATTGTTACGATCCGTTGGTTTTGAGTATAAGCTGGTAGAGATAATACCCTCTTCTATTCTGATAAGCACATCGAGGTAATGAACCTCTTTAGGACTGTACGTATATGTAAATTTAATGGGACTACCACTTTTATTTACATTGTCTAACAGAGTAATTAAGTCATCTGGAGGGCCCCTCCACATGACCAGCAAATCATCTATGTAGCGATTAAAGTGGACGATTCTACCTGCAATTGATGGGTCATCAAAAAACAATTCTTGTTCAAACTCAAACATAAAAATATTTGCGTATGAGGGGGCTACCGCCGCCCCCATCGCTACCCCCATCAACTGCAGGAAATGGGTGGCTATAGCCAACAAATGCTCATTGGACTGGATGTTGCTAATTATCGAGTTTTCATCAAAAGAGGTGAACATCTGCAAAGAGAAAGCTGCAGCATTCGAAACCATCCACAAAGCAAACTTACTAGCAGATACATCCAATAAATGGTATGACAAGCTCAATGCCGAGATCCAAATCTACAAACGAGAACTTATAAAATTCAAGCAAGAGAAAAAAATGAAAGTACTGTAGAAAGGGATTATGAGCTACAAACTGTCTACCACTGGACAAACCCGTATAGGGAGAGAGAAGGGAAAAAACCTTTCTTCCGCCGGGGCCGCAACAAACCAGAGCATTTGCCCAGTTCTACCGAATTCAATTCGTCCAGCAGCGATAGCAACAGCCGACAGCCAAGAAATCGTGGAGCCCCTGTCCCTTTAGGGGTGACCACGAGAGCCCGCGGAGACGGCATAGGCGAGTCACCAGGAGAGGTGGCGAAAGGCAGAGGCAGAGGAGGCAAAAAACCGCCCAAGGCGACCAAAAAAACGTCATAATGAATTTATCATCTCATCTACTGACAAAGACAGAAACAAGTATATTATCGAAAGGTCTGTCATTTATCCCGACCACCCGGCACAATGATCTACAATGGACTGTTGAGCATCATCAATTGCAGAGATCTCTTCGACTTAAAGAGTTTTTCTGCAAACCCCAGTTGAATTTGACCGAGACTGTGAGTACCCCGGCTTCATTACCCCAGAGTATCCCTAAACAATTGCGTAAAATTCTGCCCAAATCGGGCTTTGATCCCCAGTCACATAACGAGACTATAACATCGTTCTCTAAAGTTATTGACTTTGAAGTAAAAACTGCGGTTAATTTAACCCAAGTGTATCGTAACAATGTTAGCAAATCTGAACGTACAGCATTACAGGCATTGTCAAGAGACAGGTCACTGGTGTTCCGTCCAGCGGACAAGGGCGGGGCACTAGTGATCATGGACCTGAGTAAATACCATGATATGTGCATGCTCCATTTAAATGATGGTTTAACCTACAGACATTTAGCGGTTGATCCAACCACGATTTTCTTAAGGGAACTGCAAAATGTGTTACAAGCAGCTTTGGATGCGGGGATGATCTCTGAGGTTTTAAAAAAAGCCTTGATACCATTACACCCGGTGGTACCTCAATTTTATTGTGTACCTAAGGTGCATAAATCAGAGGTAGATCCCCCTGGCCGACCCATCGTGGCGGCCAGGGGATCATTGATGCAACCCACCTCTATATACATCGATAGTGTATTACAACCATGCATCAGAGGCCACCCCCGCTACTTATTAGACACTACTGAATTATTAAAACTACAAGCAATACCTCCATTTTCAGATACGATTTATCTATTCAGCATCGATGTGTGTGCGTTGTACACTTCTATTCCATACACCCAAGGGCTGGCAGCACTTAGACATTTTTTGAATAACAACCCCCTATATCAGGGCCCTGATATAGGACTTATTGTGGAGTTGATGTCTCTAATTCTGACTAAGAATTTTTTTGTCTATGGAGAGCGATTCTACCTGCAGTTGATGGGGGTAGCGATGGGGGCGGCGGTAGCCCCCTCATACGCAAATATTTTTATGTTTGAGTTTGAACAAGAATTGTTTTTTGATGACCCATCAATTGCAGGTAGAATCGTCCACTTTAATCGCTACATAGATGATTTGCTGGTCATGTGGAGGGGCCCTCCAGATGACTTAATTACTCTGTTAGACAATGTAAATAAAAGTGGTAGTCCCATTAAATTTACATATACGTACAGTCCTAAAGAGGTTCATTACCTCGATGTGCTTATCAGAATAGAAGAGGGTATTATCTCTACCAGCTTATACTCAAAACCAACGGATCGTAACAATCTTTTGGCATACAGTAGCTGTCACCCGAGAAGCACCATTCGCAGTCTCCCCCACTCCCAATTATTGAGAGTTAAAAGAATTGAGTCAGATCCTACAAAAGCCGCAGACCAGATGGACAAGATGGTGGCCAGGTTTGTACAACGGGGTTATCCCATTAAAGAATTAGAAGCCGCCAAGACTAAAGTGCTAGCCATAGATCGAGAGGTCCTACTACAGTCTAAAAAAACAGAGGAAACATCTAATACTAGACTCCCTTGGGTGACTACATATAACAGTCATAGCCAGATGTCAACACAAATTGTACGTAAACACTGGCCACTGGTCCAGGCCGATCCGGCATTGGGTCTGTCACATACCACACTTTTACCTAGCTATAAAACGGTCCAAAAACATCCGGGACATACTAGTTAAATCGGACGCATCGATGTTTACCACCCCTAGGATTTCCAACAGGGTGGGATGCATCAGATGTGTCTGTACCACCTGCAGCTTTTTGATCCCAGGATCAACGTTTAACCATCCGCATACAGGAAAACCCATTTCGATCAGACACCTGCTTACTTGTAATACGCCTTACACAGTATACCAAATAATTTGTCCCTGCGGTCTTTCCTACATAGGAAAGACCGAGGGACCGTTCAAACAACGCATGACGGCCCATAGGTCATCGATACGCAAAGCATTACTAACGGGGTCCTCAGATCAGCCGGTCTCTAGACACTTTTTATTAGCGCAACACAGTATAGCTGCGATAAAGTATCGCATGATAGACCACATTCCCGCAGCTATTCGGGGCGGCAATAGGGGACAACAGTTGCTCAAATGTGAGGCACGCTGGATTGCCAGACTGGGCACTGTTGCCCCCAAAGGGCTGAACGAATACTCGGGCATCAATGTGTTATTATAATTACTATTGGAACTTGCATAGCGCATTGTGGCTGTATTCTTGAAAAACCACCACAGCTGTAACTCCTGAGTAGTTGATACCTACACCCATTATCCCTTAGTGGGATAAGCACATATATGTTTGGAGATACCACTTTTTTTATTATACCTGTAAATTGATGTGGTGTGGACACTGTCAGTCGACAGAGCTCACGCACACCTAACATTTTTATGACACAATTTTTCCTATTAGAGTGCAGTGAAATTTTTTGTTATTTAGTTATTTAGTTTTGCAGTGTTTGTATTGTGTCATATGTATATTATCTGCACTATATTATTCTTGTATTAATGTGATATCCATATACATATATTTTTTACTAATTGTCTACATCATTATGTCGACCACCAGCACATTGTAGTAAAGGATAATGGTTCACGTACAGGGGTTAGCAACACAGGTCCATATGGGCGTGTGGGGGCTGACCCAGTACCTGGAAGCACACTCACACACGTGAGGGGCGGTGCTCAAACACCTGCCCTCCCACGTGACTCACCTTGATTAGGTATTTAATCAGTGTATGTTTGTCTGTATATTGAGCCTGACGATAATGCATTCGCATTGAAACGTTGCCATCTTTAAATAAAATTTATACGTTTGAGATTCCTCGAGTCTGGAGTGCTGTGTCCACCCCAAGAAGTCTGTATACCTGTTTGACACTGGCACCCGACCAGCAACGATCCAAGGGAAGCTGTGCCCGGCACCCAAGAAGTCTATATATATATATATATATATATATATATATATATATATATATATATATATATATATATATATATATATATATATATATGGATAGCAGTTGTGGGTTGGCGCCCTTTTGTGTGATCTTCAATAATTAGATCTGTAAAGCCTTCAATTAGAATTTCAAGATACAAGCAAGTAAAGTTCAATATAAGTTTATTAAAATGTCTTTGATTCCACACTACAGTGGTGGTTGAATCAGACCATAAAAAGTTCAGTGGTATATTTCATGACAGCATTTAAAAACTATCCCAACGCGTTTCGTCCCCACACGGGACTTCATCAGGGGTTCGCAAAAAAGCTTTAGGAACAATTTCAACCACTCTCTTGGTGGAGATGTCTTCAAACTGGATGTTTTGAGTACTGAGTCCTTAGGATATCAAATGTACCATTAAAATTTCGTCGTCCCAGATGTACAATCACTTTATTCAGGAACTTGGTGCTTCAATACTACGGTGCGAATGATCTATTCAGTCCGTATAAACACGGATGATGGAACAACTTGGGGTTTAGAGGCTCGAGGGTGTTTACCCAATGATCGAATCACAATTCTGTTCACCTCTTTGGAATAATATCTACAGGTATAGCGGTCATATGGATGCAACTCTCAATGGGTCAATTAGGGCTGTTCTGATAGCCCTTGTTTGCTGGGGCTGTTCCAATAGCCCTTGTCAGATGGATACTCTCATTTAGGGACCGTTGTAGATCAAACAGATTCGAGAAAGAGAAGCATCCAGTGTACAGTCAAAAACTGATCGAAAATAGTGGTTACCACTGTCCTTCTAGAGATGTGTGCTGGTGCAGAGGCTCAGTGGAAAAAATCATATATATATATATAATCTCAATACAACAAATGACATGGCCGCCGGATACCTCGAACTCCAAAACGATAGCTGGTCTCAGCGTCCGGTGCACTTCACGGCACAGCTTGCGGCACCACAAATGCTGGTATCTCCGACGGAGCGCCCCGCTGCTGTCTGCCGCCTCCCCGGTCCCCATTACCTCCCCGAGCCCCGCCTCCCCGAACTCCCCCTAACCCTACTCATCTCCCTGAAGCGGAGACAGGCAGAGTCCCGCCGTCCAGCCGCAAAGTGACTGGGATGCGCGTGCGTGTAAGATGGTACCGGTATAAACTCAGAAAGGGTGTGTGGCAACATGTAGAGGGGGCATGGTCATCCCCTTTTCCTATACTTACAATAGGCAGTTGTAGACCCAAAAAAGTACAAGGTACAGGCCTTAAAAAAAAAAAAAACAGTACTGTACATGCCAAAAAGGTTGGAGGGTATGCGTTCACAGTACTACTGGCAGTAGGTCCCGATTCGGACTGTACAGTATGTATATATAATATATGTTTGCAGTACCCAATCCTGTGTAGCGATCGAGATTTAGTCTTTTTAGTTCTCATTATGGCAAAAAAGGGGCAGTGCGGGATTGCACCTTTATAAAAATGTTTGTCCGCATCTTTTTTTATTTTAAAATACCCAAATTCAGGCATTTTATTTACTGTGGGGGAGGGTAGATGTAGCTGAATTGCTGTAACATGTAAGGTTGTAACATGTGTGGAGAGAGTTAGATTTGGGTGGAGTGTAATCAAACTGAAATCTAATTTGCAGTGTAAAAATGAAGCAGCCAGTATTTTCCATGCACAGAAACAAAATAACTCACCCAAATCTAAAGGTGCCCATACACTTGTCCAATTTGGGACGATTTCACCAAATCGGACATGTTTGATGTCCTCCTTGGGACCTGCTGCCCGTCCGACCTCCCGGCGGCAGGGAGAAGGGTCGCATGTGAAAGGACCACATGCAATGCATCGCATGCCATCCTGTTGCTCGAGAAGATCCTGGGCGGCTCAAGGAAGGTTGGATGGCCCATACACTGCTGTGATACATCTACGATAGATTTCAGTTTGAATACACTCCATCCAAATCTAACTCTCTCTGCACATGTTACATCTGCTCCAACTGCAGTCCAGCATGGTTTTACCCATTTTGGGAACAAAACTTCCCTTTGATCAGGTCTGAATTAGGCCTAATGTGAGGTAACAACAGAGCAACCGAAGTTGCAATTGATGTGAGGGGTTTCGCTGATAGCAGCTGCTTTACAAAAAACACATTAATATGTGAATGTGGGATCCACATTAGCATAAAAAGCAGCGCTAAGGCAAGTTTAATAAAATCATTTTTAATAATAAAATATGCAATAATAAATAAAATGAAAAAAAAAAAATATATAAAAAACACAATAATTGGCACAATAAGCAGATGATAAGGTGAGGTGCGGTGCATCTGCTGGCAGAAAGCCGCTCCGCCTGCTGGTCTGGATGCATGCCCACAACACTGCCACAAGTCAGGACAGTTTTGCGCACTTACATTGTCGCTGACAAGTTTCTGCCCCTATGCGCCCAATTTCACAGGAAGATCCAGACAAGTTGGGGTAAATGTACTTATATGGAAGTTCTATTGAAAATTGGATATTGCTGATAGCAACCAATCAGATTAGATTATCTTCTAAAAGTAGAATCTGATTGGTTGCTATGTGCAATATCTCATCTTCAATAGAACTCTAATCTTAGTAAATTTATCCCATTGATTACATAGCAAACATTGGGGATAATTTACTAAGATGTGAGTTGTATTTCACATTGGATGTTGCTATGGGCAACCAAGCAGTTACTATCTATTATCTTCTAGAAGGTGCTTAAAAAATAAGAAGTAGTTTCTGATTGGTCACCCATAGCAACATCCCATGTGACATACAACTCACACCTTAGTAAATTTCCCCATTGTATAGCTCAAACAGCACTAGCACACATCTCACCTAGAGCCAGATGTACTAAGCTTGAAAAGTAATAAAATGGAGTGTGATAAACAATCAGCGAATCAGCTCCTTGCTACCATGTCACAGACTGTGTTTGAAAAATGTCAGGTAAGAGCTGATTGGTTGGTGGCTTATCACTTTCAATTTTATCACTTTTCATGGCTTAGTACATCTCGCCCCTAGAGTATTGTGTTCAGTTCTGGAGGCCATATCTCCAGAAGGATATAAATACATTAGAGACTGTACAAAGAAGGGCAACTAAAATGGTGCATGGCCTACATCACAAAACGTACCAGGAAAGACTAAAAGATCTTAATATGTATACTTTAGAGCAGAGAAGGGAAAGGGGGGACATGATAGAAACTTTCAAATATATCAAGGGTTTTAACAAGGTACAGGTCGGAGACATTCTTCACAGGAAGAGGAGCAACAGAACACGAGGACATGCACTGACACTAGAGCGAGGAAGATTCAGGGGAAATGTGAGGAAGAATTTTTTCACAGAAAGAGTAGTTGATAAGTGGAATAGCCTCCCATCAGAGGTGGTAGAGGCAAATACAGTAGTACAAATTAAACATGCTTGGGATAAGCATATTGATATCATTACAAAAAAAATAAGGACCAAATATGGTTTGAGGTAACATGTTTAAAAAAAGGGGCAGACTAGATGGGCCAAGTGGTTCTTATCTGCCATCAAATTCTATGTTTCTATGTTTCTATGATAAACAGCCAGCCAATCAGCTCCTACCTGCCATGTCACAGGCTGTGTTTGAAAATGTCAGGTAGGAGCTGATTCGTTGGTTGTTTATCACTCTCCATTTTATCACTTTTGAAGCTTAGTGCATCTGGCCCTGTGTGAGGGCTCCCTTCAGTCTTTACTTTACGCACATTTAATCGCACAAGAACATTGTCAGTATTATAGCTCAAACTATTTTCTAATTGCCGTATCGTTAGTGATGATTACACGGGCTGACAGGCCGGCACTGCGGAGTGTAACAGCCCACGTACCCACACGGAGGATCCTTATCCCTGGGGTTAATTCAGATCACAACTGATGGGAGAAAGACTGAGGCAAGATGTCTTAATGTCATCAATATGCCTTTCCCCCCTGCCATTTAAAGATCATGGCCAGAGATTAGCTCATGAACTGGAAATAAATGAGCACTGATCCAATTAAAAAGGAATGTAATCACCGTATGGTATTATCTCTGCTAATTCATTAGGGGACGACTTGTGACAAATGAGACCATGAAATGAACATTGTTTTATAAATGCAATAGTATAATTTTCCATTATATGTGCATTCTTATATGTAATGGTCTGCTGCAGTCATTGCATATATACAGTATACAGGGGATGCTTAATAATCTTTTATATAAATATGCCACTTAGTCTGTGGCTTCCTGCTGTCTCTATTTCCCTCACGTTAGGTCACTGCCCCCTGTCACATGCAGTCCTGTCCTGACTAGCACATCATTCCTTTCCTGATCTACTCTGTGCTGCTTGGGGACCTTGCTCCATCCACTATATAACTCTCAGTCTGTGGCTTCTTGCTGCCTCCATTCCCCTCATCACAGCATGTCACTGCCCCTGTCACATAAAGCCCTCTCCTCACTGTCACATCACTCATCTCATGATATACTTTGTGCTGCTTGGGGACCTTGCTCCATCCACTGTATAACTCTCAGTCTGTGGCTTCCTGCTGCCTGTTTCCCTCACATCAGATCACTGCCCCTGTCACATGCAGTTCTGTCCTGACCAGCACATAACACATATCCTGATCTACTCTGTGCTGCTTAGGGACCCTGCACTTCCCACTATATAACTCTCAGTCTGTGGCTTGCTGTTGCCTCCATTCCCCATTTCCCACCATGTCACTGGCACTGTCACATAATGTCATATCCATACTAACAGAAGACTCATTTCCTTACATACTATTTGCTGCAGGTAGTGTCCGTCCTAGGCATAGGCAAACTAGCTAAATGTTTAGGGGTATGTGTTGGAAATTTGGCATTGGCAGGCCAGACTGGTGGCTATTTGCAAGGCACCTGACCCAGATGGGTGAATGGCTGCCCTACAACAATTGGACCTCTCAGATCAGCTCTGATCAGCAGCAGGAGCAGAGACAGTGGGAGCAGCAGGCAGCATCATAAAAGGCCACTGGCGGAGGATTGATCAGATTTTTAGGGCGGGGATGAGTGTTGTGCAGGGGGAGGGATTATGGGGCGTAATGTGGATGGGGCATTACTGTGTGGCAATATGTTTATAAGGGTATTAGTAATTTACGACATATTTTGTTGAAGTTATAACTGTTGGTACATTGTAAAAGGGGCATTACTGTGTGGCATTATGTATATAAGGGGACACCGCTGGGCAGATACACAGCGCTGTACCGGTTGGGTATAGAGATGCGCATGTGCTGGTACTGCTCTCTGCCAGATGAGATGGAAGTGCACTGAAGTCCTGGTTGCATATTAACAGCCGGGACCAGCTTTGCACCACCATGGTTTGTAACATTACCCACCTTGAGAAGAGGTTAACAAACCCTTCAGACCTGGTTTACACGGAAACTCGTTCAAAAGACTTTTCTATACTGAAGCTCTTCTCTGGACCATAGCCCTTCTAATTGACCAGAAACTGGACTCATCCCCGCACTAACTTGGCATCTAAGATCTTCTCCACCATAAATTTTAGATTATCTCAAAACTAATTCTACTACTTGATGGTCCCCAACAGTGGGGAAGATGTATTAAGCCTGGAGAAGAGATAAACTGGAGATAGAGTGGAGATACAGTAAAGTGAAAGGTGATAAAGCGCCAGCCAATGAACTGTGACAGTTGAAAATGACAGTTGGGAGTTGATTGGCCGGTGCTTTATCTCCTTGCATCTTATCTCCAGTTTATCTCTTCTCCAGGCTTAATACATCTGCCCCATTGATCAGTATCCTACTAAAGAGATGCACAGGCTGGTTTAAAGAGAGATCAGTGGAATACATTATTGATATTGACAGATGATGATTACCATAGTCGAAAGGATACAGGGTTGATTTGTGAAATGATCCTAAAAGGTCCAAAGAATTTGGGACCCAATTTCCCAAGGTTGTTGTACTGTAGTTTAATATTATTAATAATAAAAGAGTTGAAAGCTTTTAAAATACAATGCCTCTTGGATTTTTTTTTATTATTCTTTGATTGTTTATTGAGATTTGATGTTTGGACCCCTATTGTCCAATTTTCTTCTCTTCTGTACACCCCCCCACACACACACACACACACACACACACACACACACACACACACACCACCACCATTTTTTTTGCAGATCTAAATCTAAATATTTTAATAAAAATGATCAAACTTCCTCTTAGGACATAAGGACAAGACGGACCAGTTTGTACTTGAGAGCCCTCGGCAGCTCCCTGGAAGGCTCGCTTGCGATTTGACACTTGATGTGCCATTTTTACAAGCAATAAATCACATGTATTACCGGGGAGCTTCTGCAGTGGCGGGGGGTGGGCAGCGGCATCCAGGCTGTGGGGATCCAGGCAGCAGTGGCTGGGAAGCAGGCATCGGGAATCCAGGCAGCAGCTGCTGGGAGCTTGTAGCGCTATTTGCAGGGTGGCGGATGGGAATCACTGCTGAATTTGAAAACATATTTTAAAAAGACTGGCTGGATGCTGATTGGCTGAATTCTCTCAGCTGCTGCCTGGATGCTGCTGCTTCCTGGATCACCATTGCCTCGACTCCGCTGCTGCACATAGGTGTGTGCCAGTGGTGCTTCACTGCTGGCACACAGCTGCGGATCAGACCGACACATTGCGGGTGCTAAAAAGCACCCGCGATGTGCCACTGATAGGTTCGATCCGATAGATTTAATGTACAGCCCATACAAACTCCCCACTCTGACCCAATGTGCACAGGACCGCGCATTGGGACAGAGGGGATGTCTGGGGTAAAAAAGGAGAGGCAAAAAAACCCTGCAGATATCCAGAAAACCTGACCTATCTAGAATTAACAAGAAAACTTGGCATATCAAGTGTTAACCCAGACTTGTCTACTGATAATCTATGCAAATCTCATTAAACTGAACTGAAATCTATATAGTGACCACTGGCACTAAGGGACAGCCATTCAATTACAGAAGGTCACATTTGGGTGGCCATTTAACATTTGAATTAGCCCAAATTCCAAAGAGTTAAGGTGCCCATACACAGATCTGGCTGGTTGGAACAAAAACATGGTTATGGATGAGTGACAGTTTGTCAGTTTTCCAGCATTTCCAAGCACATGGTCAACTGTCATTTGCTCTCAGCCATAACCATGTTTTTGTACCAACCAGTCAGATCTGAAGATAAATCTTCATGTGTATGGCCACCTTTAGAGGCGAGCACTGAGAGATGACCACGCACAGCACTTACATAATGTCAGGTGCTGTGTGAGCCGATGACTGTTCCCGCCACCACCCAATGCAGTTCCCTAAGCCGGCCGCTCAGTGCTTCAGGAAGCACAAGGAGTGTGGAGGCAAAGCTCATGAGACAGCTCACAGTTCCGCCTCCATACTCCTATGGCCAATGGGAATATTTGCGCCAGTCATGCATACACAGCAGCGCACAACATACTTGCCTACTTTTGAAAACTAGTTTCAGGGAGATTATAGTTGGCAATAGAATTCTGCAAAGTGCCCCATTGAGGGGGAATGTCATGCTCCTCCCAAAGGGCGTGTCTAGTTCCATATATGGAGAGATTGTGAAAAGAGATTGTGCACGTGGCACCTAGAAGTGTGGGTGTGTACTGCCACATCTAAGAGGAATCTTTTATAATGTCTTATATCCAAATGTAGATGAGCCCCAGAGCAGATAGTAAGAGATACTACAGTATACTTGGTAAAGTGGTGGGAAATGGTGCTGATGATTCAATGTAAATGTTTCTGTCCCATTCCTTTTTTCCCAAAAATGTAACAGTGTAATGTGGGCTAGGTGACATGAGGGAGATTGCTAGACTAATGAGGGAGAGAGGGAGATTGCTGCTATGTCAGGGAGTCTCCTGCAGAATGAAGGAGGGGAGGTAACTATGATGTAACAGTGTAATGTGGGCTAGGTGACCTGAGGGAGATTTCTAGACTAATAAGGGAGAGCGGGAGATTGCTGCTTTGTCAGGGAGTCTCCTGCAGAATGCAGGAGGGGGGGTAATTATGATGTAACAGTGTAATGTGGGCTAGGTGACCTGAGGGAGATTGCTAGACTAATGAGGGAGAGAGGGATATTGCTGCTATGTCATGGAGTCTCCAGCAGAATTCAGGAGGGGAGGTAACTATGATGTAACAGTGTAATGTGGGCTAGGTGACATGAGGGAGATTTCTAGACTAATAAGGGAGAGCGGGAGATTGCTGCTTTGTCAGGGAGTCTCCTGCAGAATTCAGGAGGGGAGGTAACTATGATGTAACAGTGTAATGTGGGCTAGGTGACATGAGGGAGATTGCTAGACTAATGAGGGAGAGAGGGAGATTGCGGCTATTTCAGGGAGTCTCCTGTAGAATGCAGTAGGGGAGGTAACTATGGTGTATCAGTGTAATGTGGGCTAGGTGACATGAGGGAGATTGCGAGACTAATGAGTGAGAGAGGGAGATTGCTGCTATGTCAGGGAGTCTCCTGCAGAATGCAGGAGGGGAGGTAACTGATATAACAGTGTAATGTGGGCTAGGTGAATTGAGGGAGATTGCTAGACTAATGAGGGAGAGAGGGAGATTGCTGCTATGTCAGGGAGTCTCCTGAACAATGCAGGAGGGGAGGCAACTATGGTGTAACAGTGTAATGTGGGCCAGGTGACATGAGGGAGAGAGGGAGATTGCTGCTATGTCAGGGAGTCTCCTGCAGAATGCAGGAGGGGAGGCAACTATGGTGTAACAGTGTAATGTGGGCCAGGTGACATAAGGGAGATTGCTAGATTAATGAGGGAGAGAGGGAGAATGCTGCTATGTCAGGGAGTCTCCTGCAGAATGCAGGAGGGGAGGTAACTATGATGTAACAGTGTGATGTGGGCTAGGTGACATGAGGGAGATTGCTAGATTAATGAGGGAGAGAGGGAGATTGCTGCTATATCAGGAAGTCTCCTGCAGAATGCAGGAGGGTAGGCAACTATGGCGCACACACGGCCAGTTTAACTCCTGGCCATGTTCGCCAACAAGCTGCCACTCCTCGCATGCCGTGAACCCACCGCTGGTATGTGGGGGCCCATAAATGTCTGGGGGCCCCAGGACGGCCGAACCTATTGCCCCTCCCTTAATCCGACCCTGAAAACGTCTATACAATGACTTATATGAGGATACATAAATAAACTGAACAAACATCTATACAGAAGACAAACAACATTAAAAAACAAAACAGACAAAATATACATAGTTCTATACAAACATAACATCTATCCGGGAATTAGCAAACTCCCCAGGGAAGCAGACCTGCCAATCTCACACTGAAGCGCAGCTTTCCTACCTGTGCTTATACTGAAATGATGCATCATTATTCTGTATTATTTCAGATCTGAAAAGAAAGAACATTTCGCCTTTTGCCTTCAAAAGCTTCTGAGTGCAGTCTAAAAGTTGAGCATAAGGAGCAAGAGCGCCACCTTGGGGTAATGGGTATGTTAGCAATCTGCACCACGCTTTTACAAAATGCCTTACATTCTACATTAGACAAACATAGGAATCATTGACAATGGAAAACTACATATAGGTAACTAACGTGCTGTAATCCCTACAAACAAATCCAAGGTGGTCATGCTCAAACACAAGCTAGGAAATGGCAACAAAAGAGATTACTGTTGGGTAAGGCACCAATCCGACATCGTTACCTGTGCAAATGTACCCTGACCTTAGAACGCAGCTATCACGTCTATGTAGGGTTACCACCTAGTCCCTTTAATTCCGGACACATATTAATTACACAGGTACTGTGGCTGGCTGACTTCAAGACTCCACTTCACCTGATTTTAAACTGCCACAGAACCTGTGTAATTAACATGTGTCCGGAATTAAAGGGACTAGGTGGTAACCCTACGTCTATGTACATGACCTTCTCCTTCATTCCTGGCTATTGTAACATGGTTTGGGCTTTGTTGTTTTTTTGGTGTGGCAGGTAGAGCATCTTTACACATGAAAGTAATGTGGAGGATCCGGTCCAGGTTTTAGAGCAGCAGCAGTGAAACTGATGTGATCAGGGTTGGGCTGATTAGCAGCACCTGTGCTCTCCTGATATCAGTGTTTCCAGGGCAGAGGTTCAGTGCTCCTGATGGTGGAACAGCTGCCCAAGTGATAGGCCGGAGTGTGGGCTACGGTAGGGACCACTGGAGCATGCTGAAGAGTTTGTACTATGCTGTTATACCTGTACTCTGCAATGCTGTAACCATGCTTGCCTATGCTGATTACCTGGTATGCTGTTCACCTACTACAAAATAAAGACCAAGACCTCACCTTATCCAGAGTATGCGAGTCCTTGTCACATTACATTTCCATGATAAACTATTAATAAAGTATATTATGATAAATGTTGCAGTGAGGAAAAAGTTTTTTTTTATTTTAATTGATCATAAAAAAAAAAAAATACAATAAAAAAAAAATGTATATCGAAACCGGACAATCCTAAAATTGTGTGGTTTAACTTTCCTTAAAAAAAATGTATTGTATTTTCTTATGATCAATTAAAACGGTTTACTAATTTTCATTATAAATAATCGCCCTCTTACAGTATGTAGTCATTTATATGGTTGATATATCGGAAGCAGATCCGAGATAGGAGCCGCCCACTGGATTATTAGTTTTAGACATAGAGGGTGCAATTTAATAGGATGAGAGATTCAGAAAGTGAGAGATTTGGTAAGAAATCTCCAGGTTTTATAAAGCGGCAATCATTTACACTGCAAAATCACACTGGTTTAGTCGGATCATTCTTCTAGTCCCTAAAGATCTTCCAGTGTTTAATAAGTCTAGGACGGTTGTTAATAATATTACGGTTAGGCCTGATGGGGCTTTGTTGAGTTTGTAGGGATGTCTGGAATGTACAGATTAGGACCGGTTTGTTGAGGAGGCAACCGATGATCCCTTCATCGATGTAGACTCACTAGCTTCCATGGCTTTGATGCACCTTAAATTTTGTATTGAGGGTGCAACCAGGGAAAAGAGAATAAATGTATTCCCAACTGAGAAGCCATGGATGAATAGTGAGGTCCGTTCACTATTAAGATCTAGAGATAGGGTAGCATATACGATTGCTCATTGAAATCTAAAGAGGGGTAATTCAATTGGCTAAGGCCTATTGCCTATGGCAAATTAATGTCAGGAAAGCCCCCGGTCCAGACGGTATTCTATGTAGGGTCTAACATATCTGTGCTGACCAATTGGCAGAAATATTTACAAGGATTTTTAATTTATCATTATTTTATTGTGTTGTTCCACAATGTTATTGTGTTTGTTAAATGATTATTGCCCTTACAGTACTTCAGTAATTATGGAGTGTTTTGAGAGAGTGGTCTTAGATCATCTTAAGGGTGTCATCCCGGTTGTCAATTTGCATATACTGTAGGTCAAATAGATCCACTGAAGATGCTGCTCTTTCTGTTCTCCATAACATTTTCTGTCATCTGGAGAAGTGACTCCTATGTTAAATCTTTATTTGTAGACTATAGCTCTGCTTTTAATATCGCCCTGCCTGCGGTATTGATTGCAAAGCTCAGGGAGATTGGTTACAATGCTCCTATGTGTGACTGGCTGTCTGATTTCTTAACTGATCATCTGCAGTAAGTAAGGATGGGTTCAACTTTCCACTGAGCTGGTCTTAAACGTAGGTGTCGCCCAGGAATGTGTTTTGAGTCCCTTTCAATATTCATTATATACCTCTGATTGTTTTTCAAATTCAGAGTGTAACCTCATTGTTAAATTAGCTGATATTATGGTAGTGAGTTTGATTAGTGATGGAGGTGCAGCACAGTGGCGTAGCTATGTTTTGGGCGCCCCCCCCCCCCCCCGCACCCCTACCAACCCAGCCGCCGCCCATGCAAACCCCCCCTCAATCCCCCACAGCCATACCTATCGCGCTGGTCCCAGCGGCTCCGTTCTTCTGCTGAGGACCACCAGAAAATGGCCGCCCCCATACAGCAGACAGTTTTAGAGAACGGTGTGCTATATGGCGGCGGCGGCCATTTTGTGGTGGTCCTCAGCAGAAGAACGGAGCCGCCGGGACCAGCGCGATAGGTATGGCTGTGGGGGATTTAGGGGGGGGGTTTGCATGGGCGGCGGGGCGGGTGGGTAGGGGTGCAGGGGGCGCCCAAAACATAGCTACGCCACTGTGCTGCAGCACCTCCATTCTATAGCCGTCCTCTTCCCCATCACTAATCAAACTCACTACCATAATATCAGCTAATTTAACAATGAGCCCCCAGCGCCCCAACATGCACAGCGCCCCCCCCCCCCCCCCCCCGCGGTGGCGGGGGCTGCGGTGCTATAGTTACGCCGCTGGTGCAGCAACTGAAACGAATAACTAACTTTTATATAGTAAAAACAAAGAGACGTGGTTATAGATTTTAGGAGATCTAGGAAACCCACCATTAGACCGCTGTTTTTAAATGGCGAAGAGGTAGAGAGGGTTAGGAATATAACATTTTTAGATATTATCTTTACCGAAGAACTGACATGGTCCGTGCACACTGTTACAGCGATTAGAAAGGCTCTGCAACACCTTTTTTCTTGCAGAGACTTATGGCAGCGGGGTTATCTAGGTGAATACTTGTGAATTTCTATTGCTGTGTAATGGAGAGCCTATTAACCTATGATATCACAGTATAGTATGGGGATTCCAAGTGTTCAGACCGTGGATCCTTAGACAGAAAAAATATCATTGGCCAAACCTTGCCTAGTATGGCAGATATTTTTGACAAAAGGAGTAAAGTTGAGGCTAGAAAAATAATTTCAGACCCTAGCCACCCTTTTTATCCGCTTTTCTTCCTGTTACCCTCTGAAAAACGTTATGTGTGTTTACGTTGCAGTACTAGTGTGCGGCGTAACAGTTTTTTTCCTTCTGTTGTTTCAAGTCTGAATTGTAGTGTGTGAATTGTGAGTACTCCTATTCTTATGGAATTTCACTTATGCATTTCTTTTAACGTTGTAGTGACAAGAAATATGATTTGATTTTGATTTGACGATTGATTTGGAAGACTCGAGTCAATTGATGACCCAGCCATGAGCCTGCAGGATGAGATCTACAGTTTGTTGTAGATGGTCCTGAAGAACTTCCCATGACTGGGCCAAGCTGGTAGTCCAGATAACTAAAAAAACTGATTCTGCGTCTCAAGTGTCCATGCCATATCCTTCGTGAATACACAAGGTGCTGTTGACAGTCCAATTGGTAGTGCGCCAAACTAAATGTGATCCTGGAGCAGTGCAAAACAAAGAAACTTTGTAGAATGGGCATGTGAATGTAGGCATCCCGAATGTCCAGGGATGCCATGAAGTCTCCCGGTTCCAAAGCCAGGATTATGTAATGTAGAGATTCCATAAGAAACTTTGGTATGCAGAGAAATCTGTTGAGGGATTTAAGGTTCAGTAACGGTTTGACACCGGAAGAGACTGGTATAGAAACCCAGGCCCCACTGTGCAAAGGGAACCTGCCTTGTCCTTGTCTGTCTCCCCTGGCAAACTGATGGAAAAATATTGATAGGGGAGGGGGGAGACACCGAAAAGTGAAGAAATAGCCTATGCAGACCACGTTGCGGACCCAGTCGTCCGTTGTGGTTTCCAGCCAAATGTCTGAAAAAACGCAAGAGGCAACCTCCCACACTGGGATCCCCAGTGTGGGAGGTTGCCTCATCAGGCGGTAGGGTCTGGATGACAGGTAGTCCAGGACTTTTTACCTTGTTGTCTAGCAGGTCTAGAAGCCGGAGGTTGTCCTCTGTTGGAGGATTGTCCTTAGACCTTGCCCTGTGGAAGTATTGAGGTTGTACGGGGGTGAGACACCAACACGGGGGGGAGAAAAGCAGTCAGACAGCACCACAGTAGCCATGATCTTATCCAATTGAGGCCCAAATAGCACTGTACCCATATTATGGCAAGACCTCCAGGGCACTCAGAATCTGCTCGCCACAGGGCTCGTCTGGCAGAATTTTTGGAAGCCAAGATGCCAGAGTACAGCTGCCGCTTTGGGACTCTGCTGCTAAGGATCCCGGACAGGTACTCACTGGGTGGTGGTGCTTTGGTACAGGAGATCACAAAATGCCTAGGGCTGCTAGAAGAAAAACTGGCTGCCTGAAGGTGAAGGCAGGGTATAGGAGGAGGAGCCTGCGTTGCCTGAAGCAAGTCCTGAATGTCCAACCTATACCCAGCATCAACCCTGTGGAGTGAAGAATATGTTTTTTCTTGCATGTCCTCTTCTTAGCACCAGAAGAAAGAGTGGAAAAGAACTCTCACTACTAAAACAAATAACTAGTCCCCTATGAGGACCTACCTTGGTAGTGAGACCACCGACTTTTAGGGTAAAGCATCCTCAAGTCTCCATATGGGCAATTCAGTGTGGAATGGCAGGAAAATCCAATGATGCTGAATGTGGCATGCTCCCTCCCGCCATCTGTTTAAAACTGCGGCAAATAGGCCGGTAGCGGAAGTGCATCAGTGGAACACATCGGACGTGTGTGCATTCCAAACGGTCACCGAAGCACACCCAGAAGTTGCAGCCACGCTGGACAGAGGTTACAGAATGCTGACCTCCAACAAGTGTCCAACCCTCATCCACTGCACCGGCAACCGGGCAGAAGAGGGTAATGGCTCCACTTCAGCCCCAGGAACAGCAGCACAACCGGCCTACTGTTAAGGTAAAATAAACACCAAACTAACATGACTACACACAAGACAGCAAAAAAAGACTGAGGCGAACGGGGGAGAAGCAATCTTATATACCAGTGGTGGACAGACCCTAAGGAAAAAACGACCCGTCTACAAACAGGAAAAAGGGGCCTAACCCATTGTAACGGCTGCCATGTAGTAGGAATAAATTGTGTTTAATAGAGAATAGAAATGTCCCAATGTCAAGCGACAAATTGAAGACCTGCGCTACAGATGGGCAACATGTAATATCGTTAAAACAGGAGTACAGTAGAGCATTGTGCATGGAGAGGTTTTCTTAATGAACGCTGATGGGAGGAAATCAGAAATGACTGTTTATATAGAACAGTTTCAGCCACCTAATGATAGAATAGATAATATACATCTCTATAGAGACATTTTCCAAAATAAATTGCTCAAATATAACACAAATGCCAATTTATAAAAGATGAGCAGAGAACATGCCTCAATAAGGACTCATTTCCTGCCGGCGTTAACGTCTGAACGGTACATTATATCTAGCACCAGGTAGATTTGTTCTCGTTAGCAGAGGCACCAACTGAATACTAATAGTGATATATCTTATACCATGCCATCGGAAAACATCGGCTGCTTCCATCTGCCTGAGGTCCGTGTAGCACAGTGATTCTGTCAGCAGCCTTCCTCCTATAGCTGTATTTGGTGTGAATTATATCATTTGGTTTCCCTTACCTGAGCATTGAACGTACAATGGGGGTTATTCTGGTTCATTCGCAAGGCTGCGAATTCCACCAAACCCTGCCTTGGCGAACGGTGGCCTGGCGTGTAACAGAATGGATGCAGAGGGTGAAGGTAATTACAGACATGTACGATGGCCTTACTCAGACTGCATGACAGTACTTTATATAAAAAGGAGGTTTTTCCGGATACAGAATTAAAAAGAAATGTAATGTACAAGAACCAACAGGCTGCCTTCACCCGCTAGCCCCAATATATGACCTACAGAGGTCCCTACACAGATCGGACAGAAATCCTATTTTAAAGGACAGTGACCATTCTATTCTGGCTGGAGGGGAAGATCCCAAACTGCAGGAGGAATCATGAAAAATTATTTTTTTAACCCTCTATGTATAAGTTACTGTGGGAGTAAAAGGTCATTTATATCAATCCACACCGCCATACACTTTAGGAACAAAATTTGGGTCAGACCTCTGAGGAACAAGCAGTTTTTGTATGTTGTCCCCATGGTTATGACATAGCAGATCAAAGCTGGCTGGCTCAACCAGGTTATGGTCAACCACCCTTAGATGAACATGTATTTTACCCCAAATAGCGGACTTGGGACTCAGTTTTAAAAACTGAGTGGGACCCCAGGGGATAGGTTGCGCTCTACTGCAGCCGGTGTAGAGGTAAAACTGATATAACTGTTTTCGTTCCAGTGTTCCCATGTGGAAAGATTGCTGCAGTCGCCATCCTGTGTTGTATTTGCAGCATGGCCAAGGCGGACTGCTCCCCGAGGCCTGCTGCCGGAGCGCTCCTCCCTAGTCCACCCGCCGCTGCTAACACATCTCTCCTCCATGGGCAACTCGCCGCTGCCGACAGCTCTGCTCACCGAGGCCTGCTGCCGGAGCTCTCCTCCCTAGTCCACCCGCCGCTGCTAACACATCTCTCCTCCATGGGCAACCCGCCGCTGCTGACAGAGCTCTGCTCCCTGGGGCCTGCTGGAGCTCTCTTCCTCCCTGGACTACCAGCCGCTGCTGTCAACTTTCCATCTGCATGGTCCACCCAGTGCTGCCACTGACAGTGTGACATCTCATGCTGAGCCTGCTGCCCTGCCGTCACCTCATCTCCACCTGCCCTCTCTCCTCTGCTGGCTCTCCATTTCCCCCCGCATGTTGCGTAACGGGCATTATGGAGTGTGTAATCTTGGTGCAGTGTGTCCAAATGGGTCTAATTGGTGCAGTGTGTTTAAATGGCGCTATTGTGTGGTGTAATGTGATTTGCTATTGTGTGGCCATGCCCTACAGAGTCCCTGTTTCAAGATTACAGTATGTCTTTTCTAGTATATGTGTATCTTGCTTTATGTGAGTGGGCCAACTGATACTTCCACCTGACCCACAGTGAGGGGCACCACAAAATCTATGTTTGCTTACCAAAAATAAATACATTCAAGGTATATGCCATGTGGTGGAGGCTTCTGTATGTGCCATGCTGGGGGGGGGGGGGGGATTAGGCTTTATTCCATTGGGACCCAGAAAAGGTCAGGTAGGACCCCAATTTTTTAAAGTGAGGGGTCCCAGGAACCCAGAATTTTTTAGGGCTTTCGCGATCACTGGACCGCCGACCATGCTCCCGTCACTCTAACGCTGATGTCTTAACTTCCATTACTGCCGATCTAGACTTGTTCGGCTATCTTTAGGCGTCTAACTAGACAGGTTCGACCATAACATGGTCCATCTAGATCCTTCGACCGATACCATCCCTACTATCCATAACTGCTCCATTAAGCAGCTGAACCCTAAAGTTATGTACACACTTAAACGATATGTACCCAGACAACATATCATACCGTGCGTACACATTCAGAGCGATGTAATGAAGGACAAATCGATCCCTCGGGAATATTAAAGATATGACATTAAATGCAAAAGCAAATGTTCAACATATAGTTTAATGGCAGAAAGCTTTAAATGGAAGTGATAATTAAGGATTATCCCTGTAAGCATATCAAAATGCCTGTTTCCCTTAATTGTCAACGAGATAAAATTTTGAACGTCAGGGTCACTGGTAAAATGGGCCCGATCCATGTCTTCTATTCCTCCATCGTATCCTTCTTGCTGGTCTCCTGCCCCTCAAACACTGGATATTTCTTCTCCACCTCTGCCCAAGCCAGGAAACCGTTGGCCAGACCTTGGATGATGCCGGGAAGTTCTGAGATCTGAAATGATATTGACAGCGATCAGACGTTTTCATAATCACAATTTGTTCTGTTCACACCTTGGGAGAGAAGAAAATCTGGTGTGTCGCACTGCCGACAGGAAAGCCAACATTCCAGTGGGCGCTATGGGTAACACTACCTTTTCTACAATTATCATATATAGCCCCCTATGTGAAATCAAGCACACTGTACATCAACATTATCATATCATCCAGTAACATCTACAGCAGTGGATAAGAAGGACATAAAGGTGTGTAAGGCCTCATCTCTTCTCGAAGACCAATTTAATGCAGGAGCTTTAAAGAACTAGAGACGCACTTAACACTTTTGTTAAGGTCTTCCCTACAAGTCCCAACATGGTGGTACAGCTTATTACCTACAGTAAGGGTGCGTAGTCTAGGGTCCCTAGAACTCTTGTACATAAAGGCAAGAGTTCTAGTTAACAGAGCAAAACCTCGGACAGTTCACCACAAACTCTGCAGTAATGGAACCATGGCAAAAAAATTACAATTTACAGGAATAAATGGCGCAGAGGGCACACTTCACAATAACAGAATAGATATAATTAGGTTTCTGTATATCATAATTCAGAATGAATTTTACAAATTATATTTTTTATTCGTAGTGAAGGCAGACTTTGGCATGAGTCTCAGAAAACGCATTGCGGTGCTGCGCAGGAGACGGTGGTGGGGATATTTAACCTTTAACATAAAAATAACTAAATGAAACCTGTGGGAACAGGGAACAATTTACATTTTGACAGCAGCCACCATAAACCCTGGATTGAAAATATACCAAAAAATCTAATACTCAGATTACCGCGCAGTAACTAACGAAGATTTCTTGGCTCAATCCGGTGAAATGTTACATTTCAAGAGAAGAGGCTATCCAGAGGAGCTCCTTAAAAAAGCCTTTAAGGATGCACTCCAAGTCCCTAGACAAAAACTCTTAGAACAGACGAATAAGAAATCTACTTTTCTACAAGAATCCTCTTTAGATAAAAAAAGACTTTATACTTTTTTATCTCAAATTCAATATGAGGTCAAACTCCATTAAGAAAGCTGTTCTTGACAACTTTTAGATCTTACAACATGATAAAATATTGTCAAAGTGTCTTGACAAAACCAAAATAATCTTCAAAAGAAATCAAAATCTCAGGGAATTTATAGCGCCAAGCATGCTACCTAGAGAACCATCCTTCCCCTAAGACAACTTGGATACCTCATAAACCTAAAGGTAATTTCAAATGTAATAAATCAATCTGTCTTACTTGCAACTATATGGAAAATAAAAATTATACGATTATCTCGCTTGTAACTGCAGTATACATCCCATTAAACAATTTATTAACTGCAAGACTACTTATTGTATATATGCTTTACAATGCACTTGCAGTACATCGAAATACTAGAAGCTTGAAAAGTCGCTTCAGAGAACATAGAAACAATATTCTGAAAAAAAAATTCCCAATCAGTGTTTCAAAAAAGATCTTTTGATCTCAGGAATTGAACATATATCTGATACCAAAAGAGGAGGTGATAGATTTAAAAGGCTATCGCTGAATCTTCCTGGATCTAGATACACTTGCCCCACTGGGTTTAAATGAAGCCCTTGATTTTTTCATGTTTAGACTAGAGAAGGGGTTCCCAAACTTTTTTGAATCACAGCACCCCGAAGCATAAAGGCCCATACACACTGGGTGACTGAGCTGAAATCCGCTCAAAACAGCAGGTTTGAGCGGCTTTCAGCTCAAAGCCGCCTAGTGTGTATGGCCCGGCGATGAGCGCTGCTGCGCGCTCCCACAACATCGCTGGGAAAGCCTGTCATCTGCTGGTTATACCAGCAGATGACCGGCTTTCAGGACGGCTTTGAATAGCTCTCCGCAACAGCGTCCTCCCTCCTCAGTCGGCGCCGGGCAGGGGGAAAGCCGCTCAGTGTGTGTGCACGGAGTGTATTTCCCCACAGCGATGATAGGGATTATAGTGGTCCATAAACGCTGGGCATAGTCACCCAGTGTGTATGGACCTTTAGAGATATTTTCGTGGCAAAAAAAGTTAAATTGTGTTTACATCTCATCATTACGATCAGTTATGTGGTAACGGAGAGGATTCACTTCTGTTTCTCCACAATTTGACTATTATATTGGACATGAATAACTTAAATTTGTCATGGACTACAAATCCAGGGCACCCCTGCAAGTCCCCCAAGGCACCCCAGGGTGCCACGGCACACAGTTTGGGAACCACTGGACTAGAGTATACGGAGACTGGAGGTGGAACCTACATCCCATGAGTTGGGGTCCCACCATCGTTGGGGTGATTTGTTCCTTCTCCCCTGTTCCATATCTCAGTATTTTTTTCACCTCTTATTTCACCTAGTATTTCTTACCCTAATTTCTGTAATCAGTATTTACATCTGATCAGGTGATTACACAGAATTCTTTGAGGCCACCCGCAATTTTTCCCTAGCTATTTTCCAGTATTATAATTCCCATTTTCATGATTTTTTTTAATATATTTAGAATGTTTATTATTTTAATTCTCTTAATTTCCATGATGATTGAATTATGCTCAAGTGTTTTCCGCAGGGACCAGAATGACAAAACTACCCTCAAACTAATGGTTTGCTGTTTACTCTCCTTCTGATCTGTGCGGCCTCTTAACACCATCACGATTATTACCACCAATTGACTGCTCTCCGTCTAAATTAAATATATAATGTGTTACTTGTGTCGCAATATTTCTTCTTAGATAATTATGCCTGCTAGTTCACTTGTTACAGGA
Organism: Crinia signifera; assembly: GCF_055691185.1. NCBI lineage: Eukaryota > Metazoa > Chordata > Amphibia > Anura > Myobatrachidae > Crinia > Crinia signifera. Next base: position 28,760,526 of record NC_139221.1, read on the forward strand.
CACGCTGTTTAGTAACTGTTGCTTTCTGTCTGAAGCTTCGATTGTTATGTTGTACACACCTAATTGTTGACAATTGGCTCCTTAATTATTTAATTTAATAATGACCCCTTGCTGCACTATTTATACCAAGTCCGGATGCTGGCAATATTCAGCTTGAAAAGTTTCCAATCACCAAGGAGACGAAACATGTTGCCACCCAACATCCACCAGACCTTGAACCTGACTTCTGCCCTTACTTGGGCTTTGACCGCTAGATTATGCTAGATCGTCTCTCCACTGACTGCAGCAAACAGCACTCACCACGCTCTGGCACACAGCCGCTCTCCAGCACGGCAGTGCTCACCACCCCGCTGCCCTTCCGTTTGAACAGCACTCATACCATCTCCCTGTGCGGTAAATGATTCCTTTACCTAGACTCAAGTGGGTGAGATTACATTCCTCCTCCCCCTGCTTCTACTAACATGCCGGTATACCAGCGTACTATCATTTCACTGCTTTATCAATTAACTGCCTAAACCAATGGGACTTATTGAGTGTCAGCTTACACGCTAATTAAGGCAAAATCATCTTATCCACAGTCACTAATACCGCATTTTGGCGCCTGTTATTAACCCCATGTTTCACCATACAGCTTTTCCTTAGTGGCTTTCATACAGACTCATGGCACAATCTCCTTACCTGGGATGGGTGTGGTATAGGGGTCCGACAGTCGGGATCCCGACAGTAATTATTCCGACGTTGGGACCCCCACGAGGAAAAATAGCCGACGGCTGTTAGCGTTTTGACAGTCGGGATCCCGACTGTTGGGACCCCGTCCGGCACCCACCTGGGATGCCAGCAAATGTATTTTTTTAGGCTACCTTCAGCCTTTTAATCTCTGCATTGCTCAGATATGGTCTTATTTATCGTTTATGTTTCATTATACACCAATTTTTGTTGTGTACCCACCGTCATCCATTATTATGGTTTACATTTTTATACTTATTATAACATTTTATAAATCTCAGAGGGCATCCTGTATAAAAAGGACTACACCCCTCTGGTATGTGCAGAAGACCCAAAACCTGACATCACTCCTCTGTGATGTCACTCTTTTGCTACTACACCCTGCTAGGCAGCAGTTAATGCAAGCTACATACTAATGATGGCCACTTGCTCCACAATATTATCGGCTAGGCGTGGATAGGACAAGATGAACATTCTGATGGAAATGGAGGCAGGAGTATACAGGACCCTAACAATTGGAAACTACATCATACATGCTACAGTGACAGTATTACCTCGGCTCTTATCTGCCGCATTGTGTCGCGGTCTCTGAGGGTTGCAGTGTGTGGAGTGCGATTCACTGTATCAAAGTCTATTGTGATACCAAAGGCAACACCGATCTCATCCGTCCGGGCGTAGCGCCTCCCAATGGATCCAGAGGAATCGTCTACTTTGTGAGACACGCCGTTCCTAGTTAAAGCTTCGGCTGTGGAGAAAGGGAAGTGTGTAGAGGTTAGTTCTATAGACATTAAGGGGTCCATTTAATTACCCAAGAGTCCCATATACTGTATGCTGCACTTGATTTCGGACCGAATTGGTCCGCAGCCCCATAGAAGTGGCCACGAGGGGGGATAAGGTGCTGTTTTTGGCATTTCCATCCATTATGACAACTAGCCACCCTCGCAGCTTACTGAGCACTTGCTGCAAATCACAATCTGAATAGCAACACAATACAACTCCATCATCATAATCATCTTCTATATACAACATATACTGTTTTTACCAATGAATCCATACACAATCTCACAGATATATAATATATAGTATTTCTGTTCTATATATCCCCCGGTATACGGTCCTCACTATGTAACCCATGCAGCCAATCCCACAGCTATATTTATTATTTATTTATTAACAGTTTCTTATATAGCGCACACAGATTCCGCAGCGCTTTACAAAGCATAGTTATAATCAAAAACACATAACAAATTACAGTACAAGACAGTTTAGGACAAGCACATGGTTAATATAGATAGTTGCATCAGGGGACAGGACACTGAAGCAATCATCAGGGTGGCAGAGGTTTATATATTCTAAGAAAGGCACATGAGGAGAGAGGGCCCTGCTCGTGAGAGCTTACATTCTAAAGGGGAGGGATAGACAGACAGGGGTGACACAGAAGGTAAAGAAGTGAGCATAAACAGTAGGTAAGGATAAGCGATGGTCAGGTTTTATGTGATGGCCAGCTATAGACTGGCCATCACAATTACCCCACTCACTGATGTATAAATAAAGGTATAATGTACAAATACCAGCGCTACAGATCAGTCCGGCACTTACACAGCTCCTTCACGAAAGGCACGAATTCCTGATTTTGGCTCAGCGGGAGCACGGAACACTTGTATGGTGCAACTATGGCTGGAAAACTGAAGTACTGGAAGTGGAGAAGGAAGAAAAACGGGGAAAAATAGATTAGACATGTCAGCGACAACCACTGGCACTATTTTATTTTATCTAAATAAAAAACTCCTACGATAATTCAATCAATGGGGCAGATGTATTAAGCCTGGCGTAGAGATAAAGTGGAGAAAAAGTGGAAGGAGGCACCAGCCAATCAACTCCCAACTGTCATATTTCAAACAGTTCATTGGCTGGTGCGCACTCTCCTTCCACTTCATCTCTTCGCCAGGCTTACTACATCTGCCCCAATGATTAGCGCTCAGCGACGTGTGCAAGATAATGCCGCAAGCCTTGTGGGATGAATGCACATGGGTTTGTTTGGCTACAGTATGGGGATTGAAGAGTAATTCGATCAGTAGGGTGTATGGAGACGGCCTTACCGTCCTCTGCTCGTCCCCTTGTCGGACCTGGAATGTGTGTTCTAAAACGGTATACATGATTCTTCCAAGACCAAATGACGGCTCAATGACATTTGGCACGATTTCCTCCACTGAAAGTACAAGGATTACACACAATGAGGGAAGCACAAGATTGACAGACAAGATTCAACACTGATTTTTATCTTCTTTAATAGAAAAGTAAAGTCCTGTGACTATGATCTCATGAGGGCAGAGCTGCTGCCCCCTGGTGGACAACTCTTACACTGCACAGAGAACTTAAAGTCTGAAGACAGAGTGCTGGGTGCTATCTGAATACTGACCCCACCATGGTCCTCTAAATTAAATAGGTGGGCATAAAATACTATAATGGGGATAGGGGATACACTGCAGGAGAGCCACCTGGAAGTGTCATTATTGGGTATCTGTAGACACAGAGCTATAGCTGAGGGGGGCGGGGGTGAGTGATGGATTAGGCAACAGCAGTATCATGCCAGTAACAAATGTTCTGGTAATTAGAACAAAAGAGCCAAACAGACGAGCTACAGGTCATTGCTAGAAGAACACACTCAAGAGCGTTGCATGTAGTTCCATATTCCTAATTGTTCTAACAGGAGCACTCTATTCGGCGGCAAAGACCTTGGACTATCACCGGCAGTTTCCATGACGACTGCTAGAAGCAGAGTTGAAAGGATGCTGCGGTCTGATTGGCGGCAAGGTGACACAAGAGAGACAGGCGTGGGCAGGGGGTCATTGTAATTCACTATTCTTCTCACAGCGGCAAGCATTCATTGCCAGTGTTCTATCACGCAGGAGCCTGGAAACCCCACACAAGGGCGCAAGGCATCCCATTGTCCCAGCAGCATGAATCGGAATTGTGCAGGGCCCCGGAACATTCAATGAGCACTGAATAGGATGAGTAATGAACAGTGTGCCCACAATGCCAGCAGTGGGGAGGACAATAGCTCATCTCCGGAAACAGAAATGTAACCTTTGAAGTCGTATTCAGGCAAACACATTGTGTTCTAGTACATACACTGAACAGAGGGGCAGGAAAGGCTTAACCCTTCTACTGCCAGAGGAGACAGTTAGGAGCATCGGCAGGGTTCAAAGTGTTAAAGGGACCACTGTACCCAGAGCACCAAGATCTGGCAGGGGCCTTGCTCAATGTAGCATTCTGGGGAACGGTTTTAAGAGCACTAGCACTTTAGGTTTTCTTCCTCTATAAGTGTATACATGGCTGCCTTAACTCCATGGCAGGGGTGGCCAAACCGGTCCCCAAGGCCTACCAACAGTTCATGTGTGTCAGGCAACCTGTGTATCTATTAGTAGGAATGAATGCAGCAGGTTTGAAAATTAGACAGTTATTAATGACTGGAATCGGTACATCTGTCAGAATGAACTTAGGTCTACAGTCATCAGGTCGACCCCACTAGGTCGACTGGCAGGAAGGTCGACCTGACTTAAGGTCGACATGGGCCAAGATCGACATGACTTAAGGTCGAATTTGCATAAAGGTCGACATGAGGAAGGTCGACTGGTCATAAGGTCGACATGGGTTTTTCAGTTTTTTTATCCGAATGTCGACACAGTCGACATGGACACAGTTGGCAATGAGAATCGGACCCTCGCTTCGCTCGCAATGCATCGGGCACGGTGGCTCGCTTCACTCGCCACAGCTTTAATAACCTCCTCCACGCCCTAGTGGATGGTAGGGCATGAAATACCGCCTGTCGGCACATGTCGGCTCAAAAAACAGTGAAAAACCCCATGTCGACCTTATGACCAGTCGACCTTCCTCATGTCGACCTTTATGCAAATTCGACCGTGTCATGTCGACCTTGGCCCATGTGGACCTTAAGTCAGTTGACCTTCCTGCCAGTCGACCTAGTGGGGTCGACCTAATGACTGTAGACCTAAGTTCATTCTAATAGATGACCGCATCCCTTAATGACTACAGCTGTGCACCAGCTAAGTGACCTGGGAAATGTGACCGTTAGTAATGACTACAGCTATGCACCAGCTAGGTGACCTGGGAAATGTGACAGTTAGTAATGACTACAGCTGTGCACCAGCTAGGTGACCTGGGAAATGTGACAGTTAGTAATGACTACAGCTGTGCACCAGCTAGGTGACCTGGGAAATGTGACAGTTAGTAATGACTACAGCTATGCACCAGCTAGGTGACCTGGGGAATGTGGATTGTTGGTAGATCGAGGATCTGTTTGGCCACACCTGCTCTATGGGATAGACAAGCATAGGATTTTATTCACAGACCTAACACTAATATCCATGGGAAAGATTGCACTAATTTACCCCTATTCATAGCTAGAGACCCGTAGAAGCAGAAATGTAGAGATTATACTACTGAGATTCTACAGAGGACAGGGCTGCATGTGTCAGGGGCAGGGACATAAATTACCGGGAACCCACAGTTATAGTGTAAGCAGCAGGGTCTCCCTGCAGCACAGAGTATATCAGGAGATGAGTGCTGTGTCAGTGACGAGAGGGCTGCACGAGACATTACATAGGGAGAAGCAGATCGTTATTTCTTTACCGTGTAACGTTTTCTGAAATTTCTTGACGCTGACCATGTCCTTCGTCAATTGAAAAGTCTTCCCTTCTGTTTCAATAGTAAATTCCCTGAAAAAGTTGCCAAATTGTGTTACTACAGCCAATAAAACACGGAGAAGTTCTGCAGAAAGGATAGGCTAGTGTAAAATATATGTATAGAAGATCTATTCACTAGCAATTAGTGATCTTAGAACACCCACAAACGTTATTTATATTTAATGCCAGTGAGTGAATATCTGAAATAGTCAGCGGTGAGCTGCTAGCGGTTAAACAAAACAAAAACCACCCAAAATAATTTGAATGTCACAGCTTGAAAAAAAAAAAATGATTTCAAATTTTAGGCTCAACATACAGGGAAGCAGGGACACCAACCTACTTGTTATTAACTACTGTATACCTCATACAATGACCGTCAGACATGGATGAGGAAGCATGGCGGCCTAGGCCTCTTACTGGATCGAGGGCCTCATTCACAGTTAATCGCTCATCTGCAACGTTACAAATCACTGCAAGTAGATAGCTGCCACCTACAGAGAAAACCCGCCTTTGGTAGAATTGCTAACGGATCAATATTCGCAATACACTTGCAAATCCATGTGCAATTCACTTGGATTCAGGCTGATTGAAGCCTGCGCTGATGTCACAGATCCTTCCAGACAATGACTGGGCACGCCTACATTTTTTCTGCCACTCAGAGAAAATGGCCGGTTAACCGCCCCAAATGCCGACTTCCGGTCAGTGACAGAAAAAGCATATTGATCATAATCCCCTTGAAATTTGACTATTTCCTCATGCGCAATGTGTACGTATGCATACGCAGTCATTTGATAATTCGATCTAGACAAAGTGCAGGTACGCATGAAACGTGTTGATCGAGCAAGGAGGAGTCCGTAGTACCTCCAATCCCCCCTGCCGAGGACCAGCCACAAAGCCGGGGAGAAGTCATCTGCCGCACGGGACCTGCAGTGAAGCAGGGACTACCTGCGATCAGCTGGAACTAGTAACAGCGTGTGACCGCTTCCCTTCCATCTAGCGGACCCGCCTTCTACAAATACCAGCAGTAGAAGTATGGTAAGATTAGGACACTCCTTGGACTTCTCTACACTACTAAGGTCCTTTTAAAACCATACATAGGAGCTGTTTTTTTTACACATAACATAGCGCAAGTGAACAATTTTTCCATTCGATAATTCCTCGATCAGCAAATTTGCACATCAGCAATGAATTGTGAATCAGGCCTCGAATCAGAAATTTTACACCCTGAGACAACATCTACCCCACCATGTTGCAGCGCCATGCAATATAGAGAACAAGGTCACAGGCTTCACATCCTCCTGACAAATACCCCATGGAGCTGGTTTGGGATGTACCGAAAGAGGGGTGAAAGCAACCTACAGATGCAGCACAGTTGTGGGAAGTGTTGGGAAGGGTCTAGGGTTAGGCATTCCCTGTGCGGACAACGACAGAATATCAACATAAACAGAATGGCGACATTTGAATATCAACATATTATTGGACATTCAACAGAAAAACTGCAGTGTCAACATGCCGACTGCAAAAGGCGGGTACTTAAACCCTTTTAGTGCCAAGTGAATTTAGCAAAATAGGTGTGTAAATTGCCCAGCAAACATTTGTATTCATTAGAATGACCTGTAATGTTACCTGATATAGGAAATATAAAAAAAAAAAATTTACACAAAAAAAAATATACACAACATTTTTTTATTTGAAGTTATATAACAAATGTGAGCGATGCTGGGGTTTTTAGCGGATATTTTGAACATCTCTCACACATCTAATGGGTTTAAAGGAGTTAAAAATGTAGCTGGAATTTTATTAAACAAATTGAATGTAAGATTTTTTTTTATCTCAAATTATTTATTTGTTCCAGGCTTTCATTACGTAGTATACTGAGACAAGCAAGGTTTCATTAAACTAGATTTCAATCAAATTGGAATACGGTTATGTTCTAGGTGTTTTGGCTGGAAGTGTGTATATACGAACATATACATACATACATACATACATACATACACTCACCCTTTTCCCTCTAGCAGCTGCTCCATCTCTGATACATAGCAGGCATCGCAGATAGCCAGGTACTCCATCACCAGCTTGGCGTCTTTCTTGTACGCCTTGCCGACAGCGCCCTTATTGGCATCAAACTGGACAACATTCACCGTTTTGTGCACTGGAGTTAAGGTGCTGAACAGCAGTAGATATATAGATAGAGATATATAGATAAAGATATATATATATATAAACATTATTATGTTATTAGACGCAAATGGTGTTGTCGTTCTGTGCCCCGATGCAGCGGAGGGGATAATAACTCCTGATCCATCTTGTAGTAGGACCTGGGATGAGGACTACCCACCCCAAACTGCCTTTACGGTCAGCTTCACCTTTATTCAGTAAGTGCAGAGCCGTGGGTGCAACTTGATATATCGCGGGACAGGTAATAGGAAGACCAGAGCAGCAGTCAGCCACATAGGAGGAGTTACCATAGAAGGGATGGCAGCCTATACACCATGCCTACTTATGCTAGCTCCAAGCAAAAGAGTTGGTGGAAGCAGGGGAGTTAAAAGTGTTTAAAGAGACATATGAAAGTTACTAAGAAATCTGCCCCCCCCCCCCCCCCCCCTCCCCCAAAACACAGCTAGTGGCATTTGGTTAGTACTCTGTCCAGGCTTACAAATCCCTGATATAATCTGAGGATACATGGAGCATCACGGAGTTATGTGGAAATTGGGGAATTTGTGGGCTAAGTCTAAAGACTGTTCAGGAGGCATTGTGTAAGGGTATCATGATCAATCATTCCCTTCAGAATGTAAGCTCTCACGAGCAGGGCCCTCTTCCCTCATGTGCTTTTCCTTCTCTTACATAAACCATCTTTGATGGCATCAAATCCTGCGATTTTCTGCCACCCTGATACTTATTTCAGTGCCGCCTGCTGAGGCAGCAATGGTTATGTACCCTGTACTTCATTGTCTTGCTTTTTCATTTATGAAATCAGGCGCTGCCATATAAAGGGTAATATTCATAAAGGACAGTACTGTAACAAAGACAAAGGGAAGGATGATGTGCAGCAATTTTGAAGGTAATAGGGCACACATGAAGTCCTTATCAAATTATCTATCGTTACACTGTACCCAATAATGTTAGTGTCTGGTTGCTGGTACATGCTGCAGAATGTTTATGCAGTATCTGGTTGCAGCCTGAATGTATAGATAGATATACGGTTTTAGCCATGTCCTACAGTTTGTAAGCTTGCAGCAGGGCCCTCCTACCTCCAAGTCTGTCTGTTGTTAACAGTTTGTCTTATCACTGTCTACTATTGTAAAGCGCAACGGAAGCTGCTGCGCTATATAAGAAACGGTAAATAAATAAATGTCCTAGTATTAATAAACATAATAGTACTATAGCACCACCTACAGGTGAAAGGTAGAATTAGGATTCCACATTACAGGGGAGTAGACTTCACCATATCAGTAATCCAGGTCACCGTAGCTGTGGACAGTATGTATGGTGTTATGGTGGACATACATCTACAGACTGATTGGAACAAAAATCTGGTAATATCTGAATGAGTTTTTGGCAGTTTTCCAGCATTTCAAATAAAATGGTCAACTGTCATTTTGCTCTCATCCATTACCAGGATTTTGTTCCAACCAGCCCAATATGACAATCGATCTGTAGATGTATGGCCATCTTAAGGCCATAAATCATTCAATGAGTTTAATTTCCGCCCAGATGCACTATGGCTTGCATATACTGCATAAGGATCTAGAATGCACGCAGTGGATAGCACAGGCTTTTAATACAAGCCCTGACAGGGGTACACAGGCCAGATTTCTAGCATGCCAGATAAGCGAGAAGACTGACTGCTCGGTCGCAAAAGCCCTAGAACAGGGGCGGCCAAACCAGTCCTCGTGATCTACCAACGGTCCAAGTTTTCCAAATCACCTAGCTGGTGCACAGCTGTAGTCATTACTAACTGTCACATCTCCTAGGTCACCTAGCTGGTGCACAGCTGTAGTCATTACTAACTGTCACATATCCGAGGTCACCTAGCTGGTGCACAGCTGTAGTCATTACTAACTGTCACATATCCCAGGTCACCTAGCTGGTGCACAGCTGTAGTCATTACTAACCGTCACATCTCCCAGGTCACCTAGCTAGTGCACAGCTGTAGTCATTACTAACTGTCACATATCCCAGGTCACCTAGCTGGTGCACAGCTGTAGTCATTACTAACTGTCACATCTCGCAGGTCACCTAGCTGCTGCACAGCTGTAGTCATTACTAACTGTCACATTTCCCAGACTGCCTAGCTGGTGCACAGCTGTAGTCATTACTAACGGTCACATCTCCCAGGTCACCTAGCTGCTGCACAGCTGTAGTCATTACTAACTGTCACATCTGCCAGGTCACCTAGCTGGTGCACAGCTGTAGTCATTACTAACTGTCACATCTCCCAGGCCACCTAGCTGGTGCACAGCTGTAGTCATTACTAACTGTCACATTTTCAAACTCAACTATAGATCCACAGGCTGCCTGAAAAACAGGAACTGTTGGTAGATCTTGAGGACAGGTTTGGCCACCCCTGCCCAAGCACATAATGCAGCATCCTGTAACACACTGGGTGATCACTCATTCGTGGTCAGCAATCACAGCGAATAGCTGACCAGTAACATAGAAATCAGGAGATTACAAGGATATGGGTTCTTTAAGAGGTTTCTCAGCTACAAGTGGCACTTTAGTAGCTCTGGAGTGGCAGGAAAGATCATAACATGAGCGATCGGCGCAGCCAACAATCTCTATCCAGCCCTGAGGAATAGAAAGAAATAAAGATTAGAATCTTGTGCAGTTTGTCTTGCAGCAATGTAGTAAATGTCGCAGTGCGGTACAGCACTTATGTTACCCCCGCCTGGCTAAGGAGAAGCACTTGGCCCAATACTCACATAAGAGGTTTTGGCTTCCGCGTCCCAGCAGTCGCAGGCATAATGAGCCATCTCGTTTTCCATGTGCTGCCGGAACCTCAGCTTCTCCGGCGAGATCCCAACTTTAACGAGGTAGAGGTAGATCCTACCGATGAAGTATCCCAGGACAGAGTTGTTAATCACACCCTGGGGTTGGGACGGAAGCGATAATAACCTTAATACAGTATTGTGCATTGGTTATACCCAGTCCTGGCACAACCCAGGCGTTTCCCTCTCATTACTCGTCATAGTCATAGGCTCGATATACCCAACATTAACTCAATGGGTGGTAGGTGCCTTTCTCAACAGTTACAAAAGTGCAGATTCCTCTCATTTGACCAGAAGGGGGCACTGTTACACTGGACTATGCGCCCAGGAATAAGGATGCAGGCCCAACCTTATATGTATGCGGAGATACAGAATATCGTATGGGCATCTTTTACTGGAAACCAAGACAATCTTCAAAAAAATAATAATAATGAAACTAGTAAATGACATTTCAAAGTATGGGGCAGATATATTAAGCCTGGAGAAATGATTACGTGGAGTAGCCAGTCAGCTCCTAACTGTTATTTTTAAAACACAGCCTATATTGTGACAGATAGCAGCCAATTGGCTGGTGAGTTATCAACTTCCACTTTATCACTTCATTTCTCAGCAATTTACCCAGGTCCAAATGAAGCAGAAATCTCCCCGTGTGTATGCCCCATTGTAGGTGTCCTCTGATCTGCCAGGTGACTTACCTGTTGTACAGCGTCCCCGAGCCGCATCTTGTGCGCAGACTCCCCGCTAAGCTGGGCCTTAGAGGAGTACAACTGGATGTTGAGGTCTGCTACATTCTCAAATTTGGGGTGATTCTTCTCATTGGGGTCAACAAAATGCTCTATTTCTGCCATAGTGAATTCTCTGTGAAACAAGCAGAGGACAGTAAGAGGAACTTACAACTTCATTTAAAGGCGACACACAGCAAAGGTCATCCAATCAGAAGAGGACACTGCTGAGTAGCACACATTCATTGCCATGCGGCACCCTGGTTGAAATCCGACGGCTGCAATTCAGATATAGGCCACCATGGGGAGGCAGAGGACAACCTGCGAGGCCCAAGTAAAGGTTCATGGCATAACTATAGGGACAAACAAAGGAATGGTACTTCTCATTCAGTCACTGGGATACGATAACAGAACATGTTTTCGAGATCTCCTTGCTGGAGCACAGATGCAATAATTGCTCATCGGAAAAAGGTCCACAGGTGGTTCTAATTATTGCATTTGTGATTGTGTTCGGAGACCTGGGACATACGCACTGTAAGGGTGCCCCAAGTATTGGATTTTTTAGAAGGCCCGCTTGAGCAGTGATGGGCCACACGTGGCCCTCCAATCCTTCCCTTACAGTCCATTTCTCCTTTTTGTCTGGTCATCATATTTGTTATAGACCAGGGGGTTTTTAGACTCAACCCTCTGGTTTTCCCAACAGGTTATGTTTTCAGGATGTCTATGTGGTAGGCGGTGGCATAGTTACTGATCCAGCTCCTTCCTGGACGCCAGGAGCAGGGAATCCCGTTCATGCTTGTAATGGCTCCTTATATGTTAGTACACGTCTTTCTTTGATCAAATATATTAATTTAACTTTGAGATTAAGGGTAACAGGTGTCACTTGTATAGGTTAGTGGGCTGCCTAGTGTGCGCCCTGCAGCACATTTGTCTGCTAATAATTTGGGACAAAAACATGGGGGTGTTTGACTCTATGGAGGAAATTCTATTGGGAGCGAGCACATTTTGCTTATTCGCCTAGTGCGATATTTTCCAGCGTGCGCCTTACAGCGGCTATTCCAGAACACGTGACCAGTGTCACAATTTAAAAAAAATGCATCACATTGATATAGAATATGATGGCACAGAAGAAGCAACTGGCCCATAGTTTGCCCACATGTGCACACACACACACGGGTGTTCATTTTAGTCAATAATCCAATTATCGTACCAGTATATTTTTGGATTGTGGCAGGAAACAGGAGTACTCGGAGGAAACCCACGCAAGTACGGGGAGAATATACAAACTCCGCACAGTTAGAGCCATGGTGGGATTCAAACCCATGACCTCAGCGCTGTGAGGCAGTAATGCTATTACTCCGTCCGTTCTGTCCAAAATGTCTTCAAATTAGCAAAGTGCCAGGAAATTAAATGAAGAAATCATGTAAACAGGAATGTTAAAAGGGAAAATGCTGAAGGTATGGGGGTATGAAAATAAAGTAATATTTTGTGCTCTACCAAATAATTAATCCTGAGTCTGCAGCATAAAGAAATCCTTCATAAATAAATAAAAGAGTCTTCAGTCCAGCAAGCAATTAACAGGAGTAGAATGAACACGAACGCACCACCTGCCCTCACCGAGCTACTTCATAACACCACTCAACTTTACAAATAGATTGGCAAGAACGCTGCGTCACAGATCTGTCAGCTGAACGTAAAACCTCAGGTTCTCATGTACTAACAGGACTGCAATATCCTGATGATGGAAGTGAATGGTGACAGATGAGACTGCTTTTATGCCATGGATGATAAGAGTCACAAAGTGCTGACGTGAACGGGAAACTTCCTCTTTCATGGCCCAGAGAACACCGGGCTGGGAAATAACCAGGCAAGGACTGGAAACTGGATGTGACTTTCCCATATACTACATCATACATTCGCAAAGCCCAGCAAGACCCTACCAACATCAAATCACAGGAGACTTCCATGGTTTCCAGAAAACACTTACTCTGGGGGGAGGGTAATCGATTTGTGCCAATAATTCCCATTTACTTACCGTACCCTGATGAGCCCCGATCGAGGAGAGATCTCGTTCCTAAAGGAGTTTCCAATCTGAGCCGCAGCAAATGGCAGTTTTCCCTGATTAAATTCCAAGAGACGTTTGAAGTTGAGGAAAATTCCTTGGGCAGTTTCTGGTCTTAGATAACTGTCCGTGGGGGAAATAAACAGTTTAGTAAAATTATATTTTTTTTCAAAACTGAAATTCTAAAAAAGTTAGGAAATTGGTGGCTCACCCAGTCATGTTGCCCCCGGGTCCGATGGACGTTTGGAACATGAGATTGAAAGATACCGGAGGAGAGAGGTCATTTAGGGTGATGGGAGATTTGACATTGTATTTGACAAAGAGGTCAGCTAGGTCTTGCTGGCCGTAATTGTCCATCTGTGTAACGAGAAGCGTTAGACAACACAGCGGTTAGTGATCGCTCGCACTAACAGGAGAACATGGAATAAAAAAAGGCAGTACTCAAATGTATTTTTAAAGTGGAAATCATTTACTAACACCCTCTAAATCATTGCCGCTTTAAGAGAAAAGCAGGAGTATGGCCAGAATCCCTCAATCCTGAAGAACTAAAGCCAGCCATACATCTACAGATCGATTGTCAGATTGGGCTGGTTGGAACAAAATCCTGGTAATGGATGAGAGCAAACAGTTGACCATTTGCTTTGAAATGCTGGAAAACTGCCGAACTGCCATTCCAGATATTACCAGGTTTTTGTTCCAACCAGCCCAATCTGACAATCGATCTGTAGATGTATGGCAGCTTAACTGTATTACATCCTGCCAATAGTCTTTCCGAGATGTGCATTTTAATTGCAAGGTGGTGCGACCAAACCGCTTTATGAGACCAACTAAACTTGATGCATACTGCTTTTATATCTGTGTGTGACCGAGCATGTATACAGAGAACAATGGAACTGGATTCAGACTCAAGTATACCAGTATTGCATATGCATTTAATCAGCCCAATTCTGTTAATCTGTTTATTTGCATCACATCTGAACAAATAAAAAGACGATAAAGATAGAGGCAGATGTATGAAGCCTTAAGAAGAGATAAATGCAATGGTGATAAAGAGATAAACGTCCAGCCAATCAGCTCCTTACTGCCATGTTACAGGCGTGTTTGAAAAGTCAGTAAGGAGCGGATTGGCTGGACGTTTATCTCTCGTTATCACCATTGCATTCATCTCTTGTTAAGGCTTAATACATCTGTCCCATTGAGTGCAAGCCAAGCTGCGCGGACCTGGTGAACAGATCAGGGGCATTTTTGGTACATTCAAACCTCAAGAGTATGAGGATCCATCTGTAGGGTGAGATGTTCGGAGGCAAAACAAAATGTTAGGCTATTTAAAAGGCGCTACATATAAAGGTTTACAGATATACGTGTAGAAGTTCCATTAATATAATCTTTACTGTTACACTGCGCACATAAGTCTTCCTTTATGTTCTCACACTCAGAGCCAACATCCCGTTAGCAGGAAATAGCCGGTGACGGCTCGCAAACATAAACACAGTGTAAAAAAAACAAGTTCTAACAAGATATGGGAAGTTTTCATACATCTGAAGGATATTATTAGCATCTTAATGTAAGGAAACTTGTATTTCAGGTTTAGCGATATATTAATGAAGCTACTCCCAGTGCCCTGTGCAACAGCTGACTAGCGCATCATTAACACCCTGTTAAACCAATACAATGCCAGCGATATTTCTTATATGTGCCGGATCCCTGCAGAGGACAGCTCACCTGTGTTAGGACGCACTCCATTTCTGCCTTCTTCTCCGCTGTACACTTCTTATCAGACATGAGCTTCTGGAGATGAGCTGTGTAAAACAAGACTTATATTAGGGATGGACAGTGGACTGAGGCTGCTCTAAACCTGCAGATTATAGTATTATTAATACATTTCTTAGCTGCACATACACCTACAGATTTATCTTCAGATCTGGCTGGTTGGAACAAAAACATGATTATGGATGAGAGCAAATGACAGTTGACCATTTGCTTGGAAATGCTGGAAAACTGACAAACGGTCATTCAGATATTACTAGGTGTTTGTTCCAACCGGCCAGATCTTAAGATAAATCTGTAGGTGTATGGTCACCTTTAAAGTGGGCATGGACTAACAGGTGCTCATTATCTCTTAACACAACTGTCCAGCAGGGGTTCTTAGCTGAAGGTGGGGATGCGGTTAGATGTAGGATGACCGCCTGACTCTCGCACCCAATCACAATGGGGGGCGGGATTAAATGTGCGGAACATATAACAGGTCCTGTTATACAAGTTTTATACGCAGTGGGCTTCAAAAGCATAAACCCACAAGTGTCCCTCAGAATTATACTAATGTCTTACGCCTTCATGTGCATAAAACAGGACAGCTGTTTCAATAAGCTGTCTATGCGAGTTCAATCCTTGGAACATTGGAGGAATCACATTTTCAAAAGACTCCCGAGTTTCTGACGCTGTATCAATTAGTTGGGCAGAGGCTGCTGGACAGAGAGAAACCAAGGCCGCCATTGAAAACAGCATTAATATGATCATAGGATTGCATAATGTAAAACTAAAGCTGGCTACACTTTACATGTAAGCAGCCAAATCAGATAGAATCTTAAGTCTGGTAATGTGCGGAAGCATATTACAATCAGGCATATAATATCCAGGCTTCTATAATCTATAATGGCGTCCTAATACACGGAGCATCTGTACGCCATACACTGGGAGACGCCCGGCGCTACTGAAATGCTCTGAGACAAGTAGTGCAAGTATTTTTATTTCCATTTTGCATCTTCGTCACATCGTAGATGCAGCAAAGAGACGCCAAGCTGCCACTCCAGCCACACAGGGATTGGTACAACAGACGTAGATAAAGAACAAAGAAACTTGGCGTGCGGAAGAGCCAGGAGCAATGGAACCTTGCTTACACGGATTAGACTCAGTCACACACAGATGTACAACACCACAAGCCCCAGTGGTCAGTGTAAGCCGGCAATGCCATTGTATTTGAGCAGAAGATGCACATTTTGAGCAAATGATACTTGGTGCAAGACAGGACGTGCAGTATGGGGCTTTTCGGTGCAACAAGCCACGATATAAAAAGGACATCTGTTTAACCGTGCCTTTCCCAGCCAGCCCTGAGCACAAACCCCAATGAGGACCCTTATACACTGGCGGTCGTCACCTTTCAGAAGATGGTCGGCTCTGAAGCATTCTCCGTTCTTCACATCTTTTACCATGAAATCTGCAAATTTGTCAACGTGGCCGGAGGTCCTGAGGGAAGGAGACAAATGGGAGGACTGGAGGTTACCACAATACAGTGACTGGATAACAAACAGCAGCTCTATGTAATACAGTAAGGGTTCCCTGCCATGCAAATGGATGTTACGGTGTAGCATCCAGTCGGCAAACCCCTGCGAGCGAGTCACCCTTGCGAATAGGTGGCGTCGGCCAACCAATCGCAAGGCGGGGTTTGGTGGACTCACAAGGCTGTGAATTCGCAGCCTTGCGAATGAACCAGAATAACCCCCAATGTGTATCAGCAGCCTGAACTTGTATTGGTATTTAGCACCTGAATTGTAGGCTTGGGGAGAGGCCTAGTAAGTCAGCATTGAGTCTCAGGGCCAGATTTATTAAGCTCGATGAAGTGATAAACTGTCTGGTTTTTATCACCGACCAATCAGCTCCTACCTGTGAAGTTACAGGCTTGGTTTGAAACATGACAGGTAGGAGATGATTGGCCGTTGATAAAAACCAGACAAAGACATTGGGGAAATACTCTCTAGTTTCGGAACACTATAGGGTGTATTCAATGCCGATCCCCCTGTCAGTATTCAACTCACCCCTCATTCGCCAATTCCCCCTCACTCAGTTTTTTGAATGAGGGGGAATTGGCGTATGCGGCTGCAGAAGCAGCGAGACTCGCGGCTAAATACAGCGGGATCGCTGCATTAGCCACGGGTCTCGCTGTTTGGGGGAATCCTCACCGTCCTGTGACGGCGAGGATTCCCCCAGAACGTTTAATAGGGGCGAGCGGCCGGCGAGGGGGTTAAACAGTGAGGATCGCTGGTTTTCTGCGATCCTCGCTGTTTAACCCCCTCGCCGGCCGCACTGAATACTACCCTATGGCTCAATTCAGTTAGACCGTATGAGCGTAATGCCGCCCGAGTTCGGAGGCAGTGCGGGATGCCGGCTGAACTCTGACATTTTTTAACAAGGAAATCACTTACGAGGCATTGCTTTGCCTTATAATAGATTGCTCTTTTAAAAAAACATCCGAGTTAGGCCGCATCCTGCACATGCCGCCCTAAGTGTTTATACTTTGTTTGAAGCCCAATAGGGTTGCGATTGAGCGGGCTTTTAGACGCATTACCCTGCAGTTGCACGCCAGCATCTCGATCCCCTTGTGTCTAACTGATCTGACCGCTTAGTGTACATACAGAATGCAGTCATTTATGTAGTCAGGGAAGAATTACTTGAGGACGGGTTCCGGGGTGAGCATGGTGCAGTCAATCTCCAGAATCTGCTCCTCCTGTATAAAGTGCTGTCTCCATGTCTGAATAATATTATTCTTCAACGCACAACCGACGGGTCCAAAGTCATACAGGCCGCTGACACCTGCAAGCAGCAATCATGGAGAGACATCAGTATAAGCATCACACTTTAATTTTTCTCAATGGCTTTTCCTAAAATACAGATTATGATGCACAGATCGCTCAGCACACATGGCTGCACACCTGCGATGTACCTGCAATGTGTGCTTGTAGGCAAAATCCTGCGATCTAAGCAGGACAGTCATTGCATGCACAGTCTAGCTCTGCGGGCGACGCTCGGGGCCTCGCATCACCATCGCTGTAGGGTGTACACATTACCCAGCGTGAGCACATCAAAAGCACACTGCAGAGAAATAGTGCCAGAGGAGGGGCGGGGGCACAGAGCGAGAGACAAAGCGTCAGAGGAGGGGCGGGGGCACAGAGCGAGAGACAAAGCGTCAGAGGAGGGGCGGGGGCACAGAGCGAGAGACAAAGCGTCAGAGGAGGGGCGGGGGCACAGAGCGAGAGACAAAGCGTCATAGGAGGGGCGGGGGCACAGAGCGAGAGACAAAGCGTCAGAGGAGGGGCGGGGGCACAGAGCGAGAGACAAAGCGTCAGAGGAGGGGCGGGGGCACAGAGCGAGAGACAAAGCGTCAGAGGAGGGGCGGGGGCACAGAGCGAGAGACAAAGCGTCAGAGGAGGGGCGGGGGCACAGAGCGAGAGACAAAGCGTCAGAGGAGGGGCGGGGGCACAGAGCGAGAGACAAAGCGTCAGAGGAGGGGCGGAGGCACAGAGGGAGAGACAAAGCTTCAGAGGAGGGGCGGAGGCACAGAGGGAGAGACAAAGCGTCAGAGGAGGGGCGGGGGCACAGAGCGAGAGACAAAGCGTCAGAGGAGGGGCGGGGGCACAGAGCGAGAGACAAAGCGTCAGAGGAGGGGCGGGGACACAGAGCAGGAAAGAGGGGTAGACTGAAGGCAGCTGTTTTTCTCCCCTGTACATCATGCCAATGAAAACGGGCATACACACGGGCGATTTTTGCCTCTTTTATAAGCAAGCTGTCTAAATTAAGCATAAATTGCTCCGTGTGAAAACCTCATAGCAATGGAGATGCCCTGTCCCATGTGTATGTGGTATTATTTTCCACATTGTATCCTCAGGTGCTCTGTCAAAGTTAAATATAATTTCCCTACACACAACCAAACTATAATGAATGTTTATTCACATTTACTATACTCCTAATACTAACAGACTGCTGAATAGGAATTAAATGCCACACATCTCCAACTAATCACGTATTAAAAAGAAAAAAAAAAATCTAATTATATAGGGATCATGCACTGTGGGGTTTCCAGAGCTTGATCCACAAGAGGGGGAAAAATAAAAGCAAACGTACACTGTGCGAAGTACAGTATGTCGTAAACAGAGATCCCGGATAACTGTGGGTTCTATATGGGGACACATTACAGAGTAGACCCTGTACTGCGTCCCATCTTCCAGGGAAGTCTTTAAAGTGTTTTAGTGCTCCAAATCCTATTTCCGTTTAATTTATTATTGTTGTAGGACAGAAGCTAAACAATACTACAGAGAACAGAGCACTGCAAGTACAAACACCATTTCTAATCATCGATTATAACATTTGCTAAGGTACTTTTAGATTACGGACAACGATTCCTCTCAGGTCTCTAGCATCGGGAATGCTGAAAAAACAGGGTTCTGTGGGTAATCTTAGAAAATACCAAATTAAATTGCTGGCTCCTACATATTTCAGATTCTTGACCTCCCCAGGGGGTAACAGGTTTCTGCCTGCCAGGATATAACTCCATGGTTATAATTCAGCAAGTCTGACCTCTCACTGAAACATCCTAAAATAAAATAATGCAAATATAGGGTCTGATTCAGAGTTAATCGCCGCTGTGAGAATTTGCAAACCTACCCATTATCGAATGTCTGCGCACAGTTGTAGAAGCGTCAGACTAACTCACATTGGCACAAGGGAAATCATTAGATGGTTTGTGAATTGCTTATGGATTTGCGGGGAATAGCATATCGTGTCCATTCCCATGATATGGGAAATAAATTTGCACGGGGCCAGGTTCTCTTTCTGTTTCGGCAGCAGCTATCTACTCAGTCATCTGCAACTTTGCAGATGAGACATCAGGTATAAAATCAGGCCTTGTTTTGCCTTATAAAAAGGACAGCAATTTAAAAAATAAAAAACAAAAACAAACACCTTCGAGTTCGGTCAGCTTCTGGTATCGCACAAAGGGGGTATTAAATGTGGGATTCCGACTGTTGGAACGCCCCGAGAGTCGGAATCCTGGACCGTTTTAGGCCAGCCTCGCCTGCAATTCGACGGGCGGAATTCAATGTTCTGCCTGTCGAGTGGTGAAAAGGTGGCTTGTGGGCGAAACGGCTGTGAATTCGACAATCCGCTGCCATTTCCCAAAAAAACAGATCCGACTGGTTTAAAAGTCGGATCCGGTTTGTCGAAATCCGCCTTCAATGCTGTCGGAAACGGCAGTATTGAATAGGTGGCGGAAGCCATTTCCCCTGTCGGAAATAGCGCCTGGCATTGAATACCCCCCTATATCTGGCCATTGTACCCATGGTGTAAGTTTCATTACATGCACTATTAAATATCCCTGCAAGTAAAGTGTGGTCACAATTATTGTTCTAAAGAGACTTGACATGTGTCGGTGTTGATTATTTAGGTACACTACCTATGTTTTTGTGACGTACTGTAGAGACTAGGGGGTAAATTTACTGTTGAAGATGGGATGTTGCCAGTAGCAACCGTTAAGATTCCATTATATTTTAGAAGGTTCTATGGGCAACATCCCATCCCCCTAGTCTCTACTTCATAAAAACATAGGTAGTAGGGGCTTATATAAGAGCGGTTGAGGGAGGGGTGTGTTTATTAAAGCTTGGAGAGAGATTAAGTATCAACCAATCAGCTTCAATGACATTGGCAGTTAGGAACATATTGGTTTGTACTTTATCTCTCTACTAGCGTAGCTAAACATACCCCTAATGCCCCTTTCAGACCGCACTAAAAAAAACAACGGTATTTTGACGATTTTTAACATTTTAAAACGGTAAACTGTACAGTCTGAAAGGTCCATAGTGAATTTATAGTTTTTAAATAACTGGTATTTTAAAAAACTGTAAAAAAGCAGGGTCCTACCCGTTTCAGACCCGTTTTTTTTTTTTGCTGTCTGAACAGGTCTGAAACGGTACCCAGGCAGCAGTGAGCACTATGGGTACAGCTGGAACCAGCACAGTGCATATTTAATGAGCTGGGCCGCTCATTACATATGAGCATATATAATTAACAGTCCGCTCGTTAAATTTGCACTGCCCTGGTCCGCTCAGAGCGGGAACAGCTGATGCTCAGACCCCCTTACCCTAGACACTGGCTGATTATTTCTCAGCCACGCGTGACACCTACTGAATCACCCATTGCATAGTCCTGCATTCCCTGTACAGTTGAGTTCATCTGCTGCTTTCACACTGCAAACCTGTTATAAACCCGGTATTTGCATGTGGTGTGAAAGGGGTTAAACTTGCTCTGACCCGTTTTATCAAACATTTTAAATACCGGGTCTAAGCAGGTTTTGCGGTGTGAAAGCAGCATGAGTCACAGGATAGCCCAAATGTTGGTTAAGACCATTCATGGACATTACAGTTCCCAATGGCTGAGGCGACTTTTTACCCCATCATCATGTTTGCATCTTTTACTTGTTACTGTTGTAATCACCTTACTGACCCTACAGATCGCCGCTGGTCACCCTCACTGAGCTCTAGAGCTGGAGGACTGAAGCTGGTGGGTAAAACATACGCAGCCTAAGGCATGGGGAAGTGGCATAATAAGGAGTCGCCCAGCTGTAACATGACCACTGCCTAACACACCACTAGGAGGGTGCTAATAAGGATGAGTGAAACCGTACACGTTACCCACATCCTCCTGCTGGAGCACAGATGTGCTGTATTTGATACGGATACATTTTAAAAAGATCCACATGTGGATCTTTTAAAATGTGTCAATGAGTATTGAATGCACCTGTCCGGGTGACCCGGAAAACGTGAACTGTGTCGGGTCCTGAGGACAGAGTTTGAGAACCCCTGCCCTAAGGTACCATTTCTAAATTTAACATTGTCTTCTGAAAAAAAGCTTTACCCACTTTGTCACAATGATGACATACCATAGCTGTCAACCACAGGTTCTCAAACTCTGTCCTCAGGACCCCACCTGGTGCATATTTTCCAGGTCACCTGTGGATTTTTAAAATGTGACAGTTATATATACACATCGCTCCTGCCGATGACCTGGAACACGTGAAATGGGTGATTACAGAGAACCACTCCTGTAGAGTAATACCTCCATAGATTGCAAACGCCTGGTCATAAAAGAACCGTCTTTTGAGCGTGTCTTCCATCTTTGCTCTGTCAACGACGTCATCCTTGGGCTGCAGGGACAACTCCTGCAAGACATCAGAGACATAAGTTACTGTGCTGTACGGTGAGGTTGTACAGGGCTGTGGAGGAAAAGGTCTGTACAACACCAGAGGTCTTATAACAATGTGGGTAAAGAAAGGGGTAGACCAGGCATTCCCAACCACGGTCCTCAAGGCACACCAACAGTGCAGGTTTTGTAGATATCCAGGCTTGAGCACAGGTGACTTAATTAGTACCTGAGTGATTCTGATTAAACCATCTGTGCTGAAGCCTGGACATCACAAAAACCTGCACTGTTGGTGTGCCTTGAGGACCGTGGTTGGGAATGCCTGGGGTAGACTTATAGTTAGTGCAGTCAGTATAGTCACTGATGTGTGAACTTACCTATACGTTCCTTTTACCGACTGTACCTGCCACAAAAACATAGCATAAAAAAAATAACCAGCAGAATGGGAAAATACATTCACCCGAGGATTCCTGCACACGGTGGATTGGATCAAATCGGAGCGTTGCTGCAGAACTTACACCAGTTATCAGTTCCTATACAGTGCCACTGGCTAGGACTATATGTAGCACAGGGCAATGGGGTTAAATGCAGGGAAGTACAGCCCTTTTTTGCCTGGTCAGTGTTATAGTCCACTTTACTAGTGTTCATTCTAGCACCCGCTATCTTTGAAAACCCATGCAGTTCCTCTTCCCTGCCTGGGGTGTCACTGTCTGCTGTAGTACTTCTAGCGCAGTGCGGTCTGTATATCAGCACCGATATGCAAACCAGACCTGTGCTAGAAACACCACATCAGATAGCGACACCCCAGGCAGGGAACCGGAACTGCATAGGTTTTCAAAGATAGCAGGTGCTAGAATGAACACTACCATTATTGGCCAATAATAAATACTGCTAAATAATATGAAGAAAATATAGTGGCTCCTTTTTGAAACTTTTGTACCCCATGTAAATGTTCCCAATCCAGCTAAGCCCAAGGATAATATGTATAATTATAACAAATGACTTCACAAAATATAAGGCAGGGTGGAAGGTAGTTCTGTATAGATATTCCAAAGGGGGGGGGGGGGGATCATCACAGGAGAATGCTGTTGGACAATGCACTTGTGTGGAACTTGGTTTAATTGCAGTTTCCCTCAGCAGTGACAGCAGACACCAGCAAGTTTCATGCTAGACAGAACAGAAACAGTTTTGTTGCTGCAGACAGAGCAGCAGATGCTTCTGGAGAAAGTCTAACATTATTCTATCACTACCTTAGCTTCCAAGATCCGTTTTCTGGCCTTCAGCTCGGCCACCGCCCGGTCCACATCCACCTGGGGAGCCTTCTCTTCTTTCAGCTTGCGGATGAGGTCACCCTGAGATTGAACAGAAGGAGAACGCATTCGTTTTCTGCAGCAAACACATCAGAAAATGGACCACACAATTTCTAGACGACACATTTGAGAATGAGAAGTGAAACATCTTGTATGCATTTCACAGGACACCAACCACTACCATCCACTGCAGTGACCTGTGTTCAGACCATTGCCTTCGTCTCAGGATTCCAGAACTGCAGTATACTGTTCCTCTATAGATAAGAAAAGTTTTATTGTTCCTCAGTGAGAAAAACAAAATAGCAATCTAGCAAATATGATACCTTTTAATGGCTAACAAAAATAAATGTTGTTAAAATGCAAGCTTTAGAGACTACTTAGGTCTCTTCCTCAGGCATGGTATAACAAGGTGTGTGAAGAAACACATATATATACACAGCAGAGTAGGAACAAGATGTGATAGATGGACATTCTTAAGATCAAAACAAAACAAAATAACAGAATGAGCTTGTAAATTACACTCTAGAAATTAGAGTTCTATTCCTACCATAAGCAGACTTCAGAGGAAATTCTAGAGGTCAGACATTCTGATAAATCCTATGGGGTGAATTTATGAATCTTTGTGCCCTTGGATAGGACACGGAAGCAGTAGCTCCTGCAAGATTCAGAGTAAAAGGTGCCCACACACTAGAAAGATCTGCGATTGTAAGATGTGCGCATAAAATAGCCTTCAAATCTTTTTTCTGTCCTGGACAAAAGATTTCAGGCAAGCGCACATCTTTACCAAAGATTTTTCTGAAGATCCCATGTGCGTTCCTATGGATCTTCTGATCTTTCATGCGGCATGTAAGATCAGAAGATTTAGCAAAAGAGCCACGGTAGCGCGCATCGGACCGAAATCGGCCTATTTGCGACCGATGATCGGTAAACGTCGGACGATATATCAGACGATTTATCAGAAATCGGACAAAAAAATCGTTCTAGTGTGTGGGCACCTTTACTGCAGTCTACAAGTCTTCCAAGGGGGACGGAGGTCAGAAACAATTTATTAGGCTCTGAAAGGCTATGTGAGCATATTCAGCAAGCCTTACACAAATATAATGGTTTTTCTATAGAGATATATTACAGGGGAGAAAAGTATGGGGTCTAAAGCATTTTTGGCCAGTATAAGTGAGAAGTTTAGTAAAATAACTGAAGGGTAGTACGTATGATGCAGTGATAAGTGATAAAGTGCCTGGTACCTTATCACCGGCCAATCAGCTCCTGACTGTTAAGCAACAGGCTGGGTTTAAAAAGGGACAGTTAGTAGCTGATTGGACGGTGAATAAAGTACCTGAAACTTTATCACTTCTCCCTTTTCAATGCATCATACATCTTATTAACCCGTTGTACGAGGACACGTGTGTGTCGGAGAAATGTGTCATGCAAAGGCTTCCGCCACAGATCCACTTCCGAGCAGCCGGGTTACTCACCCCTGTAGGTCTGCTGGTATAATATCTAATGGCTAAATCCCACATTCACTTCCTAATCCAATGTTATTACACTGAGCGAGCTCCTGCCAGAGTCCTCACGCTTTGGTTGAGTCTCTGAGTCAGATCAACTGTGATAATTGTGTTAAAATAAACTTGTCAATAAAAAGGCTGATCCACCCCAACATCAGAGGGTGAGCTGGTGCATCCTGCCAAACAGGTCCGCAGGGCGGAAGCGCAGCCTGAAGGACTAGTTGTAGCAGTGTCGTACCCCCTACATGCATCGCATTAGATGCGATAGCTAATCAGGCAGCAGCACAAAGATGCAGAAGTGTTTTCTGCCGTGATATTCAGCTTCGAACTCAACGGAGAAGAGCATAATGTTCCCGATAATGCAACCAGGGCAATCCACGGCTAATTTTCCCAAATTCTGGGGGTTATTCTGATTCACTCTGAAAGGCACAATTACTCTCTAATGGACAAAACCATATGCACTGCAGGTGGGGCTGATGTAAAATGTGCAGAGAGTTAGATTTGGGTGCTTTATTATTTCTGTGCAGGGTAAATACTGACTGCTTTATTTTTACACTGCACTATAGATATCAGTTTGAAGTACACCCCCACCACCCAAATCTAACTCTCTCTGCACATGTAGCATCTGCCCCACCTGCAGTGCACATGGTTTTGTCCATTAGAGTGATTGTGCCTTTTCCGAGTGAAGCACAATAACCCCCTCTGTCCTCATGGAACACCAATAGTGCGTGTTTGCAGCCATCGGCTCAGGAATAATTAGTGCAACCTACAGATCTATTAAATTTGTCAAGTATCATAATTGTGCTCCAGATGGATGACCTGGAAAGCATTTCACGGTTCGGATTCTATGAGTACCGGGCTTGTAAAATAATAGTACAATAGAATGCCCACTATATCGTCCGGTTCTTTAAACCACTTCGGGACAGATTTCCTTTACTACTGTGCCACAGGGTGTTATTGCTGTAAAGCCCTATAAGATACATATTACATACAGTGCGCTTTGCTGAGGGAGTAAAACCTTTACCCATTGTAAACCCTAATTTCATTATATATAAAGTGTTATCTGTATAATGCAGAGGCCTCATAGGATACATTCATTATGCCGGGTGTGTACACATCAGTCTCAAGGAAATTGCAGGGGTTTTAGAGTTCCAAGGTTTGGTCCTTAAACATTGTCTATTTGTTTTCACATTTGCCCCTTGTCTCTTGCAGAGTCATATTGACTATCAGACATTATTTTCACCCCAAATATCTGCACATGTGTATTAGTGCGTGTAGTGATTGTATATGAACTGTATAAGGCAAGGCGCTCCAATTACAGCTCAATCTCTGCAGATGTAGCTGAGTACACAGTTAGCATTCCTTTTGCAGACACAGAGGTCTCCCTTCTGTATAATGTGGTCTCTCCTCTGCTCTACAGTGGAAGTTTAGGATAACGTGGCAGAGGGAGGAGACATCATCCCAAATTACTGACAGGGGGGAGCCGACTGCTGCCGTATACACAGAGCAGGTCTTTCTGTCCCCATTCAACTTTTTAGGAAGAAAGCAAATGAATGCTTACACAGCTTACCCTACATCCTATTCCGAGAGGATAACACTGTATCCAATTTTATTGTACTATTTAACAATGATTTCAAGGCACCGGCATATCTGCAAGGTCGGATTATTACTATATATACTGTAAGCTTGCGAGCAGGGCCCTCCTACCTCTATGTCGGTTTATTACTAGCCAGTTTGTTTCTATCACCGTTTCCTATTGTAAAGCGCAACGGAATATGCTGCGCTATATCAGAAACTGTAAATAAACAAGTATTACCTTTTTGATTTTAATTAGAATTATTTTATTTTAGTGACCTCTTTAAGACCCTGTGCTTGGAGGGGATATTTACAGTGTAATAACTTTCAGGAGCCTGCGAGACACCCCCTAGAAAGCATTCGCTGACTGTACGCTGTACTGAAGGGTTGTAATGTCAGTTCAGATGGATCGGGCAGTGTGAATGGAGAACAAGTTGCCCCATCCGTCTGTACAGCGTTAGAGCTGTTTCATGCACAACAGTTTTGTCCGGACGGTACGAACGCGGGCGTTTATTTTTGCGTAGTTTAAAATGGAGGAATACGTGCTAGCTTTCAGAAAAGAAGAATATGGCGTGGCCTCCGCGTTCCAGCCCTGGACGGCTGCCATCAGTTCGTGACATACTTGACATTATGCACAATTTCACACACAGAATCTAGTTGCCTGTTGACCAACTCATCCAGCCTTCAGTTTAACCTTGGCGACAATGTTACATGGAAAACGGGAAACATCGGCGGGGCCCTATTCAATGCTGTCTTTCCCAACGGCATTGAACAGGGATCTCGGCAGAAGGAACCTGACTTTAGAAGCAGTCAGACCCGTTCTTCCAAGAACAGTTGTGGATTGTCAAGCTCCCGCCCATATCTCGTGACCCCTTTTCGGAGTTTGGCAGGCGGGACCATTGAACCCCGTCTGCCGATTCTTAGACGAGCCGGCCGAGGACGGGGGGGTCACTGCTGTCGGGCCAGCCTGGCAGTCGTATACCTCTTAACCCTTTGAGTGCCAACGTTGCTGTGAGCGAACCGCAAAATATCCGCTAAAAATGCTGACTTCGCTCACAGTGAAACACAGCCAAGTCAATACATTAAAGTTTCGTTAAATATTGCACCAAAAAACAAGTACAGTTGCTGTGAGCGGCGCTGGCATTTTTAACGGATATTTTTACAGCAACGCTGGCACTCAAAGGGTTAATAAAATAAAACTGTTTGCTGGGCAATCTTCACCCCTATTTTGACAAATTCACTTAGCACTCAAAAAGGTTAAACTAGATCTGCTGTATAAAAAATATAGTAACACAAGGACCCAAGTACCGCTTAGAAAAGGGTTATGAAACTAAAATGAGAAAGATTGAACATAATTTGCATTCAAAATGAGATTTGTGAGGGGAAATAAGGCAGATGGAAGAGATGCAGTCAGCTTAGAGATGCATTAAATAACCCAACAAGCATGTCATTGGTGAATTATGTGCTAGACAGACACAATGAGCGATTCTTCTGGTGGCCTTCCTCGGTCTGACCTATCCTATACCCAGGTCCCCCTGGTGAGGTCATAGAACTATCCCCCAATAAACAGAGTACCCTGGGAACAGTGTTAATGTAGGCAAAAAAGCTCAGGGCCAGGTTTTAACTATTTGCTATGTATACTGTGATACCCCTTTCACACCAGCATAAATTTCGGGGTTGGGCTCGGGAACAACCCGCGACTAGTGCTGGTGTGTAAGGTTCCCGGGCCAAAATCCCAGCAAAATTTGCAGGGATTTCAACCCTGCTATAGAGCAGGGTTGATCCCAGGTTCAACCCGGGATTCTGGTCGACGTGAAAGGGGTACTCACCGAGGTTGCCGGTCCTCCATGCGTGCGATCGGGCCGGGGACCCACAAAGACGGGGGGCACAGATGACAGGACAGGCAACGGATGAAGATGACGCATCTCTCCGTCGCCCTCACTGCGCCCGCTATCTGACCGGTCATCTGCACCCGCCGCCTGTTTGCTCCCCGGCCCGACCGCACGGAGGACCGGCAACCCCGGTGAGTACCCCTTTCACACTGGCCAGGACCCCGGGTTGAACCTGGGAACAACCCTGCTCTATAGCATCTGTCATTTTTCAAACCAAGCCTGTAACGTCACAGGTAGGAGCTGATTGGCCGTTGATAAAAACCAGACAGTTTATCACTTCACCGAGTTTAATAAATCTGCCCATTTGTTTGAAAAATAAAAGGTAGGAGCTGATTGGCTGGCGGTTTTTCATTCTCCACTTCATCACTTTTTGAAGCTTGATACATCTGTCCCTTAGTCACCGTACAAGAATGGTAGGTGGCTGCAGTTTATACCATCCCCATCCTCCCAACCAACAAATGTCATTTACTTTGTATTAATATCGGACAACCAGGGATTGTGTGTTAATGGATTTGTAAAACAGGATCCTTGCAAATATAATAATAGCTACTCTGGCCAAGTTCTGCTTACACTTCCCTATGTACACTACTGCAAAGACAGACTGATAAGATGATGCAATGCAGGTTATAAGGATGTGTTTAAGTACAGGTAAAGCTGGCCACACATCTACAGATTGATTGTCAGATTGGGCCGGTTGGAACAAAAACCTGGTAATATCTGAATGACAGTTTGTCAGTTTTCCAGCATATTGAAGCTAATGGCCAACTGTCATCTGCTCTCATCCATTACCAGGATTTTGCTTCAACCAGCCCAATCTGACAATAAATCTGTAGATGTATGGCCACCATAAATTAACAAATCACTTTGATTATACCAATTGTACAAAGTCATGGATATCCTTGAGACCTGGACTGTGGGTGGTACCTTGTTGACTGAGTTTGGGAAACCCTGATGTACAAACAGTACCCGGCAATTTGTGGACATCTGAACTGGAACTAGAACGTGCACCACACTTCACTCTACGCTGCCTGACCAAGCTGCCAAGTGCTTGCGAGCAGGGCCCTCCTACATTTTGACTGCAAATACCCCGTTTGTTGCATCACTGTCTCCTTTGTAAAGCGCAACGGAATATGCTGCGCTATATAAGAAACTGTTAATAAATAAAATAAGTGCCATGAAACGCGCCAGGTGAAGTAAGATTTCATTTATTTAGGTTCTATGCTTTATTTTTAAGTTGAATATTTGCCCATGATTCTATTTTTACATGATTTACTATTTATTGAGAAATTGTGTATGCGTGTTGATTTTTTTTCTTGTCTGCTCTAGATACATCTTAATTCACCAAATTATCCATGACAATAATTTGATATTTGCTGATAGTACCAATAAGTAATTATTTTTTGCGAGAGGTGCAGTTCGCACCTCACACATATTTAGTGGGTAAAAGACTTTCCGATCTTTGACGTTGATCTGTGCTGTGTTAATCTGTCGAACAGATCTATTACATACATCGGTTCTCCCTTGGGGTAAGCAATGGCTTACACACAGTTCATGTGCCACAGACACATCTTTCTATGTCCTGTTAAAATAGTGTAGCGCCCTGCACCTTTCAAAACCCATGCAGTTCCTCCTCCCTGCCAGGGGTGTCACTGTCTGCTTTTGGGGTTCTGATACAGTCTGGTCTGTACTGAGATACAGGCCACAATGTGATAGACACCCCAGGCAGGGAAGAGGAACTGGAAAGATTTTAAAAGTTGTGGGGTGCTAGAATGAACACTATAAAATGTGGTATTAATCACCATTCACCACCCTGTTGCCACCAACTTGACCGGCTACCCATAGGAAAGCCATCTGTTTGGGCTGAGTGATAAAATGAATCATGCCTACAGTTATTAAATCACTACTGTTCATTCTAGTGCGATGCAAAACACATGGGCTTCCACCATAAGCACACTCTGGTCTACACCTCAGCATTGAAATACAGAGCAGAGTGTACTAGAAGAACAAAGAAAAAAAAAAAAGAGTAACACTCCAGGGAGGAAGGAGGAACTATAATGGTTTTGAAATGTACAGGGTCCTAGAATGGTATTCGGTCCCTCTGTTGACAATGTCTAGGCCAAATGTCACTAGGTCAACCACTATTGGTTGACAGTGACTAGGTCGACACCTAAGAATGGTCAACTATTTTTAGGTGTCTACCACCTATACCATAACCGCCAGGGCCGGTGCAAGCCCCCCGCCCGCCCCAGGCAAAAAAACGCGCGCCGCCCGCCCGCCGGGGGGGGGCGATACTCTCTCCCCCCCCCCCCCCCCCCCCCCCGGAGCGCAGGTGGTGCTGCACAGAAATCTCATGCCACGGGCCGGCTCATGGGAGCGGGCGGCGCGAGCAGCGTGTTTTTATAACACGGCCGGGATAGGAGAGAGGAGAGGGGAGCGGGCGGAGAGGGGAGCGGGCGGCGCGGGGGGGAGTAGCATTCATGCCACGGGCCGGATGGGAGCGGGCGGCGCGAGCAGCGTGTTTTTATAACACGGCCGGGATAGGAGAGAGGAGAGGGGAGCGGGCGGCGCGGGGGGGAGTAGCATTCATGCCACGGGCGGGATGGGAGCGGGGAGCGGGGGGAGGAAGAATGAAGAATCGCAGACTTGACTTACCTGCTCCCTGCTCCCGGGTACCTCGGCGGCTCACTACCGCCCTCAAGCGGCCGGCGCCCTAGGCAAATGCCTAGTTCTGCCTAGTGGTGGCGCCGGCCCTGATAACCGCTAGAATGAACACTACATGAAATTAATTTTATGCAAAATGCCACACAACCATGAATTAGTACCAAGAACCCACTATGACAGGGGTGCCGGATGAATAACCGACACGACCATCTTCCCTCGTGGGGATTCACAACTCCATAGAGGGAGAATAGATTAGGTGGATAGGGCAGCGAGCCTGCAAGGGGCTTGAATGCGCTCGCCCCAGTCAGGTTCCTGACAGTCGGGATTCCGAAGTCGGAGAAACGACCGTTGGAAACTTATACCATCCCCTATGACAGGAACCCACTAGAGTTACCAGAGATGAGCATGCAGTAAATGAACCCCTCAAAACAAAGATCCCTTATAGTGGACCCAGCTCATACACACCAAAGCAACCTGTCCCAATGAATGACAGGATACATATTTATTTAGCAGACAAATCGGTTCCTGTGTGTAGGCAACGGTAGAACTTTCAATCTAAAACTGGTCATGCACTAGTGCGATTTTGCCCGATTTCACCCGACTTGAAAGGTGATAAAATGGAGAGTGATAAACAACCAGCCTATCAGCTCCTACCTGCCATGTCACAGGCTGGGTTTAAAAATTACAGGTAGGAGCCGATTGGTTGGTTGTTTATCACTCTCCAAGTCTTAGTACATCTCGCCTTAAGTGACAGGACAAGTAGTACATATTACAAATATCAGCATAATTGATAACCCTGCCCCAGCCTACGGGGCTCCCGAAATATAACCCTGCTACCTGCCTAAGGAGCAACCCAAATATAACCCTTCCCCAGCCTACGGGGCAACCCACGTATAACCCTGCCACCAGCCTAAGGAACACCCCAAGTATAACCATGCCACCAGCCTAACTGGCGCCCCATGTATAATGCCCTACGCCAGTTAGGGGCACCCTACACACAATCTTAACCCAGTGTGAGAGGCACCCTACACAAAACCCTACCCAATCGTAAAGGAGCACACTACACATAACCTTACCCAATCGTAAAGGGGCACCATATTCCATTCGTAAATGGGCACCCTACCCATAACCCTACCCAATTGTAAAGGGGAACCCTACACATAAACCTACCCCAGCGTGAGGGGCATCCCACAGGTAAACCTACCCCAGCATGAGGGGCATCCCACAGGTAAACCTACCCCAGCATGAGGGGCATCCCACATGCTGTCAGCTCCTACCTGCCATGTCACAAGCTGGGGTAGGGTTACCTGTGGGATGCCCCTACCCCAGCATGAGGGGCACCCCACAGGTAACCCTACCCCAGCATGAGGTGCACCCCACAGGTAACCCTACCCCAGCATGAGGGGCACCCCACAGGTAACCCTACCCCAGCATGAGGGGCACCCCACAGGTAACCCTACCCCAGCATGAGGGGCACCCCACAGGTAACCCTACCCCAGCATGAGGGGCACCCCACAGGTAACCCTACCCCAGCATGAGGGGCTCCCCACAGGTAACTCTACCCCAGCATGAGGGGCACCCCACAGGTAACCCTACCCCAGCATGAGGTGCATCCCACAGGTAACCCTACCCCAGCATGAGCGGCACCCCATGTATTGCCATCAGTGTACCCTCAGATGACCCGGGCGGCGCCACCCTCAGGTAACATGTGCGGCGGCTCTCACCTGTTCTCTGACCGCCAGCCTCAGGGGCGCCAGCTGCTCCTCCATGCTGCGTGCTGCCGGCTGTGTCACTTGTGCCGGGTGCGGGGCTGCGGGCGTCCGGACTGCTGTTCGGGTGTGCCGGGTGAGAGAGCCGGGCAGATGTCGCAGCGGTAGCAGCCGGGCGGGGAGGGACCTGAGCACGAGCATCACACCCCCCTTCCCTGCATGATGAAATCTCTGCCGCACCGGCTGCCGGAACGCGACACCAGGGCAACGCTTTACGGTGTGGAAGTTCCGCCTCCGCCATCTTTGTTGTGGGCAAATGTTGCTCAGTCTCCAGCTGTGCTGACAACATTTCCCCCTATTCCCATGATATACCAGCCCAGCAGTGGCGGATTCGGGGCATATGGGCTGAGTGTGTGTAATAAAGTGGTAACTAGGGATTAAAATGTATCCATTGTGCACATAATGACGTCACAGTAGTGACATAATTTAGAATAGAGACATCACTTATACCTGTACCAGAAATTACTATCACACTTCGGGTCAGATGCACTAAGCTTCAAAAGTGATAAAATGGAGAGTGATAAACAGCCAGCCAATCAGCTCCTACCTGCCATGTCACAGATTATGTTTGCAAAATGTCAGACAGGAGCTGATTGGCTGGCTGTTTATCACTCTCCATTTTATCACTTTTGAAGCTTAGTGCATCTGGCCCTTCTTCTTTATAAAAAAGTCCCTGCAATGGGTAACTATGGCCCTTATTTTGGTTCACTCGCAAAGGCAAATTCCTTCTCAAATGGACAAAACCATGTGTCCTGCAGGTGGGGCAGATGTAACAGATGTTCTCTCTGCACCTGTTACATCTGCCCCACCTGCAGGGCACATGGTTTTGTCCATTTGAGAAGGAGTTTGCCTTTGTGAGTGAACCAGAATAAGGGCCTGTCCTAATAATGTGGCATTTGCTGAGGGACAACCTTAGTACCTTGGTTGATTGACATCCTTGGGGGATTGGCTAAGGAATGTCCTTGGTGTATTGGCTGAGGGATGACTTTTGTGGATTGGCTGATGGACGGCCTTGGTAGATTGCTGAGGGATGGCCTTGGTGAAGTGGCTGATGGACGGCCTTGGTGAATTGACTGATGGACAGCTTTTGTGGCCTGGCAAAGGGACGGCATTGGTGGATGGCCTTCCTCAGCTCCCACTTGTGTCCGTCCTTTGCCACATTTCCACCCATGTTCCTCCAAGACCTGATCTCCCCAAACGTGTGATTCAATGGCCTCCTTCATCTCCCCCTGTGCAAAGTCCCAGCTCCCTCCACTGTGCCCACTTTTACAATTTTTCCAGTAATTTGGCTCTGGTTTCTCCTGTCAGGGTGCGATATTATAACTAAAAATATGTATTACACCTTGAAAAAGGACCCAGTCCGGGTCCGAAACGCGTCGGTGGGAGAGAGGCTTGGAGTCGGCTTGGAGGTCGGTGACTGCAGCAGCATCTTTGGTCTTGGTGCACACCCGGGCGACCACTGGTCAAATCACATGCTCATTTTGAACTGTACATCCTACGGTTCATTAACATCTGGTAACTACCCCCAAAAGCCCTCCATTGCACTCTGCACTTTATTATTGTGGACATTTGTGTGTACTATTGCTGTTTGTATGATTAGAATTTCCTCCATTCCCCTGGAGATTGCTTTTTTATTCATTGTACATTGATTGTGTATTATATTGTGTGTTATTAAAATGGTATGCGCTTTGTGAATTATATGCTCTCTTTCATGTACAAATGAATGGATGAAGGAGCACAGGGACTTTTTAACCCACACATCGCTACCCTGAAAAATACACACAAAAAGGGAAGTATCTCTGTTTAATATTTATCCAGCGCTGGTGGTGGTGGTGGATCCAACTTTGGGCCTTATTTTAGTTCACTCTTTCTGACAAAATCCTTCTTAGATGGACAAAACCATGTGCACTGCAGGGGGCAGATGTAAAATGTGCAGAGAGAATTAGATTTGGGTGAGTTATTTTGTTTCTGTGCAGGGTAAATACTGGCTGCTTTATTCTTACACTGCAATATAGATCTCACTTTGAAGTAAAACCCCACCCAAATCTAATTCTCTTTGCACATGTTACATCTGCCCCCCTGCAGTGTACATGGTTTTGTCCATCTAAGAAGGATTTTGTCAGAAAGAGTGAACTAGAATAAAGCCCTTTGTTATTTAATATTGGTTTCCTTTGGGTGCTGGAGAAACATCCTTCCATTTTCCCTAGCAAATGGAAGCGTGGTGCGCACGGCAGTCTACACCCCCCATTTCCTATATTCCAAAGTCCCAGCTCCCTCTATTTGTCACGCTAAGTGCCCACTTTTCCGGTAATTTGGCTCTGGTTTCTCCTGTCAGGGTGCGATATTATAACTAAAAATATGTATTGCACACTTATAGCTCTCAGGTGTGCTGCGGGTAGAAATAATTTTAAAAAATAGGAGCGCAAATGCCACATTTAATTTTTTAAAATGTCTAATTTTATTATTTGTGCTATATTTGTCTGAGTGATACAAAAAACCTCTTGGGGGTTTATTCAGGGGTTTAAATGGCAGGGATCGCAGAAAACAAACCACCCTCAACATTTATCCACCACGCCGGCCGCTCACCCTTTTCAACCTTTCAGGGGAATCCTCGCATTCAGAGGACAGCGAGTATTCACCCAAACAGCAAGACTCGCGGATAATGCAGGGAGCCTATTTTAGCGTCCGCATACGCCGTTTCCCCCTACTCCAGAAACAGAGCGAGGGGGAAACAGCGTATGCAGGGGGTCAGTTGAATACTGACCCTGCTCGCTGTCGTAGCTCAACTGCAGCATTGAATGCTGTCCTTGGGAGCTGCATATGTCACAATTATTATTCATTTTTATTTAGGTTAAATTGGGAGCCTGATTTATTTGCTTGTGCCCTTATGGCGTGTGTCTAAATCTATCACACGCACTTCACAGTACACTTGAAGTATTTTATTATGTGCTGTGGGTAGAGCTAGCACCCTAAATAAGTCATACAGATGAAGCGCCCCTGGTTCTTGCCCGGGGATCGCCAGCATGCCTGCGCTGGCGATCGCCGGCTCAGAGGCGCTCTATCTTACTGGGACGCGTGTGCATCTCACATGCATGCGCGTCCCAGTTTCCAGACAGCGCTGCTGTGGGTCCCTGCCCGTCTCCACTTCAGGGAGATGGGCAGGGATAGGGGGAACGGCGGGGTGGCGAGGGGCACCGGGGGAAGCGGCGGGCAGTGGAGAAATCACCATAGCCACGGGGCACACACAAGCATCTCGTGCGCGCGCCCCTGGCGAGAGCCGATCGCTGGCGGGAGCAGGCGATAGAATCGCCAGCCCCTGCAAGAACTAGGCCGGCTCCATCTGTACTTGCCTACTCTCCCATAAATTGTGGGAAACTCCTAATTTTTTGAGAAGTCCCCAGCACCCCTGTAAGAGTAGGTGGTTCTCCCATATTCTGCCTGCCTCTTAGTGAAGATGGGGAGATTAACAGGGAAATACAGGCGCATTGTTTAGGGAAGGGGGGCTAAATGAATCGAACCATGTAATTTTCGATTAATTTAGTCCCCTTGCCACAAAGTGACCCCTTGCCACAGGTATCCAGTTAATAGATCTACAGTATCTAGGTAGACAGTCAGTAGGTGGACAACATATGGTCAACCTGCATTAGGTCTATGGGTACAAATTGTCATCAGATGAAAGGTCGACAGTGGACTACTACAATTGGGAATAGTAAGCTATGGCGAGCGCACCAAGCCACCTTGCCTAAAATGTGGTGAGCAGAGCCAACCTGTGAGGTTACACATTCAAATGAAGGTCAACTTGGTTGTCATTTTGACCTTTCGAACTTGTTGGCCTTTTGTAACCTTTGACCTTAACCTGTAGACCTAGTGCAGGGATTGGGAACCTTCGGCCCTCCAGCTGTTTCTGAACTACACATCCCAGGATGCACTGCTATAGTTTTGCTATTTGACCATGCTAAAACTGTAGCAAAGCATTCTGGGATGTGTGGTTCAACAACAGCTGGAGGGCCGAAGGTTCTCCATCCCTGACCTAACACACGATGCTGATATATTCACTTGTTCCATGAAAAGATAGACAACAATACTTTAATCCACCGAGACAGAGTATCATTTATCTGGACAACATGTATTTCCAATTTTTCTTTTTATTGTGTATTTTACAGTTAATTGCATCTTCAAAACATTTTTAGAATCCATTATGTATAGACACGTTCTGTAATATATTACATTTTTATAATATAGTATATTATAACATTAAATATAGATTGTTGTATTATAAGACGTATGCTCTGCTTGCTCTGCCATATTCACAAGGGAAATAACCAGCACAGGTGCTAGCAGTATGTTTCTATATGTGGATTATTGAGGATTCCTAAGTACATAGCCCCTTGGGATTTCTCTGCAGCTTATTCTTACAGTGATGCAGCTCAGTGTATTTCCATCTTATTTGTATTGTTATTACCAGCACCTGGTTTCTTTCTGGTTTATTATGTAACAAGGTGGATTTAGGGTATAGAGAACTGTGTTTGGAGAAATTAAGACTCGACCGTCCAAGACCACAGGTTTCTCCTCCTCTCAAACCATCTTCCCAACCCACAGAGGAACCCATACAAATTGACTGGTCCCGTGTTTCTGATGAGGAGCAACAAAGATGCAGACAAGGAAACCTTTGCAAGGATTGTGGAGCAACCGCTCACTTTGTCAAGTCTTGTCGTCTTCGACCGGGAAGCTCCTGCTCCTAGCTTATGCAGGAGAGGTTGGAGACTCATTGGAATCTTCCTCTAGGAAAGAGTCTGCGTTCACTATTTGTAATCCAAGGTTTAAATGGGTAGGCTGACTACTGTAAGATCCTTCTCTCTGGGCTACCTCTCGCCCGCCTTGCCCCTCTCCAATCCATTCTTAATGCCGCTGCTAGGCTCATCTTCCTCTCGCTCCACTCTACCTCCGCCTCCCCCCTCTCTCTATCTCTTCACTGGCTCCCCATTCCTTTCCGAGTTCTCTTTAAACTCCTCACCACCAACTACAAGGCTCTCTCCTCCTCCACCGCTTCCTTACCTCTCTTCACTGATCTCTATCCACACTCCCTCCCGTCCTCTTCGCTCCACCGCCGCCTGACCTCTCACCTAATCACCTCCTCCCACTCCCGTGTCCAAGACTTCTCTCACGCTGCCCACCTGCACTGGAACAACCTCCCGCCACCCATCAGGCTTTCTGATTCCTTTACCTCCTTCAAGCGCTCCCTCAAAACCCACTTCTTCCGACTAGCCTATCCCTCCTCCTCCTAACCTCTTTTGCTCCTCCTATCCTGCCTCCCCTACCCCTCCATCCGTTCCTACTTATCCTATTGTCTTTCGTTCGTACACCCACCTCCTTTTAGTCTGTTAACTCTTATGAGTAGGGCCCTCCTTCCTCACGTACTCACCCTACCTCTTTACCTCACCAGTGCTCATGCCCTGTTCTTCCCTTCCTCTACTTTATCTTCAGTCTGCTCGACAATTTCGACACCTACTTCAGAACTGATGCTGATTTTAGTTCTACCAGCTATATTTATGCTGTATTTTATCAACACACCCTGTACGTTACCTTGTAATTTGTTTTTTGTTTGCTATGCACGGCGCTGCGGACACTTTGTGGCGCCATATAAATGAACAAACTACTACTAGGTTTGCTGGTTCGGGCAGTGGACAGGACCCCAGCATTTCCAACCCTGACTATTGCTTCACCCGAACCAGCATAGTGAGGACATCAGCTGCACATGCATCCTATGTGGATTACAAGCCTTCAGCGGTCATGTGGTAAATATTAACTCTTTGAAGCTAACTTTCTGTAACCATACCACAATTACTTGGTACTAGTGGTTTCCAAAGGCGGCAAAATAGGAACGGGACTTACCATCTCTCATGACCATTGGTCTGGTTCACTGCCTATTCTATTGACTACCATTGCCCCCATCCCACACCTGTTTTTATTACCCTTATTATTATTATGGTACTTGTTTCCTAGCACGGGGCCAGCGATTTTAATTGCATCCATCGGGACCCAAAAAATCGCGTCGATCGCATCGCAGGCAACCAAAATGCGATCAACGCGATTTTTTACATTGGAACCAATGTAAAATGGTCCCTGAGACCCGATTCACGGTCCTCCACAACCCCCACTCCCGCAATTCACTGACCCCGACAACCCCCCTCCCGCAATTTGCGGACCCCCTTCCTGCGATTCAAGCCCCCCGCGTCCCCTCCCACGATTTGCGGACCCCCGCCCCCTCCCGCTAATCGCGGATCCCCGCACACCACCACCCCTCCCCCCCCCGCAATTTGCAGACCCCCCTGACCCCCTTCCGGCAATTCCACCCCCCAGCGGACCCCAGCGACCCCGCTCCCGCATTTCACGTACCCCCGTGACAATGGGGGATCCTGTACCGCCACAAGCAGGTGCCGCCCCTAGGTGGGAAATCCGGCCCTGGCTGCCGCGCTGCAGGTTCCCCCACTGCCAGAAGTGACCCCACGGTCCTCTGCACCAGCACCACAACTTTTATCAATGTCTTGCCCACATGCCACTATTATACAGCCTCTTGCTCTCATGCACGCTCACTCCCTCCCAGTGGGAGGAGACGCTCACCCACTGCCAGGAGCTGCATACTGTCCTCCACCTTCCTCCAGTTCTAGGGATGCCCATCGACCATCAATTATTTCAAATAATCGATGGTTTATGGCCGATGTTGAATACTTTTGCCATCGATGTGGGAGGACCAGATGGTTTGCATACATCGATGGCAAAGGAGAACCAATCAAGTTTCAATTTTTTTTAAGGTGCCGGGACACGGATCATAGCTCCGCCCCCCACACCCGGAAGTCCCGCCACCAAGTTCTGATTGACCCACGGCCTATTCAGTCAGATATAATGGATGACCATCGATAGCTACAACAATCTATGGTTATCCAAGTAATATGTTACTACTATCGATGGCAGGGTGCAAAATCGCCATCAATGCCAACCATCGACACTGACTCAGGGCCACCGTCCTGTACTCCTGTGCTGCCACGCTGGACCCTCACCCACTGGCAGAAGCTGCACAGTGTCCCCCACCCTCCTCTTTAATCCCCCTTATGCCCACACACCCCTATCACTACCCAGCCTCCTGTTTTCCTGTGTCGTGACCTCCGCCAGTAGGGAGCCGCTGACTCAAAAACACCCTACTATACTATTGCACACACACACAACTCAACGACACGCACACACACACCCCCCACACCCACAAATGTCACTGTACCCTCCACACTATCAATGTACATTTTACTCTGTAACCGCTTTTTAATTAAACAAAACAATACACCCCCCCTTCCAAATCATATGCTCTCTATTTAACACATTTCACCTATAAATCAAGTTGCAATACAGGCATCTCACATACAATTCTAACCATCTTTCTCATATACAAATGTTCACAAATTAAGGGGGCGCAGCCCCATACGCCGGTGTGAAGAGAGTGGCATCGTCACCTGTTTGTACCTTCAGTGCTGTATCATCTGCACCAGTGCAACGCCTTCCATCAATGGGTCCTGGCCTGTGTTAACATTGATCCATGTGCGGCTGATCATCACAGGTCCATCCGAGCTCCGTAGTTTGCATCTCCCACCACACTGCCACCATTAGTGGTTTGCCAACGCCACACCAACTTCATCTGTGATACCCCCCAGTCAGGAACTCTCATATCTACTAAGATCACCCTGTGCATGGACTTATTGGGGTAAGTGCAACTATCATTAATCCACTAATACTTGGATTCATTTCCAATGTGAATATTAATCCCTCAAGGAGGCTGTTTGCCACTGAATTAATGAAGGGATACATTTTATTTTGCAACCATTAATCCTTATGTAATGCAGCAGAAGTTATATTAGAAATACTAATATGTGTTTTTATACTTTTTTATTGGGATTTTTATTTTTTTGATTATTAGAAAATTATAAATTTATTGTGTTTGTAATGGGTCTTATCCTTCATTCGATCACCATGTTATTAAAATAAATTAATATATATATTTATCTATCAACACAGTGCACTCTCTCAATCATCTGTTATATTTTCTATAGTTTGCCAACTTTTTCTGGGAGCAGCGTACTATTATCAATTGTTCAATTAACAGAGCACTTAATGAATTATAACAAATATTGAGTTAATATTACATTTTTTAGCTTTCCATGGTCTGTTTGTTACAAAGATTTAACTTTATTTTGCGCCTGATCTTTATAATTTATATAAACCTTTACTATGAATATCTGGTGATGCTCTTTGGCCTTTGCAATGCCCCAGCGATCTTCCAGGAGTTTGTGAATGAGATCTTCAGAGATTTGCTATATAATTGGTTAGTGGTGTATTTAGATGATATTCTTATTTTTTCCAAGAATCTAAAGATCAATTGGGAACAAGTCCAAGAAGTCTTAAGATGCCTCCAGGAGGACCATCTTTTCTGTAATTTGGAAAAATGCACTTTTGAGGTGTCCTCTGTTCCCTTCCTCGGCTACATTATCTCTGGACAAGAGATACAAATGGACCCAGCCAAAGTTCAAGCTATCTGTGACTGGACCCTTCCAATCTCCCTATAAGGGATCCAACACTTCTTAGGCTTTGATAACTTTTATAGGAAATTCGTAAAAAATATTTCCACCATAGTCGCTCCAATCACCTTGTTAAACAGAAAGGGAGCTACTCTGTCAGTTTGGCCACCCAAAGCTCTCAAAGCTCTCTCGCTTCTAAAGACAGCCTATTCTTCGTCAACCTGATCTCACGTCCTTTTTTAAAGTTGAGATTGACACATCTGCTATTGAAGTTGGAGCAGTTCTCTCTAAGTTTTTGCAGATAACAGAAGCCACCTGTGTGCATATTTCTCTCCGAGGTTTACCCAGGCTGAACAATATTATCCCAACGGTGAAAAATAACCTTTGGCCATAAAATTGGCATTAATGGAGTGGTGGTACCTATTAGAGGGGGCTCAACACCCAATTTCAATTATCACAGACCACAATAATTTTCTGTATTTTCAATCAGCTCAACCCATGACAAGCCAGATGGGCTTTTTTCCAGGTTTTCCCTCAAACTCTCCTACTGTCCAGGAACATTTAATCCAAGAGCAGATGCACTCTCTTGATCTTTTCAAGCAGATTACTCTTCTGATTCTTCTGAGAAACAATATATCCTTGATACGGCTTCCTTTGCTTCAAGTCATATCGTTCCACCACCACCTTTGGGGAAAAACGTTTTTGGCACTTAAGTTTCATAAAAAACTGCTTATGTGGGCACATCCCGCGTCTTTCATGGGTCATGCAGGCGCGCTTAAGACTCTCAAATTCATGCAGTGATCCTACTGGTGGCTTCATCAGACGAGAGATGTAGTTGAATTTGTAGCAGCCTGTTCTAAGTGTACACAACATAAAAGTCCCCAAACTTCTTCAGGTCTACTTCATCCACTACCAATACCCCAAAAGCCATGGACACACAGACTTTATAACTGATTTCCAAGCCTGCAGGGGATACATTACCATTATTGTGGACAGATTCTCAAAGATGGCTTCTTACGAATCTTCATGGCATCTTCTCAAGACAACTGGTTGGACTATCATTTGCTGAGTTGGCACACAATAATTTATATCATTCCTCAACTGACTCCACTCCTTTCCACATTAATTATGGATATGATCCTCATGTACCCACTTTTTGTTCTCTTCCAGCTTCCGAGGTGCCGGCTGCAGAATCAGTCCTTCAATATTTCTTCAAGATGTGGGGTCAGATCCATAAGACATTTCTTAAAAACTCTCAAAGATATAAGTTTTACGCAGGTCAAAAACGGAGGGCTGTCCCAAGCCTTAATTTGGGAGATCATGTTTGGATATCCACCTGAAATCTCAGATTTAAGATTCATTGGTCCATATACCATTGAGAGAGTATTGAATCCAGTCTGCAACAAAGTTAAATGACTATCACATCTATGGATTCCTAATGCATTTCATATCTCTCTGTTAAAAACCCCTAGTACTGAATTATTTATAGAAAGCTGTTTCTAAACCTCCCAGGGTTCAAGTCGCTCAGAACGAGTAACCCGAGGTCCATACAATCATTGATTCACAAAGAAGATATGGTTGTCTCCAATATCTCAGACTGGAGAGGGTATGGTCCGGAAGAAAGATCTTGGGTGACTGAGGATGCTGAGGATGTCCTCGCTCCAAGACTGATCCGTGCTTTTTATATAAAGAATCCCATTAAGCCACATGGGCGTTCGGAGTCCACCCTAAAAAGGGGGGTATGGTCAGAAACCGGAGGCTTACCTTCATTGAAGGCAGTGGTCTGCTGGTGGGCCAAGTACTCCGGCTGTGGCACTGCAGGGCGGTGGTGGCTTGATATCAGGGTCTGGGTGCGGGGACACAGAGTGTGGGGCCACCATTATTGCTCCGGTGTCAGTAACATAGAAACATAGAAGTTGATGGCAGATAAGAACCACTTGGCCCATCTAGTCTGCCCCTTTTTTAAACATGTTACCTCAAACCATATTTGTCCTTATTTTTTTGTAAGGATATTAATATGCCTATCCCAAGCATGTTTAATTTGCTCTACTGTATTTGCCTCTACCACCTCTGATGGGAGGCTATTCCACGTATCCACTACTGTTTTTGTGAATTAATTATTCCTCAAATTCCCCTGAATCTTCCTTCCTCTAGTGTCAGTGCATGTCCTCGTGTTCTGCTGCTCCTCTTCCTGTGAAGAATGTCTCCCACCTGTACCTTGTTATAACCCTTGATATATTTAAATGTTTCTATCATGTCCCCCCTTTCCCTTCACTGCTCTAAACTATACATATTAAGATATTTTAGTCTTTCCTGGTACGTTTAGTGATGTACTGGTGTGGGCTGGCGCTGGGAGGCCAAAGCCAAGTGCGGCTGACTCCAGGTTTCACATGTGTCGTCTCTACAGGGAGCCGCCATGTTGGAGACCAGATCAGCCCAATAAATATCCCAGGGTGTGCTCAGCCAATTGGTACGGTCTTCTCCCTTTAAAAGATGTCTGATTTTGAGCCTCAGTGCCAGTGCTTCAGGTTACTTGCGG
This sequence comes from Crinia signifera, assembly GCF_055691185.1. Lineage (NCBI taxonomy): Eukaryota > Metazoa > Chordata > Amphibia > Anura > Myobatrachidae > Crinia > Crinia signifera. The sequence continues at coordinate 28,804,509 of NC_139221.1, forward strand.
CGGTAAGGTGCTCCAGCTCTGTGCTCCCAGATTAACCCCTGGTACTCCTGTTCAGCTGTTGCCATCCAGTGGTTTGCTTTGGGTTACAGTGTCAGCTTCCAGTTCATTGGTCACCGCAGTTATAGCTGATCCAATTACCTTGTGTCTTGCTGGTGTGTGCCCAGTCTTGCCATGGAGTATAACCTATGACATGAAACAGTCTTCCACCACTTCAACTTTGTTTGGCTGTTCCTCCCTCAGTTTTAAGCCTCCCACACAGCTGTTTCTGTTTCAGTTAATTACTGTGTTTAAACCTACATATGAAAACTATGATCATGATTACCTTTTTTGTTGTTGTATGATTGGTTAATCATATAACTGACTACTGATTGCTTTTTTCCCATGTATATAACAGGTACATTATGGGAATAAAACACAATTATGGAGACTGCTAAACCCTTAGGGAGTCAGGGAGATTGGAAGTATGGTTCTGACAAGTTTTAATTTTTTTAATTGAACAGCGCTTTTATTGGGACCAGTAAACTCCACTGGGGCAAGGACTGAAGTGAATGGCTATAACTATCAGATATTGGGCGGTATTCAATGAGGCTGATTCGCCATGTTTTTATGGCAAATTTGTGCTGTTTGGCGAATTTCTGACTAAAACGGTGAATCACCCTATTCAATGACCAGATGGCAAATACATTTCAAGGTTTTTTTCGCCATGATTCACCGAGTAGCAATCGCTATCTTTTTATGGTGAAGTGAAATGTGAACTTTTAAAATAAAGTGATTTGTTTTTTACATTTGGTGACAAAAAATCAGGAATTTTATTCTGAGGAGGGGCATGCTATTTTTATTCATGTGCTGTAAGCACATGAATATATATTTAATTTAAAAAAAAAAAAAATAATATTTTTTTTTTTTACACAGACCAGCCAGCAGGGGGCCGGAGCCGAGCTGCTCATTAGATATTCATATATTCACTGCACCCGATCATTACATATGCATGGTCGGGTGTAGTGAATACACCCGGTCCCCTGCTGGCACCCCCGGGGGGCAGCCTGTGCTGACTGGCACCCGGGGAGCCCACCTCCCCCCCCCCCCCCTCCACAAACTTCTGGGGCAGGCAGGGAGACTTCCATCTCCCTGCCTGCCACTGTCCTCAGGCTCAGGAGTTAAAATTCGCCGGTCAGGGGCAGCGAGCCCCTGACTCGTTGAATACTGGAGCCGGCGAGGCTCCGGAACGCGGCGACCAGTGGCGAATGTGCAGCGAATCCTAAACAGGATTTGCTGCACATCGCCAAAATCATCATTGAATACCGCCCATAGTAGGTTGTGGTCAAACTTCAGGAAAACATTACATACATTTTCTCTAGTTTGTAGCATTTTGTTTATACAAGACAAAGGGCCTAATTCAGACCTGTACACTAGGCTGCGTATACTTGCAGCCTACCGAACTTCGCCGGAACACATCCTCTTGCACATCATTCAATGGTTGCAGATCTTTGGAAATAAAAGTCAGTCTGAACTGACTTGTAATAATATTATATAAACACTAGAGGGAGACATTTAATCTAAAATACATCAAATCAATCAGTGAATTATTCAGCACTCAGCGGGGTTTATTTAATAATCTAGGAGTTCTACTAAAAATGGGATGATACTATGGGCAACCAATCAGATTCTAATTTGTATCTTCCAGCAGATGCTAAAGATATACGAATTAGATTCTGATTGGTTGCTAAGGGCAACATCCCATCTTCAATAGCACTCCCATCTCAGTAAATAAACCCCAGTAAATTTTCTACCCAATGTAAGAGACTTCTTAACTACACAACTCAATTTTCATGTGCTAATCTATGAATTAATAAAAAATGAGCTCTAAAACAATGTATGAATCCAGCTGCAGAATATTTAATATGCCTGTGGTGGCCTAGACGACTTGAAGCAAAAACCTAATAAATAACTGGAAATCTCTGCATTGTGTGTTTGGGTATGAATATGACAGGGTTGCCGACTTTCTTATTCTCCTCTGCGGGAGAAGCCCGTAGAGGAGAGTTTCAGTAGCCGATCAGGGGGCGGGGCTTAAGCGTGACATCACTAAGCCCCGCCCCATGCTGGTAAACCAGTGAATTCAGTGATCTCCGTGGAGGGGGCGGGGCTAAAATGACGCGATTGTGTCGTTTTAGCTCAGCCCCCTCCTCTGAGACCCGAGGATTGCGGCATTTTAATGCCACGATCCGGGGGACAGCGGGGGTCCCCCCTGAATCCGGGAGGGTTGCCCACCCTTCCGGGGGGCCGGGAGGGGGACCCGATTTTCGGGAGACTCCCGGAAATTCCGGGAGGGTCGGCAACCCTGGAATATGAGGATAGTACAACTCCAAAAGTGAACCTTGAAAAAGATCACAGTATCGAATCGTGTTGGTTTTTATTGGACTTGCACTAAGGAGGACCACCGGAAGGCTCCGACTTACTCAGGTACTGGTTCAGAACTTTTTAATGGACTAATCTGTATGGTCTGTTTATTTTAAGGTTTTGTTTTTACCATCATCTGGGACCTTGTTTTGCTGAATACCTATGGTGGTCTTTTTGGATTGTTTTTATAAGGATTTATTAAAATATAATTTTACTACTTCACCAATACCCATCTGTGCCATGTTGCTTTAGAAGGTCAAAGAAACCTTGATGAGATTCATTTACTATGCTGAATTGTGAGTTGGGGTACGCCCAAAAAAAAAAAAAAAAACACCAGGGGTGAAATGTAATAGGATGAGAGAATCATAAAGTGAGAGATTTGGTAAGAAATAAAAAAAAAACTGGTGATTTCTTATCAAATCTCTCACTTTCTGATTCTCTCACCCTATTACATTTCACCCTATGGGTGACATTTAATAGGATGAGAGTTTTAGTAACTTTTCAAAATCGCCCATTATCACACTTTTCAGTGGCGTAAGTTTGTCCCTGTTGCCCGGAGGCAAGTTAAATATTGGGGCCCACCCAATAGCTTAATCAGTAAGGTGTATGTCACCAGTAAGGTAATGGGTTCTAATACAGGGTGTGACACTTGCAAAAATGATATTAGGAGGGGGAGTCAGCCACCGAAGTGATTTTGATGGATTTCAATTAACTGATTCAAACTCGTAGGGGTGGAGAGGTGCCCTCTCTGGAGCAGGAGTCCGGCGGCAGATGACTCCATTTCCTCCCAGAGTTACGCCTCTGGCACTTTTTTAAATCCTTTTTTTTGCTGCAAATTCGTTTATTATGAGCTGCGTATTCCAGGCAATAAAAGTGCGGTATGGTGCAATAATGGACGATTTTTAGTCATGAAAATGTGCAAAATTTAGTCAGCCTGATTGGCGTCTGTGGAGATGCATAAGCCAACCGCGCTAGCAGCCTCTGTAGCGCTGGGACAGCGCTACAGAAGCTGCGATCTGCATCGTAGAAAGCCCGCTGTTAGTGCAGGGTGAGCTGGCTCTGGAGGAGGGAGGCCACCGCTGAACCCTGGGTTGGTAAGTATATTGGTGTAAAAGTGAGGTGTGTGTTTGTGTGCAGTGGCGTAACTACGTTTTGGGCGCCCCCCGCCGTTAGGGGGGGGCACCCCCCCCCCCCCGTCGCCGCCCCGCCAAGCACCCCTACCCCGCCGCCCATGCAAACCCCCCCTCAATCCCCCACAGCCTTACCTATCGCGCTTGTCCCGGCAGCTCTGTTCTTCTGCTGAGGACCACCAGAAAATGGCCGCCCCCATACAGCAGACAGTTTCAGAGAACTGTGTGCTATATGGGGGCGGCCATTTTGTGGTGGTCCTCAGCAGAAGAACGGAGCCGCCGGGACCAGCGCTATAGGTAAATCTGCGGGGGATTGAGGGGGGGTTTAACTATAGCACCGCAGCCCCCGGCGCCCCCACATGCACAGCGCCCCCCCGCGGTGGCGGGGGCTGCGGTGCTATAGTTACGTAGCTGTTTGTGTGTGTAATAAAGTTCTACCTTTCTCTGTTCTGGGTAGGTTATTGTTTGCTGGGGTCCGTGGCCAGGTTTGCACCTTCATGCAGCAGTATACAGGCACGTCTGGTTTGGTTTGTACAGTATTTAGAATCACAGGATAGATCACACAGATGCATTCTTACTACAGAAGCCAATGTAAGCATCATGGGGTGATTCAGACCTGATTGTATTATCCTCCATGCGGCCGCGTGTGAGTGTATACACATCCCCTCGCATGCTAGTGCGGGGATTTGGTTGGGGGGTGTACTTTCGGTGGGGAGGGGTTTACCTGCTGCCAGTGAATATACGCAGCTTATCGTGCTGGTCTGAATCGGGCCCTGTGTGCTGTCTTCTATATATTGTAATGTGACTTTACCATACTGTAATGCATTCCCTCACTACACATGCCATAGTACTTATATCTCACCCAGTCATGTATAATACATGAAGGCATGGCGTTGGACTCCTATCCCATTCCTTACATAACAGATGACCAGAGAGAAGCTTAGTAACGGCATATATATGGCATGCTGCCTCTTACAGCCCTTGCTGACATACTCCATTATTGGCAACATAACAAGGCGTTTGTGGGATGCTGCGTTATCTGAGGGATCAGCCTGTCCTCTGCGGAATGCTGGCTTCATTCCTGGGGTTCGAGCTCATCCCTGTATAATTCAGTCCTAATTTCTGTACTGTTATGTAAGTTACTAAAGAACCTATTGGGCGGCCGGATCATGGAGGTTATTCTGATCGGAGCGGCCAAACGTGCGTACGTTCACTATTAACGTACGCTCTCCGTACGCGGCCGTTGGGGTTAAGTCCACCCACAACTCAGCCGCATACGTACGGCCAGAAACAACGTCGAAGGGGAGTGGCGTACAATTGAGCGTACGCCAACGTACACGGACGGACCAGCCCTTACACTCTGACAACTGGCGTACAACAGAGCGTACGCCACCGTTTACGGACGTCTCTCGTCCGTCTTCCCACCGACTTCTTGCGGCTATCTGAGCGTACGCCAGCTTGCACGGACGGGTCCATATTGTTTTCAATAGAAAACTCAGCTTATGTCACCGCTCGTGAGAGTGAGCGTACGTCCGTGCACGCTGGCATACCCTTCACATATATGGACCTGCAAATCTTGCCTTTCAACTACAATTCTGACAATTAATTAATTATTCTAATTGTTATTCAATTATTGTTTTCTATTAACTCAATTGAAGATTGTGTGCAAAATAGTGGGCATGGGCTTAAAACATTGCTGAAACATACTTTGTAGGTGTTAGATGTGGTTTATGTTATTGTATCATAAATACAAAACCTATGTTTGTATTAGAGTGAACACGTTGACACATGTCGACTTGTGTAGATTGAGTGTGCTACTGTGTAAAGTCTATGAAAGCACGTAGTGAATGTGTATAACTGTTTAACAAATACCTACCTTAGCATATATAAGCAGGTCTTAAAAAGATTCTTACCTTAAATTAAACAAACCTTTAAATGTAGAGAAGTATCTCTTATATATTTAGCCAGATCTGTCAGTCAAAGCAGTGTGGCAAACGGTGGGCGGGGTTTCACGGGTGATTGACAGGCCCATCCACCGTCAGCCACACTGCAAAAGCAAGGCACTTCCTTCTACATGCTCTCCACAAGCACACACCCCTCCTCGCCCACCACTCCCCATGCCTGCCCACTAACTCCACCCCACGGCTGCTCACCACCCACAACCCCACCCCCAAACCCCCTCATCCCCTGGCCGCCCATAGGCCATCTCCACATCTACACCGCGCGCCCAGCCCCCCCTCATACACACTCTTACTTTGGCACCGCCCCGCCGGACATTTCGCCCGCCCCCCTTCTGCCTCAGACCTGACAGCGGTCCCCGGCTACGGCAGCAAAAAAAAACACATTTAGCCCGCCCCCCCGACACATCGCCCGCCCCCCTTCTGCGTCCATCTGGGCCGTATGTATTGTCGTGTCCTGGGCCTGACTGTGTGCCGGGTTGTGCAGGAGACGGACAGTAGAACTTGGCTGTCAGGATGCGTGCGGCTGCTGGTGCCAGCGCTTAAAGTCTCCGGGAGCAGCAGCTAAAGCCTGCGCGCCTCCTGACAGCCGAGCTCTGCTGCCAGTCTCCTGCACAACCCGCCCGCCATGCACACAAAGCCTCAGAGTCCTGACTGGTGAGCTTTATTGCCGGTCTCCCGCATGATCAACCAGGCCGGTGGGGGAAGGGGGGTCCAAAGGGGACAGTTTAGCCGCTCACCTCCACCGCTCAGCCGTCAGCCCAGTGCTCAGCCCCCTCTCGCTCAGGTCTCCGGACACACTGCTCACAGCTGGCTGCGGGGGGGAGGCAGGCACAGAGAACGCTTCATGCCCGGCTGCTCTTCACTATAGCACCCTAAGCGTCAGCCCAGTGCTCAGCCCCCTCTCGCTCAGGTCTCCGGCCACACTGCTCACAGCTGGCTGCGGGGGGGAGGCAGGCACAGAGAACGCTTCATGCCCGGCTGCTCTTCACTATAGCACCCTAAGCGTCAGCCCAGTGCTCAGCCCCCTCTCGCTCAGGTCTCCGGCCACACTGCTCACAGCTGGCTGCGGGAGGGAGGCAGGCACAGAGAACGCTTCATGCCCGGCTGCTCTTCACTATAGCACCCTAAGCTCCTTTTATTGACAGGTGCCCTTTTGTGTGTCGCTGCTGGCAGGCTGAGCCAGCTGTCCTCAGGGAGCAGCCTGCCTCAATAAACTAGGGAAAAGGTAACTTTGTGTATGCTGAGGGGTGACAGTGCATGTATGTATGTATAAGAGCGTCAGTGCATGTATGTATGTATGAATAAGAGCGTCAGTGCATGTATGTATGAATGACAGCGTCAGTGCATGTATGTATGTATAAGAGCGTCAGTGCATGTATGTATGAATGACAGCGTCAGTGCATGTATGTATATATAAGAGCATCAGTGTATGTATGTATTTATGTATGTATGTATAAGAGCGTCAGTGCATGTATGTATGAATGACAGCGTCAGTGCATGTATGTATGTATAAGTGTCAGTGCATGTATGTATGTATGTATAAGAGCGTCAGTGCATGTATGTATGAATGAGAGCGTCAGTGCATGTATGTATGAATGAGAGCGTCAGTGCATGTATGTATATATAAGAGCGTCAGTGCATGTATGTATATATAAGAGCGTCAGTGCATGTATGTATATATAAGAGCGTCAGTGTATGTATGTATGAATGAGAGCGTCAGTGCATGTATGTATGTATGAATGAGAGCATCAGTGCATGCATGTTTGAATGAGAGCATCAGTGCATGTATGTATGAATGAGAGCGTCAGTGCATGTATGTATGAATGAGAGCGTCAGTGCATGTATGTATATATAAGAGCGTCAGTGCATGTATGTATGCATGAGAGCGTCAGTGCATGTATGTATATATAAGAGCGTCAGTGCATGTATGTATGTATGCATGAGAGCGTCAGTGCATGTATGTATATATAAGAGCGTCAGTGCATGTATGTATGAATGAGAGCGTCAGTGCATGTATGTATGTATGAATGAGAGCATCAGTGCATGTATGTATGAATGAGAGCGTCAGTGCATGTATGTATGAATGAGAGCGTCAGTGCATGTATGTATGCATGAGAGCGTCAGTGCATGTATGTATGAATGAGAGCGTCAGTGAATGTATGTATGAATGAGAGCGTCAGTGCATGTATGAATGAGAGCATCAGTGTATGTATGTATGAATGAGAGTGTCAGTGTATGTATGAATGCATGAGAGTGTCAGTGCATGTATGTATGAATGAGAGCGTCAGTGAATGTATGTATGAATGAGAGCGTCAGTGCATGTATGAATGAGAGCATCAGTGTATGTATGTATGAATGAGAGTGTCAGTGTATATATCTATGTATAAGAGCATGTATGTTTGCATGAATAAGAGTGTCAGTGTATGTATGAATGAATAAATTACACTATATCTCACACTCACATATATTTCGACTTCTAATGGGGCGAAGCCCCTCACAACGGTGTGAAGAGCGCCCGGAGGGCGCGATGAATCACCTAGTAGAAAGATAAGCTTCCAATGTGTTTGAGTGCTGTGTGTGGCTTGCAGGTAGTGAAATCATGGTTTGGACTTAATAGACTGCAGCATTGGTTATTACATTCAGGTGTATGTGTTTGAGTAGTAATCAGCGTAAATTAGCAAACCCAGGCGCACGCTGGCATGCGGTATCTGTAGGGGTGGTCTGAGGTGGCGGTTGGCGGCCGCCTGTTTTGTGTCTGAAATGAACGGTGCTTTAGGCGATCGTGCGGTAGTAGCACCATTCATTTTTGGTGCACACCCCCGTGTACTCCCATATTTACGCCCATTTTCCCTCATTATTTCGGCCGCTCCCCTCAACACGCCCCTATGCCACCCCCAATGCCCGTACTCTCGCGTACAGGTTTTTTCGCACGGAGAGACCCGTCCGTAAGCGTTGTGGAGTGTTCGCGCCTGCGCATTGGCATTTGTACGCATGCGCAGATCATGAAAAACCCTGGAACGTACGCGTACGGCCCGGCCGCACCAACCAGAATAAGGCCCCATGTATCAAAGTCGTCGCAGTTTGTGGCAGCTGATGACTAGCGGAGCAATACAGTATTGCTCTTGGGCAGCGAGTGTCTGAAAAGCAACTGTCCCCGCGATTAGTAGACTGCCCAGCACAGTAAACCAAATGTGCACAGCTACAGTGTATGGAGTCTGAAGAGGGATCTGCTCATATCCCTCTCCGCAACCCTGTACCTCTGTTCCGGCAGAGAGGGCAGCACCTAATTATATTGCAAACAGGGCAGCACCCCTTTATATGGGAGACAGACAGAAACCCAATTATATAGCAGAGAGGACAGCACCCAATTGTATGGCAGACAGGCAGCACCACTGTATATGACATACAGGCAGTACCCCTGTATATGGCAGAAAGGAAGTCAGGCAGCATCCCTGTATATGGCAGACAGTCAGCACCCCTGTATATGGCAGACAGGGAGCACCCTTGTATATGGCACACAGGCAGCATCCCTGTATATGGCAGACAGTCAGCACCCCTGTATATGGCAGACAGGGAGCACCCTTGTATATGGCACACAGGCAGCATCCCTGTATATGGCAGACAGGCAGCACCCCTGTATATGACACACAGGCAGCACCCCTGTATATGGCAGACAGGGAGCACCCTAGTATATGGCACACAGGCAGCACCCTGTATATGGCAGACAGGCAGCACCCCTTTATATGGAAGACAGGCAGCACCCCTGTATATGGCAGATAGGCAGCACCCCTGTATATGGCAGACAGGCAGCACCCCTGTATATGGCAGACAGGCTCCACCCCTGTATATGGCAGACAGGCAGCACTCCTGTATATGGCAGACAGGCAGCACCCCTGCATATGGCAGACAGGCAGCACCCCTTTATATGTCAGACAGGCTGCACCCCTGTATATGACAGACAGGCAGCTCTCCTGTATATGGCAGACAGGCAGCACCCCTGTATATGGCAGACAGGCTGCACCCCTGTATATGGCAGATAGGCAGCACCCCCAGTGGTGCAAGTCAGGGTGTGGTCATGGGCATGGTCATATGACACGGGGGGGGAGTGGCTACATGACAAAACTTTACAAAACAATGACATTTCTGTTTGGGCTTGTGCATTGTATCCTTCACACATATACAGTTCCCCGTATGTGTGCCATGCGGAATCCCCTAATTACCACGTGGAATGATCCCAGCGTGTCCTGTTAGAATGTGGAATCTCTTAGGGTCCTCTGTGGAACTACAGATCCCAGCATGTCCTGTCAGGATGTGGAATCTCCTAGGGGAATGAGAGAGGGAAGCAGACAGTGAGAGGTGCAGGGGATGAGAAAGAAGCAGACATTGAGAGGTGCAGGGGATGAGAGAGAAGCAGGCAGTGAGGGGTGCAGGGGATGAGAGAGAAGCAGGCAGTGAGGGGTGCAGGGGATGAGAGAGAAGCAGGCAGTGAGGGGTGCAGGGGATGAGAGAGAAGCAGGCAGTGAGGGGTGCAGGGGATGAGAGAGAAGCAGGCAGTGAGGGGTGCAAGGGATGAGAGAGAAGCAGGCAGTGAGGGGTGCAGAGGGATATGTAAAGGAGAGTCACAGAAGTGAACCTATGGAGGCAGGGTCGCCATCAGGGGGGTGCTGCGGGTACAGCTGTCCCAGGCCAAGCCTCTCTGAGAGAGAAGGTAGGGCCTAGGCCACTCATTTTACCCACTGCCCCCCTGCCCCCATGACTGCCTCTGCTGTGCTGCCTGTGCTTAGTGCGCTGAACTAAGCCCTGCTCCCAGAACACAGGCTTCTTCACCTTCAGGTGCCAGCAGCCAGTTAAGATGCGGCACTGGCTGGTGAGCCAATCAGAGCTCGCGTACCGGCAGCCGCTCAGATTGGCTAATGGTACACGAGCTCTGATTCACTCACATTTTAATTGGCTGTCAGCGTTTGTTCAGCGCACAGAGGAAGTGGGGTGGGGGTGCAAGAGCCAGGCGGTAAGTGAACTGAGGGGGGCGGACTAGAAATCAGTCCCGGGCCTCAAAATTCCTAGTGGCAGCCATGTATGGAGGGGACAGCATGTGGGGTGTAAGAGGGTTACCTAGAATAAAGCGAGGGTTGATTCAAATTTTCATGCCACCACTACTAAAGTCCCACTTCAAGCACAGGATCTAGTGGGTCTATGCCCTTTAAAAGGTTGATTAGCTACGGAAGTGTGATAGCCATTAGCAATGCTTGACAACCATTGAAATGAGTAGCTGTTAAAAAGTAGACAATAACATTTTAGTGAATGTGGCCCACAACGTCAACTGATAGTCATCATGTTGAATATGAAATCAGCTAACGGAGCAGGATTGTGCAGCTCTGCCATCTAGTGGTAGGTTCATAAACCTAAAATGTTTTTTTTGTACAGCACCTGATTTTATCAATGTGAATAATCTGTGAACTCATAGTTTTTTACAACTAATAATTAACAGATTATTAATTATGAAATCTTTAGTGATCTGCAGAATATTTCAGTGTTTCAGCTTCACCATGTTTTACATTAATATATATGTTGTTTCTTACATACTGAAATCCAACCTGAAAATGGTTTTATGCTGACTTCTATGTATATACATTTCTGCAATGCTTATAGGAAGTTACAGTCAAACAGAAAATTAAAACAAATGTATGATATATATGTTTCAGTAATTATACACTATATAATGCATCAGTAAGGAGTCAATGAGCATATCAAGGATGAAGGCTGCATCCCATATATCTCTCCCAATCTTATTTATTTATTATTTATGAACAGTTTCTTATATAGTGCAGCGTATTCTGTTGCACTTTACAATAGGAGATAGTGATAAAACAAACTGGGTATTTACAGACAGTCAAAGGTGTGAGGGCCCTGCTCGCAAGCTTACAACCAATCTTCATCACATCTCCCCCTCTTAATCCCATCCATTTCTCCAACTTCTTCTCTCCTCTTCATCCCATTTATCTCCCTCTTATTCCCATTCCTCTCTCCATCTTCATCCCATCTCTCTCTCTCTCTCTCTCTTTCCCCTCTTCTCACCATCCCTCTGTCTCTCTTTATCCCACCCCTCTCCCCCCTCTTCTTCTCATTCCTGCCCCCTCTTCATACCATCTCTCTCTCTCCCCTCTTCTTCCCATTCCTGTCCCCCTCTTCATCCCATCCAGTGCTGCTGACCAGAGGTGGATACTGCCACTCATTATCCATCTACTAATCGTTCTGTGGTGGGAAAGTACCCCACACATTAAAACGATGAGTTGCATTCTGCAGGAGACTTTCTGAAATAGCAGAAGTCTCCCTCTCTCCCTCATTAGTCTAGCAATCTCCCTCATGTCACCTAGCCCACATTACACAGGCCCTTATTCTGGTTGGTGCGGTAATATCCGCGTGCGTTCGTGCCGCCGATGTTTTGTGTCTGTGCATGTGCAGAGGCGTCTCTGCGCATGTGCGAGCCCCCCGGTCAAATCCCGCATGAAATGTCAACACTCCGAACAGGGGGTGGAGAGGGGCGTGAAGGGCTATTTGGGCTCATTACCATATGCATACGCCCCGCGTTTCATGGGCGTTCCCATGCAAACGCTGGGCGTACGTATGGTAATGCAGTCGTGACGCACGTGTAGGGGGCGGACATATGACATCGCCGGATGTCAGCTGCCCGCCCAGATCCCTGCTTTTGCACGGAAAAATGTCCGTGTGGTCTGAGGTTGCGGGAGCTGGTGGAGCACTCGGTCCTGCATTCCAACGAATGATGGGGGAGGTTCCCTGAGATGGAGGAGGCGTATTCCATGAAAAATACACGTGCGGTCCGTTCGGCCAGCTTCTTACCGCATACGGACGGAGTTGGCGATCTGTATGGAAGGCGGGGTTTCGCACGCACGGTCCTGGCCGCATATTCGGATCCGGCCGCACCGATCAGAATAAGGCCCACAGTTACATTTTTGGGGGAAAAGGAATGAGAGATAGATACATTTACATTGAATCCTCAGCGCCATTTCCCAGCACTTTACCAAGTATAGTAGCTCTTACTAACTGCTTTGGGGCTCATCTACATTTGTATATAAGTCATTTTGAAAGACACACCCACGCTTCTAGGTGCCACGTTCACAATCTCTCCATATATGGAACTAGACATGCCCGTTGGATGAAGCATGACACGCCTCCTCAATAGGGGAACCTTGCAAAATTTTATTACCAGCTATAATCTCCCTAATACTAGTTTTCAAAAGTAGGCAAGTATGATACAAATTGTTATGCCATTTATGGCATTCAGTGCTTGTTCAGAATATCTCCCTGTTTGCGAAGAACTACGTACAATGATGGCTATTTAGAGAATTTGGAAATGTTATTGAACAAATCGCATCAGCTGTATTGCGCATGCATGTACGCAATTTGTGATAACATTTCCGGTCGCACAGTATTTGTTGCTTGATTGACAGGAAGCCAGCATTTCTGGGCAGAAATCTGGGTGTGTTTCTGGGTGTGTTTGAAAAAATGCAGTAGTTCCCAGGTGTTTCTTGGGTGATCACTGCCCTTTACATTACAGCCAAGACACAAGGTTGCCAATGTATTGTCTAGGTTCATGCTGTAGCGAATAATGTTACTACCTACGTATATCCTTGTGACAAACCTGTGCTACACTGATACATTGGCAGGTATTCAATGCCGGTGCGAGCGGCCGGCGAGGGGGTTAAACTGCGAGGATCACAGAAAACCAGTGATCCTCGCAGTTTAACCCCCGCGCCGGCCGCTCACACTATGCAACGTACCGGGGGAATCCTCGCAGTCACAGAACGGCGAGGATTCTACTAAACTGCGAGAGCCGCGGCTAGTGCAGCAAACTCGCTGTAATTAGCCTCGATTCTCGCAGTTTTTGGAGGCACATTCGCAAATTCCCCCTCGCTCAAAAAACGGAGCGAGGGGGAATTTGCGTATGAGGGGGGTCAGTTGAATACTGACAAGGTGAGCGGTGACTGCGAGCAAAAAGTCCTGCTCGCAGTCACCGCTCGCCCACGGCATTGAATATATGCCATAGTATTTCATATACAGCATTCATATCACTGATAGGGCACACTGGGAAGCACCCCTACACTGATAGGGCACACTGGGAAGCACCTCTACACTGATAGGGCACATTGGGCAGCATTCCTGGACTAATTTGGCACATTGGGCATCACCCCTGGAATTATACGGCACACTTAGCAGCACCCCTGGAATTTTATGGCACACTTAGCAGCACCAGTGGAATTATACGGTATGCCACAAAAGGCAGCACCCCTGGAATTATACAGCACACATGGCAGCACCCCTGGAATTATACAGCACACATGGAAGCATCCCAGGAATTATGTTGCACATTTAGAAGCACCCATGCAGTAATTTAAAAAAAAAAAAGGCAGCACTCCTAATTGATGGGGTACATTGGGCAGCACCCCTGCACTGATAGGGCTCACTAGACAGCACCTCTGGACTGATAGTGCACACTGGCAGCACCCCTGGACTGATAATGCACACTGGCAGCACCCCTGGACTGATATGGCACACACACAGTGGTGTAGCTAGGTGCCACGGTGCCCGGAGCAAGGAAAAGGGGGTGCGACCTATCATTATACCACACACCGTAATGCCCATTGCACATTTTAGCCAACTCTGTAATACCCATTACACGTAAAGCCACATGCCTTAATGCCAATTACACATAAGGCCACACATGATGCCCATTACATACTATATAACAAACCGTAATGCCCATTACTTACTATATAACAAACCGTAATGTCCATTACACATCTGACATATAAGTGCTACTTACCTACATGCTCATTGCTAGGAACTTCATGCTCTATGCCAGGGGCTTCATGATCAATGCCAAGGGGCTTCATGCTCGATGCCAAGGGGGACTGAAATAGCTCGTTGCCAAGGGGGACTAATCTTGCTCGTTGCCAAGGGGGAATATTATTGGTCGTTGCCAAAGGGGAATATTATTGCTAGTTGCCAAGGAGTACTAATCTTGCTTGTTGCCAATGGGGAATATTATTGGTCGTTGCCAAGGGGGAATATTATTGCTCATTGCCAAGGGGGAATATTATTGCTCGTTGCCAAGGGGGACTAATATTGGTCATCGCCATGGGGGAATATTATTGCTAGTTGCCAAGGGGGGCTATAATTGCTCGTTGCCAAGGGGGACTAATCTTGCTCGTTGCCAAGGGGGACTCCCTCCCCCCCGCCCGCTCCCTGCTCTGCCTTGCTGAGCTGCCCGCAGCTATTTTCACTTAAGTCTGCCACTGGACTGCTAGCCAATAGGTGCTTGCGGTTCAGCAGCCATCAATGCTGCTTCTGATTGGCTGATGGACAGCAAGCGCCTTATGGCTAGCGGTCCAGCGGCAGAGTTAATAGAGGCAGACAGGGCTCAGCGAAGCCGGGCAGAGCAGGGAGCAGGCGGGGGAGGGAGCTGGGGAGCGGGCTGCATGGCTCCGGTGCCCTTTGATGTCTCGGCGCCCTGAGCTCGTGCTCTGCTGGCTCCGCCCTCCCTATGCCTCTGGGCACACATGGCAGCAACCCTGGATGATATTGCATACATGGCAGAATCATAGGAATTATACGGCATACATGCAGCAGCTCCTTTTGTAGTACCCCATAGTAGTCCCCCATAGCCCAAGGTTCAAACTCTCGCTGAGCCGACCTCAGATCAGGTAAGTACAGGGGGTTTGGTTCTCTAGGAACTGAACACACTCCTCTCTAGTTCTCTACTTAGTACTTTATCTCTCCACTCCAAGGCTTAGTACATATGCTCTATTGTCCCTTTAATAATCAATTTTTCTCAAAACAGGGCAACAGAAAGAAATAACATTATCCTGCGTAATTGGAAGCAACTCCCATTATCTACTCTCTTTCTATAAACTTCAAACATAAATCATTTATTGAAGAGGTGTATATTATAAACGCAATACAACAACATTACAATGACATCCAATGGGGTTATTTTAGTTCACTCGCAAAGGCACAAACACTAATGGGCAAAACCATATGCACTGCAGGTGGGGCAGATGTAACATGTGCAGAGAGAGTTAGAGTTGGGTGTTTTAATGTTTCTGTGCAGGGTAAATACTGAATACCTCCCAACAGTACCGATTTTAGCGGGACAGTCCCGATTATCAGGGCCTGTCCCGCTGTCCATCCCGCGGTCGGCAGTGTCCCGCTGTGAGGGGGGGCTGTTGGGAGTCCCCCGTCGGCTGCTAAGCAGCGGGGAATAAACGCTGTGCGCATGCACACAGTGTCTATTCCCGTGGCCAGGGGGCATGGCTAGAGGCTCACAGAGCCTCTGGGTCATGCCCCCTAGCGGCAAAATGGGGGCGTGGCCTCGCGGGGGAGCCGCGAGTATAGACCACAAAATAAAACATAAAAATAAAAAATTGTACGAAAATAAGTATAGGGGTCAAGGTTGCAACCTATTATTCCTGCATAGTGGAAGGAAAGGAGAAGTCTCCGTTATATAAGTGGTCTCCAAGAAGGATATGTTATATTATTTATACATCTCTGTTTCACCATAACACTGGTTATAATGTATGTTACTTGTGGAGTATCACGGCTCCCATCGTATGGCATCGTATGCCATATGTAGTGGCATACGATGGCATACGATGGTATACGATTCGATGCGATTTTTATCGATTTTTGAGCATTTTTGGTCAAAAATCGTGTGCGATCGCATCGGATGCCATACGATGCCATACGATGGCATACGATGCGATGGCATACGTTTTTGATCTTAAATGCATCCAAATGCATTAAAATGAGTATGAAACATGTTAATTGGCCCCCATCTGCCATTTTTCACTGTGTACCACCCCCAATATCAACGCCAACCCGAAGCGTGGCGAGCGCAGCGAGCCCGCGAGGGGCGGCGGTACCCGTCCTAAGACCTTTTCATACCCCCACTATCCACGCCGGCGTGGAGTTGAGAATAGAAAGTGTGGCGAGCGCAGCGAGCCACCGAGCCCGCCGCGAGGGGACGCGGATACCTGTGAAGCCCGCGAGGGGACGCGTATAGCTGTGAAGGTATCCGCGTCCCCTCGCGGGGCTCGCTGCGCTCGCCACGCTTCGGGCTAGGTGGCTCGCTGCGCTCGCCACACTTTCTATTCTCAACTCCACGCCGACGTGGATAGTGGGGGTATGAAAAGGTCGTAGGACGCGTACCGCTGCGCTCGCCACGCTTCGGGTTGACGTTGATAGTGGGGGTGGTACACTATGAAAAATGTCATTTGGGGGCATTTCACATGTTAACTACACATTTCAATGCATTTTGATGCATTTCAGTGCAAAATCAGGTGCGATCGCATCGCATGCGATTTGATCGTATGCGATGCGATTTTTTATCATACGATCAGCATACGATCAAGGTCGTGGGAGCCGTGATACTCCACAAGTACCTAATGTATTCCTGTGCTAACAGCCAGTGCGCCAGTCTTTTATTGCAGACTGTTAATTAGCCCGTCCCTGTAAAGTGCATGTAAAGGATTTCACATGTCGTCTCCTGGAAAGAACAGGCTACATGACAGCGGGAATGTTTCCTCCTGGCAGCAGAAGCTGCTGTCGCTCCATCAAAGGATTCCATTATAGTCTAGAACATTTTCCACTGTACGGCGCAAACTTCCATCTGTTTCCTCACAGCCAATAATGTATCATCTTTGTCAATAACTTCAGCTGCTGTCTACTTCAAGGCAAAGTGGCTGTAATACTACAGTTGGCACAGACAGTAAAGACCACGAAAAACGTGCGTCAATTTATTTTCATGACGACCTTTTGCCCCATGACCTTTTTCAGGTGTCATCCTTTTGACTGTCCACCAATTGTGGTTGACCTTTTTATTGTCGACCTAGACACTGTCGAGTTAATGAGCCATACCCACGTTTGTCTCAAATCATTTGCATATTGATTGCTTTATAACCACTGTAGAGGTTTACAGATCACTGTAACCGTTATTTTTGGATGTTACTGGAACCATAAGTCCCAACGCTATAGTTAATCCATCTCACAGCATGGAGCGAGATAAAGTGAAGAGAGATAAAGTACTAGTCAATCAGATTCTAACAGGGACACGGATCCCTCCCATCATGCCCCACAGCCACCGACATCATTCTGATCATGCACAGACATGGAACACTGGAACACAGACACTCAGATTTTATGGGAAGAGCTGCCCTTTGAGTTGCTTATTGCATACTGTATGTTAGTACATATGCGATGAGCATTGTC
This sequence comes from Crinia signifera, assembly GCF_055691185.1. Classification (NCBI taxonomy): domain Eukaryota; kingdom Metazoa; phylum Chordata; class Amphibia; order Anura; family Myobatrachidae; genus Crinia; species Crinia signifera. The sequence goes on from NC_139221.1 coordinate 28,822,282, forward strand.
GCAATGGGCAGTGGGATTAGGGTGGCCAATTCTGGGATCGGGGTCGGTAGGATCCCGGGATTTGGTCCCAAAATGGCTCCATCTGTATTTCATAAAAATAGTTTATTCACAGACAATTTGTTCCTGCACTTTAGAGGTCATTCTGGTTTGCGAACGAACCTCTGTTTGTGCGATGAGGATCCCGCACAAATTATGGGGAGAGAAGGGTTTAACAGTGGTGTGACCACGCCCCTCTCCCGAATGCATCCCCCCTCCTATTTTAGGGGCCGTCCGACTTGTCGGCAACCCTGGACGGAGCTGCACAATCCTAGCTACAGTTATGTACTCTGCAGCCACATTAAAGTGTTATTTTTGCTTTATATTATGAAGGAGATGAGCAAATAAGAGGTTATTAGTTACCTGTAATATTTTCTCACTATAGGATTAGGGCTTTTCTGCAGACAGGACTCATAACTGTCCTCAGTGTATAAATGGGAAATTTCCATTCCTAAATCTTACACTGACAGCTTCGGATAAATAGGAGGGTAGTTAAATGTCAAATATGTCACAGTGGAATGTGCCTTCAGCCAGTGTCAGGCAGGACTGTCCGGGTCGCTATAAAGCTTCATGTATCACTTTATAAAAATAGCCCGCAGTGCATCTTCCATGTATATGCCTGCTCCCACAGCACCAATCATATGTGTGTAATAGGAAGGGATAGCAATCAACCACCAATGATTCAAAATCAGTGATGGTTTATGGCTGATGCACCCCTGGAACCGGAGATGGCGCTGAAGAGGATCCCGGAGGCCTCCGTGGAAGCCGGGGGGACACCGTGGACATCGGGGGACCACCAGGGGACCAGGTAAGTATGAAAAAAATTAAATAATCCCAAAAAATCCCTGATCCAAAATGCTTGTGGTCCCGAGCATTTCGGATAAGGGATACTCAACCTGTACAGTAAATAATGATAGTGTATGCATTGTACCAGATTATAGAAAATACGATACTTGTGTATTATCACGGCGCCCATCGCATCGCAGACCAGAAGGCCTGCGATGCGATGTTCCACGATGTCCCCCGATGTCATACAATGTTAAAATTGTATATGGCATACAATGCCATACAATGCGATGCGATTATAAATTGTATAAGCACCCTAATGGGGGCTTACAATGTTAAATGGACCCCCACGCCACCCCCACTATGAATGTGAACCCAAAGCGTGGCGAGCGCAGCGAGCCCGCGAGGGGCGGCGGTACGCATCCTCTGACCTTTTCATACCCCCACTCAGTGGCGGAACTACCGAGGGTGCAGGGGGTGCAGCTGCTATGGGGCCCGGTGGCTGGGGGGGCCCGATGGACAGCTAGCACTCCCCTGCACTGTGCTAAGATATTTTATTATTTTTTGAGGGACCCGTGGCAGCCGCAACTGCCTGTGTGAAGCTGCTAGCTGGAGGGAAACAAGTAATAAGCTGAGCAGGGGGCGGGACACAAGTCCGGAAGAAACTGTGTGGGAGAGATTGTCTGCTGCCTACTGCCTGGATCTGGCACGCTGACGCAGGCAGTGAGGACTGACAGCGCGGGGCGGCAGAGGGAGGAATCCTGCCTGGTAGTGAAGTATGGTGGTCAGTGGCTGTGTTTAGAGACGCACAGCCGCTCACCACAGCCACCACCTCCCCAGCCTCACGCTGCCGCCGATACTCTCCCCACCGCTTACACCCTCTGCGGTCCCCGGCAAAACTCTCCGTGCCCCCCACCAGTGAAACAAACTAAGTATAGTGACAGCACAGCAGCATTTGAAATCTGCCGCTGTCCGTGAACTAATCACTGCTCACGGATCAGCAGTCTGATTGGCTGCTGATCCGTGAGCTGTGATTTACTTCAGGAGAGCGGCAAATTCAAAATGCCGCAGCGCTGCTTGAGGCTAGAGTACTAGGGGGGAGTAGCAGCCCCCCCCCCCATGCCCAGCAGTAGGGTGACGGTGCACAGTTCTCTCATACTCCAGCACCTGTGATGCAGAGAGGAGCAGCATGGGACGGAATAAGAAAGAATATTGGTAAGTTTGTAATTGTCGCGTAATGTGTATTGGGCTTTGCGGTGCGTTGTGTAATGTGTAATGGACCTTGTGGTGTGTCGCGTAATGTGTATTGGGCTTTGCAGTGCGTCGCGTAATGTGTATTGGGCTTTGCGGTGTGACGCGTAATGTGTATTGGGCTTTGCGGTGTGTCGCATAATGTGTATTGGGCTTTGCGGTGTGTCGCGTAATAGGCTTTGCGGTGTGTCGCATAATGTGTATTGGGCTTTGCGGTGTGTCGCATAATGTGTATTGGGCTTTGCGGTGTGTCGCATAATGTGTATTCGGCTTTGCGGTGTGTTGCGTAATGTGTATTGGGCATTGCGGTGTGTCGCATAATGTGTATTGGGCTTTGCGGTGTGTCGCGTAATAGGCTTTGCGGTGTGTCGCATAATGTGTATTGGGCTTTGCGGTGTGTCGCATAATGTGTATTCGGCTTTGCGGTGTGTTGCGTAATGTGTATTGGGCTTTGCGGTGTGTCGCATAATGTGTATTGGGCTTTGTGGTGTGTCGTATAATGTGTATTGGGCTTTGTGGTGTGTCGTATAATGTGTATTGGGCTTTGCGGTGTGTCGCATAATGTGTATTGGGCTTTGTGGTGTGTCGTATAATGTGTATTGGGCTTTGCGGTGTGTCGCATAATGTGTATTGGGCATTGCGGTGTGTCGCGTAATGTGTATTGGGCTTTGCGGTGTGTCCCATAATGTGTATTGGGCTTTGCGGTGTGTCGCGTAATGTGTATTGGGCTTTGCGGTGTGTCGCGTAATGTGTATTGGGCTTTGCGGTGTGTCCCATAATGTGTATTGGGCTTTGCGGTGTGTCGCGTAATGTGTAATGGGCTTTGCGGTGTGTCGTGTAATGTGTAATAGGCTTTGCGGTGTGTCGCATAATGTGTATTGGGCTTTGCGGTGTGTCGCATAATGTGTATTGGGCTTTGCGGTGTGTCGCGTAATGTGTAACGGGCTTTGCGGTGTGTCCCATAATGTGTATTGGGCTTTGCGGTGTGTCGCATAATGTGTATTGGGCTTTGCGGTGTGTCCCATAATGTGTAATGGGCTTTGCGGTGTGTCCCATAATGTGTAATGGGCTTTGCGGTGTGTCCCATAATGTGTATTGGGCTTTGCGGTGTGTCCCATAATGTGTATTGGGCTTTGCGGTGTGTCGCGTAATGTGTAACGGGCTTTGCGGTGTGTCGCATAATGTGTATTGGGCTTTGCGGTGTGTCCCATAATGTGTAATGGGCATTGCGGTGTGTCGCGTAATGTGTATTGGGCTTTGCGGTGTGTCGCGTAATGGGCTTTGCGGTGTGTCGCATAATGTGTATTGGGCTTTGCGGTGTGTCGCGTAATGGGCATTGCGGTGTGTCGCGTAATGTGTATTGGGCTTTGCGGTGTGTCGCGTAATGGGCTTTGCGGTGTGTCGTGTAATGTGTAATGGGCTTTGCGGTGTGTCGCATAATGTGTATTGGGCTTTGCGGTGTGACGCGTAATGTGTATTGGGCTTTGCGGTGTGTCGCATAATGTGTATTCGGCTTTGCGGTGTGTTGCGTAATGTGTATTGGGCTTTGCGGTGTGTCGCATAATGTGTATTGGGCTTTGCGGTGTGTCGCATAATGTGTATTGGGCTTTGCGGTGTGTCGCGTAATGTGTATTGGGCTTTGCGGTGTGTCGCATAATGTGTATTCGGCTTTGCGGTGTGTTGCGTAATGTGTATTGGGCTTTGCGGTGTGTCGCATAATGTGTATTGGGCTTTGGGGTGGGTCGTGCAATGTGTATTGGGCTTTGCGGTGTGTCGCATAATGTGTATTGGGCTTTGCGGTGTGTCGCATAATGTGTATTGGGCTTTGCAGTGTGTCGCATAATGTGTATTGGGCTTTGCGGTGTGTCGCATAATGTTTAATGGCATTGTGGTGTGTCCCATAATGTGTGAGGGGCATTACCCTTTGAGGCGAGGCCACACACCTTCTTATATAATGTGTGCATTCTTTATTTTTAAAGTATCTATTGGAGGGGCACATTGTTACTGTTCCCACTGATGATGGTCACAAACGGTGTGTTTTAGTAGAGACCTGAAGTAGGGGGGCCCCATTATAAATTTTGCTATGGGGCCCACAAAGTTCTAGTTACGCCTCTGCCCCCACTATCCATGTCGGTGTGGAGTCGACTCTATATAGTGTGGCGAGCGCAGCGAGCCACCGAGCCCGAAGCGTGGCGAGCACAGCGAGCCCCGTGAGGGGACGCGGAATACATGTAAAGTAATACGCTTACGCCGACGTGGATAGTGGGGGTAGGAAAAGGTTGGAGGACGCGTACCACAGCCGCTCGCCACGCTTCGGGTTCACTTTCATACTGGGGGTGGCGTGGGGGTGCATTTAACATCGTAAGCACCCATTAGGGTGCTTATACAATTTAAAATCGTATAGGGGGCTTAAATCGCATCGCATCGTGGTCTGCGATGCGATGGGCGCCGTGATAATACACAAGTACCGAAAATACACCATAGTTTTGTGCAGAATAAGGTAACATGCATACAAGTGCAATTCAAGTGCACAGTCTGGAACCTGATCCTTAGAAGAGGAGGGCGCCAGGCAGTGGGGCCCACCGGGGATTTCCCCTGTACCCCTATGGGCCAGTCCAACCCTGTATGGGTATGTCTGAAAACTGACAGAAGCTGACAGTTTGGTACTTTCTCTCCACTGTCTCCCCCCAAGAATCCAAACGTCGCACTTGAGTGAAATCCTAGCTGAGCACAGATATTTAGTATGCGGAGGTGAGAGATACAGTAGACTTTCGCCTCCAGACATCTCCTCAGCCAGCATTGAGACCAACAGCTGTTTCTCTGCCAAAGTCATCGATAGACGCATGAAAATTTGAACCGGTACTATATTCATTTCCACTTCTCCAAGAGTGGGGGTAGGGGGATAACTCTTATGAAGTGTGTGACTGTAATTCAAATGTAGCTTTCATTAAACATTTATATCAAAACCTGTGTTTTATAATCGAATAAACTTCTAACCTGTAAAAACAATAAGCATTGGGTCATTGGGTCTGATTTAAGGCCCCATCGCCCGAATCTGGCGAATTGGGCAGAGAAATCGGTTGAAATACAGATGGAGCACCTCTCAGCCAGCGAGGGGATCGCCAGAATGTCCCCGCTGGCGATCACCGGGAGAGAGGCACTCCATCTGACTGGGATGCGCGAGTGTCTCACACGCATGCGCATCCTGGTTTTTTGGCTGGCGGGGGAAGGGAACCCTGCCCGTCTCAGCTTCAGGGAGACAGGCAAAGTTAGGGGGGGGGGTGCAGGGAGGCAGCGGGGACCATCAGCGAGCTCGGTCGTGCTCCCATATTGGCGGCTGGCGATCAGACCGTCAGACCCCCGCTAAACGAGAGTGGCTTCATCTGTAGGCCCAAATTGCAAGTGTAGGACATTCGATCTGATCCAATGCGAAGTCCGTGCATTGGGGAAGTCGGAACCGACTTGTCCTTTTCCTTAGGACAAGTCTGCCTTATGTATGGGGGCCCTTAGACCTGATCACTGGGCTGTGAATCTTCACAGCCCAGTGATTAGATGAACATCAACCAGAGAGAAACCCCGCCCCTTATATCACTTGATTCTTTGAGGATCAACATTGAGAACCTGTGGTCTAGACAGCTCTCAATGAGTGTCCCATATCAGAAACACATAGAATTAGTCTACAATATTTATCACTGATTGAAGAAGTAACAGGTACCCTTAGGGAGTGATTCTCCAGTGACAATTGAAGAATAATATTACACAATGAGAATTTAAACAAGGTTTGTGCTGAGAGTCGGACATATGTTCCGAATTCATATAAGTTGCTACATAAAGCTCCACAGTAAGATTTCATCGTCTAAGTAACTTTTGTAGTCAGACATATCATTTTGCATATATCAACACTGCCACCAAGGCGTTTTTTAATAATTACCCGGGGGGGGGGGTCCCTGAGCCTGCAGCCAATTAACCATTATAGTTTTTGAGCGTGGCACGAAAGCACATGGAGGACGTACAAACTACCCACAGATGGCACCTCAGTCTGGAAGTGAACCCATTATCACAGTGCTGTGGGGGATTAATGCTATCCACAACCCATTCATAACCCCAGCAAGCGGCCCATGAAACTAGGCCGCCTGGAGTGTCCGATTTGCAGGGGCGGATCCAGGAGAAAATGACAGGGGGTGCACCATGATAAGAGAGGGTTTGGGAGGAGGAGGGAGGTGTTAGTGGTGCCAGTGTACATGCTAAGAGAGCGTTGAGAGAGAGGAGGAGAGCAGAGAGAGGGCGGGAATGGGATTAAAAATTTACCCTGGCGTTTAAAGTACACAGGCCCACCTTGGCATTAAAAGTGAAGAATTTAGTTGTGCGCGTGCCAAAGGCGTGCTCCGGAAAAGGGGGCGTGTCCTTGGTTATTATTTTTTTGCGTACCACACCATATACCACTTCTACACATTATGCAACAAAATACTAGACCCCATTATACTTATGCTGAGGGATGCTGGTGTGCCTGAAAATTTTGGGGGCGTGACCTAAACCTAACCTACTCGCTAAGCTCCCACAAGGCCACGCCCCCATTCGCTGCTAAGGCATGAATAGATGCTGTGCACTGGGTCTATTCACAGGTGACGGGGGAGGGCTCCCAACTGCCCCCCCCCCGCAGATGGGGACACTGCTGGTCGCGGGCGGGACATAGGAAGTCCCTCAAAAATGGGACGTTCCCGTGGAAAGTGGGACAGTTGGGAGTTATGCTAAGGGGGACCTACTATGGCGATTACTATTGGATACTACTAAGGGGGCTGCTGTAGGTGAAATACTAAGGGGCAACTTTATTATTATTATTTTTACCGCAGGGGTGCTGCCAAGTGTGCTGAATACATTTCATGGGTGCTGCTAAATATGACATAGCAATCCAGGGGTGATGCGAAGTGTGCCATATAATGAATTTCCAGGGGTGCTGGCATGTCTGCCGTATCGTCCAGGGGTGCTGCCATGTGTACTGTATAATTCCAGGGGTGCTGCCATGTGTACTGTATAATTCCAGGTTTGCTCATGCTGCCATATGTACTGTATAATTCCAGGTTTGCTCATGCTGCCATGTGAGCTGTATAATTCCAGGGGTGCTGCCATGTGTGCTGTATAATTCCAGGTTTGCTCATGCTGCCATGTGAGCTGTATAATTCCAGGGGTGCTGCCATGTGTGCTGTATAATTCCAGGGGTGCTGCCATGTGTACTGTATAATTCCAGATTTGCTCATGCTGCCATGTGTACTGTATAATTCCAGGGGTGCTGCCATGTGTGCTGTATAATTCCAGGGGTGCTGCCATGTGTGCTGTATAATTCCAGGTTTGCTCATGCTGCCATGTGTACTGTATAATTCCAGGGGTGCTGCCATGTGTGCTGTATAATTCCAGGGGTTCTTCCATGTGTACTGTATAATTCCAGGTTTGCTCATGCTGCCATGTGTACTGTATAATTCTAGGGGTGCTGCCATGTGTGCTGTATAATTCTAGGGGTGCTGCCATGTGTGCTGTATAATTCCAGGCGTTCTTCCATGTGTACTGTATAATTCCATGGGTGCTGCCATGTGTGCTGTATAATTTCAGGGTACACTTTCACGGTGTCCATGTCAACATTCGGGACACAGTGTTCAAAAAAACTCATGTCGACCTAGCCATTGTTGACCTAATGCTAGTGTCGACCTTTCAACCCTGTCGACATTAGCCATGTCAACCTAATTCAGGTGTCAACCTAAGCCATGTTGACCTTCTGTCATTGATCCAATGCCTATCGACCTAATATAGATCGACCCAAAACCCCATACCCCTTTGTCTTTCTGTAAGAAGGTGTTATTCCTGCACATTCCGCTACGTAGAACATGACCCACCACTGATGTGAAGTCTCAGTAGTGACGCTGGAAAATATTAAGTGTCAGTCTCCCATGTGCTCCACCTGCTTAATGCCTCCAGGCCCCGCAGCTGCCACGGAACTTTTCTTTTTAAATCTTTTATTACTTTTCATTTATATCTATCCAACTAATGAACAGTATACTGTAAAACTACACAAAGAACCATCTATTTTATTGCTCAATATAATAACAACAATAAATTAAATAAATCGGCTGCTGCTAGGTCTTCTGGAAAAATACAGCAGTGGGTGCTGGTAGCTGTGCATGTCTGGTGTCATTGGCCGCAGCTCCTTATAACTCATATAACGGTCTCTGGTTTCGTTCCTCGGTACTGTGCGTTCTGTGAGATGAATGACAGAACATGGGAAAGGAATTGTGATGTATATGAGTCAAGTTCCTTTTTCCATTTGATCTTCGGAAAATGAGCACAATGTACTAATATCAGAGTGTGAGCTGGCGGCACAAGTTTATGGTGGAAATTTACTAAGATGTGCGTTGTATTTCACATGGGATGTTGCTACGGGCAACGAATCAGATACTATCTATTATCTTCTAAAAGGTGCTAAGAAAATAAGAAGTAGATTCTGATTGGTTGGCCGTAGCAACATCCCATCTTAGTAAATTTCCCCCTATGTGTTAGTACATTGAGTATTATTACCCTTCCTCCTGAATTCTAGAAGTATGATTTTATTGTGATGCTAAGCAATCTAATATCCTCATCATCGGTTACTACGGATAGCATTTGGTTATTAAGACGTTTCCTAAATAATGTTTCATAATTGTTGGCCATTACCTTTCACGCATGTCGCATCCAATTGCACCGGATTTAATCAGTCAATTATTCTAATACTGTATTTATTATCACGATTTATTACTATATTATTATCTATTTCGAGTTCCTTAAATTGTGCAGCATATTCCGTTGCGCATTACAATTGGAAACAACAAACTGGGTAGTAACAGAGGTTGGAGGGCCCTGCTCGCAAGCTAACAATCTATAGGGATAGTAGGAGGGATAAATAAGGATAAGGACCAGATTGCAAGACAGTCCTGATGGGATGCAATTAGATATGACTGCTACTGGAGGTTATGTGGGGTTCCGGAGTATGATCAGCTTCCCTGAAGAGGTGAGTTTTCAGGAACACTTGTTTGGAGGCTAGAGGAGAGTCTTAATGTGCGTGGAAGGGCATTCCATAGGGTGGGTGCTGAGACTCAAGTCCTGCAAGTGCAAGTGGGAGTGAGTAATGAGTGTGCAGATCTTGTGCAGAGCGGAGAGGTCGGGTGGGGATATATTTGAGATACAGTAAGCAATAAGATGTATGTAGGAGTTAATGGCGTTGTATGAAAGCAGAAGTATTTGATATTGAATGCGGTAATATACCGGCAACCAGTGAAAGGACTGACAGAGCGGATCAGCAGATGTTGAACGTCTAGCCGGGAAGATCAGACTTGCAGTTGCATTCAAAATGGATTGTAGTGATGAGAGTCTTTTCTTAGGAATACCAGTAAGGATACTATTGTAATAATCAATGCAGGAAATGATGAGTGCATGAATTAGAGTTTTTCCAGCGTCTTGTGTAAGATAAGAGAAGATTGAATATGTTTTTTTGAGCAATGTGTTAAATCATGAAAGGTATAAGATAGTTGATCAAATAACAGGCTGTTGTTGCAGTAGAGGGAGTAGAAAAGGAATTAGAGATTATGGTTGCTGCTGTCCAGGACTACCGGCTCATAAGAAAACAGGTCTCAATGGACAGTTTGTGCAGTATGGCTGGACACATTATACCGCTGATCCAATATGGCTACCCATTGCCATGGCGTGATGTACTTGGCCTGCAACAAAGTATCATCCAAATGAAGGCCAAGGTTTCCCAGCAGAACATCGTCCAGAGCATCGTATTGCCTCTGCCGGGTTGCATAGTGCATCCTGGTGCCATCTCTACCCAGGTAAATGCGGCACAAGCACCCAGCCATCCACATGATGTACCAGATAACGTGATTCATCAGACCAGGACACACTCTTCCATTGCTCCTTGGCCCAGTTCTGACACTGACGTTCTGATTTTTGGTGCTTTTGGGACTGGACAGGGGTCAGCATGGGCACTACACCTGGTCTGCGGCTATGCAGCCCTACACCAAGTGAACGGAGATGCACTGCCTGACACCTTTCTATTATAGCCAGCTTTACAAATGTCTGCATACTGTGAACATGCTACAAGACCTGCCGTTATGGAGATGCTCTGATCCAGTCATCTAGTCCAGTGGTTCTTAACCACGGTCCTCAAGGCACACCAAGAGTCCAGGTTTAATGGCTATCTAAGCTTAGGCTCAGGTGACATAATTTGTACTTCAGTCAGCTTGATTATTCCATCTGTGCATAAGCAGGGATAGCCAGCTGCTATCCATCAAACTCTCCTCCTCAGACATTTTAAAAATCACCAGGTTATGCAGAACATTCAATTGGAAGTCTAACAAGCCTAGGATATCTCTCCAGAAACCCCAGCTCCCTAAAACTGAGGGAGGCATGTGATTCCCTAACCTACTACTATACTCTATGGCACTTTCAAATAGATATTCACTAGATTGGCTCCTGGAACGCAATATTTTTTCCCTCCATGACTTAGAATGCGCTCTATTTTACCCATACTCTCCAGGTACTTTGCTACATACCCCTAGACCACTTATCTCAGAAAATGTATTCTCATATATTTGTTAGAGATACTTATAAGGCATGGTGGACTTTATGCTCTCGATAGAGATCCTAGGAGATCTGAATGGCTTCCCATATGGAGCAACCCTTTTGTTCAAACCAGGCTTAGGCCCCCCAGCTTTCAAACGCCTTCAACAAAATGGACAAAAACTCACTGGTCTTTGATCCAGGTTTTAAGCTTCTATCAATTCCAGACATTCAATCTACTTATTGGTCTACGGAGTCATAGCTTCCTTCCGATTATACAACTATTTCATTATATAGCCTCTTTACCTACCACGCCCATTGTTCACTCCCCTCTAGATCCATTACAACAATACATAAATTCAAAACAAAGTTAATTTATATACAATTTCTTAACCCCTTGGCCAGGGCCAGATTAACAATGGGCCTGATGGAGCTGTAGCTCCAGGCCCACTCTCCAAATAGGCCCATTTTTTACCTGAGGCTTTCCAATGAGCCTGGCCTCACTTCGCTAGCCCCCGGGAACCGGAGATACCACCAGGCAAACCTGGAACGTTTTCCCCAAAGGATAACATGGGAACCACTAATTCTGACCCCAACCTGGTTCAAATGGCTGCCAGTTTCCCCTCCGACATCACGGGAGCTTGAGGTTGATCTCATTCAAAGTCCTTTTTAGATCCCTACAACTTCAATTACAGATTGTTCACTTGCTACCTAATAATCATTGTTATTTACATCAACTGTCAGTGATTTTAAGGTTATCTTTCTAAATAATTTTCAGAGCAACGTTAGTCAATATATATTTTATCTAAACAGAATTTTACTTTCAAAGTCAAAATTAGTAACGCAACACTTAAGGACAGTGCTACACATTACTCAACAGCCAATGGCCAGTGTGTCTGTTGCATGCGTTGTTTACCATCTGTAATTTCCATCTGCTCCTGTGATGAAACAAAATCCATCGGTCTGTAAAAAGTAACAGTGTCACAGCATACAGAACTCGGTCACAAATTGTTGGCATATTTTCCGACACCAAAAAGCATCTGGTCCTATTTAAAAACTCGCCAGCTCTTCACTCAGCTGTTAGAAAAGACCAGGAGTGCACATTCATGATTTGCTTCCGTGGCTGGTGAAGAAGGAAGATTTCAGAGCAATATCATGTCTCCCGTTGAAACGAAAGCTATGAAACCGGCTCAAAGAGCCATTAGGAAGATTAAAACAGTAAGTTTAGTTTCCAGTTTAACTAGAGGTTGGCAACAGTGGGCAGCGGATAATACAACCAAGCAAGCACAAGAGCCTTCAGGTTGGGTTCCAAACACAGATGGAGAAGATAAAGAGAACCTCCAATCATCCATGGAGGCCACGACCAAACCTCAAACTATATTAGTACAAAGAAAAGAGGTTACATGTTCCCCAGAGGAGGCTACAGAAACTCAAATAAAAACCAAGTCAGTGGTGAAAAGTTTTGCAAGTAAAGCCCAGGAAAGAGGAATGGACATTGGCTCATTGACCGAAAAATACGAGAAAGACCCTAGCACACAAACACAGAGCAAATATGAGGAGTTATTGGTTGAAAAACTGTTGCATGGCCACGCTTCTCCCACTAGGAGAAGGAAATGCTCAAATCTGGTCTCACAACTCACTAAAGGATGGAAACAGATGGAAGAAGATGTTGAAGAGCCAGGAGAGGGTTTGAGAAATGTTCCAAAACTCTCAGAGTGCCGGAGTGAGAGCCTGGAAACGGAGGACAGTGGATATGGAGATAGCGAAGAAGTCAAACCAGAACTGGACAAGAAGACTGACTTCACAGAGCAGACTAATGAGGACACAGCAAGGATTAAACGGTCTTCACAGTAAGTGATGAGTGCCAGCTATCTGCTAGCTTTTATATTTTGTATAGTCTTTAACCCAGGGGTGGTCAAACGGGTCCTCGAGCTCTACCAACAGTGCACGTTTTCCAGGACCCTCGTGGATGTGTACATTGCATCTGTTATGAATGATTACAGAACGTTTAAAAATGTGAGTTAGTAATGACTGCACCTGTGCACCAGCTAGGTGGTCTGGAAAATGTGAACTGTTAATAGATATCAAGAACTGGTTTGGCCACACTTGCTTTAACTTTTTATTTGCACTGTACATATCACTATATGAAGTTTTAACTTTGAGAACCTTATACAAAAGTTCCCTTGTGGCAGAGTATCAATGTTAAGCACCTGCTATTAAATAAATAGAAGTCTGGAAATTATCTGATTATCAATGAAGGCTAGGAAAGAAATTGGGTTTTGAAAGTATATTCAGTTTCCACTGTCCTTCATTGTTGGCTATAGATTTTACCAGTATGTTCTCACGGTATAAACGTAATGACAAGTTTTTTGGGGGAATTCTCAATGTATGTTTTTACAGGACTACATGCAGTTGATCTGGAATTAGATTTTGGTCTGTAGTAAAACCACATACACACTAAACTAGTCCCTGACGAAGCCGATATTGGCGGCGGTGGGGATCCTGTGGGTGCCGGGGGTAGGGGGGGGGGGGAGGAGCGATGATCATGCCGCAGCTACATTATGGCCGTCGTTAACAAGGACTTCCTCATATGAATCAGTTAATGAGCTTGGGGAACTTATTCTGATCTGTTTGCAGGCCCACGTGAGTTCGCACTGGGCCAATGTTTTAGCATTACTGCGCATGTGCTTGGTGCGTGCGTCCCATGCTTGCGAATGTAGGGCAGGATGGGGGGGCATATGGGAACGCCCAGCACTTCCTGGGCATTCCGACAAGAACACCGGGCGTTCGCATGCTAATGGAGCAGCTGCCCGCCCACTTCCCCTCGAGCGTACACGCTACAGTATGTAGGGTTGCTCAGAGCCGACCATCAAAAGATGTGGGAGGGTCACAGTGGCATGCGAATGGATGTTTATGTAAAACATCCATTTGCAACTAGTGCGAACGTATGCGCCTTGCGAATGGTGGGTCGGCGTGCCACCATTCGCGAGGCAAGATCTGTACCCGTCACAGGTATCATTGTTTTCCTTGTTTAACGCAAACCAATTTTTTTATTTCATGACACCCGCTCGCTGGAAAAAGGCAATGCACATATAGACCAATTAGAATACAGCAATGCACTCTTTATATATGTCTGATTTTAAAAGAAATGCCAGTTAATTTACCTATTTTTGGGAATATGACTGCCGTTTCCTTGTAACCTCTGTACATTGATAAAAGTCTCTTCTCCAGGCTTCAAAAACATGGTCTAACAGAATATACTTGCTAGTTTTATTTTTAAGAGCACAGATTGGACAATTGGCATTAAACCCAAATCCAAGAAACAACTGACGTTCTCATACTGTATTTGGCCCGCTCTAATACAAGACTTACCAAAACAGGTCACTAAATAACGTTCTTGTTTTAATTGCGTTTACAGGAGCAACAAGGTGGCCGGGGAACTCAGCATCCTTAGAAAAGCTTACAAAAAATACAGCCAAGTAAACAGCATCAAAGGAAAGTGGGAAAACTGGTCAGGCGAGCACGTGCTGAACCAGAAGCTAAATCCCTTCAGCAATGAATTCGACCATGAGTTTGCAATGTCTAAGCGACTGCAGAAGGGCGACAAGGGGTATGGGCACCCGAAGGAAGGGACGAAGACTGCCGAGAGAGCCATGAGAGCAGAGGCACACATACACCGGGAGATGAAAGACTTATGCTTCATCATTGGCACCATGTCTAACCCAGGGAAAGACGGAAAGGTCCGCGTCACCTTCGGAGAACTCTTCGATAGGTATGTGCGGATCTCAGATAAGGTTGTCGGAATCCTGCTGAGGGCCAGAAAACATGGAATGCTGGACTTCACAGGAGAAATGCTGTGGCAGGGCAGAGATGATCATGTTATAATAACGTTATTAGAATAAGTCAAGAGAAAATATCACACTGATGCTTCCAATGTACTTGTATATTACTGTTCTGACATGGTAGAGGAAATGCTCTTAGAAATGACTGTGAAATCATTTGTCGTCTTCTCTGATGTCACTAGTCATCATCATGAACACTCTATATCAATGGTGACCATTTTTGGACATTGCCTCTTCATTACTCATGGCAAAGTCTCTAGACATCTCTGTTGTTCCAACACCACGTCCGATTGCCACTTGCATCATCTCTGCTGCATTCCTCTCATCTTCAACTTACACCAGCTGAAGGTTGGAAGACCCATCTGTGTACGAGGCTGCCAGATTTGTTTCCTTGGTCTACTTCATACTTCTTTCAACAGCATTATTAATTTATAGTCATCGATATACTAAAGTTTTCAAAATTTCTTTATTATTAGAAATAATGCATTCCCAACCATGAAATATGTAGCAGGTGCATTATTCCAACAATTTCACCTGCTCATGGTCATTATATGCCTTAATATGACCGGATGTCTATCCTATAACAATTGAAATAATTTTTTGACCTTCTGTATCCCGTGAATATAACTCCCATATTAAATGGTCATATTTCCCCCTGGATGAACTTGGCAAACATGATGTCAAAGATAAATGAATGCAGTCGGATTATTGATCATTTATATTACAGATGGTTGGAATATGAAATGATGCCCAAGTTGGCCGTAGGTGAAGGTTTCTGGCCAAACTCTTGACTACTTTTTTTAAAGAACAAACATTTACAAGGCAAAACCATGCATTGTGCATAATTGCCACTTTAAAAAAAAACTCCAGTGTTCGTCCGGGAACCCGCCCCTCCGGCATCATTACATCTGCCCCTTATGAATGTAGATATTTTTTCTGCCCAAACAGTGGATTCTTTCCGGTTTATGTAGAAGAGTTGTAAATTCATAAACTATCTTTGTTAACCAATTCAATTACAATTGCATTAACAATAATTACGAACGAATAAATAAAAACGAATGCATTTTTTTTTTTTATTAGCCTAACATCTTCATAAAAAAAGTTATTAACAAATAGAAGTTAAGGGGTCTATGCACTTATAGTAGGTACACATGGTGCGATTTTGCTTGCAGTTTGATTGGAATTGAATAGTATGCAAAATGCATTCAATTTGACTGTATAGTACAGATCTACTGACCAGGATATTTTTCTATTCGATTTACACTACACGGGAGCGTGCATTGAGATCTAATGTACAAAAACTATTCAAATTTGCTTCTATAAGCAAAATCGGATAGAAAAATAGTGCATTTCTCACTGTGTGTACCCTCTATAAGCCTTGGAGATAGATAAAGTGGGTGGAAATAAAGTTCTAGACGATAAGCTCCTAAATGTCATGTTATGGGCTGGTTTTGAAAAATGACAGTTAGGAACCAGGTAGCTGGTACCATCTCTCTCCAATGCTTAGCACATAAACCCCTAAATGTTATTAATAAAAAAAAAAGATTTCAATAACAAAAACTAGGATTGATAGAAATTTGCTGTTAATATGAAGATAATAATTGAAGATATTTAAATAGATCTTAATGGTTACTGTACTTACAGATATTGTGTTTCAATTCAAATCTTCCAAGATCAGCACTGTAGCTGCTAAATTAGTTATTTATATTATTTATTAATTTGTGAAACTTTTTTTTATATATATATATATAAATTTATTTACATCACCTCAGCAGTTTGTCTTTTTTATTATGTTCCTGTTAATGTGACATTTACAAAAGTTTACATTTTTTTTATGCAACACTTTTCCAGCCATCTTCAGCAGTTTCTGTAAATGACTGGTTATAATCCATATAAAAAAAAAAAAAAAAAAAACACAAAAAAAACAGACATGTGTTGTATTGAACAGAACGATCTGAGGCAGCACGGATGGTGTAATGGTTAGCATTATTACCTCACAGCACTGAGGTGATGGGTTCGATTCCCGCCACGACCCTAACAGCGTGGAGTTTGTATATTCTCTCCATGATTGTGTGGGTTTCCTCCTACAAACCAAAAATATACTGGTAGTTTAATTGGCTGCCAACAAAATGAACCCTAGAATGTTTGTGTGTGTGCATGTATATGTGGTAGGGAATATAGTTTGTAAGCTTCACTAGGCCAGGAACAGATGTGAATGTTCAAGAATATTCTCTGTACATTGCTGCAGAATATGTGTACGATATATAAATAACTGGTAATAAATAAACAACCTCTGTAATTGGAGGCTTAAATAGCTGAAGACTGGGTGGGTCTGAAAATTGGAAATTTTGGTACAGGTCGGGTATCCCGTATCCGGGCATCCCGTATCCGAATTATTCCAAAAACTGAGGTTTTTTGGAATAATTCAAATTTTTTATTCCCCCCCCATACCTCTTTTAATACTTACCAAGTCCTCCGGCGTCCACGGCAGGCCTTCAGCATCCTCTCCGGCGTCTCCAGCAGTGCTTTGCGCGAGTGCGCGCGCGCGCGCCGGTGACGTCACCGGCGCGCCTGGGAACTTGCGCAAAGCACTCCTGGGACCGCTGGAGACGGTGCTGGTGGCCTGCCGTGGATGCCGGAGGACCCACCAGGGGCAGGTAAGTATGGCAAAAAAAAAATATTCCAAAAACCGGAATTTTCCCTTATCCGGAATGCTTGTGGTCCCGAGCATCTCGGATAAGGGATACTCAACCTGTACTTGTGTATTATAACGGCGACCATCGCATACCACTAATTAAGGCATACGATGAGATGCAATAGGACCCGATTTCAGGGTTTTAAGGGCTGGCTACAATTTTAATATCGCATTGCATGCCATTATAATGGCATGCGATGCGATGATAGTCGATTTTTAATTGTACAGCCACCCTGATGGGTGATTACTATGTTAAATGCCCCCCATTGTTAACGCCACCCCACTATCAATGCCAACCCGAAGCGTGGTGAGCCTGCGAGGGGCGGCAGCACGCATCCTCCGACCTTTTCATACCCCCACTATCCATGTCAGTGTGGAGTTGATTTTATATAGTGGGCGAGCACAGCAAGCCACCGAGCCCGAAGCGTGGCGAGCGGAGGCGGAATACATGTGAAGTAATCCACGGGGCTCGTTCTGCTTGCCACGCTTCGGGCTCAGTGGCTCGCCACACTATATAAGATCAACTCTACGCCGACATGGATAGTGGGGGTATGAAAAGGTCGGAGGACGCATACCGCTGTGCTCGCCACGCTTCGGGTTGGCGTTGATAGTGGGGGTGGCGTTAAAAATGGGGGTGCATTTAACATAGGAATTACACATCAGGGTGCCTGTATGATTAAAAATCGGGTCGCATTGCATACGATGCGACCCCACACAATGCCCTATGATGGAATAGGGGGCGCAGTGATAATACACAAGTACCGCAATTTTTATTCCCAAACAGCTGTGATAAGAATCTACATGGCACAGGTTCTGATCATATTAGGTTTGTGATTTCACAGGAATTTAATTACCTCTATAGATTGTGGAAAGAGAAGGGGTAAGAAGGTGCTGTTGCCATGGAAATGTAATGAAGTACCGGTTCACTATAAACGGATGTACATCAGGGAATAATAAAAACAGAGTTTCTAACCAGTCTACATGCCTTGCACGTGGTACATAATCAAACTCTGGGCAATGGTACGTGTAATCCTGCCTCCTCTGATCATTAATGAAGAGTTTATACTGAAAGGCCTACATCTGAAGAGACACCGCTTTGCCCGCAGGGAATTTAAAGCATGCCACAGCCTAGTGAGGAAAGTATTAACGGATGGTAGACACATATAAAAGGCTACAGCTAAAAGTTCATGATCAGAGGGTTGCTTAGTACTGTAGGGGAAAGGATCACAGGTATGGCTGGAAGCACTAGACTCCATCTCAGACCTCCAGGTGATCACGCCGTTACTATTCTTTTGTTTTAAAAGTTGGCATAAGGTTCAATATTGTATTCGATATTGAAGATATTAAATGATTTGCTGAAGATAAAATATAAACCACCAATCATCAGCAACAGAAAATGTAGCACTTTCCCCAACCTTGATCCAGATCCATTCCTAAGGGATACAGTCATTGGGTCACCCAACATGTTGGTCAACAGTCATTAGGTCGATATGAGCCAAGGTAGACATGGGTCAGGCCAACAGGGTCATTAGGTCAACAGTCAAAAAGGTCAACATGGTTTTTTTTTTTTGAGCCGACAGGCGGTATTTCATGCCCACAAAATAGTGTGCCAAGCGCATCGAGCCCGAAGCATGGCGACCGCTGCAAGCCATGCGAGGGGACATGGTGCTACAATTCAGTGTCCAAGTCGACTGTGTCAACATTAGGGACAAAAAAAGTGAAAAAAAAACCCTGTTGACCTTTTGACTGTCGACCTAACCCATGTCAACCATATGCCCTGTTGACCTAGACTCATGTCGACCTTCCTGCATGTCGATCTAGACTCCGCCTAATGACTGTCATCCAACTTGCTGATGACCTAATGATCCACACCCCATTCCTAATACGTCCCAGCTGGGATCCATTCCCCATACATCCCCACCTTTCCTACTTCCAACCACCCTGACCCAGAACCAGTCTCCATATATCCTGCCTGGGATCAATTTCCTATACATCTTGCCCAGGATTTATTACCCCCAAACATCCCTTCCCACCACCCTGCACCAGCTCCACCCCCCATACCTTGTTCCCTCCCAACCCCCTGCCCCACCCCCCATACCTTGTTCCCACCCACCACCCCATACCATGTTCCCGCCCACCCCACTGCCCCAGCTCCCCCCCCCCCCATACCTTGTTCTCTTTCACCATCCTGCCCAAGATTTGTTTCTCCAGCCTTCGGTCTCATGTAAAACCAGACATCAATTTTTTTTTTTTTTATTAAGCCACCTTAATATGACCAATTGTGTATTGATTGTCACTTCCCTACATGTCTTTTAAATACCTGCTACCAAAAACAGAACATAAAATAAGAACCGTACCCTAATGATTCCACATGTGTCAGCCTAGCTACATTGGGTCACTAATGTAATCAATTAAATCCCAGGAGTGTGCATCCAATAAACAAAACCTATATACAGCATGCATTACCAAACCTGACATGTTAGGCGGAGGTGAGCCTTTGGAGAGACACAGGTAGCTAATACAGGGCACACATAACCAAATGCAGCTACCTGGATTAGCATGTTATTTCCTAGCTGGCTTTGGATAATGAGATGTGATTGGTTGCTAGGATCTACCTGGAATATGTGATCTTGGGTACTGCTTAGATGACGAAGGTGGAGGTCGTTATGGTAACAGTAGAAGCTGCGTTATAAGTCCAGTACTAGCAATAGACCACATGCCGCACCAGCTATGTATTATTGTATAGGCACAAAGCAACCTGCTACGTTTGATCATTTTACCTGTGCACAGCATATAAAATAACCGATATCCAAAAGTCACAATGAAATATCCCTACATAAAAAAGCACACACACTAAAAAAAAAGGTGACATCCGACAATTTTTATTGTACATGTATTTATTTTCTATATATATATATTTATACATATATTTATAATTATATCACTATGACCTTATAGTACTTAAAATCCATTACAGGATTAGTAATAGTCTTGAATCCACAAAGACGCTAATAGTGCTGTGGAAGACCAGAGGGGGAGAAATGCAGATATATTTACAAGTATTCTACATACCAGACCTAGCAGGAATATACGTATATGTACATAGAGAAGGTTATGCCCTGTAATTGTATTCACATTCAGCATTAGCATGGTATAAATAGAACGTCTTCCCCTTTGTTACCATAGCAGTATATTTTCTTTTGAAGATTTTCTTTTATATATTTTTATATCCAGGAAACGTAAATATTTTCAGATGCTATACATATATTAACCCGGACCTGGGCTACCGGCGGCAGTTCTCAGAGTTCACTCAACTACAAGTTCCGGCAGTCGTTGCGGAAATGGCTGGCAACGCTTGGCGGACACTGTAGCTTAAACCGGCAAAGAGAGAGAGCAACCGGCGGTCGCACCTTGACGCCCGCGTTAGCCATTCCATTTGGCTTGTATTGAGTCTCCAAAAAAAAAAAAAAAAAAAAATAAGTTAAAGTGCTATAAGCAAACCCGTCGAATGAACACGTTAATAAGAACAACGCTACATTTTCAACAATAATTTACAAAATAATATACATGTTTATCAAACAGCTGAAGTTTCAGCACGAAGAGAACCGTCACATTTAGAACAGCAACTTACTCGCAGAACACAGGATTAGAAGCTTCGTCGTTGAGAGAGTGTTTTGCGGAGCACTTTATTGCACGAAAGGCGTATTTCTCTACGAATCCGCTACCGATATAGTCTAGACTGGATTTTTCTTTTTTTTGTTGTTTTTCTTTTTTTCCCTCTGAGATCACAGGACTGTTTGCATAATCCACAAATATTACGAGTCACAATATTGTCTACTTATCGTACGAGTCAACCAGTTTGTCAGATTGGATACTAAAAAAAAGTACAACATATATGCACTCAGTACAAAACTACATTACGGTTTCCTGCTTGTTCTTATGCCCTGTACTCAGAATTGGTATTATAATTTTTAGGGAGCGTGAACTATGGTTCCGAAAAAAAAATATGGTTGGTCTGTAATACCATCCTTGTTTTGTGTCCGAAAAAAAAAGCAAACAAAAAAAAAAACCTCCGCTGCCAATTCCATAATCCATCTCCAAGCTTGCACTTGGTGGCATGGAGGGTAGGACCAGATCGGTGACAGAAAAAAAGTGACAGAATTCCAACATTCATCGAAAACGTACAATTACGGCTCCACCCAAAAATCATGTCTGAAAATAGATATAGCTACCGAAAATAAACAGGAACTATGGTCAAATATTAACAAAAATACAAATATATTAAAAGGTATATATATATATATATTAGTAAGCTGCGGTACACAGAGTCTCTCTGTTCTGTACAGAGGAGGGGGTGGGGGAGAGATTTTGTGCAGTGTTGTATGTACAACGTTAATTACTCAAACCCCCAAATCTCAATGTCTTGAACAATGAAATCCTCTTTCTTAGAAAGCGTAGGGTTTCCGAAAGTTTTGCAGGAGTGACTTCTGCCGTGGTAAAGATCTCCATCCAGCCACAAGGCAAACTCCCCCCTGCAGAAAATAAAGACGCACATGTTAGGGGTGCAGATCAGTAATGGCAGGTTATAAAAGTCGTGTCCTAGAAATTCCGTTTGGCCTAGGTAAGAGACTATAGGCCTGAAGTCATAACTATAAACCAAATAATGAAATAAAAATAAAGCCCACCAGACATTGGAGCATGGAGAATTCCAGGTGAGGTCTACCTACAGATGACCTTAACAAGACTATTTGTACGGTATCTGAAAGGCAGATCGAGGGAGCGGAGAACGACAATACCATGGTGGACCACTAGAGGTCTATTTAGATGTCTGTATGTGGTCGACTGGGTTTACACAGACAGTGACAGGGGCAGACTAGATGGGCCAAGTGGTTCTTATCTGCCGTCAAATTCTATGTTTCTATGACGCAGGATCATGAGTTGGCAAGCGTCAACGGGAACCTGATCAACAGTAGCAAGGTCGACAAAGGTTTTTCATGCTGGTCCACTTGGTTCCTACTCGACGATCCAAGTGGACATATAATAGTGTGCCCGAAGCATGGCGGGCAAAGTGGTACACTAATACGGTGCACATAAACCGTGTCCACTTGGCACAAAAAATAATAATGTGAAAAACCTGCTAGTGTTAACCAAAATCAAGTCGATGCCTGCCTCACGTCGATTCAGCGTCAATATCTATGTAAACCTGGTCTTCAAAGTATAGACGTCTAACCAGACGCCGTCGACCATGGTACAGTCGACCTCAGCCCTGTTGATCCGCCAATCCATAACCATTTGTACAGTATGTGCCGCCCTGACACTTATACTATTTCCCGGCATCCGTCGGTGGATTCTTTTAGCTATATATTTCTATAAATCAAGCAATTGGGGTTTTATTTATAGATTTCAGTTACCCTAGAACACAATAGAATTCTGCGGCAATGCCTGCCTTGGGAACAACCCATGCTCAGAGGACAAGCGCCATCAAAGGATACGGCTGGAAGAGAAGAAATCCAGCAAGACGGGGAGTACAAACCAATAAAGGTCAAAGGAAGAGGAGATGTCCTTTAAGTTTAATAAGAGTGCACAATGTGAACAGTGAGGGATTGCTCTGGTGAGATCTGCACGCTTCCATTGGGATGCTGTCGGCAGTAATGAGGTCGACACATAAAAAGGTTGACATGCATTAGATCGACATGGCCAAAATGTCAACACAAGCAATAGGTTAAAGTGGAAAAGGTCGACATGTGTTTTTCACATTTTTCCTCCCAAAAAAGGTTGTTCTTCATACTTTACCAGCCAAGTGGACGTAGAGTTAGATTAGAACAGCGAGCGAACGCAGTGCAATTTTTACGGAGTCCATGTCGACCTAAATTGACAGACACCCAAAAAAGGGAAAACTCCTGTTGATCTATTGCTTATGTCGACTTTTGACCAGGTCACAGAAAAAGGGAAGGGTGAAACCGCGCTCAACTAAAACAGGCAACAGGTATTGGTAAAAAATATACGAATATTTAATAATATGAAATAAAATATAAAGTTAAAAGGATTACATATCCCATAAAAACATTGATACCACAATGCGTTATGTGTGAGATGGTATAGTCACCCACAATATGCTGCACAGTCCTGAGTCCGTTCCTAGAGTGCCTCTGTAGTGATGTCCCATAAATGGCTTTGTTAGGCGAAAGGTAATCTCCAGTCCAGGGAGCTCCTTGTTGTTGATGGGTGCTCTACCTGGGGTTGTGTTGTAAGGGACCAGGGAGCACCGGATGTTGGTTGGTGCTCTACCTGGTAATGGATGGTAATGTCCCAAATTGCAGGCTGGTGGGATAGAATTCCCAAGGCTGGTCCGGTCACAGGGTTTGGATTGTATCTGCAGGTTGACTGTGGGTGTCCTGGGTCTCTTTCACCGACGCGTTTCGCTATATAAGCTTGATCTATCACCTTGACTATACCATCTCACACATAACGCATTGTGGTATCAATGTTTTTATGGGATATGTAATCCTTTTAACTTTATATTTTATTTCATATTATTAAATATTCGTATATTTTTTACCAATACCTGTTGCATGTTTTAGTTAAGCGCGGTTTCACCCTTCCCTTTTTCTGTTACACGTTGTTTGGGACTGACATCCGAAACCGCTGCTTCAGCTTGACAACTCCTTCCAGGCGCACTCTAAGGCCACAAAGAAAAGGAGGATATAAAAATATCCAAGAAAGGCGCTTAGTGTGCGTATGCTTGGCTAATAAGCTGCAATCTAAAAAGGGGGAGTCAACCCCAATATAATATACAGGAAAAAAAAGGGGGTGATCGACTGCGCTAGGATGGATTATACAGAATAACATTTTTTTAAGAGAGGTCAGGTGTATGGTGAAAAAGAATTACAATTTATTAAAATAGACATAAATATACATATAATAAAAACAGAAAAAACAAATTGACTTAAGTTTGTGTATAGTCACCCTTGGATTTGCGACTGTCCAGTCCACTCGATTTTTTGGAAACAAAATCTTGAGTTTGTAATCCACTTTGTAGATTTAGATATAGGTGATTCCACACCCGAAGTTAGCGTCCCGATATGGGGAATAATTTTCCGGAAGACGGGGGGCAGGGGAGCACTCTAAGGCCACACTGGTGACCTAATCTTTTCTCTTTTGACCATGTCAACCTAAGATGTGTCAACCTATGGCCCGTCGACCAATAGTGGTCGACCTATTGACACTATGACCCATACCCCTTCCACTAGGGGTCTATAGCCTAAGCCTACAAGAGAGAAAGTACCAGCCAATCAGCTCCTGTCATTTTCTTTCAAACGTGGAACGTAAGATTGCGGTTGTGTGGAACTTTATCTCTCTCCAGTAACTCGACCCCAGGTGTTTGTACCATGGGTGTATAGCAACAGTCCGACTCACTGCCCATCACTGTATACCCCACTATAATAACACAACTCTAGAGGCAGCTTATGTACACCATTGTAGTTTTTCATTAGTTTAAAAAATACATAGGGGGAAATTTACTAAACGAAATTTGTAAAAAAATAGGTGTATTTGTATCCAGAAATACACTTATTTTTGACATTTACTATCCCGAAAATACGGCAATTCGTATTCATATTGATAGCACATCAATACGAATAGCCGTATTTTTGGGATAGTAAATGTCAAAAATAAGTGTATTTCTGGATACAAATACACCTATTTTTTTTACAAATTTCCTTTAGTAAATTCCCCCTTAGTGTCTGTGAGTCTCCAAAACACTGCCATCTGCTGGCAGAAAAGTGAAACTACGGGTGAAATTAACTAGGATGAGAGTTTCAGAAAGTGAGAGATTTGGTAAGAAATCTTCCATTTTTTTAAAAAGCGGCAATCATTTACACTGCAAAACCAGTTTGATTTTGCAGTGTAAATGATTGCCGTTTTAAAGCAACTGGAGATTTCTTACCAAATCTCTCATTTTCTGAATCTCTCATCCTATTAAAGCTCACCCATTATCTCTTTCTCACACATGCAAACACAGAAGGTAGCAGACTCGCTTTGGAAGCTTTTGCATTGAGCGGGCTTACTAGTACGGTATACAAAAAACAAGGAAAAATGTGGCAGTACTTTTTTATTGGCTATAATAAATGCCACAGGGTCATTCGTTACCAACAAAAACAAAAGTGGGGTAACAAGTAAAATGTTTGTGGTGAGATTGCTGCATCCCAAAACAAAGATATACTCTTATTTGTATCGTTTGTAATAAATAAATAAATGTCAAAATAGTACACCCGCACCACCTACAGGCTTTATGTAGGTACTGCTTGATAGCAAATACTATAGTAATACTATTGAAGAATGGCATGATTCAAGAGAACGCCATTGCAACAGGAAGAGTATCAGCTAATTAATATGTTGCCCCTTCTACTTTTCACATTTAATATTTGGAATGAGCCCGTATAAAGGGCCTGATTTTGAGTTGGGTGCAGTAGTGATGATGTCGGACACAGTGGAGCAAGGTTTTCCAATTTTGTATGTACCAGAGACGCAGTACAATGTTAGATGCGCAGTAGCAGAAATGTAATTGGGTGTCCTTCTGTAGTGACTGGGATAAACAGGGGGACATCTAAACAGATGCACAGAGATGGGGGAGTCTTATGGAAGGCCTGTTACTGTAAGTGATTACTTACAGAGACTCTCAACCACTAACAGTGGCGGCCACAGGCAGGGCTGGTGCATGTGTGACCGATAGGGGGGATTAAAAATGCCCCACATGGTATTTCAGGGTATACGGACTCCAACGGTGGGCATCCCAGTCCAGGGAAAGCATTACAGTGGCATTAGCATAAAGTCTCATATGTGACCGCTGCATCAGACTCAAAATCAGAACCAGAGTCCTTATAAATCCTGTTCGCAAGAAAAGGTCAGACTGGAAAAATGAAGCGTGCGCACATCGGCATCACGGGATGACTAATATAAGCTGGAACTGGTAACGGACACTTTAATCATCAAAAAAAACATATAATTTACCCTCCTCCGCCGAAAGCTAGCGAGTCCATATCGCCTTTAATAAAGAACATGTTGTCACCTGTCCATTTAAATACCTAGAAAGAGAGAACAAGAAGGTCTCAGTCATAAAGCGAAATCTACATCCTCAATGCAAAACATACATTTATACATCCTGAAAGGCCATTGATGCTCCGGTCATGGGAGATCTGTAATTATTATAGTTAGAGAAGATCTGTCATCTATAATAGTAATGTTGTACAGAGTTCAAAGAAATAAATCAATATAGGTTTTTAACTGCTATTAAGTTCCGTCCGGAAAGCAGAAGCCTGAAAAGGATTTCATAGACACTGCATGATTATAACCAGGAAAATACACTTTAGATGTTTACTGTATATATTATGTACTCTGTATAGGTTTAAAAAAAACTAAATTATAAATCATGAAAAAAAAAAAAAAAAAATCACTGAAATTAATTTTCACTGTTTATTTTCCCCAAGCTCCTTTGAATTAATTTAGTGTGTTAAGTGATTACTATGGAAACCAGTGTCACATTCTTAGCATAACCCCCCACGCTCAGTACTTTCCCCATCACTATGGAGGTTCTTAACTGGGTTTATCCCCATACACATTAGATGAGAAAGTAAAAGATAGTGTCCAGAAGAGACCTTCTTTCCCGTCTAGTGTGTACACACAATATAGTTAACAATGCACACTCTCACACATCGCTAAAGGTGCATACACACTACAATTTTTGACCAATTTCTTTGAAAGACATTTCCCTTGAACCCAGTGCCTTGAACGAAAGATATTGACGACAGATGAAAGACGACAGATCTAGCTACAGTTTATAGGCTCCTTTTGAAAGATATCCGAATTGAGCTGCATGCACAGTTGACAAACAAATCATTCGTTATTCCTCGCAAACGCACTGAAAGATATTTTGACCAATTTCGTTTAGAATGGCCGAATTGAACGAAATTGGTCAAAAAAGTTGGTCAAAAAAATTGTACAGTATGTATCCACCTTAACGACTCCCTTCCTCGTCTGAACATGTAGAGAAGAGGGATGACCTGGTTATCGAGGGCCATGCTGCAGCATGGTTCCCGCTACTTCCCCTCTCGCCGTCGCTCCCTGTGTCCATCAGCAAGTGTGTATGTTGCATCGGTAGTTCCAAAACAATTTTGAACATCGAGTATCAGAAATTGTTTCACATCAACTCTAGGCCAAAAGATTCTTTTTGAGAAATTCAGAAAAATCAAGATTTTGTATTTACATTAAATCCTATTCTCCGAGTCCACAGGTGGCACTGGAGTGCTTTCAAGTGGGGAATAGAAGGTGACCATAAGGAGCATGGGCGGCCTCCCATCTGATTGGCTGAGAGAATTCTCTCAGCCAATCATTTCAAAATATTCAGCAGCTGCATCACACCACGCCGCTCGGACGGACCCCGCTTCCCACCACCACCAGCTGGCCAGACCCCGCCACCACTAGCTGGCTGGGCCCCGCCACTAGGAGCTGCCCGCCTACCCCATGCTGCCCGTCCCCCGCCGCACGGACAACACTGCTAGCTGCATATAGGTGTGTGCCAGTGGTGCTTAACCGCTGGCAAACACCTAGGATTGGACCAGACACATCGCAGGTGCTATAAAGCACCTGCGATGTGCTACTGATGGGTCCGATTGCGAGACATCTGATGTCCCGCCGGTGCGACCACAGGGTACGCGGCGCACGGGTCCACGCACCGGACCCGACGGCATGTCACACACAATGGATTTGGCCCAATTTCAGGGCATGATCCATCGAATCGGACCAAATTGGCTCAGTGTATGGGGGCCTTTAGAGTTACACTTTCTGCAGGTCACCTTCTTAGAAGTGCCTCCTGCAATGTTACACACACACACACAACTCTCTACACACTGTTAGTATAGGATAGTAAGAAATACTGTCCAGGAGAGAAGCACAAAGGAACAGGCTGTGCCACAGTGTCACAACAGTGCTATGGTATATGAATATGCAGAGCGCTATGACAGCAAATTTATACACAGCCTGTGTTCTCCTGACAAGCCACTAAATCCCACTGTCTGACTCACAGATCCTGGGGTAGAGGCAGCAGGATACAGGACACCTCCACTTTCTTCTCCCTTTAGCAGCTGGGACCCAGAGTGCGCGGTGTAGCTCACCCACTGCTGGCCTGGTCCCCTTACTATGCTCCTGTATTTGAAATGCTCGCTTTTAAATGCCGCCTGACTGTTTTTGTCTGGACGCCCTTCTAGCTGGGAGCCAGGGTTATACTCACCACTGCCCAGCTGCCGGCGGTGGACATGCAAGCAGAGGACCCAGACGCACACCGCATGCAGTGGCATCCGCTCTCCACTGTAACTGAGGTCACAGCAGCGAGTACTCGGGCATACAGTGGATAGAGACCCAGGCAGTGCTCACGTTGCAGGCAGGTAGTGGTGGACGCTACCTACATGAAATAATAGCCCAAGAGAAGCAAAAATGTGACCAGCTCCTGCAGGGCACAATCTAAGACTGCCTTGGGGGAAGTAGAAGGGGAGGAGCTAGCCACACTGTTTTATATTTATAGTGCCCATGCTCCTTGTGGTCGATTTCTATTCCCCACTGTAAAGCACTCCAGTGCCACCTAATGGATGGAGGAGGAAAGTAAATGTATAGGTAGTCCTAAGATAATGTGGCGATGGGCAGGATTCCCTTTGGCTTATCATCATATTTTTTCATTGGAAGCCACAAGTAATGGTTTAACCCAGGCTTGTCCAACCTGCGGCCCTCCAGATGTGCTTAAACTACACATCCCAGCATGCCTTGCCACAATTTGGCTATTAGGGAATGCTAGAATGATGGCAATGCATGCTGGGATGTGTAGTTTTAGCACATCTGGAGGGCCGCAGGTTGGACATGCCTGGTTTAACCTATCACACTGACCCTAAAAATAAATGGACCACCAACCCAGGGCCCCCCTACTAGCGCCTTGGGGACATCCTGTATCAGCTTCATGTAACAAGAACAGAAAACATAAACCAATGGGCAGGTGGATGAAATGATGGAACATGACAGGCAATAGGAGGAAGCAAACCTTTCACAAAACTAGGATAATTATTATGTGGGAAATTCTTTTTATTTTTTTTTTAGTTGGTGACTGACGAACCTATAAGAGTTGTGATTAAGACTTCATGTACGCAGGTTGTAATCACCGAGCCCAATCACGGCTGATTAGGAACTTCATGATGAAGCCTTATACTTCCCAAACCACTTGTCATAACAAACAACGTTTGTGCATCCAGCAAAATAGCGATAGATGAGCTGCACAGGCAGGAAATGAAGCAATACACATTGGGGGTGATTCTGGTTGACTCGCAGCTCACAGAGTCCTTATAATGCCGCCCAGCCGAATGCACGCCAACACCCCCCCCCCGCAAGGGGATGTGTCAAGAAGATCCATCCCCTCGCATGTGGGAACAGCCAGCGTTTTCATTAGGACGCCCATGTAACGATTGGTGTTCCCATGGGCGACACCTGAGCCCACCGCCACCCGGCCTGCACCGCTACGTTCGATTGGGTCAGCGACACTGCAAATATAGCAGGACAACATCGGACATGAGTACGATGGGCCTTACACATGCACAGTATCGATAATCGTTCGCCGTGCGATCATGTCGGAATTACCCAGATTCTGCAACACGAGTCAAGCAAGCTGCACACTCAGTGACTTAAGGCTCACGTGTCATAGAGAACTATAATGCAATATGCACCATGTACATAGGTTGGGCACCTACTGCTATAGGGTGCTGCAATATGAGTAAGAAAAACGGAATTACACTTAAAAGTGCCCATACACTTATCCGATTTGGGACAATCCCAACGGATCGGGCAGAGAAATCGCCCCAAATCGGATGTGTTTGACATCCCACCAGACCCAATGCGTGGTCCTGTACGCAACGGGTCGGACCCTACAGATTGAACCTGCTGCAGGTTCAATCTGTCGGATTGGACCCATCAGTGGCCGGCCTATCCTGGACCCCGCCGCTTCCAAGGTTTTTTTCATTACTCTCCTGCCCCCACAGTTTTCCGGGAATTTACATGTAAAAATGGGCACATCAAGTGCCAAATCGTTAGTGAGCTCTCCCAGGGAGTTGCCGGGGGGGGGAGCTCAGGGAAAACTGGGTCTGACTTGTCCCTAGGACAAGTTGGACTAGTGTATGGAGGCCTTCACATGCAGGCTGAGCAAATAAACTAGCGCAATCAGTACATGTAGCACTGAACACATACCACACAGCCAGTGGCGTAACTACCTAATTGTCGCCCCCCCGCTGCATATTTTTCGGCGTCGCCCTCCCCTCGGCCCCCTCCCTCCCCTCAACGTAACTTCCCGGCCGCATCTGCCTGTCGCGGTCCCGTCTCTCCCGGCGCCGGCTCCTCATGAAAACGGACTCTTAAGGCTGCCCCCATACTGCAGACAGTATGGGGGCAGCCATTATCTAAGAATCCGTTTTCATTATAGCAGCAGGAGCCGGCGCCGGGAGATACGGGACCGTGACGGCACGGCACCAGACAGCAGCGGGTAAGTGGTAACTATAGCCCCGCAGACCCCCGGCACCCACAGGTTCTCTGCGCCTCCCTGCCATCGCGGGGGCTGCGGAGCTATAGCTACGCCACTGCACACAGCCTGATCTTACATTTAGGACTCTAAAGGGGTACATTTACTAACATGAGAGCACTAGTGAAGATGGGATGTTGCCCATAGCAACCAACCAGATTCTATTACCTTCTAGAAGGTGCCAAATATTTAAGAAGTAGAATCTGACTGGTTGCTATGGGCACATCTTCAATAGAACGCCATCTTAGTAAATGTACCCCTAATACTGGTATCGCAGGGCCTTTTCCCATAGCAACCAACCAGATTATATTAGGATGCGGATTGAATTCTTTATTCGTAGGATATAAGCAGTGGAATCTGTATGATCGCTCCCTGAACTTTTGTGAACATGGGGTATATTCAATGCCGATCAAGCGAGTTATGACGGCGAGCAGTGCCTATTGTCCACCGGGTACTTGTTTCCTAGCACGGCCACAATCGCGGGCATCGCGGGTAATTTTTAGTGGCCTGCGATGCGACCGACGCGATGCCCGCGATTTCCCATTGAAATGCATTGAAAAAAAAAGTGAAAATTGCGTCGGTCGCATCGCAGGCGGCTAAAAAAGGCTTAAATGGTCCAGACGCGATGCCCGCGATTTCCCATAGGGAACAATGTTAAATGCCTCAATTTACCCAAATCATCATAGGGAACAATGTTAAATGGGCCAGATACCCCCCAAAACACCCCTGAACAGTGAAATGCCCCCCCCCCCAAATTAGTTAACGTCACCCCACGATCAACGTGAACCTGAAGCGTGGCGAGCGCAGCGAGCCCGCGAGGGGCGGCGGTACGCGTCCTCCAACCTTTTCATACCCCCACTATCCACGTCGGCGTGGAGTTGAGAATAGAATAGTGTGGCGAGCGTAGCGAGCCACCGAGCCCAAAGCGTGGCGAGCGCAGCGAGCCCCGCGAGGGGACGCGGATACCTGTGAAGCCCGCGAAGGGACGCGTTTACCTGTGAAGGTATCCACGTGCGCTCGCCACGCTTCGGGCTCGGTGGCTCGCTGCTCTCGCCACACTATTCTATTCTCAACTCCACGCCGACGTGGATAGTGGGGGTATGAAAAGGTCGGAGGAAGCGTACCGCCGCCGCTCGCCACGCTTCGGGTTCACGTTGATAGTGGGGTGGCGTTAACTAATTTGGGGGGCCATTTCACTGTTCAGGGGTGTTTTTTGGGGTTTCTGGCCCATTTAACATTGTTCCCTATGATGATTTGGGTAAATTGAGGCATTTAACATTGTTCCCTATGGGAAATCGCGGGCATCGCGTCAGTCGCATCGCATGCGATTTTT
Source organism: Crinia signifera (assembly GCF_055691185.1). NCBI lineage: Eukaryota > Metazoa > Chordata > Amphibia > Anura > Myobatrachidae > Crinia > Crinia signifera. Next base: position 28,854,411 of record NC_139221.1, read on the forward strand.
TAGCCTGCATGCGATGCGACCGACGCGATTTTTTACCTGCAATGCCCAAGATCTTGATCGGTGTGGCCGTGCTAGGAAACAAGTACCGTCCACCGTCATAACCCGCCCTGAGTATTCAACTCACCCCCTGCACTGTTAGTTTCCGACTCGCTATTTCTAAAAAGCGAGTGGGAGCGGTGTGTGCGGTCGTCAAAACAGTGAGGCTCGCAGCTATATGCAGCGGGCTTGATACATTAGCGATGAACCTCAGCGTTCGGGGGAATCCTCACCGTCCTCTGATGGCGAGGATTTCCTGGAACGTAGAACAGGGCGAGCGGGCCAGTGAGGGGGTTAAATGGCGAGGATGGCTTGTTTTCTAAGCCATACAAAACTCCTTCGCTGGCGACATTGAATACACCCCATAGAATCACCTTATCCCTATAGATTGTAGGCATGTGAGCAGGGCCCTCCTACCCTATGCGCTATAATAGGAACTGTAAATAAATAATCATCTCAGCTGACAAAAGGGAAGACAACAAATTAGTCTTTGGGCAATATTTATCATCCGTTCTAAAATCCTGAGGGAACATTTCTAAATAAATGGAATTCTCTAAGGAATTTGTCAGCGGTGTAACTCCAAATATCTTCCTTAACTTCACAGCGACAAGCGCCAAATGCTGAGCTGCAAAGTCTCACGTGTTCTCGTGTGATAGATTTCAAGCAGAGAGAGCAAACTTACCTCAAAGTCAGGGCAGAATGTAAACAGGAAGGTTTCTCCAGTGCCATAGAAACCGTCGCTCACTTTAAATGGTTCAGATGCTAATGCCCCAAAGACCTGCATGAAAGACATAAGTATATGATCAGTCGCTGGCCGGTTTGCTCAAGACTTCATACGGTGACTGCCCCCCTCAGTGACCTCTACAGTAGTGGGCAGATTATTCCATATATTCTTTGGGCGGGATGTGCCACACATCGGATAGGATACTAATCGCATATGTACTAACATATGCGATTCATATTGCAAATGACAACTCATGCAAAAGGAGCTGCCCTTTTCAAAAGCAGTCGGTGCCGGTTGAGAGAGTCCCTCTCACCTCCTCTGCCCTGGTAGCCTCCTGTTGCAGGGACTCCTGGGCTCCTGATCCTACTCTCTCCACCTGGAAGGGGAAGTACTAGGTCCGAGCAGCACAGCTGGAGGCTGTCCGGACAGCAGGTGGGGAGGCGGAAGGGGGCGGCGTGGTTGGGTCCGGTATGGGGAGGTGGGGGATGCAAAAAGAAGCCCATAGGCTTCTATAGGGTAACGCCAGAAAAATCTGTTGTTACCCTCTGTGTCGGAAAACGCGCCGATCCCACGCTGATACAGTATATCTGAAAATACGGTAAACCCAACCAAAAACTATTTTTTTTACGGCATTTTACGTTTGCTATATCCCGGCCTTCATGAATAGTGAGGTCACGACTTATATAGAATTAGCAATTAACATACTGTAACCCAGGGCTCGAAAAACCCCGGGCGCCAGGTCGCCACGCTGACCTGATTTTGCTTCCTGACGACCAGATTTGCCAGGATCCAGATCTCCCCAGGCAGAGTGGTGGCTTGCATTAATGACAGCAGCCGGCAGAGCGGTGGACAACTCATCCGCCTGCCGCTGTATCAGAACCGGACGGCTTTTTCAAAACTCAAGGAGGGACAGTGGCCGCATTTTGCAAAGGGATCACCAGGCCTCACTTCAGTGGGTGCCCCGATGAAGTTGCTCCTCCCCCTAATGTACACGGTCCTGCACGTGGAGCGGCGGCACACAAACACACAGAATGGATATGCAGAGTGACAACTCACCTCCACTGGCTGTCGCTGTATCAGATCAGGTCCGCGGAGCAGCTATTTCAAATCTCAAGGCTTCAATAAGAGCTCACTTCCTGCACCTGATTGGCTGCCAAATTGCGAGTCAATCGGAGAGATCACGGTTCGGCAGCGAATCAGGTGCCAGCAGTGAGCTCCGATTGAAGCCTTGAGATTTGAAATAGCCACACTACGGACCTGATCTGATACAGCGGCAGCCAGCGCAGGCGAGTTGTCATCTTGCGGATCCGCTCTGTGTGTCGGCAATGTCACGGTGGAGAAGTTCATCGGGGCACCTGCTGTAGTGATGCCTGGTGATCACGGTGCCCCTGGGTCACCAGCACAAAGGGGCCACTGTCCCTTCTGGAGAGGGTCATATTCAGAAGTATGCATTGTGTTTGTACCACGGTATATGTAAGTTCTGTATATGGGTGACCTGGGGGGACTCCGTGGGGTTGTGTGTGTATGGATGTTCTGGGGGACTCAGTGGTGCACTGTTGTGTGTGTATCAGTGTGCTGGGGGACTGTGGTGCAGTGCTATGTATCAGTGTGCTGGGGGGGAGGGGGGGGCTCAGTGGTGCAGTGCTATGTGTGTATCAGTGTGCTGGGGGACTCAATTTAAAAAAAAATTGTCGAGCCCTGCTGTCGCCAAGCAATTTTATTAGACGAGAAGGGCTGGTTCTGTTATCAGGATACATATGGATGACTGGATGTCAGAATACAGACACCAACATCCCGAGCCAGGGAATCCTGACAAAGGTCAGATACTTGCCTTCAGATGGAGTCAAAATCTCGGCGGTCGAAATACAGACGCCGGAATCCCCACCGTCGCAATGCCGCCTATTTATTCCTCTATGGGTGTCCAGGACACCCAAAGAGGGAGAATAAAACAGTGTGCCGAGCGTAGCGAGGCACCGGGCCCGCTTCGTGGCGAGCACATCGAGCAATCAAGGATGGGCGATCCACGGCCCCCCCTTGTCGCTATTTCGACCGCCGGGATTCCGTACTGTATCCCTTGCCTTCCCGCTGCCCCAGGGCCCCAACCCTCCCTTCTAGCAGCCTAAACCTAATCATCACCACGAGTGCCTAACCCCAGTACCCCACCACCTAAACCTAAATTCCCTTCACCACCCTGACTGTCAGGATTCCAGTGCCTGTACAGTGACCGCCAGGTTGCTGAATGCATCCCCAATTATGAAATGCCAGCCTATGGGTGAAGGTAAAACAAATTAAATTTTGCCAGCGTACTTCATGCCCAAAGTACGCTGGCATGAAGTACGCTGGCAAAATTTAATTCCGGAAGTCCCAGGCGGGGAGGAAACGCGTTGGTGGTGTAAGCCCGCACCTAAATACCCGCTTTGTGCAGCAATACAGAAGGAGGCATCCAGATTTTTGGGAGCAGGACAGCGTTACAGAGGAGAAAAGGAAGACCGGTATCCTGACTCCAGAGAATTGAATAATATGCTCATTTGAACTGTACGTCTACAGTTCCCTTGGATCTGGTAATTACCCCCCCTTTATATGCTGACAGCGGAGGATTCATTTTATGTCTATTTTGTTTTAATTGATTTAAACTGTCTCTTGTGTAATAAATTTGTTACATGTGGTACTACACCATGAGAGATTCTATTTGTATTCCCTACATGTGGAGTATATGCTGAAGAAATCTCAGCAGAAGAATTACGCTACTGAGCGCCGGATAAGTCTGTGACTCAATTTGTATTGGTTTGGGGAAATATGTAATACCGCCTATATGAGGAGAGCCTCACCCACATGCTATAAGCACTTACGAACCTCAGAAAGCTACGTTCCAAAATAGAAGACCGGGAGAAATCACCTGTGCATCGCTGTCTTTAATCACCATGAGTACTGGTGTGTCCAACCCCAGCATAGTCCTGTACAGGGTCTTCAAACTCATTCCGTGTTTCTCAGTACTGTAGACAAGTGTCCATGGGTAGCCGATTGTCCTAGGTGGGAGGTGCTTAGTGAGCTGTTGGAACGGTCATACAATACAGATTAATGCAGGTCATATAATTTATGTAGCAAAAAAAAAAAACCTTAAAAAAAAATTGCTAAATTTAAAAAGAAATGGCATATTTGAAAAGAGAATCGTTTTTCCCCCCCTGTAATGGGTGGGGGTTGCAGTGTTAGGGGACAATTCATAGCCATCCAATCAGATGCCATTTATCATTTCAAACAGCCAGCCAGATGCAGGCACGTTTTGTGCAAATAAAATCATATAAAGTACATATAGTAGGTTTCTGATTAGTTCTTACACAGAGGATAGGCACATTCAACCTTTGATTGCCAAAGAAAAGGTATAGGATGGAAGAATAGGGTGAGAGGGGATAAATGGGATGGGTAGGAAGATGGGAAGGTACAGTAAGTAGGAGGTAGGACTAGGGATAGAATGATAGAACCGGAAGAGATGAGAAGTTGATTAAGGGTGAGATGGGATGGTTAATAGTGGAAGAGGGGGAATATGTATGGAGAGAGGTGAGGAATAGGGGAGATCAAAAGGTGAATAGAATGGGAAGATACTGTAGTAGCAGAGATAACACAGAGACAATAGCCAGGGTCCCAGTGAATGACAGCTACAGCGCACTAGTTTATTTATATAAAAATACACCACCTTTTCTATTTGGTCAACTTGGAGAAGCTGACTGGGGTCACTGAGATTCGGTCGGAACGCTTCCGGTTCCAGGTCGGTCTTGATGCTTGTGGTCTGCTTGGAGCAGACATCCTCTCTTGTTGCGATCTTTAGGAGACAGACAGATTAATCAGCAAGTTCCTGAAAGCCGCCCCCAGATACTCTACTCATATCGAAATTGTGGTCTCTAATTTGAAGGTGGGCCAGCTATCCAAGTGGATATTTAAATAAAAGCAGAGATCTTGGATCCCTGTATTTAGATGCTGTGAGAGATGTGCAAAATATCTGCTAAAAACACCAGGGACGCAAAAAAAAAAAAAAAAAAAAAAAAAAAAGAAGAACAGTCACTGTGAGCGACACTGCCAATTTTATCAGATATTTTGCACATCACCCCCCCCCCCCAGCAACTCTGGCACTCATCGGGTTAATAATAATCAGAGGTGATGGACAGTAAGTATTATTTCTCCAGAGCCATCAGACCACTTTAGGGTCATTGAGGCAAAGGTTATTCTCATGTGTGTACAACTGGTTCATAGCAAGAAGAGATAACGTTGACACACAAAAAGTGCACAAGAGCCTCTAGGATAGGTCATGCACAATGTGAGATACAGAACACGGAGATATACAGGTAAGGCATTCCACACGCTACATGCAAAGACCTGATAACCTAAGTAACACATCCTGCTGCATTCTTAACAAAATACAACAAACTGCAAAAGACTTAGACATACCTCTAACATCCTTCATGTTGTCACTGACCAGTCTAGGGAAAGTGTTTTTTTTTTTTTTTTTTATTGGTATTAAGACCAAAAAAGCAAACGACAATGAAACAAAAAAAAACAAACAAAAAAAACATGTCTAAAACACAAAAAAAAATATACACTAAAAAAGTAAACCGTACACACAGCTGCATATTCTACCCATGACAGCCACGGCCTTGCCGGAAAAAGCGGGCAGTTCCGCACTGCAGCCATTGAGAGGTTAAAGTTCAAGTTTACGAACCGTACACCACAGAATTTTTTTTTTTTATGGTATGCTTAGTTTAAAAAAATTCTATATAAAATTAAATAAAATACAAAAAAAACTGAGCATTTTCATGTACAAAGAAGTATTAGCCAGCTCAGTGGTTAAGAGAGAGCTATGAAGGTTCTGGTATTTGTAGCTGTACCATATTGATTAGTGGATTGGGCACATAAAGATATTTCGGTACTTGTGAGTTATCCGGGCGCCCGATTTTGTACTTACGATTTGCATGCGATTTGCATGCGATATCGCATACGATATCGCATACGATATCGGATACGATTTGCGATTTACATGCGATTTAGCATGCGATTTGCATAAGATTTGCTATTCATTTCATTACCCCACTATCCCCAAAGTGTGTCTATCAACGTGAACCCGAAGCGTGGCGAGCGCAGCGAGCCCGCGAGGGGCGGCGGTACGCGTCCTCCGACCTTTTCATGCCCTACTATCCACTAGGGCGTGGAGTGAGAATAGAATAGTGTGGCGAGCGCAGCGAGCCACCGAGCCCGAAGCGTGGCGAGCGCAGCGAGCCCCGCGAGGGGACGCGGACACCTGTGAAGCCCGCAAGGGCACGCGGATACCTGTGAAGGTGTCCGCGTCCGCTCGCCACGCTTCGGGTTCGGTGGCTCGCTGCGCTCGCCACACTATTCTATTCTCACTCCACGCCCTAGTGGATAGTAGGGCATGAAAAGGTCGGAGGACGCGTACCGCCGCCCCTCGCGGGCTCGCTGCGCTCGCCACGCTTCGGGTTCACGTTGATAGACACACTTTGGGGATAGTGGGGTAATGAAATGAATAGCAAATCTTATGCAAATCGCATGCTAAATCGCATGCAAATCGCAAATCGCATGCGATATCGCATGCGATATCGCATGCGATCTACTACCAAAATCGGACGCCCAGATAACTCACAAGTACCGATATTTCTATTTATGTCAATGCCAAATGAAAATAGTAACTTGTTTGTCCATCTTCAGGCGAGTATGGGTCATAAAGGTGGACAGTTAATAAGTCGACAAATGAAAAAGGTCAACATGGTCAAAAGGTCAACATAGGAAAGGTCAACATAAAATTTTCCCATTTTTTTCAGTGTCTATGTTGACATGCTTTGGGCTCGGTGCCTCAATACGGTAAGATTTTTTTACGACAGTCGGAGGAACAGCCCTGGCATTGAATAGGCAAATGTAAATGTGACCTATTAGTGTCAAAAACAAGCGATATTTCCGCCTATCGGAAATATACACCAATATTGAATAAATGCTATGTCCGCTTAAAGTATGTTGACCGTTCCATGTGTCGACATATGGCCTGTCGACCAATAGTGGTCAATCTATTGACTGTTGGCCTTATTACCGACGACTGCATCCCCTTCAGTAGACCCCTTGCACAATGTCCAGAATATCACAGATGTATACAGGAGGAAACAGTTTCCAAACATATCTTTTGTGCTACTGCTTTACGAACAACACATGTAAGTACATCATTTGTATTGCGCTACAGCAAACAGTCAGCAAGTCCCTTCTATCGGGCCTAAGCACCAGAGACAATAAAAGCTGAAGTGCGACTGGACTTTCTAGACCAGTGATTTTCAACCTTTTTACCTTGCGGCACACTATATAAGATTTTAAAATTGCCAAGGCACACCATGAGATCCCCACAGGGCAAAATACATTGGCCCCCACAGGAAAAAAAAAAAAACCTATTGGCCCTCATATAAAAAATAATCACACTGGTCCCCACAGGTAACAAAAATAATACATTGGCCCTTTACATGAAAAGAAGAGAGCAGTAAATAACAGTAGAACTTGAGATGGCTGTAAACTGGCATGCGCATCTGTAGATCTGGGGGCACACTTGAGAACAGCTCAAGGCACACTAGTGTGACACGGCACAGTGGTTGAAAAACACTGTTCTAGACCAATAAGCGTTGTGAACACCAATGTTACTAAATGAGTCCCCTAGTGATCGTGTAAGCTGCATTTAAGTATACCAGTCATGCCGATTAAGGTCATTGCTGATTAACCCTTTATGACCCCTTGTCTATTTAAATGGACATTATTAAAAAAACGTTTTGTATAGAATGTATTGTGATGTCATCACTGGGATACATCAGAAACATGCAATGGGTCATAAAGGGTTACAAATCCATACTGAACTGCAATGTTTGACATCATAAGACAGTGTTCGTTCTAGCAACCCTTGCAGTTCCTCATCCAGGCCAGGGGTGTTCTCTCTGCTGTGGAGGTTCTACTACAACAACGTCAATATCTCAGAACCGATGTGCAGACCAGACCAATTCCAAAAGCACCACAGCAGAGGAACTGCAAGGGTTATGAAAAACGCAGGGTTCTAGAATGAATATTTAATACTGGGACCAACAGATAAAGACAATGCATATTTCCATTTACAGAAAATCTGTACAACATTTCAAACACCACAACCATAAATTGTGCGGGGTGAAGTAGTGAGAGCGATGTGGTCACAGACGGCAGCTGGCAAGGCCAGCGTACCGACCGAGTGTATAGGTAAAATCATTAGATTTAGACTATTCATAGGAACAGTCCCAATAACTACTGCAGGTATATGCAGGTGGTGCTATTTTTCAATTTGTCCATGATGATCATCTGCAATTCTTCAATGTTAACGGTGTACAGAATGAACAAGTGAAAAATGCCCCCATACACATCTGGCTGATCCAATGAATACAGACAAAAACAATGACGGGGCATTCCAGAGAGGTGCAAAACACAGAGGACAGGCTGAGCACAACTGTGAAAGCAACCACCGTACTGCAAGAACCGAACCACACAAACCTCACAAATTAATACCCTGCAGATAAAAATACATGGAAGCAGTGACGGATGATATTTTTTTTTTTTTTTTATCGTTTGCTTTCATCAGTCGGCATTATCAACTGCAACAGAGAACTCACAGCCAAGAAGTAAAACAGTTATATCGATGATCTACAGATCATACACATGATAATGAAATGAGACACTAACTTTGAAATACAAAATGCAAAAACAGAGGCAGAAAATAGAGACAAACCAGCACACAAAACAAAAAAAACACAAAAGAAGAGGTTATCACAGCAAAAACTCAAGAAACTTAAAAGGGAAAGAAAAGAATTAGAACTAATTTGCTTTTGCTAATAATCCAGCCACGATCGTATTTTTGGAGGGAGGGTAAGTGTCATGAGATATGTTCTATCAAGGTTTAGGGTGGTATTCAATCTTGCCCGCTATTTCCACAAGTGGTAATAGCGGCTGCCGCCTTTTCAATGCTGCCGTTTCCAGTAGCATTGAAGGTTGATTCCAACAAAACAGATCAGATTGTTTTTCGAAAATCCGTGACAGTTTTCGTTGACACGCCCACGTTCCGACACTAGTCAGCCGGGAACATTGAAATTTCACCCGTTGAGTTCCTGTCGAGCGGAGTGAAAATGGCCCGGGATTCCGACTGTCGGGACGTTGCGACAGTCGTTATCCCGGATTGAATACCGCCCTAAGCCTCTTAAACCGCTGAAGACAATGTGTTCTAAGTCTTGCTAAGGTTGCTACAAAATCAAGTCTGTTTTTTTGCGTCCCGAGAACGGGGGGTGAACTACTGAAGAGGGCACCTTGAGACGTCTGCAGAGAGTACGCAGCTCTTCCGTATTTAGGGCATCGATCCTGCGGTGGTACTCAGCCACTGATACTACCTGAATATGGAGACAGGAAGACAAGAATACGGATAGTAGAGGGGAAATAAAAGAAGTTAGAAGCAGCAACAGAAGCAACACACACAAAAAAAAAAAAAAAAGAAAAAGAAAAAAGTATCGGAGGAATGGTTAACATGTAAAATACTGTACAAGAAATGGATGTGGGATGCCAAAATCCAATTACTCCGCTAATGACTGTCACAAAATCCGCTGTACTGTGGGCTATGTTTCCGAAGACGTCCGGATCTAAGAACGTCTGCTCTGATAAAGCAGAAAGATGTTCCCTGTGCTAGCAATTACACTGTACACTGATCACTGAGAATACAATCCAGCATGTATACTGTAGCATGCTGTATTCCAGACACATTTGCAAATGTCACCCTGAAAAAGAACAACAATATAATTGTTATTAGACACTTGCGCCGGCAGGTACGAGGCCACTGGTGGAGAGGAAATAATCTTCCACCCCCCAGCAAAGTTTCAAAAAGCTTGTTTCCGGTTCTGCAATGCCAGAAGCCTGCTGCAGGCAGGCTCACCACACAAACCACATGTGCGCTGCTACAGACAAAACAAGGACTTTATTATGAACCTAGCGCTTTGCTGTAGATACACTTCACATCCTAAGCCGACATTTAAAGGTCTGCTCATCAACGATCATTAATAATCACTTGGAAAGGATGCGGTCAGTACCAATAGTGACGCATTAAGGCCTGCGGCACTCAGACATTGGCTTACACAGATGAACTGCCTGTATACTGCCAACACCATGCATAGGACAGTTTGGGCCAGGCATCACAACTGTGCGGCATGTGTAATCTAAGCAGCATCCAGACCATCACAGTAAACAAATTTGTTAAAAGCTTTAAAAAGGACAAATTTATGTAAATGACATGGTGATGTATGCATGGCATTATGGTATAGTGGATCGACAAGGTCTACATTGACCATGTTGTTATGGTTGGCCACTCTAGTTGGATGCCTAAAGATAGTCTATTGTGCCTAGATCGACCGTAACGGAAGTTAGACACAAGCGTCAGATTGACAGGAGCATGGTCAATAGTGACATGGTTGACATGAGTTTTTCACTTACGGGGAGGGGGGGGGTCGAAAAGTGTAAACTCGCCATGCTACGCTCGGCACACTATTGTATACTCTATGCCCAACTGGATAGTAAAGTATGAACTAAGTTGACCTGTGAAAATCGGCACCAAAAAAAGTGAACAATTCATGTCTTTTAACCAGTCAACCACGCTCTCGTTGATCTAACGCTTGCGTCTCTTATGTTACTCTCGACCTATACGCAGTGGAGTATCTTTAGGAGTCTAACTAGACGGGTTTGGCCAAGCTTGGTAGACCATAACATGTTCCACCTAGACATCGTCGATCCGTTGACCGGATACCAATACATTGGAAGAAAGAATCTAAAATGCAATAGTAACCAACCAACCAATCAGATTCCAGCATTTTCCTGAAGGCGGTAGTGAATAGAATAGCCATAATCTGATTGGTTTGCCGTGGGCAACACTTCAGCTTTATTTTTATTTTTTTAAAGTTCTACCAGATCTACAAGGGAAGGATTGAGCAGAGAGGGGTGTCAAACACATGGTTATTAACAAAAAATATAAAGATCAATATTATTGGTTAAATTAATGTTAGGTTCTCACAGAATGAGAGATTCCCTGTTCAATGTGCAATCTGTACACCAGCTTATACAGCTCTAGATTTCTATATTCATTTATATGTGCATTGAATCAGACCTGCAAATGACAAAAGGTTCATGTTGGCAGCATGATGAAAGAATACGAATAGAACTCTTACAATTTCCAGGTCTGATTCATCAGTTAGCAAAGCTAAACCATTCTCACTTAACTCGTCAGACAGAACTGAGCCGCAGCAGCTGGAGAATCAGATCACTAACCCCTACAATATGATGCATACATTATAAAGCGATAACAATGATGGATGTAGCCAAATGTGTCCCATGTCACAAACAGATATACGCATGCCATTGGTTTCAGTTGCTAGAACGTAGCGCGACAATGGTCACATAACGTGTAACTTTGTTATTTTCCCCGCCGTAACCGACCTTCCAAAGCCAATTAGTGAATAACAAAGCAAGCAATGGTTAATTAAAAATAACATTCTTGAATTAATGTGCTCAGTCCTCGCTGTACGGATGGGGACATTACTCTCAAAGGGAATTCTAAGACATACCAGGAAAGGTCTCAGCCCACAGGGCTTCCTATTCCTCTGCTTATAACAATTGCAACAGCCGCGGACAAATATAGAACGGAATTTTATTTCACTCCATCTGACGCACACACATACAGGCTCCATACAGACTGGAATGCTACACGAGCGTTACCAAAGACACACATAAGCCACAAAATGCTTGCACATATTTATTAGTGTACGAGATCAATGTTGGATTTCAAAAGGCATTACATTGGTATAAAATTAGAAGAAAAAAAAAAAGTCCAAAAGCCTTTGAGTGCCAAGTGAACTTGTCAAAATTGGCAATTGAATCAATATAACAAATGTGAGTGACGCGGGCGTTTTAAGTTGATATTTTGAACATCTCTCAGAGATGTTCGCACTCAAAGGGTTAATCTGCCAGTTAATGCAAATATCTAAATCAGTCAAACATTTGGCATGGACTCGCTGCATAAAAGCATGGAAACATGGTAAAGAGGCTCAGTTGTTGTCCAGACAAAATAGAGGATAAATATGATCTAGGCAATGGTGATTGTTGGTGGTTAGTGTTGATCCAGCCATTTCTGAGAAAGGAGAGTTACATTTACTACCACTGAAATGTTGCCGCACGGAGTGTAAAATTTGCTACTGTATTGTTGTAGGAGTGCCGTAAGTGCCCATATCTGGGTTGTTTTAGTTACCATTTTTTACCTTGCTTGCTTTGGATGACTTCTAACTCATGCAAGGAATCCAAAAACATCCCCCCACTCTATTTCTAAAAGATCTAAAAAACGTATTTTAAAAAATTTTTACAAAACGTTTTCAAAATTTCCAGCAAGGAAAACTACGGTATATCGATCTTACGCTGAAATTTACAGAACACATAGGATACAGTATGTTAACTAATTTAGGATGTGCTATAGCAGAAATATCAGTATTAAAGATGGTGAAGAATACTACCATTTATTAAAGTTGATTTATATTTTGTTGTTAACAGTTCGCTTTTAAAAGTACACCAAGTGCTAAATACATATCTGTGGGTTAATGTTTCTAAAGGTCATCATTGTAAATTAATAAAAAAAAAAAAAAAAAAAAAAAAAGAGAGAATCTGGATAAACCATGTTGGAAAAGAAAAGAAGACCTATCCAAATTCTCCATGGAGAGATGCACAAGCCCCTAGCATACACAGTGACAGATCGGCACATCGATTGGGTGTTGTCCACGCCATGACTGAATACCACAGGAAGAGTCAGTATTAACCAACAACATTAATAGATACCAGTCACGCTGCGGGAAAGGTCAGACAGGTGGATTTAATTTATTTTGGCCACCTCTGTGCTGGCAAGTTTGACACGAAGACTCTTGGCATGCGATCACCGAGTGTATGTCCAGTTGGAAAAGAAGATCAGGTGGAATCTCCTTATAAATGAGACTATAATTAACCCTTGACGATATTTAATAACTGTAGCCGCAGATAAGCAAACGTAGCTATTTAACATCCTCTGAAGGACATTAGAACACAGTTTCTCCACCAACCAATAGTAGTTACCAACCGTCTCCATCGTTCTTGAGAACTCGACAATCAATCCTACCCCAAAAGCTCTCTGCCTAGGGGTCAAAGTTGACTCTGATTGAATGTGGTTAACAAAGGACCAATCTGTCTCAAAATCATGCTAGATGCATCTAAAAACATATGTAAAATACGCCAATACCGCTCAGAAGACACAGCTAGAACTCCAATCCATGCTCGCATCATCTCCCGCATGGATTATTGCAATTGTTCCTTACTGGTCTCGCCCAATACAGACGCTTACCGCTCTAATCCATCATGAATGCTGCTGCAGGGCTAATCTTCCTCACTAGATGTTCATAATCTGCTGATCAGCCCCTCCATTGGGAACCTGTATTCTACCAAATTCAATAAATATTTTTACTCACATACAAGGCAATAAACCAAACTGCACAAACGTACAACTTTTATCACAAAATATCTCCCAACTCGATCTCTTTGCTCTTACAAGATCTAAGTCTCTCATCCACACTCATCGCTCACTCCCATTCACGATCGCAGGACTTTCTATGGGCTGCACCCACTCTGTGGAATGCCCTCCCACACACTTTAAGGCTCTCCAAACCTACAAGCGTTCCCTGAGAACTCACCTCTTCAGGCAGCTTAGCAAATTCCAGAACCACCCACATTAGCTTAATAAACCTCTCCTATCCAATTATATCCCCACTGTACAGGCCGCACATAGCTGCACTTTCCCATCCGGCCGGTGCTGACCTGTTCACTAGGCTGTGATTATACTAGTAGGTCTGAACCAGGCCCTAGGTACGGAAACAACAACAACAACAACAACAACAACTTTTGTAACATACTATATTATATTCAGTGACACGACTACCGGAGATATGTACAGGCCTGCATAGACCAGCTTGGGTACTGGCCTTCTGCCTCTTATACGCAGACATAGCAAATAATAGAATAAAACACGATAACTGTACAACTATACAGTTTAAAAAAAAAATCAATGAAAAAAAAAAAAAAAAATCAGGTGCACAAGCAGAGCAGGTCGTCAGTGTTAACCGTAGTTTAATTGCACTTATTGTGTCTGTCCTAGCACGCTCAGTTCTAGTACTTACCCAACTCCCTCCCCCCTTCTGTTTCATGAATGCAAGCAAGTGGTCACATGCACAGTACAAACTGATTTTCTGCCTAGTAATCTAAAGCAAACATTTGTTTTACATGTAGAGTTTTGATTGGTCGCTAACCTACATACAGACTGGAGCACTATCTTCCTTTATTTCATGCTGTTTGCAGAATACCTAATTACTTTCCGATTTAACAGCTCAATAATCTATAGTCCTTGTGTAGTCGCTCAGAGAAAGTTCTGATAGGAGGTATGTGCAGAAGAGGGGATGCTGCAGCGAAGGGATCATTGCGCTTTATGTATGCGACAGCAAGACGCACTAACACACTGCAGATGGCATGGAGTGGTATTCATATTTACATCTCATCTTTTCCAGCATTAGGTTATTAAAGATCATCAACAGGTCCCATTTAAAATATGCATGGTTTTTGTATACAACTGTAATAATGCAACGCAGCTAGAACTAGTGTTCCCACTAGGCTGTTTTAGTGGGGCGCTGCGCCCTGCCCCTCTGGCAGCACCCTGCTAAAACAGCATGCCTCTGCCTTCGGGGTGGCTGGGTAGGCCCCCTTCGGTGACACAAGCGGCCGGGCCATGTGCACGTGTCCCTTGGCAGTTGTGCAGTTATGTTGTCATTATGGGGTTTTGAGTGTAGAATTTTGAGGGGAAAAAAGGAATATATTCCAAGGCAGTAACATAACATAATGTGGAAAAAAGTGAAGCGCTGTGACTACTTCTATAAGAAGTGTTCAAAAGTGCCCATGTTGGTGTTTAAACATCTAAACAACCATAACCTAGTACACACCTATAGACTCCCTCCCCGCATACCAATGTAATTACCTTCAGCTGCAATCAAAATCATAGATTACGGTTGGTGTAATTACCAGCCATAAATTACATAGGTAAGAGCCAGTGATGAAAAGAAAAAAATATATATGACGAAGGTAACAGATTATTAGTTATCAATCATTGGCCAATAATAACGTCACTGGATTTAACAGATTGAACAGAACTGACGGATTTACATTTGTAAAGAGAAAAGCAATGTCTAATATTAAATTAGAATGACTTCTTACATTACTTCAGATAGCCATGCAAATCCCATCAGACCGAGCAGGACGCTGCTGGCACAAAGACCGGCAACACAGGTTAACAATGTAACTAGCGGAATAATACATTGGACCATGGTCAGCATTAGGAGTTGGTAATATAGTAAGAAAGAGCAAAGTAATACCGACCACACAATAGACCAACCTCCATCCATCCAGATGGTTGGTTTGAAGATCTAGTACTGTATGGGAGAAAACGAAAATCATCAATTTGCTCACAATCCCAGGAAAATGGTCAAAAACATTCAGTCAAGTAGTTCAAACAGATTCAACTCTAACACGGGTTCTCAAAATCGGTCCTCAGGACCCCACACGGTGCATGTTTTGCAGGTCTCCTCACAGAATCAAGTGAAATAATTAGCTCAACCTGTGGATCTTTTAAAATGTGTCAGTCAGTAATGAGTGCACCTGCCAGGTGACCTGGAAAACATGATCTGTGTGGGGTCCTGAGGACAGAGTTTGAGAACCACTAAACTAGTAGTTGTCAAACTGTGGATCCTGACCCCAAAGTGGGTCCCGACCTTCTCAGCATGGGGTCATCAGATTTTTTAAATCTCAGGTCAGTGATTCAAGGAGTATCTGTTAGTTTAGACTCCACATCATGTTGTGCCTCCACAATGCTGCCATGTATGTGCTGTCTGCTGACTGCACATGTGATGTGATGGGTTATGGTATATTAGACTCCTCCCATCACTCTGTGCCTCCACACTGCTGCCCTGTATGTGCTGTATGCTGACCACACATGTGATGTGATGGGCTATGGTATATCAGACTCCTCCCATCATTCTGTGCCTCCACAATGCTGCCATGTAGGTGCTGTCTGCTGACTACACATGTGATGTGATGGGTTATGGTATATCAGACTCCTCCCATCACTCTGTACCTCCACAATGCTGCCATGTATGTGCTGTCTGCTGACTACACATGTGATGTGATGGGTTATGGTATATTAGACTCCTCCCATCACTCTGCGCCTCCACAATGCTGCCATGTATGTGCTGTCTGCTGACTACACGTGTGATGTGATGGGTTATGGTATATTAGACTCCTCCCATCACTCTGCGCCTCCACAATGCTGCCATGTATGTGCTGTCTGCTGACTGCACATGTGATGTGATGGGTTATGGTATATTAGACTCCTCCCATCACTCTGTGCCCCCACAATGCTGCCATGTATGTGCTGTCTGCTGACTACACGTGTGATGTGAGGACCTTCTGCAGTAACTTGCTGGGGGTCCCTGTAATTATTTTTATTGTCTGATCGGGTCCCAGAGCAAAATAGTTTGAAGACCCCTGCACTCAACTATAGTATCTTGTCCGAGCAACAGTTTTTGTCCATTTCCAGATTTTGGGAGCAAATTACATTTGCTCCCATCCAGTACCAGATTTTTATTCCATCCAACCAACTAGTTGGATGAAAGTTGGTCTAGTCTATGGCCAGCATAATTGTGCACCTTGTTAATACCACGCTCCGCTGCAGAAGAGGCAGATGTAACTTGTGTAGAGAGATATAGCTTTGAGAGCGATGTGGCCAAACTGAAATCAAAGCTGCAGTGTATTAATAAAGCTTTCCAGCATTTATGGGCTGAATGCAAAAGCAGACCGTATTTACCCGGCATACAAAAACAAATGTACATTGCAATATGGATTGTCCAGGTACAAAGTTATTTATCTATAGCCACTAAACATTACACCCAATGATCAGCTGACTACACTACTTGGGCCCCATGTGATCAGAACGAGCCACATTATTTGTCATTTTTGGCCACCAAATTGGGCAGAGATGTGACAGCACAGCGTTCAGGCCAATAGGCAGGACATGAAATGTAAATTCATACAGTGAACACCAGAGCGATCGTCGCAATGTCTGACAAAGTTGCCACTACAGCTTGGTAAATATCTCCGGCAGCCAGTCTGCTAATATAATGAAGAACGCTTCCAAATATTCACTTGTATCGCACACAACGTCCATAGTGCTCTCCAGCATCAGGGGGAAAAGGATTGGATTTTGCCACAGACTGCAACGTCTCTCTTCTTACCAAACAGCAAGGGCACCTTCATCTCACAATGCCCACACTGTAGCAAGTGCACCAGTCCAGCGTCCGCGAAACAAAACCAGCTCTGTATCACTATATGGAAATGATCCATGTCATAAGATTGGATAACCTTTAACGGTCACTAAGAGCCATTGATTGAATTATGCATAGAAGAACTGTGAAATAATCTACTGTAACCACATTGTACGGAGTAAAGGACACTGGGCCTAATCAGAGAAGAAGCATCCACGGGCGACTTACATACAAATAAGAGTACCAGTCCATATATACTGGACACCCGTGCCCCTGCACGTAGAGGACTATCCAAGCCACTGTTTTACACGGGCAGCAGTCAGTAGAATTCACACTCAAACCAGGCTGTATGCAAACTTCCATTCATGAACTCGGCCTACAAGGCGGAACAGTTCAGTGTGACTGTGTGTAGCATCTATGCCTCTAACCTCTAACATAGTGGCAGGTGCCTATTACCCACCAGCAGTAAAATACAAATCCCTGGTATTAGATTTCAAGATAGATGTAGTGTAAAAGTAATGTTGTGGCATGAGCTTCTTTTCCAATGTGCCCATCGAACCTCTGACCACGTGTAGTCACACAAGAGCCAGCCCTCTTCTCCTGTAACTAATCCCATGACTGCCAGATTACACCTGTCCCATCTCTGCACCTTTCATTGCGGCTGCACCCCCCACCCCCTAGCTCCTGACTACAGCTCTCTGCTGTGTGAGGCTGCAGCTATGAGATCGGGAATGCACAGAGGAAATTGGTGATGGTAAACCCGCGTGAAGCATTTTTCCATGTACAAAATGGGCAGGATGCAGCACCCTGCCTACTCACTATAGCGGGAACACTGCGGGTATGCATGGTGCAGAACCGTACTTCCTCGCCGCAGTGAGAACACTGCATGTATGCAAGATGCAGCACCCTGCCTACTCACCGTAGTGAGAACCCTTTGTATATGCATGGTGCAGCACCCTGCTCAATCACCGTAGCGGGAACACTGCATGTATGCATGGTGCAGCACCCTGCTCAATCACCGTAGCGGGAACACTGCATGTATGCATGGTGCAGCACCCTGCTCACTCACCGTAGTGGGAACCCTTTGTATATATACATGGTGCAGCACCCTGCTCACTCACCGTAGGGAGAACCCTTTGTATATGCATGGTGCAGCACCCTGCTCACTCACCGTAGCGGGAACCCTTTGTACATGCATGGTGCAGCACCCTGCCTACTCACTGTAGTGAGAACCCTTTGTATATGCATGGTGCAGCACCCTGCTCAATCACCGTAGCGGGAACACTGCATGTATGCATGGTGCAGCACCCTGCTCAATCACCGTAGCGGGAACACTGCATGTATGCATGGTGCAGCACCCTGCTCACTCACCGTAGCGGGAACCCTTTGTATATGCATGGTGCAGCGCCCTGCTCACTCACCGTAGGGAGAACCCTTTGTATATGCATGGTGCAGCACCCTGCTCACTCACCGTAGCGGGAACCCTTTGTATATGCATGGTGCAGCACCCTGCTCACTCACTGTAGTGAGAACCCTTTGTATATATGCATGGTGCAGCGCCCTGCTCACTCACTGTAGTGAGAACCCTTTGTATATGCATGGTGCAGCGCCCTGCTCACTCACCGTAGTGGGAACCCTTTGTATATGCATGGTGCAGCACCCTGCTCACTCACTGTAGTGAGAACCCTTTGTATATGCATGGTGCAGCGCCCTGCTCACTCACTGTAGTGAGAACCCTTTGTATATGCATGGTGCAGCGCCCTGCTTACTCACTGTAGTGGGAACCCTTTGTATATATGCATGGTGCAGCGCCCTGCTCACTCACTGTAGTGAGAACCCTTTGTATATGCATGGTGCAGCACCCTGCTCACTCACTGTAGTGAGAACCCTTTGTATATGCATGGTGCAGCACCCTGCTCACTCACCGTAGTGAGAACCCTTTGTATATGCATGGTGCAGCACCCTGCTCACTCACCGTAGCGGGAACCCTTTGTATATGCATGGTGCAGCACCCTGCTCACTCACTGTAGTGAGAACCCTTTGTATATGCATGGTGCAGCACCCTGCTCACTCACCGTAGTGAGAACCCTTTGTATATGCATGGTGCAGCACCCTGCTCACTCACTGTAGTGAGAACCCTTTGTATATATGCATGGTGCAGCACCCTGCTCACTCACCGTAGTGGGAACCCTTTGTATATGCATGGTGCAGCGCCCTGCTCACTCACCGTAGTGAGAACCCTTTGTATATATGCATGGTGCAGCGCCCTGCTTACTCACTGTAGTGGGAACCCTTTGTATATGCATGGTGCAGCACCCTGCTCACTCACTGTAGTGAGAACCCTTTGTATATGCATGGTGCAGCACCCTGCTCACTCACCGTAGTGAGAACCCTTTGTATATGCATGGTGCAGCACCCTGCTCACTCACTGTAGTGAGAACCCTTTGTATATGCATGGTGCAGCACCCTGCTCACTCACTGTAGTGAGAACCCTTTGTATATGCATGTTATAGCGCCCTGCTCACTCACTGTAGTGAGAACCCTTTGTATATGCATGGTGCAGCGCTCTGCTCACTCACCGTAGTGGGAACCCTTTGTATATGCATGGTGCAGCACCCTGCTCACTCACTGTAGTGAGAACCCTTTGTATATGCATGTTATAGCGCCCTGCTCACTCACTGTAGTGAGAACCCTTTGTATATGCATGGTGCAGCACCCTGCTCACTCACCGTAGTGAGAACCCTTTGTATATGCATGGTGCAGCACCCTGCTCACTCACCGTAGTGGGAACCCTTTGTATATGCATGGTGCAGCACCCTGCTCACTCACTGTAGCTGGAACACTGCATGTATGCATGGTGCAGCGCCCTGCTCACTCACCGTAGCGGGAAAACTGTGTGTATGCATTTGTAAGTTTGGCATTTGCTTTCTATGGAAACGTGCAGTTTGCAGATATTCCTCAGATCTGTGTCAGAGTCCTAATTAGGCCCCTGTCAATCAGCATGCAGGCAGAATATTGAGTGGTCTCAATTTTAGGCCGACCGACATGCCTGTAGTCTGTTATCACTGAAATCCATTGCGGGATTTAAACTACAAAAGCGACCAGTTTAGTAACACCACAATACTTTCTATACAGCAGGCCTATGGCTCAAACCAACCATTGCTAGGAATACAGACTACTCAAAATCTGCACATAGACAATTCCAAGGAAATGACTTTAACAGCCAGCCACGGAGGGTTACAGAACAATATAAAACACAAATAAAAGTATTTAATTTGTACTTCCAACATTAGCATACTGTGAGTGTAAAACAGACAATTTACTGAAAGCTTTCAGTATAGTCAGTGTCATATTGGAGTCAAACGTGCCCTTCATTTTATCTTACTAGGACAACCCGGCATATAGCAAGAAACAATCTTCTTTCTGCTCAGATGTGGTCAGAGATATTATTTCCCAGCAAACTGGCAGCTTCTGGTCCCATAATCAGATAATGTCAGAACATACATGGTTTTAGGAGTGTAGTTAAATAATGACTTGCAAATTCTAACAGCTCACAAGCAGGATTTGAACACGCCGCATAAACACAACTAGTAAAATACATGAATTGCCAATCAGACCAGTCACAACGCGATTCTCAAATGACTGCGCATGCTTACCGTATGTATGGCGCAGGGTGAGTTTATGAAAATGCATTATGATTGTAAACGCGATATGACTGACAGGAAGCAATGTTTGGGGCAGGAACCTGCTGTTTTCTGGGCGTGTTTAAAAATACTCAGGTGTGCCCAGGCGTTTTTGAGGAGGGTCTCTGACATCAGCACCGACCACTTCCAGTCTGTCTCAGTCACAGATTATACCCCTGTCACACCAGAAAATGCAGGGACTTACCTGGGAATATGGTCCCTGGATCATGCAGGGTCATTCCCAGGTTGGCCCCTTTCACACCAGCCTAGTATTTGCATTTTCTGGTGTGAATGGGGTAAGTCTGTGGGCAGCTCACACAAGGCAGACAATGGTTAAGGGGAAGCAGCGAGATTTGGGAGGGGGTATTAGGCAGCCTCACATCACACGGCTGGTCATCTCATGCAGGCCCACCCCCAGAGCTCAGCAGCAGCCAATCAGTGCCTATTCTGGTCCCCATCCCCTGATGATTACTGCATATGAACCGGGGGGATGCGGTCATCTATTAGAATGAACTTAGGTCTACAGTCATTAGGTCGACCCCACTAGGTCGACTGGCAGGAAGGTCAACCTGACTTAAGGTCGACATGGGCCAAGGTCGACATGACTTAAGGTCGAATTTGCATAAAGGTCGACATGAGGAAGGTCGACTGGTCATAAGGTCGACATGGGTTTTTCACTGTTTTTTGAGCCGACATGTGCCGACAGGCGGTATTTCATGCCCTACCATCCACTAGGGCGTGGTGGGAGAATAAAATAGTGTGCCGAGCGCAGCGAGGCACCGTGCCCGAAGCATTGCGAGCGAAGCGAGCGATGCGAGGGTCCGCTTCTCATTGCCAACTGTGTCCATGTCGACTGAGTCGACATTCGGATCAAAAAACAGTGAAAAACCCATGTCGACCTTATGACCAGTCGACCTTCCTCATGTCGACCTTTATGCAAATTCGACCTTAAGTCATGTCGACCTTGGCCCATGTCGACCTTAAGTCAGGTCGACCTTCCTGCCAGTCGACCTAGTGGGGTCGACCTAATGACTGTAGACCTAAATGCAGTCTGACGAATGATCCCATTCCGAACCGGGGACATCGTGCCGCAGCGGCCTCATCACCGCCACCGCGAGGATCCCGGACACCCCCTCCGACTTGACCCTGGGCGACCTGGCACTGGAGGCGAGCACTACTGCCTCGCATCCACCCCCCTCCTACCCAGAGCCCACCAGACAGTAACCTACACCGTTCAAGAAGACAACCATCTCCCGGGAGTCAGAGAGCGGCAGAGAGTAACTTTCACACCAGCCTGTATCCTGGGCTGGTCCTGGATGCAACCCTGCTAGCTAGCAGGGTTCAAACGATGTGCCGAGATTTTGACCCGGGAGCCTTTCACACCAGCGCTAGTCCCAGGCTGTTCCCAGGGCCAACCCGGGAATTTAAGCTGGCGTTAAAGGGGTATCTGTGGAAGCCTCAGACCTATTCACATCTGCACAGACTGCAAAGTCTCTTCTAGGTTGCGGGATTTGCGAATGGATTGCAGTTAGCAATAATAATCAAACACCTATAGACACACGCACAAGTTTCAGTAGTGGTGTCCCAACTTCTAAATGCAAGCATAGTTTAAGCTAGGACTATCTGTTGTACCTAGCTGTCTGTGCAATGAAGAGGTCCCTCTGAATGGGAACTCCAAGAAAGGGTAAAAACTTTCCCCATATGCTGGGTTAAAGGCCGTGCTATTGACCCCTACGTGCATACTGCTTCTGTGAAGGCACCCAGCTAAGTAAATATCTACGTTAGTGTGGATTTTTTGATAACAAACACACACACAAAATGTAGTTTCTGGTCTGGAATTTTTTTTTTAAAAACATAATTTAGCCAATTTTTCATATTCAGCATTAAGTACTGCTAAATATGTGATTTCTATTATACTGTGCATTGTTATTCTCAGAACAGAGTACATTAGTAACAGCAAAAGAAGAAAAACACAGACTTCCAGTACAGGACAATGCAAGTGTTAATAAGTAATTTGACTTGACAGCTCCTTCTCAGAGTTTCATTCATACACAAGTGTTTAGCAGAGTACCACAGAGGGGTATTATTATTACACTATACAATAGAGAGAGTAAATACGTTTCTGTTCGGAGTAAAACCAATAAAAACATTTTTTATTAATCATTTATTTTAACCCAGAACATTTTTTTAGGAACTGTACTGTAGAATATGAATAGCTCGCTCTAGTACTCTATTTCCAAAACCGCAAATGAAAGATTTTACACTATTGCAGAGCAAATACCAGCTCATTACCAACAGTGATCACCATCAACATCAACAACAACAACAACAACCAGAGCAACAGGATGCACTGCTGTCAGGTCAAGTGGGTTCACCATGATGCTCTACAAACTCTATATAATAATAACAACAACAACAACCACCACCAATAATAAAATTAACAAACAGCCACCACCAATAATAATAATAATAATAATAATAAACAAGAATAAAATAGACAAATGACCCCCAAGTGCTATAAATGGGAGGGCATGCAGCAGCAGGAAACCCAATAAGCCACCATCTATGGTACAGACATATGCTGCCCCCCCACATCCACTGGTCCCAGCTCTTTGTCTGTTGTGCTTTAATGGGCACAACTTTGAGAGGTGCCCCTGCAGCCACAGAGCCAGTGCCCTCTTACCAGGGAGTACTTGTGGTGGGCATTCTGCTGCTTCCTGGACTTCTTGCCATACCACAGGCGAGACATCTCCCTCCCGGTGCCCCTGGGCTCAGTGGCTAACATGGGAGCGCTGGCTGCTCATCTTCTCTAGCTTCCATCAAGCAGCACACACACATACACAGTGCCCTGCAGGGACAACCTAACCTCACAGCCAGCATGCAAATAACAGGCCGGGCCGGCAGCCAGTGAGAGGCGTGCCTGCGTCCGGGTGGGCGGAGCCAGCAGGGTAGTTCGGTTGGAGCGTGGATGACTCAGTGAAAAGCGAACGTTGTGTAAAGATACAAATGTATCAGTGGTGGGGTTCCAGGGGGCGTGGCCGGGATTCATGCGTGCCTGACCTCTCACTGTCATCATGGTCAGAACTATTTTACTGCATTTACCTGGGACAATTGGTGTGGTTGGGGGCAGAAAGGGTTAAATGGGGAGGTGTTGGCTCGCCTCGAGTTACTAAAAGACAGGCACACGCTGCGATAAATGCCCGGGGCCGGGAGCTGTGACTGGTCTCTGGAGCTTGCATGCATGTGAGAGGCTGGAAATGTGCCGTCCACATTAGCAAATAGACTGCAATTCGCAGGCACTTGGCTAAATCAGATTACATGGCTGTTCCCACATTAATCAGGGAGGGCAGCCACCCCTATGAGCACTACAATGTCCCTCCTGTCTCTGCAGAGTCCTTCTTAATTTGCTCAGTAAATGTAGCTCTAGCAATTGTGGCTGCAGCTCTGTCACATTCCCAGTGATCGCTTAAGGCCGCCAAACAGCCCACAAACTAGATTACACAGCTGTCAGAGGTTAATCATAATCTGTTTATACAGGATCCATTAAGACTTTTACTGTAACCAGTCCACATGTATCCTCATATACGACAGGGCCTCTACGCCACACCACGCGGCAGATGCTTGGAGACAAGCGCCAGAATTTTGCATGCTTGGTCGCAGGTGTGAGTCAGCTCACAGCCAATGGAGTCGATCCTATGATTTGCTGATGCGAATCACCTCAGCCGCACTTTACGCCAGCCTGGATTTTGCGCTCGTTTGGGTTGAACCTGGCTTGCAAAGGGTGCAAAAACCCTTTGCAAATAATAGGATCAACCCAAATGACAATAAAATCGACACCAAAAAGGTCGACATGCACAAGATCAACAATGGCAAAAAAGTTGACACAAGCAATCTCTGCAACAAATGGAATTTGATAATTTATGCCTGTATATATTTAAACAAAAACCTTTGTTTTTAAATGTACCCACCCACCGTCACTACCATAGAAGAAGAAGTGGTGTTATGCGGTGTCTGTGGTGCAAATAGGATACAAACTGAAAGAAGAAGGTGCTACAGTAGCATAGGCATTTTGCGTAGCATGGCATATTAGGCTAGATGTATAAGGACATAGCTGTAAATACACACGGCGAGGGTGACCGGTGGCGAGGGGGGGGAGGCAGCGGGGACCCCCGGCAAGCTCCGTTGCCACGGGGCGCGCAAGCGTCTTGTGCACGTGCGCCCCTGGTTGTAGCCGGCCGCCGGTAGAATTGCCATCCACTTCAAAGATGGAGACTCCATCTGTATACACAGATACACACACTAAATGCATATTCTGATTTATTTAAGAAGAGTATATATAAATACTAATCAGGCTTGCCTACCCTCCTGGAATGGAGTGCAGTGGTTCCCAACCTGGGGTACTAGTACCCCTGGGGGTACTCTGCAGACCAGTTGGGGGTACTTGAAAATAATATTGGTAATGGCGGAAGATGAAAAAGTATTTTAATGGCAGAAGAAGACCTATTGCTATTGAGAAGAACCATGTTGTGTCACTTATGGTTCTGTCTTCAGCGTCATCAGCGTCTCATTGTGCTTTTGCCTGACCAGCAATCCACTGGGAGCTACCCGTGCTGCCCTCAGACATCAGCGATCATCTGCCCTGCACTGACACGGGTGGAAGAAGCAGCGGCATTAATACTACAGGTGTTAGTGGGAACCCCCATGGAGACAATACACAACCAGCGGCCAGACACGGAAGGGCACGATTCCGGTCCGCTACTCCTTAATATAAGGACATTCATAAGGATACGATACCGCTCACATCCTCTCCACTCATAAGTACTGTCTATATTTTATATTTCGAGGAGGGGGTACTCTTCAATGAAAAGCCTAATCAAGGGGTACGGGAGAGAAAAAAGGTTGGGAAGCACTGCCTTAGAGTGTGAACAGGACCCAGGTCGCTTGACCTGGGTTATCCATGTACACTGCCCAGCAACCCGGGTAAAAACCCTACTTTTTCCCAGGTCAGAATGCCAGGTTAATGGACCCAGGCTTTTTCAAATGGCTCTTTCACACAGCAGAGACCCGGGTCGGACCCCGGTTATTATTTGTACAGTGTGAAAGGGTAATAAGTTTTATGAATGGCTTTTTAGCCATACAAGCTTCCTCTATGCTGCAATATATACGGAGAATACATAATGCTTTGGAAAGAGATTATATATTAACGCTCAGAACTTGTACACACCAATATTAGAATTAAATAGATTTTGGACATGAGACACATATGACTTATGATATGTGGCATGGATGGACAAATATATATACAATGCGATGTAAAGGTAATGGTTTTACATAGACAACTGAAATAACAATCTAAAGTAAGATCATATATATTGCATTTCAGTGCTAATCAGAGCAATACAATACATTAGGCATATGTAAGATAGAATATCGGCATTTCCTACCTCCCATAATCTTGTGGTGGAATCATTGGTGGAACCTTCAGAGTTCTCTGGTTCCTCGTGCGGTTTCACCACCACAAATCCTGGCTCCCGAGAGGACTCTCCGATTTCTTCAGCAAAAAAATCTGGACTCCACTGAATGAAAAAGGAGTAAATCTGTTCCGTTCTGTTAGGAAATAAATGGCAATAAAAGATGGTTGTCACATGTGGCAAGGATGCACAGAAAACACTGATAAGAGAAACAGGTCTATAGACCCCACTGATTGGTACTTTGCAGGATGGACCATTGTACCCACTGTAGAAGTCTACTACTTTTGGCCTCAACACGGTTTTCACGTCAATTTGGAGTGCGCCATTTGTATATCTGTGCGCAACAGATTCTGAATCTGTGAAAGTAGTGTTGCGATGAAGCAGCAGGAGCTTTTTCTCACACCGAGCCCCAGTGTGCTTCACCTTTGTACATGCTGAAAACTAAATTCCTGTGCACTTCAAGGAACAGCTTAGTATCTCCAGTATGCTCCACCTCTGGGAATGCTAGTTGTTATGGCACACATGGACAGAGAATCTGGTGTAATCTATGTTGTCTGGAAGGAGCCCTCTGCTGACATCGCTACATCTTCAAACCTGGACAGTGGGAATGGCTTCATCCCATAAGAAGTGCTGGTGATCCCTACATCTTGTGATCTACACAAGACCACATCACTAGCCCAGCTCCTTCCCTACACTACCCCAAGGCAGCTCAGCTCTCTGCTACACTGCCCACAAAAAAAACACTCCCACCTAAACTACCCACAGACAGCCCGTTTTCCACCTACTCTACCCCACTACCCACAGACAACCCGACTCCCACCTTCTCTACCCCACTACCCACAGACAACCCGACTCCCACCTACGCTACCCAACTACCCACATACAACCAGACTCCCACCTACGCTATCCAACTACCCACAGACAACCCGACTCCCACCTACGCTACTCGCAGACAGCACAACTCCCTTCCATTCTATTAACACAAGATCTGACCCATGTATTCTACCCACAGCCTACCCTTTGTTTATAGGTCTACAATGTACACCTGTTTTGCGTATTAACCACTATGGAACCTTACAAATCAATATAAAACGATAGTTTGTGCAGAAATATTTAAAAACATCGCAATAAACAGACTTACTTATCAAATAGCTTTCTTTAAAAACCATATATGCTCTAAGAAGAACAATGACGGGTCTGGACTTCTCTATACATCAGAGATATGTGCCAGTCAGCCCCTCCCTACACCACTCAGCCCCTCCCTACACCACTCAGCCTCCCCAGCAGCTGGTTACCTGTCATGTGGAACAGCAAACCAGTACTCCAACTTGTCCCGCTGCGCGTACTGCTGCATTAGCGCACTGGCTTGGGACACAAACGTTTTTCTCATTGGCTTCCCGACTCTTAGACACAAATACTTATGAGATCTATGTCTTCGTTTTTCTTTGGCAATAGCTGAACATACACCTGTGGAAGAGAAAGACCATTAACAATCCTCCACCGACGCATTTCTGCAACCAACCTATTTTGAAAGAAAGCCAAGTGGACCGCATCTGCGACGTACTGTAATCGATTATCAAAAGCAAGAAGCATTTTCCATATCGATTTGCTAATGATTCGCCAGATAGATCGTGTAGTTATAATGGTGACTGTGCTGCAAGGCTCACCTGAGGTTTGTGAGCACGACATATCGGGCGTACATATGCGCCAGCGATATATCGATCATTAATCGAACGAATGCTATAATCGAGAAATGTGTATTAAGCCTTACAGTACAAAGAGCCTGATTCAGATCTGTTCGATAGGCTGTGTATATAGCAGGTAAACGCTGCCGCCGCAGCGAACGCCGCCCCCCTGCCGCCCAAATCCGCTCCCTAGCATGCGGCTGCATGACAGAGAAATCATGCGATGGTCGCAGATAAAAGTGACTTTTATCCTGGACGGAGCTGGCCGAATTCGACGCGCCTGCGTTTGCAGGGATATGCCCAGCATTTCTGTGGGCGTGCACGTAAAACGCTAGACGTTCCCATGCTTCTGCTCCCTGCCCTCCCACCCTGGAGCAAACGTCCCGGTGAGTGGGAAACTCACTGAAGGCAATCGCTCTGGGGGTTTTCACACGCACAAACCCATAACATCAGACAGGGCAGCGAATTCAGTCAGCAGCAGGCAGGTCTGAATCACCCCAAAGTTAATACACACACACATAAAAAAAAAAACAGAATTCAACATGAATATGAAACATGGTTTCCTTTCCGAGAAAAAAATCATTAAACAAAAGGCACTGACAATAGACACTGTGCACAATGGATGCAGCGCCCTGCAGAAAATGATTTAAACCACAAATGATGGTAACGCCGCACCGGTAGCCTACACGGAGCCTAAACATTCATTAGTAACTGGAGACATCGCTGAGGCACTGGTTTCTAGCAAACTGACACCGTCTTCTCAGAAGCCTGGAAACCTCGGCCTCCAATGTCCTTATTAACTTTTAAGATCAGACTTTGATTTCAAGGTTTGATTGAAACAGAGAAACAAACACTGCACTTCCTAAAAGAGATCGGAGAAACTGGATCGGACAAACCTTTAAAGGATTATTTTATATATGTTCCTCAGAAACAAGCCTACCTGTAAATGGTCCGCACACCTATTAGACCTCCTCATACAGTGAGTCAGGGGTTAAAGTGTGTGTGTGGGGACGCGCAACAGTAATTCCAACAAAAAAGCCTGTCCCAGCGGCTTCCATTTTCTGCAGGGCGTATGTGAGATCGTAACCTCACTCCCGCTGAACAGAAGAAGAGCCAATAAGAGGCGCAGACTGTGTTCTCCATCCCCCCCTCACCCGGTGTTTAGCATGCACTGAGAGGAGTGGAAGTGGCTGGAGTCCTAGACAGAAAGGTATATAAGGGGCACTACTATGTGGTGTAATAGGAATCAGGGGCACTAAATACGGTGTAATGTGGGGGGAGGGGATATAAGTTGCACCACCTCTCCAGGACCACTTTAAGCCCTGTAGTGAGTTATATGTTTATTTATAGAGTTATTTATCTCTCAGCATGACCTAAGTACCCCCACCAGTAAATTAAGGTCAGAGCATGAGGCCATTCCACTCACTGCAACGGCATGGGTTCTATAAGGCTGCTCCCCATAATGGTGCCCATACACTAGTGAAATTGGATGAGATGCGACACAACAAGCTCTTTTTTCCCCCCACACCTGATGTTCGATGTCACACATTGGGCGCTTGAACCAGGCGGTGGGCAGGAGACTGGTGGCAGTAGCTGGCAGACATCAGCGGAGCTGGCGGCATAGTTTAAAAAAAAAAATTCTTTAAAAGACTGGGTGGCCCTCTGATTGGCTGAAGGGTGACACCGGGTTGAGTGAGAGATTGCACATCGCATTGCGAGCGACCGCATGTGTTTAAATAACACGTGATCGCACATGCAATGCGATCGCTATTATGTGCAGCACAGAATATCTGGCACTGCAAGATTCGACTGACGGGCCTGCGCAAAGCTTCGGATGACAGATGCGATTTAATCTAAATCGCTTGGATCTCATCCAATAGGTCACGTGCACCATAACCCAACACGATCATTTTACCAACCAGCTTCTGTCATTTTTCAGGTTGGGTTTAAAAAAAAAAAAAGAAACGAAAGAAGCTGCTTGGATGGTAATTCATCTTTCCCAGGAGGTTGGATACACCTCCCCTCAGGAATGCTGGGCTGTGGCTGCTATGAGGTCACAGTGGTGGATCCAAAGACCAGGCCTTCATCGTAGATTTACTACTCTGGAAAAATGAATTACAGAATGGGTTGTAGGTGGGTGGGACAGGGCATCACCTAACAAACAAAAGACTATTCACATCCAAGGGGCATTATTAGAATAACCTTGGGTAGATTATTCCCATTTACCCCCAGATGGGTATAAAAGATTACCTTCAGAGTGTTGCTCCGTGCTGCCTGCATTCGGCTTGACCTCTTTGTGCGTGACATGCTGCTGCAGGTCTTCCCTCTGTTGCTTGGCTTGTTGCATAGTGAGGTTTTTCCATAGTTTCCGCAGTTCCTCCGCTTCGGTTTCAGAGTCCCCAGATGGCTGTTTCCCTGGAGCTCCCTGGATTGTCTCCTCCGCATGATTGCCAGTCTCTGCAGTAAGTCTATCGGGGCTTTGGTCCCTGTGTTTTTGCTCATTGTCTACAAGCGGCCCCGCATCTGTGCTTAGAACATGTGTGACTTCCCTCTCAACTAGTTCATCGATGTTTGGTTCCGCCGCAGAGCTGGTTTGCCCTATATCAAAGTCTTCACCTACCTTAAGGGACAGATCGCTCTTTTCTAAATCATTGGCATTGCTAAAAACTCCGCTGTCGCCGGCAGAAGGATCAACGCCGCCCTTTAAATCCTGAGCGGCATCTGCGGAGTCTGAAATGTTTGTTGAGCAGCATTCTGCAACAGTTTGGTTTATGGTCTTAACGGATTCTGATGAAGTTCCCGAGGATTTGTCTTGTCGCAACTCATCGGAGGAGTGCAGCTCTTCTCTGATGGGAGAAAGCTCAGATTCCGTAAACACATCCTCGGAGAGAGACTCCGCTGTGCTGCGGGGGGCTGTGCTGGCGCTGTCGTTTCCTGTGTCCCACGTTTTAGAATCCAGCTCGTGTGCATTGCCTTCGGAAATTTTCTTGAAGTGACATAAATCCCTCATACAGGACAGCTGATCTAAATCTCTGAGAAAGGGGGGGAAAATTCACATGTTTACATTGTAAAAACAGAAAAAAAAAACACATACGTTCTCAAAACAGCCGATACGGGGTCATTAAATGGATCTGAGACAAAGAGGACAGAAGCTTTAGGGAAGTTCTAGATAAACCATATCAGACTGTATATAGCAAAGAGTTACAAATATAAGTAGGTAGTATACAAAGGGGTCATTTCCATACGCCACTAGTAGCATCGGATGTGGCACAGCTTACAGACAAGGGCCTGATTCAGTACTCTCGATTATACCACTTTGTTACCAACATCCCA
The DNA here is from genome assembly GCF_055691185.1 of Crinia signifera. Classification (NCBI taxonomy): domain Eukaryota; kingdom Metazoa; phylum Chordata; class Amphibia; order Anura; family Myobatrachidae; genus Crinia; species Crinia signifera. The sequence goes on from NC_139221.1 coordinate 28,885,800, forward strand.
GGTCTGATCCCGGTTTCAAGCTATGTTGACACCTTTCACACCAAGGAAAGGAATAAGGTTTTGGGTCTGATAATGCCAGGCCAACCCAAATCGTGCGTTGGTGTGATTGAGTTTGATCGTGGTCAATGTTGCCCAGGCATAAAATAGAGTAAACCATTCTTTCCTGTTTCACTCTGCAGCCTATCCGGACCGCTCCCAGAAATAACCATGGGGTCGCGACTAGTGTCGAGATCCCAAGACACACAACCTAGGTCGACCTTTTCACACTGACTCCGGTTGCCCTGGCAATATCCAGGGTCAGAGGTGCGGTGGGAAAGTGGTATGACATGGAACACATTTGTGCAATAGAGTCTTACAATAACTTGAGAGTGATAGAGGAAGGAAATACGTTTGTCTTCATTTATATTTGATCCCTGGAAAACAATTTATCACTGAAACAGTAAAGTTCTTACACAGAATCCTTTAATTTGCTATTGACTATTTCTTTGTACATGGCCGCCGACGTCACCTCCTCCATTGGACACATTATTCCATACTCCTCGCAACCATTCTCCTGGACTAAAGGGTCGGTCTTATGAGGATCGAACATTATGTTATTTGGCGTAACCAGCAGGACACCGCTGACTGTTCCCTTAAAATAATGAAATATATAAATTAACAATTGTATAACAGTATAATATCATAATTTTAAAAATCTCCTGTAAATAAGTACATTGCATAGTGTTCATTAAGAAACATTTATATTATAAGGAGATATTAGTGTTACCTCTAAGCTTCTTTTGCAGGGTGCCGCACTGTTTTTTAAACCTCAAAATGCACCCTGCCCTTTTTGTGCGCCCTCACACTGCCCCCCACCGCGCTGACATGCCGCTGAGAACTTTTGGTGTGTGCCATCATATGTAATGGGTATTACGGTGTATGCCATCATGTGTAATGGGCATTAACGTGTGTGGTATAATGTGTAAGAGGCATTACAGTGTGTGCCATAATGTGCAATAGAATATGTAACGGGCATAGCAGGGTATGACCATGTTTAATGGCCGTAAGTGGACCAATTTATAGTACATCTCTGAATGATTAATACACTTTGACATTTTAAAACAATTCTTTTTTTATTACTCACTACAACGGTACCTAACCCTAGGTCTCTGCCATTCTAATAATTATTTAAGTGTCTTGTCCCCAAATGAATCTGTATTTATCATGTACTTGTCCTTAATTGCTTTGCACTATAAGCCGTTGTTTTTGGTCATTTATGTATTCTGCTACGCGCTGCGAAACTCCTGACACCATATTAATAATAATAACATTTTAAAAAATGATATTGCATTGGGGGGTAACATGGGGGAAGGGGGTAAAATTAATTACGGTACATCATCGCCTATAAAAATAGTTCTCCAGATAAAGTCTACGTAGGATTTTTAGAGGCTTTAGTTCAGAACATACAGCAATGCTGTCCCCTGTGGGATGACTGTTTAGTCTGGTTGCTCTCGGTAACAGACACTATGCAGTTTATAAGCTGACTCATCCCACACTTTTGAATTACATCTGCGTTGTGTGTTACAGTCTTTAAAGCCTTTCGTTCTGCAGCCAGTGTAATGACAACCTCACAGGGGGATGCAAACTGTGCATGGTGCGATAAATGTATGCAATGGCTGCTGGGAGTTTTAGTGCACTGCCACCAACAACGAGGACTGTCCCCCCACAATAACACGAACCATTTACAACCAAACTGAATTATGAAAAAGCAAAACCTCTCTTTATAATATATATTTAAAACCTTTAAACTTTATAATATTTCTATAGAGCTTGCGAGCAGGGCCCTCCTACCTCTATGTCGGTCTATTATTACCCAGGTTGTTTTATCACCGTTTCCAAATGTAAAGTGCAGCGGAAAATGCTGCACAATATAAGAAACTGCAATAGAGGACAAGTACGGGGTACATAACTATAGCTGCATTGGCAGAGGACACAGGAATAAGATTTGTGGTATATGGTCCCGACAGTCATTAGCCCGATGTCGGGATACCGACTGGCCACACTCAGACCCTTGCGAGCTGGCTGCGCTCGCCACGCTGCGGGCACGGTGGCTTGCTACGTTCACCACCTATTCTATTCTCCCTCTATGGGGGTCGGGAGAACAGCCGGTGGCCATCGGGAACCCGAGTGTCGGGTTTTGACTGTCGGGATCCCGACGTCGGGGTAATGACTGTCAGGAAACTGTCTGGCACCCCGGAATAAGTATCAGGGTGGTAGAAAACGACAGGATTCGGTGCCATCAAAGATGGTTTGATCCTTTGACTGCCAAGGGAATGTGTCAAAATAGGTGTGAAAAATTGGCAAGCAAACGTAATTTTTTTATTAACCCTTTCAGTGCCAACGTTGCTGTGAGATCCGCAAAATATCCATTCAAAATGGCAGCTCCACTCACAGCGACTGTTCTTTGGGTGCAATATTTAACTAGACATCAAGTAATGGACTTGGCTGTATTTGTAATTATTTTTACTAAGAATTCGCTGTGAGCGACGCTGGCATTTTTAGTGGATATTTTGAGGTTCGCTCACAGCAACGCTGGCACTCGTGTTAGGTAAAAGAAGGAAAAGCACACGAGGGAGGAGGGCCCTGCTCCAGAGAGATCATCCACAGATGTCAGGGCAATGGAGACCAGGTTCGGGAGGGAGTTGAGTGACCAATTCCTGCCTTCAGTTATAGGAATTCAGACAACCAGGAATTACCCCAGATACTGCCAAACCTGGAGGCCGAGCACGGATATAAGCGTAGTACGAGTGCCAGGGTGGATGGGGATGAAGAGGAAGATGCTATAAGGTCTTTATCACAATAGGCTTCCCCATGAATGGGGACACAGGGTACCCCTCTCCTAGGCCTGTGCTTACTTACAAAATGAACTACAGGGATTCCACAATAATAAAAACACCGGCAAAAGGACACAGCTACGTAAATGCCACTATAATACCTATTTTTCCACACGGATACAGGGAATTTAAAGTCATAACATTTATGACTAATTAGCCCAGTGTCTGAGATTACCAGGTGGGCCAGATGAACTAAGCTTCGAAAGTGATAAAATGGAGAGTGATAAACAACCAATCAGCTCCTGTCTAAAGGTGGCCATACACACGCAGATTTATCTTCAGATCTGGCTGGTTGGAACAAAAACATGGTTATGTATGAGAGCAAATGACAGTTGACCATTTGCTTGGAAATGCTGGAAAACTGACAAACTGTCACTCATCCATAACCATGTTTTTGTTCCAACAGCCAGATCTGAAGATAAATCTTACTAGTGTATGGACACCTTTAAATTTTTTCAAACAGTCTGTGACATGGCAGGTAGGAGCTGATTGGCTGGCTGTTTATCACTCTCCATTTTAACACTTTTGAAGCTTAGTGCATCTTGCCCTGTGTGTTCTGTCCAGCTTAGTGGGAAGCACTGATCCCCATCAAGGGAAGCTTCTACTAGCTGTCAGGGGTTCCATTCACAGCAGGCTATGCTGTGTCCATTGGTTCGTGAATTATGCCACCTCACAGAATCCCCCGGAGCAGCGTGCTACTGGCCCCAGGGAAAAGGCACTAGTTTGTGGCCTAATAATGACGATATTATCACAGTACCGGCATTTATCCGGTTTCATCTTGCAATATGGAGTATAGTACAATGAATCTGGTCATTAACGCTGGGATAAGGCTACTCAATATCTGCTCCAAGGGCCTGATTCGGATCGGTTATGAAAAACCGCCATGTGCACTGCAGGTGGGGCAGATGTAACACATGCAGAGAGTTAGATTTGGGCAATTTATTTTGTTTCTGTGCAGGGTAAATACTGGCTGCTTTATTTTTACCCTGTCATTTAGATTTCAGTTTGAACACACCTCACCCAGATCCAACTCTCTCTGCACATGTTACATCTGCCCCACCTGCAACGCAGCACGGTTTTGTTCATCTGCAAAAATTGTAACCCGGCTAACCGGTGTGAATCAGGCCCCTAATCTGATAGAGCGCGAATACCTCCAAGTTGCTCGGGATAAATCTAATTTCGTTGACTTTGGTTTTTATTGGGAAGCTTATTTAAAGCTGTTAATATCAGTGGTCTAGGAGTTGTTGCCATCAATTTGCCATTAAATGCCTAAATTCTACAGTATGGACATTATTCAGGTCCGTTCGCAGGCTGGTCTTGTTCGCACGAGGACCGATGTTTCTTCTATGCATATTTCTGCGCATTCCGCTTGTTGCGTGCGGCCACAGCAAAGAGATTGTTTGCCGGGTGCACGGAAGCAACCTTGTGGGTGGGGGCGGAGAGGGGCATGGCGGGGCGGCGGCCTGCCCCATTACCATATGAGAACACCAAGCTTTTCATGAGCGTTCTCATGGTAATAAGGCATGACTGACAGGTGTGGGGTGGGCAGCTGACATCACCGCAGACAAGCAGACACGCATCTGTAAGATTGCTCGAATGATGTTGGCGGATCCCACCAGGCTGCAGATGGATGTTACCGTGTGACATCCATTCTCTTGCCCTGCCTGCGACTTTGCCTTGCGAAAGGGTGGCGTCCAACCACCATTTGAACCACCTGTGAATTTGCAGCCTTGCGAATCAACCAGAATAAGCCCCTACATGTGTGATTTCCAGCTACATAAACGATTGGAATAGTTATTTTGCGCAATTCGCAGCGAGCAATTATATTATTTTTGCTTAATGTCCCTACCAAACATCCACACACGTACCATGTGGGATGCCCAGTTGGTGGGCTGGAGGGTTAATAGGGCCCTGGGATTTAATGTGATTATGTTACAGCGATGGTGCCTGTGACGCAACAGGAGACAGGCAGCTGTGTTTTGTTCATGAAGAGGTTCTGCAGCTCGGCTGGAGAGACCGCACCACACATACTGTACCATTCTCAAGGAAACTGTGAGAGGTAATTAAGGAAAAATGTTCATCTCTGTCTTATGCCAGTTATGGCTGACCCGAGGGTCAATCTGTCTATTTCCACTGCACGTTGGAACATAATGAGACATTAACTGGTTTATATATACCCCCACTTAACATTTGTGTGAGTCTTAAAAAAACGAGCTGGCTGTATAGTAGATATACTCCTGTGTATATAGGACGATGTATATAGGACGCTTATTAACATTGACAGCTTCTCCATCGCTCCTCTGGCGTAAATACATTTACGTGTGTTTGTTCCTTGGCAGCAGAGCTGGCGTTATTTAATGCCCGGTATTCCCGTGTTCTGGCCCTCATCTCACGGTCATGTGTAGACCAAACACTAATTACACATACATTCCTTACAGAAGTGCCAAAGGTTCCTCCTACACCCCCTTAGGCCTCACTCTCCAGTACTCAATGCTGTGGTTCTCTGATCCTAGATTGGGACCTCCGTGGAACTGAGTCATTGGGACTGACTATCATCTCCTTCAGGCAATCCGTAGGATGCCACTAAATTTGGCACTCCATGACCCTGCCATGCACCAAAATCAGCAGATCCGAAATAAACACTATGCCAATTACTCCAAGCAAAATAAACTATGCTGTTCGGTGGTGCACAAGAGGCATCGACCATTGTACTCATTTTAGAGACATTATCTTCCCTGGAGAAATTGTGGAAGAAGGTTCCTACAGTATATGATATCTTGTATACATTAAGGTTAGATCGTAGTACTGAGGGTAAATTGAAGGTAAAATGTGCCTTTTTGCAGATGACACAAAGGTATGCAACAGGGTAGACACACCAGGAGGGGTAAAACAAATGATTGAGGATCTAGGTAGATTAGAGAAATGGTCAAGAGAATGGCAACTACAGTTTAATGCCAAAAAATGCAAAATCATGCACTTGGGTCTCAGCAATCCAAAGACTCAATATAGTATAAATGGCACTATAATGGAAACTACTGAGGAAGAGAGGGATCTAGGTGTCACTATTTCAGGGGACTTAAAAGCAAGTAGGCAATGTAACAAAGCAATGAAGAAGGCAAGTCAGATGCTTGGTTGCATAGGGAGAGGTATCAGCAGTAGAAAGAAAGAAGTAATAATGCCACTGTATAGGTCATTGGTACGACCTCACCTAGAGTATTGTGTTCAGTTCTGGAGGCCATATCTCCAGAAGGATATAAATACATTAGAGACTGTACAAAGAAGAGCAACTAAAATGGTGCATGGCCTACATCACAAAACGTACCAGGAAAGACTAAAATATCTTAATATGTATACTTTAGAGCAGAGAAGGGAAAGGGGGGACATGATAGAAACTTTCAAATATATCAAGGGTTTTAACAAGGTACAGGTGGGAGACATTCTTCACAGGAAGAGGAGCAACAGAACACAAGGACATGCACTGACACTGGGGGGGAGAGAGGTACAGGTGGGAGACATTCTTCACAGGAAGAGGAGCAACAGAACACGAGGACATGCACTGACACTAGGGGGAGGAAGGTACAGGTGGGAGACATTCTTCACAGGAAGAGGAGCAACAGAACACAGGGACATGCACTGACACTAGAGGGAGGAAGATTCAGGGGAAATGTGAGGAAGAATTTTTTCACAGAAAGAGTAGTAGATAAGTGGAATAGCCTACCATCAGAGGTGGTAGACGCAAATACAGTCGTACAATTTAAACATGCTTGGGATAAGCATATTGATATCCTTACAAAAAAATAAGGATCAAATATGGTTTCAGGTAACATGTTTAAAAAAAGGGGCAGACTAGATGGGCCAAGAGGTTCTTATCTGCCGTCACATTCTATGTTTCTATGTTTACTGTAGATGCAAGAGTCTTTCAGTCTGAATGACACACCCTTCCTCCAATTCAGACCGTGGAGGACAACAGTTAAGACATTCCCTAATTGTGGGGCGCAAAGACAGGTTGGGGAACTTTCGGCCCTACGGCTGTTGTGGAACTACACATACCAGCATGCCTTGTTACAGTTTTGCTATGTGGCCATGCTACAACTGTTGCAGGGCATGCTGGGATGTGTAGTTCCACAACAGCTGGAGGGCTGAAGGTTCCCCATCCCTGGTTTAGGGAAAGAGATATACAGGGAGAGTACGGCAAACTGTTTATTGCTCATTATGGAGGCGATTTATAGGATTTCATCTACTTTATGATGCAGAAATTAGTGTAGATGGGAAACCGGTCCAATAAAAGAAGAAGGACCCTGAAGATTGGTGTGCGACCATTAGCACAAACTCAGCGAGCAAAGGACAGGAAGTAGATGTTTAGTTCCATGGTAGTTTGGGGCGGGGTTTTCCGATGCCAGGGGTGACTATTCTTAGTAACGAGGTCAGTTTAAAGGAAGGAAGTTGACGCTTCCTTGCTGCATACGGCAATTTGCAAAACTAAGATTTTCCATCAAAGGGAACAAAAACTACCTATCTGAGAGCGGTACTAAGCTATTTGCTTAGTGGGCTATTCTGCGTAGTGAAATCGTAATTTTGCGGTGCTATGCGATTGTCCTTCGTTTATTTTTAGTGCACCCCTGCGATGAGATGTGATGGTACTTAATTTTTAAAGCTCCCATGCACACCCCCACTATCCATGTCACCCCGAAGCATGGCGGGCGCAGCAAGCTACCGAGCCCGAAGCATGGCGAGCGCAGTGAGCCCCGCAAGAGGAAGTGGATTACTTTACTTTCCACGTCCGCTCGCTATGCACCGTGAATATTGGGGGTATGAAAAAGGTCGGGAGGCCGCGTAACCGCATGCGCTCACCACGCTTCGGGGTGACGTGGATAGTGGGGGGTGTGCATGGGTGCTTTTAAAATGAAGTACCATCACATCCCATCGCATGGGGGCGTATACAATGAAAAATCGCATCACATTGCACCGCAAATGGCATGCGATGCGCGGGCAGTGGTGCACTAAAAATTAACTAAGGAAAATTGCATCGCATTGCACCGCAAAATTGCATGCAATGCGATTTTCCTACGGTGCCGTACGTATGTAAATTGGGCGCCCTGCAAATATACAAGTACCAAAAGAGCAAACAGAATGAAAAAGGAAAATTTTTAAAAAAATAGAACGTCATTTAGGAAATACCTTTCCATCAGTTATGTACTTGCAGTTAATTTTCAAAAACTTCTCAGTAAACGCCTCTTCTTCCTCAGATGTGGAAGATACCACCCTGGACGGGCGGATGGCAGGGTACGCTGGGGAGGAGGTGGACGACTCTTTGTGGCGAGTGCGATCAAGGTCCTAAAAATGACAAGACATCACAACATAAGTCCCAGCACTGCACACAACACAGAAACTTACAGCCCGTTTCAGACCTGCTCGCTAGGCCGGGTGCGTTCGCAGCCTAGAGAAAAGGTAACGGTCACCCGCTGAATGAAATCCCCAACCCCCCAAAGGGCACCCAGATTCCCTCGTTCGCATGCGAGGAGATGTGTACCCCAACACATCCCCTCGCATGCGGCCAAACGGAGGAGAAATCACTCGATGGTCGGGTCTGAATCGGCCCCATAATGCTATGTATAGTAAACCTGGGACCTTCTTCATCTGTGATCCAACATACATTAACTATATAATAATGATGTTATCTTATTACCGTGTTCTCACCATGTCAAAGGAACAATATTAATAATACAAAATAAAGAGGAGTCACATATAATAAATGCTATATTATTAGGTGTGCCCAAATGAAAAGGAGACTTCTGCTGTAGCTAATCGCAGTGGGTTAATGTGTTTGCCGATAGATGGCGTTTTTCCCAGTCGCGCATGTGTAGTAAATGACTGCGCCTCAGTTTCTTCATTCCTGGAACGTTGTTTTGCGAGATTGGATACATGACGGCTTCCTCCTTATCAGCACAAAGAGCTGTTCTCCAATTTCTGCGCACAGAAGGCGGTGTACGGAGAGCAGGGTCTCGCAGGGTGCACCATATTCCGGTGGTGTCAGAGTTATGAGGTGGGACGCGAAAGCATCAAGGACTTGCCAAGGCCCGGGCAGGAGCACTTTGTCACCAACCCTACCACGATTTTGGCTGTGGAAGATCTCGTTCCAAAGTTTGTGCACAGTGGATGGCCAAGCATCTGTCCGAGAATCAGAAGCTGGCTAAAATGGGTGTTTGCTAAACCTATCAGCAAGCTCCCTTTCTGCGAGCAGAAACAGCTCTTAGTGCTGATCTGGAGGAATCAACCATGCATCCGACCGCGCAAAACTACTTTCCAGGAATGAAGAAACCGTTCACTACTTATGCGCAATTGGGAAAAACGCCATCCCATCAGCAACCACATTAACCCACTGCGATCAGATAGGCGTGCGGTGGGGTGAGGCAGGTGAAGCACAGCCTTTCCTGTCATACTAGCGCATATGCCGGCGTTTTGAATTGATAAAGTATGTCAATAATACAAATAATTTATAAAAAAAATCTTATTTTTATTATTCTAATAATTTTTATAGTCAAAACTCTGGAGTAAAAAGTCTATGGCAGGTGAGGCAGTGCCTCACCTGGCTACCTTTTCTGCACATACCTTATCAAAACTCAGTGAATCTCCAGCAGTACACACTGCTGCACATGTGTATAATGCTGGTATGTACCCCATGGCTCATATATTGTGTGCAGATCTGGCTCTGGTACTTGCCAGGGACTCTTGAGCCATTTACCTCACCGCACGTCCGCTACATCAAAAGTCTCCTTTTGATTTAGGCACACCTTATCCAATAGTACCATCTGCATGACAATATACATGCACTGTTCTGTATAAACACAAGACAGTGGTCTTCCCAAATTTTCCAAATGTAATTTATCCGACAAAATGAGTTTGAGGTTCTAGATCACAATATAATCAAAATATTTAAGCTTGTAGCCCATCTAAATCGGGTTCTCAATGCCCTCAAATACTACAGCGTTTATCACGACAAGTGTGCAAAATGCCTACAAATTGCAAACATCTGAACAGACCCCAGCAGTGGTACAAATATAGAATTAATAAATATAATGTGAACACTTTACTTACTGTGCTTTTTTCAAACTCCACTTCAGAAGAGGTTGGAGACAGGGGACTGATGGGGCTAAGGGACGGCGAGCTCTCCACACTGGACATGTAGTCCGGATCGGGTACGTATAACACCTTTCACATAGAAAAATCAAATCAATCTAGTTTATCTTCCATTATCAGTTTCTGGAACAAATAATTTATGGGCTAGGTTTTTTGAAGAATGAGGTTATGGGGATGCAATATTAAAATGTTCTACAAATCAACATTGGATTTAAAGAAGCTTATCTGGATGGACTCTTGGGGACTCGCATGTATGACCAATTATTTGACCAAAGTGTAATGATATAACACTGCGTTATAATATAATAGCTATGTTCCTCTGTACTTAGAGAGAACAGTTTAAGTATTAGCCTATGGCTGGTCTGTATCTACAAGCTCAGCCAAGAAAGCAGCATCGCAGACACTTTCATATTAATAGAGAGCTATTATAGAAGGATGGCTTCCATTTTTATTTTTATGGTCACCATCAAATGTGTTCAATGGTTCTTCAGAAAATATTTGATGTGGTAACTATGACCACACCTCTCCAAATAAAAATGACCGAATAATATTATTTTTCCTTAATGTACCAATAGAGATGATTTGTCACGCGGGCATGTACTGAGGCTCGAGGAAAAGAAATTCCGTACTGAATTAAGTAGAGGATTCTTCACCATTAGAGCAGTAACATCCTGGAACTCATTGCCAGTGGGGGCGATTACAGCAACTACTGTTAAATCAAAACTGGATGCATATTTGGCCACTAAGGGAATCCTATAGATATGACTTACTCAAGTCAGTAGTTACAAGTTAGATAGGTTGAACTCGGTGGACTAACGTCTTTTTTCAGCCTTAATTACGATGTTACTATGGAGGTTATTCTGGTTGGTGCGGAACGTTCCGAATTCTTTCGGAGCTGACTGAACGCCACGCTGTGCGGACATTGTAAGAACAAACGCCCACAGGTCCTCCGCATTCGGACGGACTCGCTCTCTAAGAAGAGGGTGTGTTTTCGGACCACATCCAAACCACATCCAAATGTATGTGCGGTGGGAACACAAAGATTCTGCACGGTCTTACAGCGTCAGAACGGACGGGAAGCTGCCCGTACGTACCGATGCGGTGTATTTACGCAAAACTCACGACTACTATCTGAACTCATAAATCTGTCACATGACACACTTATGCAAATAGGCTATTTTTATCCCCAAATGTGTGGTGTTATTGCTGAATGTAAAAGTGACATGTAAAATTATATTATTGGTACCAATTTCTGACCATTGCTTGCAGTGTAAATGTGGGTAAAATAGCAAACATGCAGTGGTGTTTTAGCTTATCTTTGTGTCTTTAAGTAATGGTCCATTTAGGCAGCAATGCTTCCAATTGAAGCAATGAAAAGAGTGTAATTAATGAGTATTGAGTAGAGGAGTGGATTGTATTGTGTTCAGCTGACAGTGCTTCAGGTGCGGGCGTACTAATTGGGCGAACCGAATGCCTAGCACATGAACAAGTGCTCTCCGCAAAGTGAAACTTGCTTATGAAGACCGCATATTTCATGCATGTTGGTTCGTTTGCAGTAGGTGTGCTGTCCGAATGCACGCCTACCAAAGTTTGTGCACTCCCCAGTTTTTCCCACTTTGAAACCACGCCCTTGTGTAAGTTCGAATGACGCCCAAAAACGCCCATATTTCCCGAGTCAATTCGGTGGACATTTCTGTACGGTATTAGTGAGAACGAGTACGGAGACCATGCATGGCACATGCGCATAGCGTTGCCTACACATGCGCAGACGGCTAAAATGCGCCCTCCGAAAGAATTCGGAACTGACCGCATCGACCAGAATAATGCCCTATGTTAGATGAAAGGTAAAAAAATAGAGTTTTTTAATTGATGTCCTAATACAATGTATATTTAAAAATATCGAAAGAAATAAAAAAATTCTTCCTTTTTGTCCTGCGCCAAATTGAGAGAAAAATGGGGGGATGCAATCCTCTGCCGCTATTCCAGACGGAGGAAATAGCAGTGGAGCCCTATTCAATGCTGTCATTACCGACAGCATTGAAGAGGGATCACGGCAGAACGAGCCCAACGTTAAAATCGGTCGGCCCCGTTCTGCCGATAACGAGCATGGATTGTCGCGATCCCGGCCGTAGATCAACAATCCACGGCCGTTTTAGTGGACACGCCCCCTTTTCACTGATTGGCAGGCGGGACATTGAATCCCGCCTGCCGATTTGCTGTCAGGCAAACGGGCCAGGATCACGGCTGTTGGGAGGGATCGACAGCCGTGATCCGTGATTGCACCCCCTCCCAATGATTGAACCGATGTCTGTTCCTCACAATGGGGGGTATTCAATGCTGCAGCGAGCGGCCGGCGAGGGGGTTAAACATCGAGGATTGCAGAAAACCAGCGATCCTCGCTGTTTAACCCCCGCGCCGGCCGCTCGCACTATTCAACGTTCTGGGGAAATCCTCGCCGTCACAGGACGGGGAGAATTCCCCAAAACAGCGAGACCCGCGGCTACTGCAGAAAACTCGCTGTTTTTAGCCGCGAGTCTCGCTGCTTCTGGAGCCGCATACGCCAATTCTCCCTCGCTCAAAAAACGGAGCGAGGGGGAATTGGCGTATGCGGAGGGTGTGTTGAATACGGTCAGGGTGAGTGGTGACAGCGAGCAGGAAGCCCTGCTCGCTGTCACCACTCGCAAACAGCATTGAATACCTGCCAATGAGTTCCTTGTTGGACTAAAATAAACCTATTGAAATATGTGCACTAGTAGGAGGGATTTTCTGATTACTGCTAATTGTGAAATAAGATTTAACTTCTATATGGATCTACATTACTCTGTATTCAGTATGATCAACTCCAGTTTAACTCTTCAATTCCGGCCACTATTTCCGACAGGGGAACAGCAGCCCCCGTCTATACAATGCTGCCATTTCCGACAGCATCGAAGGCAGATTCCAACAACCCAGATCTGACTTTAACACGACAACCACCACCAACTTACTGCGGTACCATCACAAACGTCTATTATGCCAACATCATTCTGTTCTTTTGTGAATTTGTACTTTTTATAAAATGTTATATGATTGTAATATTTCAGTAGTGTTTTGGCTTGATTTTATAATTGGGCGATGATGAGGATTTAGGTTATAGTGGTATAAATATGTTATTCTAGGATACATATATACAAGGCATCTACATATATATTTACTATAGAAAAGTTCATATGGAAACCCTTTAGCTCCATATAGGAGTTCAAACTCCTGTCACAGTATTTAGCAATAATAAAAATTCCCTACACGTGCACCCTCCCAATACACGTTTCTATATAACTAAAAATCTAAACCCATAATTTGAGATCATACTATAAAGCAAATGACCATGAAGCGAGTTAAGGGTCAACAGATGGTTCAAAAGCCACCTGTGGCTTCCAGCTGTCCTCTCCTTGGCTTTACGACCCGTCTGATGCAGCTCTTACGTTCGTTTGAGAGCATTAGGTCGAGATCTGGGCGCCACATGGCTCCAGATATACTCAGAACACCTGGTACCTGGATGGATAAATTACAACATGTATGTTCATATGTGCTAAGCGGTTCCTACAAAATTATAGTTGTGTGTTTGCTAGCTGTGCTTGTAAGCTTATACCACTCTGGCCAGCCAGATCTATGTAGTACAAGACTGCTGCCCAGCCAAACACTACATAGACCTGCTTAGCTGCAGATGTCTAAGCTTTACAAAATACATAGCTAGAATTATTAAGCTTGATGCACGGAAGCTCACTTGTAAAGTGTACAAACCTTTAAGGTTACCCTCCACTGTACTTTGCAGTCCTCAAAAGTTACAATAAAACCCATAACCACAGCTGGCACCAATACAATCCGAACAATATTACTACCAACCGGCAAAACAGGAGCAAGTGATACTGGAATTGGTTCAGTGAACTTAAAAAAGGCCAAGAATGTGACACCCACCTGTCCAGGTACGACTGCTCTGGAAAACAGTTTATTTAACTGGACGAGTTCATTTGGTGTTGTATCAAACTTCAGAGCGATGCTGTTTAAGGAATCCCTGGACTCCACCTGTAAAGAGATATTCAAAAAATAACTGTAGTTTACAGAAATTTGAGGCAGATGTATTAAGCCTGGTGAAGAGATAAAGTGGAAAGTGATAACAAACCAACTAATCAACTCCTAACTGTCATTTTTGTGTCACCGAGTCTGTATACAGAGCACAACCTGTATTGGAAAAAAAAGTTGATACATTGTAGCACTTTGTGTACAATGGACTGCAGCCACCCAGTTAAAATCTGCTACCTCCTCAGCGTTAGTGAAGCCCGTGGCTGGCAGCGACTCCTATTGGAAGTCCTGTCAGTCACCTGCTGACAGGCAGTCCCATTAGGGGGTTTTCCCTCCCTCCGGGACTGTCAGTCCATCCTCCGACAGGCAGAGTGCTGGCTTCCTGTAGGAAGGCAATCCCTGCCTTACTATGCATCCCTAGCCAGCTTCTATGGGCTGCAGCCAACACAGCCCATAGAAGGCAGGCTTTTATGCAGGCGCAGAACCGCCGCAGGTACTGCGCATTTGAGCGTCTGACAATTGTATTTTACAGGTGTCGGGAACCTGTCAGGGGGAACCGGTGAATACTCAGTGGTGGGGACTGGCGCAGACCCAGCGGCAGCCCCCCCACCTACTCACAGGTAGGAGCTGCCATTGCTAACAACCCAAAAGTTTTACCCATGTGCAGGCTCTTATGAGCCCACTAGGACACCCTGCAGTAAGCCCCACAAACCACAACCCAACAGAAGAAGAATGGTTGCCAACATTAAAAAAAAAAAAAAATTCGGGAGGCTTAGCTGATGAGGTCACCCCGCCACACGAAGTGTTTTCTCAGAGGAGTGAATATAACTAAAACATGACATTTGCATTATAAAATAGAAATGAAGAACTGAGTGAACAATCACTTTCTACATGTAGAAAGGTACAATCCGTATTGAGTATTTGCCCAATGTTGAAGAATAAAAGGCCATTGCCAGGAGAAAAGATTTCTCAGTGCGTCGTTGTTGCAGAGTTGTAGAAATCGCTTTACGGACCTCTTTCTGTATGGATCGCTAAATACAGAAAATGCAATTGCCTGCAATCAAAAAGCCGCCGCCCAGAAAGAAATAATAACCACCCCTTGCAAAATTGTGAATGCATTCACAGATCCATTCCCAAAAAACCCGAAACAAAGAGTTTTATTCCGCCCGAATAAGTGTAAGGCTTCCACTAATCTGCTCAAGAATCAGTCTGGAAGTGGTCATCACTGATGTCAGAGACCCACCCAAAATCCCACCATTTTTCCTGTCAGAGTGCGACTTATCCGTACGGATATTTATTCGCCGTATGCATGTGCAGTTGCCCGTTAATCAACCGGACTGCAAATAGCGATCCGTGCTGAATTAGTTCCAGTGTTATGGGCTGAGTGAAGTATTTTCTTAGTTCATAAATAAGAATTTAATATACCAACTTATCTTTACTCCACAATGGCCGCTTGTGATCATGAGTATCCTGGCTGTTTATACACAACTTTAAATAATTCATTGTGTAGTAAGGCGTTTAATTTTTTTTCTCTCACTAGGACAGAAAATAATGAAATCTCTGTGTATTCCATTAATAATTCGCATTTGCATGCAGTGCTACAGCAGACATATTAAGGTCACACTTAGCGAGAGCAGCATCTGAGGCTGACAGAAAATAATAAGGTACCTCAGGAAAATATACACTGGGTTTACATATGAGAGTCCCAAGCCCCCCCCCCCCCCTTTAGTGTCCTAGTGTAATTACCAGTAGATGAATGTTGTTATACTGTAGCTTTTCTCTCACCCTATAGAAATGCAATGCCCAGAACTTGCGAAACTAGAGTATCTTTTAGTAATAATGGTTTTGAACAACTCATCGGTGTGTCATGAGCCTATAGCATTGAGGCAAGGAAGGCCAGAACCAGAACCTATAGCAAGGAGGTGAGGAAGGCCAGAAGGTGGACCTATAGCAAAGAGTTGAGGAAGGCCAGAACTAGAACCTATATCAATGAGGCAAGAAAGGCCAGAATGTGAACCTATAGCATTGCGGTGAGGAAGGCCAGAAGGTGAACCTATAGCATTGAGGTGAGGAAGGCCAGAACGAGAACCTATAGCAAGCAGGTGAGGCAGGCCAGAAGGTGAACCTATAGCAATGAGTTGAGGAAGGCCAGAACTAAAACCTATATCAATGAGGTGAGGAAGGCCAGAATGTGAACCTATAGCATTGCGTGAGGAAGGCCCGAAGGTGAACCTATAGCAATGAGTTGAGGAAGGCCAGAATGAGAACCTATATGGAATGAGGTGATGAAGGCCAGAATGTGAACCTATAGCAATGAGGTGAGGAAGGCCAGAATGTGAACCTATAGCAATGAGGTGAGGAAGACCTGAATGCGACCCTATAGCAAGGAGGTAAAAACACCAGAACGTGAGTCTATAGTATTGCGATGAACCTATAGCAATGAGGTGGGGAAGGCCAGAACGCGAGCCTATAGCATTGAGATGAACCTATAGCAATGAGGTGAGGAGGACCAGGATGTAAGCCTATAGCATTGAGGTGAACCTGTAGGAATAAGGTGAGGAAGGCCAGGACGTAAATCTGTAGCATCAGACACATACTATATATATGCCTGGGAAAGCTGTATTATTCAGAGGATTATGGTCACCAACAACATGGAACCATTCAATGATGCCCCGATCAGAGTTTTCTACGATGCTCATGCCTACATTATATCTGATATGTGAACGTATTGAAGCAATGGTTTTTATTAATTTTTGTGTATGAGAGATGTGGAGTTTTTTCTGTTATATTGGAGCAGTTTTTGATGAACATAAATAGTTTACAGCATGGGACATAAGTATCTGTGCCATGTGCACGGTGTAAACAGGATGTGGGCCCTTACCAGGATGCATCTTGACCTCTACATAAAATGCTTTATGGAAATGACTGCCGTACAAAAAGATTCATTCCAGTATGGCATTAGACCAATATCGAAGGACAGACGTCCTCCAGTACGAGGCCAAGGACACCAGTCTAGCACTGTAGGTGACGGGTGAAGCGCAGAGCTAGTGTTGTGCCAACAGTACTAGCCTAACTGGTTCCTCCCACAGTGAGAAGGAATTATCCGGACAGCACATAACGCAGAGTCTGTCAGTATGGAGGTTCCGGGGAGAGACAACTAGACAGTGTTACACTCCTCTTATGCATGTTCCAGATCTATGCTGCATGCTAATTATCTCACGCTGGCATTCTGGGTAACAAGATACAACAAAGAATGTAAAAAGATTTAGAGGAGAGATTTATGAAAGCTCAGAAAGAGATAACGCACCAACCAATCAGCGTCATCATTCTGCAGACTATGGGGCAGATGTATTAAGCCGGGTGAAGAGATAAAGTGGAAGGTGATAACGCACCAGCCAATAAGCTGTGTTTGAAAAACGACAGTTGGGAGTTGATTGGCTGGTGATTTATCTCCTTCCACTTTATCTCTTCACCCGGCTTAATACATCTGCCCCAGTGTTTGAAGAAGGACAGTTAGGAGTTGATTAGTTAGTACTTTATCTCTCTCTTTAAGCTTTTCTATAACCCCCCCCCCCCATACAATAATATACAGACAGCTGACTGGCGATGATCATAAAACCACGTGGTGCAAACACACCTAGGACACAGGTTACTAAAGAACAGTAGCAGTTACGTGCAATCTGGGCACCAGAGCTGGCAAGAAGTCATTCATGTGATCTCTGCCTCACAAGACATTTCCACACTTCTAACAGAAGTTATAAAGCTGAAACAAAGCAGGACGTTCCTTATCAAGTAACCGGAGCACCGCAGCTAACCAGAGCCGGGGCACTGCATACAACCGCAGCAGCGAGAGCACTGTAGGTTACAGGAAACGCTGGCTACTGAATGCGGTGTCAAAGGGCCAAATAAATCTGTATATTAATATGGATAAAAGGTGGCTTAGGAAGTAAGTGCAGTCGTGAAATATACAGTGAACTCCCGGTGTTTATCTGCGACATTTGGCATATGACAGGGAGTCTAGTAATAGCCCAGCTTCAAAGGTTACTGAACGCAGGGGAAGGAGTGATTACAGTGGTTTTACAGCGACTGCCCTGTGATCAGTGAACCCTATAAAGCAGAACACATAGATATGAGGTGGGCAATAGGAAGGGTGCCAATCTCCTCACCTGCTAGGGAACGGGCACATGGCATGCCACATCCTGACAAGACGATTTGGACACATTGCTAGACATTGTAACTGGTTCTCACCAAGGGGGCGATCAATCAGAACAAAGGGTTTCAGAACACACAGCTGTACTTGCAGCATGTGCTAAGATTACGCACAGGAAAACCGCAATTCCCTAAAAAATAATCATTGAGGTTAATCTAACAGTATAGATCAAATATGCCATAGGTCCGTCATGGGCAGAAGCCCTACAATGACTAATTATACAGGAGGATATGGAATACTGTGTATGTGGAAAGAAAGGGAGGACCGGTCCATTGCGATTATTCACCTGGCATCGTTAAAAATATCGTCAAAGTTTGCCGGTGGAGCAGGATTTTCTGTTTTTAAAGCAGCAATTAATTACACAGCAAAAATAAACCTTGTAAAAGGATTACCGCTTTAAAACAAACAAAATTCTGAGTTCGGCCGGGACCCCGCGCCTCTGATGGACTCAGACGCTACTGCATATGCCCCTTTGGTTATAAGAATATTAAAGGTACCGTCTGGAGAGGTCTCAGATCCGCTGTTTGTGTAAGAAGACGCAGTATCAGATGTGCATTGGTCTATAATGGAGTGCCCCTGTAACCCTACTGTATGTTTGCTCAGCTTGACCATCGGAAGCAAGGCCCAGGGCCATTTTACGTGCGTACGGGATCACATTCACGAAGTGCAACCCCCCCCCCCCCCCTCTTCAAACTTTACAGAGCGACACTTTTCAAAGTTCTTGCATCTTTGGTGGTTTTAGACTCCTGCTTGCTAGGCTGCGTATATTCGCAGCCTAGAGAGCAGTTCAAACCCCCCTCCCCAACCGCCCCAATCCCCTCACTACGCTACGAACGGATGTGTACACTTACACATGTGCCGCACAGACGAAAACTCATTTGATGATTGCTCAGTATTGTATAAAAGCTGGCCATACACCTACAGATCGATTGTCAGATCGGGCTGGTTGGAACAAAAACCTGGTAATATCTGAGTGACAGTTTTTGGCAGTTTTCCAGCATTTCAAAGCAAATGGTCAACTGTCATTTGCTCTCGTCCATTACCAGGTTTTTGTCCAATCTGATAACCAATCTGTAGATGTATGGCTGGCTTTACTTTTCCTATGTTCGCAGACGAAAGGGAGCCTAGCATCTACTTTTCCCCTGCACGTTGTTCCACAAATTACGGGCTGGAGCGGACTCCGACACACGCACGTGACTGCAGCAAAATGACAGTAGGACACGACCGTAGGTCATCTGTAGTCACCTAGGACTGAAGGTATGAGACAGGAGATGACTCTGCAACATCCTAGTAGCAATACGTGTAGAATGACATAACTAATTGGTAATATATCCTCACAGCTAATGACAATATGATAATAATACAGAAAACAATCAATAGCAAGGGAACATCCCAACAGAGTCATTAAGGACAAATATTCTTAGCTGGTATTTTATGTTCTGGTACACGATGTCGCCGCTCAGTCAGAATACAAGCGCAGATCAATCGCGCCGTGCAATTAAAATACTTCACTTAGCAGAAACAATTACAAATGAGATTTTTCCATTTCCTCCAGTGGCGACCTATCTAGGAGTATGTCTAGAAGCATGGGAGGCGCATACACACACAAAGTAAAAAAAAATCAACACAAATATAGATTATATAGTGTATAAGAGTATAAAAATATGTTAATTTTGTATTACGATTTGATAGGTTGATTGGTCAGTCACAGCCCTAATTTATAATGCAGTTTAAGACTTGGAGCAGAATACAAATCAGTGTAATTTATGAGTTTCGCCATTAACAGTTGCGGAAGATTATCTTTACCTGTGACAATTCATATGACAGCCTCTCGTAACAGTTCTTCAAAATCGAATATACAGTAACCTACGTGAGGACTTGGGGTAATTCCTATAACCTGGATACAACACAGCTTTTCCAGTAAATAAATGGAGCGATGCTTTTAATCAGCATACATTTAGCAAAACAGAAAGATATGCTGGCCACACATCAGACCAGCTTTCCTCCAACCATCCAACTAGTTGCTTGGATGGAATAAAAACCTGGTACTGGACGGGAGCAAATGTAATATTTACTTCAATAATTTCCCTCTGGAAAAGGACAAAAACTGTCGCTCAGACATGGCACTGCTTGACTGAATGTTTTTGTCCATTTTCCTGGGTTTGTGAGCACATTTCTGGATTGTCCTTTGCTCCCATCCAGTACCGGGTTTTTATTCCATCCAAGGAACTAGTTGGATGGTTGGAGGAAAGTTGGTCTGATGTGTGGCCAGCATAACATACACCCATTAAGGGCACTATGGGGCAGAAGTATTAAGCCTGGAAAAGAGATGTACTAAAACTGAAAATGCATTATTAAACCTTCTAGCTGTCATAACCCCATAGAAGCCTATTTTGTGACCCCCGCACCAACTCCAGCTGCCTTGCACTGCTCGCGCCCTCCCACACCTGTTATCCGGGCAGCCTCCTGCTGCGCTGCCCGGACCAGTGACGACCTCCTTCTGGATGATAAAAGGAGGAGGAGCCAGGCAGTCACCTCAGCCATCTGAGCAGGAAGCTGCCGGGCACAGAAGGAGGCGAGAGCCGCTCACTAGCTGCTACGCAAAAAGGCAGCTCTGATCTCAAGAGCTGCCCTTTGCGATACTAATCGCATATATGTTAGTACATATGCAATTGGTGTCTTTGCGATGTGTGGCGGGATGTGCTGCAATTGCTTGGTACATCCTGCCTACAAGTGGAGATGAAGTAGAAGGTGATAACGCACCAGCCAATCAGCTATGTTTGAAAAATGGTGGTTAGGAGCTGATTGGCTGATGCGTCATCACCTTCCACTTTATCTCTTCACAAGGCTTAGTACAGATGGAGCGCCTCTCTTCTGGTGATCGGATCGCCAACCCCCAAAAGGGGACCCGCACACATCCCCTTCCAATCTAGCTTCCAGCCGGTCCTCCCCACCTCCGTGCACCTCCCCTAACCCTGCCCGTCGCCCTGAAGCGGACTGGCAGGGGTCGCGTCCCCCGCCACCCGAAAACTGGGACGCGCATGCATGTGGGAAGCTCACGCGTCCCAGTCAGATGGAGCGCCATCTTGCCAGCGGGGGCATTCTAGTGAGCCCAGTGTGTATGGACCTTTATTAAAACCCAGTTATTCCTTACCTTCTACCCAAACTTCATCTCCTTCCAGAAAGGTCGCCAATGAAGTAAGGTGTAATAATTTCCTCACAATGAAATAAGAGGTTGGAGTGTGACATGCACCTTGAGATGTGTTCAACATAACTGGGTATGACCAGAGATGGAAAGGTGCTAATATATGACAGAGTGCAGTCAGAGGTGACCGATATCTAGAGTCGGTTTTTGTAGGATACTAGTGGGGGCCTCTCAGACTGTGCGGGGAAGTGAGTTCCATGGCTAAAAGCTCGACCCCCAGATGAATTACAGGAGGTCCTAGGTACTGCTGAAAGCCCTTCATCTACAGATCGCAGTGATCCGGTGGGACAGTATGGAATCAGAAGATGCTTTAGGTACCTTGGGCCTTGGTCATGTAGGGCTTTGATACTCTTGAAGAGGATTTGCCATCTTATATGCAGCCAGTGATGGGAGTAATGTGGCTGGGACAGGGCTGATTGAGTATCAACCTGGCAGCTGTGTTTTGTACCAGCTGCAATCAGTGCTATTCTTTAGCTGGGAGACTAGAAGTCAAGAGAATACAAATGCATGTATGACTTTTAGCAGATCTTCAGATGGAATTGTGGGGATCATTCTGATTGTCTCGGTAAGCTGTGAAGCTCATAGCTTACTGCTTCCCAGTGACACTGCCCCACCAGAAAAAAAATAACCACCACCCCCACTGTATCCCCTCTGAACCATGCCAGGGGATGTGTTAGGAAGACTCGCATGTGCCCGCAGCAGGAGAATCATTTGATGGTCAGCAGTGACCAGACGGCAGGCTCAGGGATGTTTGGGGCGGCTCGGGAGGACTCAGGCACCCGAACTCCAAAGCTCTACCAAGCAGCCCCGAAGTTTCCTGGGAGGGGCCTGCAACCGGCGCATGCTCACTGCAGCGAATGGTGGCTGCGGAGGGAAGCTCCGGCATACGATCGCTAGAGTGGAGAGGCAGGGGGAGAGAAAGGAGGGGGGAGCGAGGACTAAGAGGGCGCGCCAGTGGTGCACAGCTGGGAGGACTAAGGGGGTGCGCCAGTGGTGCACAGCTGGAGGCACCACTGGCGCACACCTAGATACTGGTGGTAAGCCTGAAAATTTTCGGGTATAACACCGAAGTGGTTAAGTGTCAAGCCACCATCCAGCACAACTCCAACATTCCGCACATGACCTTGGCGTTGTGCTGGATTGACCCCAAAATACCAATTAGCTCCTAGCCTGTAACTACCTCACAACTAAACATTATGTATACGCACAAGCAACATAAAGATAAAATGTAGGGGGTTATTAAGACATGATCGCTGGGCTGCAAATTCACAGCACGGCTGATTACTGATGGACTGCACGTGTGTATGGATCACAGTGTGCATGCGCGAGGCCATCCCACGATAAAATCCATTGTCTTTCCTAATTCCCCCCACCCCAACCCATCGCTGGCCATTCACAAGTTGATTGTCAGGAAGCCGGCGTATCTGGCCGTTTTCGGAAAGAGTCAGGGGAACCGCCGGCGCGCCTAGGCGGTTTCAGGGAGGGAGTTTGATGCCAGCTCCATCCTGTTTCTATTGCACAGGCTGAGTGGGTTCTAGGCTACGCACAGAGTGCACACAGGGGAAAAATCATTTGATGGGGAGTGAGTTGCGAATGGATTTGCAGCCACTCACAGACCTGCGATATTTTCACAGGCCTTTCACAACCTTACACAGCGTGGGATTATACTCTGGCGGGCGGCAGCTATCACATCACAGGGCTTCGCAAATGAGCAGAGAAGCGATCAGGTCTGAATAACTTCCCATACTTTGTGTGGCATTCGTACCGTTCCTTATTCATTTCCCATCTTCTGCGTAGGTATGAATACTAATATACAGGACGATTGATGTACTGGTACAAACATAATCATAGACAAACCTCACAGCCAAAAGTATGCCAAGATTTGTCTCTGAACGCTCCAGTGTCATTATTCACGTGATCTTCATTCACTCCAACAACGGATTTAATTGCTACTAAAAACCGATGTGTGCGCTAATAACTTTATATTTCAATCCAAGAAAAGAAAAACATTTCAATAACATTTATATCTGCACTCCGGTTAAGCTGTGGGCGTTTGCTGATTGTCTATTCAGCCAATGAGATAAGTGCGAGCTAAAAAAACAAACAAGATAGCAAAAAAAAAAAAAAAAAAAAAAATGGCATAGTACAGCCCCTGAGGATCCAGGGAAAGGAAAAGGGGGTCTATAGAGTGACCATTTCACTGTACGGTCATGTAGATTTACAGCAGACCAATAATTATTATTACATTTTATTTATAAAAGGCCTCACTAGTAGTTTGCAGCGCCGTACATAGAACATTACAACAATACAGAGTACACACCAACTATAGATACAGCGACACAATGAAGTTAGCAGTCTTTGGAGGATGTACAGACACAAGTATTAAGGAGTCTAAGCAGCCAATCTAAATGCAGGAGCCTGCCCAGTTTGTTCCTTAACGTGTCATTGGGACACCGCCAAGAAAGCTAGTGTCACTGCTTTAAGACAAACAAATACTCCAGGCATATACAGAAGAAGCGGGCCAATCCTTTATACATCATTGTATGTGCATCAATACATTTATATTTATTTTTTCCAGAACTGCAGCACATATCACATTTCAAAAGTGTCAAATTGTTCTTTTTTTATTATTATTATTATAATAACAACAAGACCCTACACCCGCCCCTCAAAAACAACAATGCAGCCTAGATTTCCCCATTGGCCATTAACATGTACGATATCTAGTTAGCCAATCAGATCAACATAGAAGTTATGGCCAATGGACACCGGTGGCACCGTGGCAGGGATGGGAACATCTGGATACCGGACTAGTACCTCTACGCAGCATTGCACTATTCCCCTTGTACAGAATCCTCTCCTGTTGTTGGTAAATAAGAGTCACACGTGTAAACGTGGCTCTATGATATATGCTACAGGAACAGTTTGCAGCAATAGAACCAGCACAGAGGTCAGGGACAGGATAAAACAAATCATGGATATATTGCATGCAATGTAGAACTAGTAGCTCTGTAGGAACAGAAGAACAATGAAAGAGCCAACAGTGGGGTAAAAATGAGATCTACGTTCTCAAACAACAGTAAGATAAAAACAGAGGGGTGCACGCAGAAGTTAAGTAGCAATACATATTACACATATACACAACGACTGTGTTGTAGTGAGAGACAGAGATTGATGGAACAAAACAGCGTTTCTGAACGACACATAATTTGAAATTCGGTTTCCCATAGAAACAGAATAAGAAGCCGACTGCAGCGAGGGTTTTGAGGGTCATTTGAAGAACATAGCAGCCAGCAACGCTCCCTGTGTCAATGTGCCGGGGAAAAGGGAGCTGCAAACCTTTAAGCTTCAGATCAATGACCAGACTGTGAATGCACGGTTATGTACGATGGCAAGGTCAAGGTGGGCTTTCAGCGTTCAACCTTTGCCGAGAACACCGACACACATTCATCGTAGAATCTCTACTATGGCACTTTCTGATCACAGCAAATTAGCATTCCATTAAAACGTGCAATACAATACACAGATGCAAGTGAGAGGCAAGTGCGTTACCCATTGCCAGCTGGCAAAAACACAAGGACAGCAATATTCAAAGTGCAAAGAAACAAAAAAAACCTTACTGTGTACTCCATGGTCCCCTTTGGCCTCTGGAAGGACATTCGCCGCCCATCTTTCTTCTCTAGGGTCTTCCTCTGGCCGGTATCTGAGGGATAGGGAGAGCGAGTGTGTGTTAGATTCATGTTCCTCCGTCAGGATGGTCACAGGCTGCTGAGTACAGCTCGCCAGGCAGACATCTATTTCCCCAGTCATACAGCTTGCTCTCTGTAACCGGAGCTTCAGTCTAACAGTAATACAGCTGCCTGCCTGCGTTGAGGATTTTTTTTTCCTCTATCAATATAAAAAAGTACGGTGACAACATTGGCTTTGCCTGAGAACCCTATATTCTAGCATGATCAGATCTGTACATACACAACGGAGCATGCAAACACATTCTCATTGGCATACAAAAATGTATTGTAAAAAAAAAAAAAATTTCAATAAAAATAGGTGCATTCTAGAACTCAGCTGGATTCTTGCTCTGACTGAATCAAGTGGATCATAATGAATCAAGTGGAATAGGAAATATTTAGTTCTGTACCCATCACGGCTTATTAGTATATTCTCGCAGAGTCATATATGCGCAGCTGTATCCCCCCCCCCCCCCACACAGAAATGGGATCATGCATTTGAGGTTAATCATTAAGGTTCATCAACATCCATCGTTAATGATATTTGTGTGTATATCGTCTAGTGTATATGCAATATATAGTTAACGATGTGCTATCCCGCGGCTTATTAGCGATATTATCTGTTTGTACATGAAAGGCAATGGAGAATATCGCAAGTGAGAGCGGGCAGTATCGTTGTTCATTGCTGATGGCATTAAAGTCATTAGTGTCTGGTGGCATGGCCCTCGCTACCCCCTCTTGCCGCCACCGATATCGTGCTGGTGGCAAATTGTCTGGTGTGTACCCGGCATCACTCTAACTCTTATTTCAGGTGTCTATAAAATAATATGTGAACGACTTATAATGACTTTAACTCATATATTGGGCAGTACGGATGATGCAATGTTTAGCATTACTGCCTCACAGCGCTGAGGTCATGGGTTTGATTCCCACCATGGCTCCAACTGTGCGGAGTTTGTATATTCTCCCCGTGTTTGCGTGGGTTTCCTCCGGGCACTCCGGTTTCCTCCCACAATCCAAAAATATACTGGTAGGGTAAATGGCTCCCAACAAAATGAACCCTATAATGTCTGTGTGTGCGTGTACATGTGGTAGGGAATATAGATTGTAAGCTCCACTGTTGTAGAGGAAAGAGTAGCAAAGTGCCAACGTATGCAATGGTTCTGTGTCGTAGAACATATGTATCATACTCTTATGTACTCAAGAACTAGTGCATTACATCATTTTAAATCGCACTTTTGTCACCCAATATCCCCTCCTCTCCACATACCACCCCTGAGGGCCCCTGTTCAAAGGGAATATGGTTGTTAGGTTGACACTTTTAAGGTCGACATACGTTTGGTCCACCACTGAAAAACAACAGGCCTTAGGTCGACACCTTTTTAAGGTTGATATGGCTTTAGGTAAACAGGATCATAAAGGTTGACACATGCATTAGGTCGATGATAGGAATGTTGACAGTCAAAAGGTAGACACAAAATGTTTCCACTTTTTTGGAGCCAAAGAGTGCCGACACGCAGTATTTCATGCCCTACCATCCACTAGGGCGTGGCAGGGGAATATAATAATGTGCCGAGGGAAGCGAGCCATGTGAGGGGCTCTTTTTCGGTGTCCATGTCGACATTCGAAAAAAAAAAAAAAATGTCGACCTTTTGATTTTCAACCTTAAGACCCAGTCAACCTAAACCCATGTCAACCTAAACCCATGTCAACCTAAAGAAGGTGTCGACCTAAGGTCTATCGACCTTCAGCGGCCGACCTAATGTATGTCAACCTTCGTTGGGGCGATCAATGACCCATACCCGTACAAAGGCTTCTGCTGTTCCTGGATGAGGATCTTTGTTTGTAATATTTCCAAAAGGGACCTGGCGCCAGTCACATCTCCATTCTACAGTATCTACCATTTGCCTAAACTGGAGCCGGCTACCACCTACGCCTCTAGGTGTGTGGATTCCCCCACTGGGGAACCCAAGGAGCAGCGAGCCGTTCAGTTCTGTGGCCTGAACTAGCTCAGTGGCTGTAGGGACCTTCAAGTCACTAGAAGCTTACATTCCGGAGTGGCTGCACCTGCCTTCCTATTGTTGGAAGGCTGTATACAAAGCACACTCCGATGTGTCATGTCAGAGGCGGTTTGCTTATACAACATATCATTGCTACGATTCGGTTAGATGACAAGCAGAAGTGGGAGCCAAAGGCCCCAGTTACAGGGAGGAAAACACAATGCATCTGTACATGGAGGTGACCTTGGCTCGATACAATAAGCATTATGGATTCCAAGAAACGTCTTCCTGTACAGTATATACACACACACACACACACACACACCAGGAACAGGGCCCTCTTACCTCAATGCTTGTTGTTAATAAAGCTTTATTACTGTATTTGTTCCCAACCCTAGAGCAGTGCAGAGTATATGCAAGGTCATTGAGGACCAGCCCAGCACTGCAACATTTTGTAAAGCAACTTATTTAAAAAAATATATAGATTTGAAATCAATGATGTCCACCAGAGGCCATGTGTGACCTTACTGCTTTACAGTTATGCCCTCCTGCCCCCAGGTCCACTTTGACAGAAGCCAATTAGCCTTCTGGTAGGTTTCATGGCTGCAGGAGGAAATGAGGGCACCTATGGCAACATGGGGGAAAACACCACAGATGCCGCCAGCGGAACCCATCTTTACAACAGTGCAAAGTCTTCTAGTGCAATTTATTATGGAACGACAATCATGATCAAAGGCAAGAGGATACAAAAATGTAAAAAATAAAAATTAAAAAAAAAACAAGCAGACGCTATGGATCCAACACCTTCCAAATGTACAGATTACATTTAAAAAAACGGATTTAACTGAAAACCTGCAAAGTACCGGAACGGTAGAAAGATCTACAAGGTGCTGCCAAGTGGCACTGCCTGGCATCTATTAGTCTAAGGCAGGCATGTCCAAACTGTGGCCCTCCAGTTGTTGTGAAACTACACATCCCAGCATGCCTTGCCAAAGTTTTAGCATTCCCTAATATCAAAACTGTGGCAAGGCATGATGGGAGTTGTAGTTTCACAACAGCTGGAGGGCCATAATTCGGCATGAAAAGCCGGCGGTCGGGATCCCGGCGTTCAAAATCCCGAACGCCGAAATCCCAACAAGGGGGGGACGTGGATCGCCCCCCCCCCTTGCGGGCTCGCTGCGCTCGCCACGCAGCGGGCCCGGTGCCTCGCTACGCTTGGCACACTAATTTATTCTCCCTCCGAGGGTGTCGTGGACACCCACGGGGGGAGAAAGTGTCGGGATTTTGGCGTCGGGACTTAACTTTAAGCATCCCGTTTGGACATGCCTGGTGTAAGGACTCTTGTAGCCAGGGCGATACCAGTAATACCAGGGGCAATTTCTGGTCTTATTTCCAACACATGGAAACATGCAAACTCCACACATTTACTGCTCTGGTCATATGAAAGCCATGACCTGACATTGTGAGTGTTAACCCCTGCGCTGATCATTTGTGATACTTAACCGAAGTTCTCCCGTTCAGCTGGTGAGCGGCTGACCCCCATAATGTTAACAGGTCTGATTAGATGGGTGCTTTGCCTGGCGGGGGTGATCTGGCAATGCCAATCTCTCTCAGATGCTCCGTACAATGGTTTCTTACAGTTCTGTAGGTCCCGGGGCCACCCAACAGCCAGCAATCCTCACTAGGCCTTCTTCATTCATAGGAAATCAGACAGCATGTTCCAAACACTTTTAGCAGTACGTTTACTATAAAAGGTTCTAAAAGTGAAAAGCAGGGATGTTGCCTATAGCTACCAATCAGATTGCAACAGATAAATGATAGACAGAATCTGATTGGTTGCTATGGGCAACATGACCTTTTTTTCATTTTTAGAAGCTTTATTACAGGAAATTTACCCCAATGTCTCTGTTTATCGCTCTCCAAGAATTGAGGCATATGCCCCTATGGGAGTTCCCAATAAATGTAATAAAAAATAAAATAAAATCAGTACTCCTTTGCCACCGAGCCTCAGGCCCCAAGCCTCCTTTGCCACCGAGCCTCAGGCCCCAGGCCCCCCCAAGCCCCCTTTGCCACCGTGCCCCCGGCTGCAGTCCTCCTTTACCACTGAACCTCAGTCCTTTGTTTGCAAAAATAACTAAATATGTCCTCAGACCAGCGCCAGACGTGGACATGCCGGACATTTCTTCCCATCCCCATAAGGCGTGAAGTGCTACTTTCAGGAAATCAGATTAGGAGCCTCTCACAATATCTTTCTGCATGTCCTGCATTTTTTATAATAGTTGGCAAAGTGCTCGTCTAATTCTTCCTGAAGGAGCAGTTTGGGTTTCAAGGAGATCAGACGATAATGAAATACACTTATTATCAGGAGAGAGGAGAAGCGCGAGGCAATTAAAGAGCACACAACACTTTTCGGGTCAGCAAAGTGGAGGACTCGAGCGTGGGAGATAAACAATTAGAGATTTAACTTTAGAGCATATGATGCAAACTAAAATACTTCCAATTACGGACAATCATTCTGCCACATGGAGGCAAGGGGGAGGTCAAATTCTAGCAAAAGGACGTTCTTTATAATCACAACAATACCATAAAAATAAAACTACTGTATAAAGTTTAACCAATGGAGAGAATTGTGTATTCAACACCTACTTAGGGGTACAATGTACTAAAGCTTCTAAAAGTAAACAAAGGGGACGTTTCCAATAACAACCAATCACATTTCAGCTCTCATTTTTCTGTTGCATTCTAGAATAGGAGACAGAATCGGATTGGTTGCCATATTCAACATCCTCACTTTCCACGTTTAGAAGCTTCATTACATTTACTTTATTTTACATTTGCTTTATCATGTAAGAGATTATCCACAAGTGGGATAAGGTTTTAATGTCAATTATTGATGACTGGAGTAGAGTGATTATTTGGCATATGGAAATCAAGCATTATATTGGCCTACCGTCCTCTTAAATCCATTAAACCCAATATTGGGTTTAATGGATTGTGGGTACACAATAAATTCTGTGTATTAGCAGGTTAAAACATTATATTCGCAAATGGTATATCATCCCTGTGCTCAAAATGGGCATAGCGGGGTAGAACGGGGTTGGGAAGGGGCAAACTGACTTGGCAGGTATGCCCATGGAAGAAGCAGCTGATCCTGCAACCCAAACTTGCAGCCCTGAGAGTTCGCCCCTGCGTCATAGAAGCAGACGCTTACAATAAACTGCAGGTGCTTGGACTGAAAAAGAAAAATTGTTGGGGATAAGGTGTATACATGGTATAAACACAGTCTCACCTGCTTTTCTATAGATTTGCATACATATAGGGCCTTATTTTGGTTCACTCTGTCTGACAAATTCCTTTTTAGATGGACAAAACCATGTGCACTGCAGGGGGGTAGATGTAACATGTGCAGAGAGAATTAGATTTGGGAGAGTTATTTAGATTTGTGCAGGGTAAATAATGACTGCTTTATTTTTACACTGCAATATAGATCTCACTTTGAAGTAAAACCCCACCCAAATCTAACTCTCTATGCACAAGTAGCATCTACCCCACCTGCAGTGGACATGGTTTTGTCCATCTAAGAAGGAATTTGCCAGGAGTGAACCAAAATAAGGCCCATAGTAATCTCAGAATTATGGAGCCTGCACACCACACGTGCTGCATGTAAAGTGTCTTGTTTTTCCTTTTCTCATTTTCTTTCAAGGTCACTAAGCTAATAATGAAAATGCAACCCAAATCCATCCAGTAGTTTTTGCGTGATGCAAGAATACAAAGACAAACATTCTATAACAAGCTTAGACAGCCCTACTTGCCTACATTCTGGCTGCCCTTTCCGGGAGAGGGCAGCCAGCTCAGGGGGGGGCGGGGCTGCAGGGAGTGAAAAAGGGTGGAGTGGGCGGAGCCACACCGGTGGCTATTTGCTTGTGGGCATGACCCGCGGACCCCCGAGGGAGGGTCACGGATGGCGGCGGGGGTAAGCAACCCTGGCCTGCAGCCCTCAGCAGTTCTACCACTAGGTGGCACTTGAGGACATTTAGGGTGGCACCAACAGTGGTCAGGCCTTCTCTTAAAATGTCCGTTGCTCCTGCTCCACCCTTTTCCCACACAAAAAGACAATTAGAGTGGGATATAATGGTGTCTGAATTGCAACGGCCAGCATATTTGAATGCTTTTTTAAAAGGGGCAATCATTTACAAAACATGGTTTTGCCTTGTAAATGATTGCCGCTTTAAAAAGAAAACAAAAAAGTCTGCATTCGGCCGGCTTCCCACAATCCCCCTGAACTCAGGCACTATCCCCTGAAGTAGGTTGACTCCAAGCTACAAATGATCAAATTAAGATAAGCAAAGTAGATACATAAAGGGGGGGGGGGGGGGGGGGGGGGGACAGGGAATCCTCTAACATTTTTGGCTATACATTACTTCTGTAAATGTTAGCTTACATATAATTTTCTTGTCATTTAACGTCTTATTACAAATATTATTGGTTTTGAGAGCAGAGGTCTTTATTTTTACAATCAAATTTGAACGATGTTCACTCACATCTACCACATCAGGGAGCGCTGTCCAGTGCCTGCACACTGTAGTGAGCAGTCTTCCTGGAGGAGGTTTTGAACTGTACAAGCAATAAGGTCACTGCTGTTACATCGGCAACTTCAGGTGCCTATTTAATAACTTCCCGTCGGTAGGTGCAATCCTCAGGACTGTCAGAGATACACTTGGGAGATTCACAGTATGAAAACGATGAACATTTTGTTCTGAGTCTACAGACGAAGGTGCAACGTTTTTTTATTTCAGCTATTTACACCCACATTATACCAACTTCTAATCAGTGTCAGACTGGGGCATGAAGGGCCCACCGGGGGAATACAGTGGTACGTGCCCCTGCTTAGGGGTGTGACCAGCTCTAGAGGGGTGTGTTCCAACCAGCACAGGGGCTCTAACCATTAGAAGGTGTATGGTCTGGGTCCCTTTCTAAAGATGTTCCACGTATGATATATTACCAGTTTTAATGCACTGTGGTGCACACCGGGGTTTTTCCCTGTGCCCTTGTGGGCCATTCCAACCCTGCTTCTAATTATACATAGTTAACTATAACTTCTAAGGGGTTGGGTATGGGACCAGCGCTGATAATGCAGCAATCAGTGGGCATCCTAATGGCCACAATTCCGACAATTTGTAGGGTAAATATTCCAACCGTCTCCCTCCATTGCACCTATCCTCCTTTCCTGCAACCAAACCCTAACCGAGCCCACATACTTACATTCAGGATGTTGGCTGCTGGGATTCTGTAGCGGCCTTTCAACTACCTTTCAGCCAACTGCATGATCAGTTTTCACCCCCCCCCCCCCCTCTGCCGGCTACCGCATCGATACTAATGGCATATACACTAACATATGCGATTAGTAAAGCAAAGGACGGCTCTTGTGATAAGATCTGTCCTTTGTGATGCAGCGCCGTCACTGGACTTCTGGGTCTTAGAGCCAAGGGCCTCCCCACACTTGTGCAGAGTGATGGCACCATTTTAAACACTTAAAAAAAAAAAAAAAAAAAAAAATATATTACATCCCCGCTTTTATTTCCCCCAAAAGCTAAGAAGCTGCCCATAGGAAGCTTTAGCATAGAGAAAATAGGTCTCCTTTAACAAGCAGAACACTGTAGGAAAGGGCATCTTTATATAGACCTAATATTACCGAGCGTCAGACCACCAGCACCCAGACGGAACTACTTCCTGAGAAGAGTTTGCTTTGGATCAATTCTGACTTTGATTCATGAGTACATTATGCACCAAGGTGAGTTTGTCTTCGCTTTCAGAAGAGGGTATAAAGAGTGTTCACTTCACTTTTAGCAGACATTTTGAAAGGTGTATAAGGTCCCTATGGTATGCACAAAATTATGTGGTAACTGTCATATACGCTGTAAACGCTTACTACAAGTTGTAGGCAAGTAACCGCTTCTCAAAGGGAATTATGGGACTTTATTATTATTAGTTCCAATCACAAACTGAAATGTGCCGATGTACGATTAGTCCTGGACCTACAACTCCAAAAGCCACTTATTTATGTTTTCAAACGACGTGCAGTAACAACGAGAATAGCGCCGCAATAAAAAACAGACGGACGAAACACCGAATGCTCAGAAATTCAAATGTCAGCAGCAGATAAATCTGTATAATCTTCTTATAGAGAGTAAAATCCTCGGAATAACTTTGTGCAACAGATTTAAAATCCAGTGAAAAAGAAAAAAATACTGGATTGTAATATTCGACCATATTTTTCATTACAGATCTGCATTGCGGCGGTTGCAAAATAATAAGAACTAGCCAAATAATAATCTACACATACAAAGCTTTGCTAATACTACGAACAGAACTCCGCTGTCAGCCCAAGTATCCCGGCTTCTCTGTATTGTCTCGCCAGTCACATTTCGGATCCGCACCCTCCCCGCTGAACAGCACAGTGTACGGGCCTCACCACGTTACCCACTCACCAGAAATATCTCAGACACTGCCAGGCCCTCACAGTGTCAGTGTAACTGCTGCTAGAATAGAAAGGGGTCAAGAGTGCAGAAAATACTGTGCCCCTTACTTCCCCACGGGTCAGTTCTTACAGCATCTCTCTGCCTTAATGTACAAAGCAGAGAAAAGCTGATAACTCGGATCCTCCACCTGGGACAGACATTTGTGGGAGATGTGCAGACAGCCTGTCAGCAATCAGGAATCACCTTCAGAGAGCAGTCTCCGTATAAACTTTAGACAGGTACTATTTATTCCCCTGGTGATCACAAGGCCACCCAGGGGCGTGCGGTGGGAAAGCACCGGCGAACACAACAGCAGAAAATAACTCTGCCAGCTGTGACAATGGCCCAGACATGGGTGGTAAACAGACCGTCCAATAACAGATTGCAGAATGACTGTTGGAATTCATCCTTCAAATAAAAATAAAAAAAAAGGAAAGAGTTTGTAGGACAGTATCTTCCAAATATAGACAAAAAAATCAATACAAAATAAATAGATTAATAAAATACATCAGGGAGATCAAAGAAGGCCCTCTGCGATCCGAGTGCTGCTCTGTGAGGCCAGGGACACAGGGACAACACTTCAATACATAGACGTAACAAATGATATTACGGGAAAAAAACACAGTATCACAGGCTGGGACACGGAGCATAGCTCTGCCCCGACACCCGTGAAGCCCCGCCTCATGTTTTGATTGTCCCACAGCCTTCCGCGGCGGGGAGGGGCGGTGGTTCGCAGGAGCAAATGATGCAAATCGCTTCATTGTAGCCCTGCCCCCGCTGCGCAATGACTAAAATACCGGCATTGTACAGGGGGGCATGGCCACAAGGACGTGATCGCGTTGGTCACGCCCTAACAATAATGATCCGCTGGCCACCCCTCCCTGTCAGTGGACCTCCGAGTGAGGACAGCCGGGATGTAGGAAACTAGGAGAAAGAAACTATCAACCAATCAACTCCTATCGCCATTTATCAAACAGCCCGCAACATGGAAGTTAGGAGCGGATTGGCTGATATTTCTCTCTTTCCTAGGCTAAGTACATCTTCTATCCCTTACTACTGGTGCTAACTCAGCATGTAGCGCCTGTCTGTGACTCAGATGCTAATCTGGGTACAAAGGTAGTGCAGAGAGAAGATACAAATGAGCCTCTGTAGACAACGGAATACTACATCTGCTACGTTTTAGCTATTTCTTTGTGACAAAAATACAAATCCTAATTGCTTGGGCCACTGAAAGAGACTTTGGCCCTTATTCTGGTTCACTTGCAAAGGCAAATTCCTTCTCAAATGGACAAAACCATGCTGCACTGCAGTGGGGCAGATGTAACATTTGCCACTGAGCTGTCAATCACCGGTGGCTCCCGGCATGGGTGTACAGCAGGTCAGCAGATCGTACATACACAGTCCGATCCGCCGATATATATTTAGATATAAATCGGGCATCGGCTGTGATGCACAGCCGATGTGATATATCCGAACAACACGTTCACAGACCTTTACATTTATACCGCTTTCAGACCGCAACTGCAGGGTCGCACCGGGACTTTTAACGGTTCAGTCCCGGTACGACTCTGCATGTGCGGTTCCCAGCAGCGAACCAGCAATATTGCCCGTTTGCTGACGTCATATGGGGGCGTGGCGGAGCATCATCGGGGGCACTGCTCCAAGCGATGCCTCCACCATAGGGCAGTATTCAATGAGGAGATTCGGCATGTGCAGCGAATCCTGTTTAGGATTCGCTGCATAGTTGCTGTGTTCGGGAGTGCTGGAGCATTCGCTGCCAGCCCTCCCTGTCGATGTATTCAATGCCGCAGGGGCTCTCTGCCCCTGACAGCAAATTTTAACCCCTGCGGCGAACGGCGGCATGCAGGGAGTTGGAGGCCTCCTTGCCTTGCTTTAAAAATTAAATGTATAGTAATGTGCTTCAAGCACATGAATAGGAATAGCATGCCCCTTCACAGAAAAACAAAATTCAGATTTTTTTGACACCCCAAAAAATAAACACCTTTTTTTTAAAGATCACATTCAAGTTCACCTCTTTCCAGTTAACACTCTCCTGCGAATCCCAGTGAAAACCCCATTGAAATACATACCTCCCAACTTTGTCCGTCCAGCAGGCGTGGCCTAATTTGGGGGCGTGGTCTATGCTTGCGGCTCTTCCCGCGAGGCCACGCCCCATTTTGCCGCTATGGGGGCATGACCCAGAGGCTCTGTGAGCCTCTAGCCATGCCCCCAGCCCCCTGGCTGCGGGAATAGACGCTGTGCGCATGCGCACAGCGTTTATTCCCCGCTGCTTAGCAGCTGACAGGGGGACTCCCAACAGCCCCCCCACACCGCGGTACACTACCGCCCGCGGGTGGACAGGCCCTGACAATCGGGACTGTCCCGATAAAATTGGGACTGTTAGGAGGTATGGAAATACACCAGCGAATTGCAGCGAGGATGAAACGGAGAACTGGCCGGCATTCACTGTTCGCTTTCGGCGAACAGTGAACATTGAATAGGTTGAATCATATTTTTAGTGAAAAAGATTCATTGCAAGGACTAAAAACAGCCCGATTTGTTAAAAAAAAAAAAAAAACCTGTGAATCGGGAGCATTGAATACTGACCATAGTGCGAAGCCGTTCCACTGCACAGCAATGAACCGGTAAGAACTCTGCTTTTTACCCGGTTCGGATTGCTGTATTGCTACCGCGGTTAGCTGTAACCAGTAGCCCCTTTCACATCGCACTAATTACCGGGCTGAACCATCAAGAAACAGGTAATTAGGTGCCACGAGAAAGGGGTATTACTGTCTGGTACCTCTGCAGGTGAATGCATCCAGGAATGGTTAATGAAAGCTAGCAGATCCATAATGATTTACATGGTTGACAGAGAAACGCCACGTCCTAAATGTTATTAGACAAGCCAAGATACCACTTCCAGTGCCTGTAATCTATGTTCCTGCAGCAGCACTGGCCTGCAGAGCTGACAGAAAACAAACAGGATGGATCTCTTCATGCAGGCTCCCGCCATCTGCTTACTACGTCTCCCACAGCCATGCCACCTACTCACTTATGAAAGAACAACTATATTTGGCCTTGAAAATATAGCTCTTTGCAGGAAGTAACACCGCACGCAAGTATTAGGAGGGTGCGAAATAAAAAGCATTCAAAGTCAAAATGTGTATTTCATGCAGAAGTGATGCTGGAAGGAAAGAATATAAAATTAAGTTTAAGCCACATTAACGGATTTAACCATTTGTCCAACGTCGCTTAATCCAAATTGATTTATTAAAGTTTACAGCAGTTTTTGAAATCGGTCCATAGATTGTCAAGAAGATTAAAGTCTGGGCTGTGGCCGAGTCACACCCGGGAATCTCATTTTTATGCATTGCAATGGCAGATCACATCCTATAAGGATTTTGTACAGTGTAGAAAATAGCATCATGCGCAAAATATCGGCATTTAGAAGTAGATGTACAAGCAGTGATAAGGGAGGAGAAGTGAGTCAGAGGAGGAGTGGACCATGGCAACCAATCAGCTGCTCTGTATATATGTTATATTATGCAAATGATGGATGTTACTTCAGTGCTGATTGGTTGCCATGGACCACTTCTCCCTTATCACTGCTTCATATATCTACCCCTCAGTCCTGCTGGGCCAGCGTTGATTTACCTTCTCCTATGACCTAGAGGTTGCATAGGCTCCAGTGGTCCATCCCTTGCAGGAAGCAGATCTCCCCCAAGTCTAATCCCTGTCCCTCCATCTATGGCCTAACTGCACCCCCCCCCCCCCCCCCCAGCCCAATCCTAATGTTGATATTAGAATGTCAACATTTTACATTTTTACATTGTGAATATATGTACATGTTATCAACATTTTTTACATTGTGGTGTCGACATTACGGATGGCCAACATTTAGAATACATCCCACACGGGTTGGGTATAACTTGTCAACAGTCATAATCATTATGCCGACATGGAACATGTTGACCGTTCTAGAAGGTTGTCATGTTGAAATGTCGACAAGTCACCGTAACATTTGGAATGTTGACATTTACTATATAGAAGAGTCATAGACTGTACACCAACAGGTTACCAAGCCAATATGCCACATGCCTACATTATTATTGACGCAGTGACTGCACACAGTATGTGCACATGTTCCAGGTATCTGTCTGATGCTTTTTAAGTGTCAGAGGGGAAAGCTAGTGGTAAGCAATGCGGCCTTCCAGGCCTATATGTACAGCCCCCAGCTCTTTCCTGCAATATTTGTTATAGAGTATAAAACATGTTCTAAAGGCTTAGGGTCAGATGTAACAAGCTTCAGAAGTGATAAAGTGGAGAGTGAAAAACCACCAGCCAATCAGCTCCTGCCTGACATTTTCTCAAACCCAGACTGTGACATGGCAGATAAGCAATCAGCCAATCCGCTCCTATCACTCTCCATTTGATCACTTTTGAAGCTTGATACATCTGGCCCAGAGTGATAGGTTATTAAGGGTATGGGTTGTTAGGTTGACAGTGTCTAGTCAACAGTCAAAAGTTCGACACAAGCAAAAAGTCGACATAGGTAAAGCTCAACATGAGTTTCCCACTTTTTTTCGGTGTGTACCGCGTCCCCACGCATGGTTAGCTATCTTGCCATGCTTCAGGCACGGTGTGTCACTGCGCTTGGCATACTATTATATTCTCCCTCTATGCCCACTGGGTTGGTAAAAATAAACGAGTTGGTAAAAAAAAAACCATGCCAACCTTTTTCCATGTCAACCTTTGCTTGAGTTAACCTTTTGACTACATCGACCTAGACACTGTCCGGTATCCGGTCTCTTGGTCTAGGTCGACAATTACTTGATCAACAGTGACTAGGTCAATACCTATAAACAGTCGACATACCGTACTATAGGTTGACAATGAGATAAGTTCAAAAGCAAAAGGTCGACATTGAAATGGACTACATGGTTTTCATGGGGTTTTTTTTAGACTTGGTTGACACTTTGCCATCCAAGTGAGGGTTAGATTATAATAGTGGGCCGAATGCAGAGAGCCATGCGAGGGGATAAGGCACACTCATTTGGTGTTCATGTCGACATAGAAGCACCCCCAAAAATCATATCAACCTTTTCAGTGTCGACCATGCCAATGTCACCAATTTATAGGTGTCAAACTAGTCACTGTCCACCCACTATACCATAACGCACCGTCGACCCAATGACCACATCCCTGTTATTACAGTTATTTACTTGATAAACGCTGAGTGCCAACATCTCTGTGAGAAATGTGCAACAGATCCGCTAACGATGCCGGCGTCGCTCACATTTGTTATATAAAGTCAAATAAAAAAAACATTGTATTTCCTATATAAGGTAACATTATAGGTCATTATGATGAATACGAATGTTTGCTGGGCCATTTTCACACCTATCTTGACAGATTCTGCTTGTGAAGAGGCCCTAGTACCCGCTAATTCTGCTAAAGCCACCTCCAGTGACTATTGGTTAGACCAGTGATGGCCATCCTTGACACCAGCTGTTGAACTACACATCCCAGCATGCCCTGCTACCGTTTTACTATTTGGCCCTGCTAAAACTGATGCAAGGCATGCTGGGATGTGTAGTTCAACAACAGCTGGAGTGTCAAGGTTAGCAATCACTGGGTTAGACTGATATGAATAGGGTGAAGCCAGATTGGGATGGTACGAACCACCCCATCCCAAGAAGGTCATCTTATCTAGGTATATCAGCTGCCATATTTACTGTTTGACATTAGGGAAGTGGAGGTGCCATGGTACAATTGCCGGGTGCAATGAGATCTTTTTGTACTAGATTGCATCTCATTGCATTGCAAAACGTATGCGATGCGATCTAGTCCGAATTGCATACAATAATTGTACCGTGTATGGGCACCTTCGGAGTAGTGGTATGCAAAATTGGCCTTCAAGTCATGACAGCAGCATGGACCGTGAGAGCACCTGGTGCAGGGCTAACAGAGGGTGTAGAAGTATAACGCCTTTGTGTGAACCTTTACATAGTGCTTATGTTACTTCACATGGTGGAAAGTGAGTTTGGCCAAATGGCAGGAACTACAAGCGGCCACAGGAAAGACAGGGAAGGTCACGCATACAGATCAGCCTGGGGGAAGACAACACGGCCACACTTATCATGTAAATCTGATAACCCTGTTATGCAGACAATATGCTGCGGCCTACATTACAACCGCAACATGTCCCACCTAGTCTGTACAATGTAATCACCCGCGGCCCTTATTGGTACAAGCAGCGATAGGCTGGGTATACACGGCACAGACTTATCCCCCAGCCGACCGTCGCGCCAGCTCAGTGGATGATTAGGTAAACACACACTTACCAATTTGGGTTGGGACGATTCAATTGTTCCTTATACCCCTTGCCAGGTGTCTATACAAACGGGCACCTAATGGAGCACTTCAGTCTTTTCTCCAATAG
The DNA here is from genome assembly GCF_055691185.1 of Crinia signifera. Taxonomy (NCBI): domain Eukaryota; kingdom Metazoa; phylum Chordata; class Amphibia; order Anura; family Myobatrachidae; genus Crinia; species Crinia signifera. The sequence goes on from NC_139221.1 coordinate 28,925,972, forward strand.
ACCAGAAACGTCACCACTGTGACTAACTGTTGTCTAAATGGAGCAAAAGTTGAATGGATTAATTTTGTGCCCCCTAATGATGCCCGTAAGTAAAAACGATTGAATCATCCCCAAAATGCCTTTGCAGATATTACAACTGAGCATGGATTTGAATGTTCCTGGACAGAGGTGATGTCAGTCCCTACAACCAGCGTATGGGTGGTAGCCGGGTCACCCGTACGAGCTGACACATCTGCAAATGTGTCTTTAACGGTTGTGTTGCAGGCCCAAACCGATAGGTGTACAGGACAATCTTATTTTCCTTAGGGCTGGCCATTGTTGCCACCGATGGCAATACCGCAACTGGCCATCGACGTTGAAAAATTATGCAATATATGACCATCGATGGTTTTACGTATTGATGGTCATCCATTTCTGTGACGGATTGGCCTGTGGGCCAATCAGAACCTGCGGGCGCAGCTTCACAGGTACAAGGGCGTAGCTACACTCCATGCTCTGAACTCTGAAACTATTCAGTTATGCTTTCCATCGATAGAGGGAACCCATCTGTTTCTCCCCATCGATGGCAAAACTATTTTACATCGGCCATTAACCATCAATGATTTTGAATCATTGATGGTCGATGGCCATCCCTAATTTGCCTGCAAAATGACCCAAAAGTGACAGAGTGTGACCTGATGTCACGGCACAATATCAGTGATATAGCAGCTAGATTTGAATCCCCCCCATGGAGGAGAGGCACATTGTTAGTCTTTCATCATATAGGATTGCAGTTGGCAATTTCATAATTCTGTACGAGTACAAAGTACAGTACTAACAGACACCCCACCGGGCTGTTGAACTTACTCCATGCAAATAATACATAGAATAGACAAGAGCACTGAACAATCCTGACCAATTATGAAGCAACATAATTAAGGCCATGTAAGGGGGGCAGCAGCCTAAGGTACAAAGCTGATAGTGGGCGCAGGGAAATACATCATTTTGTTATTTTCAAAAGCATGTCAGGTTTTCCGAGAAAATTTGTGTGCGGTCCAAAATGTAGATGGTAAATTTTCTCTCCTATTAAAAAGTTTATTTTTTATTTTTTTTATCAATGTGCTTTTTTGCCCATGGTTCCGCAGCCTATTAATGTGGTACAGGATCTGCGTGGATCATTTTAGTTTTTTGAAAATTTAAATTTTCTGATCTTAAGGTGCGTACACACGGCAGCGAAATATCGCTCAGTATTCCGTTTGCATCAGTGACCAGAGATGGTCGCTGATGAAAAAGAAACTGCCGGGGGAGCCTGGCAATGGAAATCAGCTGGTCGCAGGAGCATGTTCGCCTGTGCACACTCCCATCGCTGGCAATATGGTCGCTCAGCGACCATATTTCCAGCGATATTAGCAATAATCGCCCCCGTGTGTACGCACCTATACGGTTTGTCAGCAATGACAGAACCCCTCCCATTCTGCACCATCTGTTACTAGTATACAATTGAAGTGTATAGGGCAGAGGTAGCCAACTCCAGTCCTCGAGAGCTACCAACAGCTAATGTTTTCCAGGTCTCCTCACAGCATCACAAGTGAATAATTAGCTCCACCTGTGGATCTTTTATATCGTGTCAGTGAGTAAATACTACACCTGTGTAGCTGCTAGGTGAGCTGGAAAACGTGAACTGTTGGTAGCTCTCGAGGACTGGAGTTGGCTACTACTGGTATAGGGTATACACTTCAATTGTATACTAGTATGTTATAGTGCAAATCAGAGGTTTTATGATAATTGGGCTCATGTAGTATCGTGTGATCAGTAGAAAAAAGAAACTTTGGGAGGTCAATCAAAAAATAATCACAAAAAGTTGGCAATAGAAAAAGCAAACGTATTCCTATACTGACCACTGGAACATATGCTGAATATCTGTGTACTGTATGCAAGAGATATCTATAATACACCGTACAAACACATTAAAGGCTTCTGTAACAGAACACTAAAGATTTGGTTTTTATGATTATCAGACTTTTTGTTCTAACCCCCCAAAAAAAAACAAATCAACATTTTTCAGGGTCCCTTTTAGACCTAGTCATGATCTGAGTTAAGCGTCAAACCCAGGTTTTTTCGGCGGAGTGGAAGGGTTATTCCAGACATGGTCATAGGACATGATAAACACTGAGTTTAAAGCAAATGTAAATCTTTGTACGGCATCCTCGCATTTTGCTAGAGTTCAAAGCACCTTTGTAAAGTTATTTCTGCCGCAGAGGGAGGTATTCAATCCCCCACTGCTAGTTCGGACAGAGGAAATCGCTGCGGGTGCCTATTCCATGCTGTCTGTCCCGACAGGCATCTTGGCAGAACGGACCCGACTTTAAAAGCAGTCGAGCCTGTTTTGCCGAGAATGGCCATGGAAAGTCGAGATCACAGCCGTATTTTGGCGATCCAAGGTAGTTTCTGCAGACACGCCCCCTTTTTGTTGTTCGGCAGGCGGGACATTGAATCCCTCCTGCCGAATAACAGGCGAGCAGACCGAGAACGGGCCAGGGTCACGACTGTGGGGATGTCCCGACAGTCGTGAACGGGATTGAATGCCCCCCATAGTCTGCAAAGAACTGAGCGTGAATGCTGGTGAACACTGCAGGCAAAGCCGAAACATTGTCAGGAAGGAACTGCGGGTGTGTTTACAGGTCTCCTCTTTAACATTTGTTTCTTGGACTATACATGTGAAGGGGCACAACGATTGAAGGACTCCCTTCAATGCCAGTCTTCAAGTACTGAGCACATAAACCATATGGCGTTCATTTTTTTACCAATATAACATGAAAGCTTAAATCCTATTAAATGCCCTTGGACACTCATGGTGCCAAAAGTTATGAAATCAGGTTTATCTGTACACACACTAACAAGTCCACTTCCTGTGCCTTCTAATCCAACGTGTCGCGCTGCCTACAATCCATGAAAGAGAGGAACAAAAAGGACACGGTTTTCACTACATGTCAGAATACAAAAATCGCATTGTGCAGCTTCCCTCTATTTCCAGTTATCTAAGGGAACCTACTGCATAAGCAAGAACATATGTCTAAAAGATTCAACCCACATAAAGTAATCTATACCTTAAATCAGGGCTGGGCAATTGCGGCCCTCCAGATGTTGAGGAACTACACATCCCAGGATGCTTTGCATTAGTTTTGCTATGTGGCCATGCTGAAACTGATTGTAGTTCCTCAACATCTGGAGGGCCGCAATTGCCCAGCCCTGCCTTAAATGATTGCCACACTTCTCCAGCAGATAGTCAGATTCACTGCATGGATCATTGCACAAAGTCAGGAAAGTGTTAACTTTTTTTTTTTCTAACACACATTCCATGTGGAAATGCCTCTTGCATGTTAGACTATACGCAGTCATCCGCACACTAGCACTTCATGTAGGGGGCTGATCCCACAGACCTGCCAGAATAAAGTGGGAGGTTTTTCTTCCGCAGACCACGGAAGTAAATATTTACCGTGTAAAGAATTGAACCATGCCAAATACCATCACAAATATCTATACATGTGCAGTACATACGTACACACTGAGACTGTTGTGCAGACAAAAACATATATATAACTTTTTGGGGATTTCCTAATGGCAGTCAGCTGTTTAGAGAACAAACACATGGGATAAATGACAATCTGATGGGAAACCCAGATAAATTTTTACATATCCCAGGTGCTAAACACAGCGACCACGTGCACCTGACGCATGCGATTCCGATTAACCCTGCGTGCAGCAGGTCTGATCTCCGCGCATCAGAGCGGACGGGATGTCAAACATGTGGTTTCGCCATTTTTCAAACAATTTCTCAGCCCGATCTGTCGGAATCAGATTCAAAGTGGCCAAATCGCACTAGTGAATGGCCAGTTGAAGCGATAAGTTGCATACACATGGTGCAACATGAACTACAGATATGGACTGTAAAGCCAGTATAGGTAGAAAACAGTACATATCGCAACGTGTGTGTACAGCTTGAAAAGGTAGACTGTGCAGGAAGCTCGATTTTGATTAGAAAGTGGACAGTCTAGTGCATTGTATGGTCAAAATCTTACACAGTCGCATAGGCCCTTATTCTGGGGGCAGCTTACATCCACCACCCACATGTGCGTCACTGCCGGATTTCCACATGCCTGCCCAGCGTTTTCATGGGAACACCCATAAAACGCAGGGTGTACGCATGTGGTAATGAGCCCAAACAGCCCTTCACGCTCCTCTCCACCATCCCCCCCAACTCGGATGGTTCCGTACGATTGTTTTCCCATGGACGTGGAAAAACAATGGGCGATACGTTCGCACATGCGCAGAAGCGCCCCTGCACACGCGCACAAACAAAACATTGGCTGTCCGTCTGCACACGCAGCCGTCCGACCCAATCAGAATAACCCCCATAGTGTGTATAGTCAATATCGGTGGTTCTGGGCTCCGGGGAGTTCAAGGGAAATCACATCACATAGTCAAAATCTACCGTGTCTATGCACCTATAGCCTGTGGCTTACAATTTAAAGCTGCGTACACACCTGAATGATAGTGTGACCGGGCAATGCAGTGTAATGTACCAATATACAACATTGTCACAAACACACACACACACTACATATCATTACATGCAACACAATGTGGTCCTTGGAATCATCAAACGATGAATCGGATGGATGGGTGTACACACACACACACACACACACACACACACTACCATGGTCAATGCAATCCATCTCAGATTGCAATGTTATCCTATATATTGTATAGTTTATATAGGAGCATATGGGCAATACCCAGACCCAAAGCTGCAGTAGCCCCCCAAAATGCAGGTTTTAATATGCACCCCTAGGAGGCTGTGTAGGGGTGAAATCAGGGGTGCAATCGCCAGCGTGCCAATAGCATTTAAAAAAAAAGTTTTAATGTAGAACTACAAGTCTCAGAATACCATAACATATGTGTGTAATGGGGTCTTTGTTGTGGAACTACAGGTCTCAGCATACCCTTTTATACGCCATGTTCAATCAGCCAGCATGCTGGAATCAGGGCGTGCATACTGGGACTTGTAGTTCTCCAGCAGCCGGAGAGAAGCAGCTTGCAGGAGTCAGATCCCTCCCAGCCAGGCACAGAGCCCAGGACCCCCCTCTGACCTGTGGGCAGAGGACTTATCTTCCTCTCCGGGCTGTCCGGCGAGCTTTCCCTCCGCATGGCCTCCTCCTTCAGGTAGTCCTGGAAGTGCACCTCCCGCAGCCCCAGCCACAGGCGGTTGGCGGTGCCCCGCAGGACGCGGCCGCCTCTGCCGGTGATGGTGGTCAGGTAGTCCATGTCCCTGCCCCGGCCCGCTGGCTCCTGTCACTGCTGCAACTTCCAGCGAACTCCTGGCAAACTTTTCCAGTAACCCCGCCCCTATCATGCCCTGTCCCGCCTCTATCCAGTCCTGCTCCGCCCCTCTCCAGGCCTGCCCCGCCTTCCGCCAGTCACACCCCTCCTGTCAGATGGGGCCGCTCCCCCCAAATGATGGCCGCCTTTTTGTTGTCAGCCTTTATTAGAGATCCCTTCATGTGTCAGGGCAGGCAGGTTATTTGTTACTGCTGCTCTCAGCTGGCTGCTGTCAGGACATGTCAGGACTCTGGCTGCTGCTGCTGCTGCTTGGGGTGTAACAGGGTAGATGACAGGGAAACTGCGCTTTCCACAGTTACAAAGTATATACTAAGGAAATAAATATAAATATAGAAATAATTATCAAATATATTCCACTGTGGTGTCAGCAGAACCCCGTCAGTGCTCAGCTTAGCCCCAAAGGCAGCCACGTGTCTTTGGTTTTGCTTAATTAATGACCCTAAATGGGATAATACAGTAGGTGGACAGCACCTGTTATTATCAATTACATGGCGCCACAAGTGATCTGCAGCGCCCAATTACAGAATATGTACACAAATAGGCAAAACAAGAACATACTGACTTACAGCTCAAAACAATGTAGGACAAGTACTGGGTAACTTAGCCCTGTCAGTGGTCATCACTGAAATAGTTATCAGGGTGGCAGAAAACCGATGCATTAGCTGCCATGGAAGGGAGTATGGCAGTGGTTCCCAAACTGTTTTGAATTGCGGCACCCTGGAGTAGCATACTTATTTTCACAACACCTCTAGTTTATTTTTGAGAAATGTAGAAATATATTGTTAAGTCAAGAAGATTGAGTTTATATTTAGGTTGTTTGTCCATTATATTGAATAAAAATCAGGTACTTGTGTATTGTCACGGCGCCCATCGGTACGCGTCCTCTGACCTTTTCATACCCCCACTATCCACGTCGGCGTGGAGTTGATTTTATATAATGTGGCGAGCGCAGAGAGCCACCGAGCCCGAAGCGTGGCGAGTGGACGCGGAATACATGTGAAGTAATCCGCGTCCGCTCGCCACGCTTCGGCCTCGGTGGCTCGCTGCACTTGCCACACTATATAAAATCAACTCCACACCGACGTGGATAGTGGGGGTATGAAAAGGTCGGAGGACGCGTACCGCCACCCCTCGCGGGCTCGCTGCGCTCGCCGCGCTTCGGGTTGCCATTGGACGGATCATATCAGGGGATTGTCATGGCTACCACAGGGATACATCATATCCTGGGTCAATGTATGGCAAAAAAACCATATACAATTTATCATATTCATATGTGATTCTAGTACCCGGGAAGCCCAAGGAGCTCCCAGGCGGGTAGTTACCAAGGTATCGTATGCGAGGCTGCCTGCGATAACTTGCACTAGTGTATGGGGGCCTTAATAGTATGAAAAGCACAAGAGGGAAGAGGACCCTGCTCAGGGGCGGGCAGGGCCGGGGGGCAGGGTGCCATGTGCCCCCCGGGCCGCTTAGCCAGTCACTGGCTGCGGGCCGCACTGGTCACCATCCACCTCCTCCAGGCAGCCCTCCTGCACTGGCCGCGGCTTCCAGAGCACGGCCGCGGCTACAGGAAAATGGCCGCCGGCCCCCTGCACTAAGGACATGTGACTGGCTAAGCAGCCCGGGGGAGCCTAATTTTTCAGCGTGCCTCAGGCGCGCACAAGCATTCAGCCTTCCAGAAAGATGGGGGTATGGGCCAGTGCTCTGGGCTTGCCCCCTAGGCTAAAAGTTGCCAGCCAGTCTGTATGGCTGATTTCTTTAGAATTTAAGCTCTCATGAGCAGGGTCCCTGCTCATGAGAGCTTAAATTCTAAAGAAATCAGCCATACAGACTACATCAGGGGCCACACATGACAAGCCCCCTTAACCTTAAAAAGGGCCACAAATTATACTGGGGGTCTATTCAAGCTATTCAAGCTATTACATGGGGAAACAGCACATTCTGTATGGTTTGGGTATTGGAGGATTTAGGAACACCACACACTATTCAGATTTTGGAGAGTCTGTCTCGCTTTTGTGCATTGTGCCCAGAACTCAGGGGCCCATGTGCACCATACACACTGCGAATATGGATCATTAGGTCACCAGCAAGTAGGTCGAAAAGCATTAGGTCAACAGTTTGACATGGGTTAGGTGGACAGGGTCATTAGGTCAACATGGGTAAGGTCGATAGTGAAAAAGTCGACATTTTTTTCCACCCAAATGTCGACACAGTCAACATAAACACTAAAATGTAGCCCTGCGTCCATTCGCATGGCTCGCTACTCTCACCATGCTTCGGGCACGGTGCCTCGCTGCACTCGGCACACTATTTTATTCTCCCACCACACCCTAGTGGCCTAGTGGGTGGTAGAGCATGAAATACCGCCTGTCGGCACATGCCGGCTAAAATAAAACAGTAAAAAAAAACATGTTGACCTTTTGACTGTCGACCTTCCCCATGTCGACCTAATGACCCTGTCGACCTACCCCTGTCGAACTAATGACCCTGTCGATCTAACCCATGTCGACCTTCCTGCGTGTCGAGATAAGGTCGTGTCGACCTAGAGCCACTTCGACATTCAGTCATGTCGACCTAGTAGTGTCGACCTACTTGGTGGTGACCCAATGGCCGTATCCCCACACTGTACCCATTATATATACGCCACTGTGGTCGGAGAGGGCGGTGGGTCTTTCGGCGTGGTACAAGTGTGTCCACTATCAGCTACTTCCACAAGAGAATGGACAGGGAGGGCGCACAACATGGCCTAGGGCAGATATCTGTTCCGTGTGCATAACGTGAGTCCAGTTGTGTTCAGCTTGTGGCCATCAGTCCCTGTGTCTGCATCCTGACTCTATTACACATACATATAAAATGTGACACATGATCTCGTGGATAAAGAAAAAACAGTTCTAAAGGTACCCATACACGGTCCGTTAAACAGATCCGTTTGGGTCTTAATTAGCATGCATCGTATCGGATCGCATGCCTAGTGCATGCCTAGTGCATGCAATGCGATCCGATACGATGTTTAGCTAGTACAAAAAGTATGTGCAGCACATACGTTTTGTACCGTACTATGTGATGCGCGGGAGCGTGCATCGCATAGTACAAAACGGACGGTCCGGGAAGGGACCGTCTATGGGTACCTTAAGATGAAGAGAGAAGGGCTGTTTGGTGGGGAACGCACTAAATAGTGCCTTTTAGTGCGTTCCCCACCAAACAGCCCATCTCTCTTCATCTTAGAACTATTGTACACTTGACTGTGAGGAACAGCACCCCCACCATCGATCTATGTAAATTGGGGTTCTCTAAACTATTGAACAAAACATTAGGTGTGCAGAAATGCAACAGGCTCCCTAGCGGAGCAAAGCGGATAAAGAAAAAACGGTCCTTGTTTCCTAGCAGGGCGCCCAGATTACCTACGTACGTTAACGTAGTGAAATCACATTGCATCGCATTGCATAGGCCATGCTATGCGATTTTTTCATGTAATTTATTCACTGCTCTGTGTGCCCCAGGGTGCCGCATCGCATCGCACCTCCCGCAAAATCGCATGCGATCGCATACGATTTTATAGGGTGTGCAATGCCATTACCTTAGCTATACAATAATATCATTGTATGATATACAATTATGTTTTACGCACCCCCCACTATCCACGCCACCCCAAAGCATGACGAGTGGTGGCGGAACGCATCATCCGACCTTTTTCATACCCCCACTATCCACATCGGCGTTGAGTTGACTTTATATAGTGTGGCGAGCGCAGCGAGTCACCGAGCCACCGAGCCCGAAGCGTGGCGAGCGCACGCGGACTACTTTACATGTATTCTGCGTGCGCTCGCCACACTATATACTGTAAAATCAACTCAACCTCGATGTGGATAGTGGGGGTATGAAGAGGTCGGAGGATGCGTTCCGCTGCCCCTCGCGGGGCTCACTGCGCTCGCACTAAATGGCCCATGCGATGCGCTGCGATTTCCCTACGCAGAATAGCCCACTAAGCAATTTGCTTAGTGGGCACCCTGCTAGAAAACAAGTACCGAAAAACCAAACATCCCCATTAGACCATCGCATACAGACCACCCACTGTCTGTGGATCACGGATTGACTTGTCTTGCTGTGTGTAGAGCAACTTCTAAGCATGGATATAAAAAAAGAAATTACAAACAAAAACAAGACTTCGTCACACATCCCTGATTTCTGAATGATCGTCATGGAGAATTCCTAAAGCCTCATGATTACAGGGCTGTCAGCAGATTGGTGAATAACATGAATCACTGCTGCCCCGTTCCTGTTATAGCATCCCCCACATGTCACACATTCCCTCAGAATTGTCACAGATTCCGCTATTGCACTAATGTGGCATGGGAAAGGCACATTTCATCATGTGGCACGTGGGCAGCAGTGTAAGATCTGTGCCCCACCTACCTAGCTGGTCATCGTCTCACAAAAATAAAACTATTAAGTATGTGTGAAGGCGGGGGGGGGGGGGGGGGGGGGGGGCATGCAGGGTAATACTGAGGAGCCACAACACCAGGGACAGAGTTGTTTCAGCATAGTAATACAACCTGAAATGCGGAAGTATTAAGCCACCATCCACCCTGGGGCCCGATTCAGGCCAGCTTCTCATATTCACTGCCTAGCGAGCAAGTAAACTCTGTGCGTTGTGAAGAGTAAAGCTGGCCATACATCTACAGATTTATTGTCAGATCTGGCTGGTTGGAACAAAATCCTGGTAATGGATGAGACAAAATGACAGTTGACTATTTGCTTTGAAATGCTGGAAAGCTGCCAAACTGTCACTCAAGGTGCCCATACATGCACCGATTTTGCTGTGCGTTTTGTGCTAAATCGTATCGCATCGCATGCGTTGTGCATGCGATGCGATCAAAAGACAGTACAAAAAGTATGTGCAGCACATACTTTTTGTACTGTGCGATGAGATGTCGCATAGCATCGCACCAGGAAAATTGGTGCGTGTATGGGCACCTTCAGATATTACCAGGTTTTTGTTACAACCAGCCAGATCTGTATAGATGTACAGTAAGTCCAGCTTAAGCCAGGATTTACTTTTCATTTGAACGCTTACCGACAAATTGGGGGCAGGCGCTGACGTCATGTGACATCATCAGCCCGCCCCATTTGGTGAGTGATAAAATTGGGAGATAGAAAGTATCAGCCAATCAGCTCCTGGCAATTTTCAAACCTGTAACATTGCAGTTAGGAGCAGATTGGCTGGTACTTTGGGCCTGATTCTGGTTGACTCGGTCCCCTGCAAATTCGCTGCAGAGACCGATGTTCCGGGTCTGCGCATGCTTATCGGCGCATTTATGCATGTGCAGACCCAATGTGCGAATGCCTTCGGTGCCTATAGCGGTCCCTGAGGCGTTTGCACGCAGCGGACCGGGCAGTGGGCGGGCAGGGGGCTGTCCCATGGGGATGCCCAGGGTTTCCTGGGCATGCCCACAAAAATGGTGGGTGCACCCAGAAAAAAGTTAGGCAATCCCAGGCATGGTGCCCACCCCGTTCTCGGCCATTTCCGAGGCAAAAGTCAGTGCACACACATCCGTTTGCATGAAACCACTGGCATTCGGTCGGCGGTGGGCATTCGCTTTCCCGGTGGGCGATGTTTAGCCGCTTGCTAAGCAGTGAAAGAACACTCAGGCTCTTTCTCTACTTTATCACTCTACAAGGCTAAGTACAGGGCTGGCCAATCCGGTCCTTCAGATCTACCAACGGTCCACGTTTCCAAATCTCCTAGCTGGTGCACAGCTGTAGTCATTACTAACTGTCACATTTCCCAGGTCACCTAGCTGGTGCACAGCTGTAGTCATTACTAACTGTCACATCTCCCAGGTCACCTAGCCGGTGCACAGCTGTAGTCATTACTAACTGTCACATCTCCCAGGTCACCTAGCCGGTGCACAGCTGTAGTCATTACTAACTGTCACATCTCCCAGGTCACCTAGCCGGTGCACAGCTGTAGTCATTACTAACTGTCACATTTCCCAGATCTCCTAGCTGGTGCACAGCTGTAGTCATTACTAACTGTCACATTTCCCAGGTCACCTAGCTGGTGCACAGCTGTAGTCATTACTAACTGTCACATCTCCCAGGTCACCTAGCCGGTGCACAGCTGTAGTCATTACTAACTGTCACATCTCCCAGGTCACCTAGCCGGTGCACAGCTGTAGTCATTACTAACTGTCACATCTCCCAGGTCACCTAGCCGGTGCACAGCTGTAGTCATTACTTTTGTCACATCTCCCAGATCTCCTAGCCGGTGCATAGCTGTAGCCATTACTAACTGTCACATCTCCCAGGTCACCTAACCGGTGCACAGCTGTAGCCATTACTAACTGTCACATTTCCCAGGTCACCTAGCCGGTGCACAGCTGTAGTCATTACTAACTGTCACATCTCCCAGGTCACCTAGCCGGTGCACAGCTGTAGTCATTACTAACTGTCACATCTCCCAGGTCACCTAGCCGGTGCACTGCTGTAGTCATTACTAACTGTCACATTTCCCAGATCTCCTAGCCGGTGCACAGCTGTAGTCATTACTAACTGTCACATTTCCCAGGTCACCTAGCTGGTGCACAGCTGTAGTCATTACTAACTGTCACATTTCCCAGGTCTCCTAGCTGGCTTGCTCATTGAGAGGGAAGCTTGCAGACTAAAGTGAAGCTTGAGTACTTAAGTGACTTGTGAGTTGCAAACTGAAGCAGGTGAGTTAGAATACTGAAAAAGGTGAGTTTGAACACAGTCTAAATCTTCATATTCTATTTTATTGTAATATATTCATCTTCTTTCTATCCTATTGTAACCTGTTGCTCAATTTTGACATTTAATTCATTTTATCTATATTTTTTCCAACAGTGTATTTCATTTTACTCATTCACTATTATTTTCTCTTATCTTTGCCACACATTTATTGCACTCTGTTTCCCTCTTCACGCCTGCTCACATTTGCCTCAATTCTGACCTTCTCTGTTCCCTTCATCCTCTCACTTGTTGTTTCATACTTAATTGGATTACTCAATCAACCTGATTTTACCCACTTGTCTCCTCTCTGACAGTAGTTCCTTGCCTGTTACCTTCTCTCTCACTCTGTTTTCTACCACATCCTCGCAAATCTACTACAGACGCTGTCTGTCCCCCCAAATCCCTCTGTCTGCTTTCACTAACCTACCCTCTCACCTCTGGTCCTCATGGCTGTTAATCTCTCAACTTCACTTTCTCCAACCGCTCCTTCCCCCCTCCCATCCCATACCTATCCTGACCACTTGCCCCCGCACCCGCACCCCCACCCTCCCAACGACCCCCCCCTTGCTTCTGCAATCCCAAAAACCTTATCCACATAAATACACAACCCACCCCCCCTCTTTCCTGTGCACTATGGAATGCCAGATCCATCTGCAACAAACTCCCTGCCATCCATGACCTATTCATCTCTAGAGCATTCCACCTCCTTGCTATCACCGAGACCTGTCTTTCCACCTCTGATTCTGTCTCTCCAGCTGCTCTCTCCCACGGTGGCCTCTCTTTCTCTCACACTCCCAGGCCTGACGGTCGCCAAGGTGGCGGCGTGGGTTTTCTCCTCTCAGCCTCATGCACCTACAGTGTCATTCACCCTGAACCCTCTCTCCTTTTCTCCTCCTTTGAGTCTCACTCTATCCGTCTATACTACCCCTACCACCTCCGTGTCGCTGCAATCTACCGCCCCCCCTGGCCCTATCTCCCAATTTCTTGACAACTTTGCCGCCTGGCTTCCACACTTCCTCTCCTCTGACCAGCCATCTGTCATTCTTGGTGACTTTAACATCCCCTTGGATAACCCCACTGATCTTGGGACCTCCAAACTCCTCTCTCTCTGCTCCTCTCTTGGCCTATCTCAGTGGACTACCTCTCCCACCCACATCCAAGGACACTCCCTCGATCTCGTCTTCTCTCGCTCTTGTTCCCTTACTGACTACACTATCTCGGCTTTTCCTCTTTCTGACCATCACCTCATCTCCTTCTCCCTCACTGCTTCCCCCTCTCCCACCCCCCTCCCAAGCGCATTGTCTCATGGCATAACGTCAACACACTTGATCTTGCTGCCTTCTCAAACACGCTGTGTCCTCTTCTCGCCCCAATCGCCCTCATGTCCTGCCCGAACCTTGCCGCCTCCCTCTATAATGAAACCCTATCTTCGGCATTGGACTCTGCCTGCCCTCCCTCCTCTATCCCCCTTCAATGCTCCAACCCCCAACCGTGACACTCGCCTATCACCCGATTCCTTAAAAAGTGCTCTCGCACTGCTGAGCGCTTCTGGAAGAAATCACGCTCCCTTGCGGATTATCTCCATTTCAAATTCATTCTTTCCTCCTTCAGCTCTGCCCTTGCTCTGGCCAAGGAATCCTACTTTAAGTCCCTCATCCTTTCCCAATCATCCAATCCCCGCAGGCTCTTCGCCACCTTCAACTCCTTGCTCTCCCCCCCTCCTCCAGCTCTTCCGTCCTCCATCGTAGCCGCTGATTTTGCTACCTACTTTTCAACCAAAATCTCCTCTCTTAGGACTGCTATCACTGCTGCCATGACCTCACCCTCTCCCTCCTCCCCTCCTACATCTCCACTCCCCTCCTTCCAACCCCTGTCCTCATTTTACCCCACCACTGCTGCTGAAGTCCACTCTATCCTTCAATCCGCTTCTCCCTCCACCTGCCCGCTCGATCCTATCCCCTCCAATATTATCCGTCGTCTCAGTCCGTCAGTCTGCTCTCACCTGGCTCACCTCTTTAATCTTTCCCTATCCTCTGGGATCTTCCCTTCCTCCTTCAAACACGCTCTTGACTCCCCAATTCTCAAAAAAACAAATCTGGACCCCAACTCTCCATCCAACTACAGGCCCATCTCCCTCCTCCTTTTTGCCTCCAAGCTCCTAGAACGTCTGACCTATAATCGTCTCCTAAGCCACCTTACTGCTAACTCCATTCTAGACCCCCTCCAATCCGGGTTCCGCCCTTTACATTCCACTGAAACTGCCCTGACCAAAGTCACTAACGATTTACTATCGGCTAAATCCAAAGGCCTCTTCTCTATCCTCATCCAGCTTGATCTGTCGGCTGCCTTTGACACTGTTGACCACCATCTCTTGCTCAACACCCTCCGCTCCTTTGGCATCACTGGCACGGTCTTCTCCTGGTTCACCTCATACCTCTCCGATCGCTCCTTCTCCGTCTCCACTCCGAGCTCCTCCTCTCCTACTACCCCGCAGCCAGTCGGTGTTCCCCAAGGGTCAGTCCTTGGCCCTCTCCTCTTCTCCATCTACACCACCTCTCCGGGCGCCCTCATCAGCTCCTATGGTTTTCATTACCACCTTTATGCTGATGATACCCTAATCTATCTCTCCTCCCCCGACCTATCCCCATCACTCCTGTCCAAGGTCTCCGAATGCCTCACGGCCATCTCAGCCTGGATGACCCAATGCTTCCTGAAACTAAACATGGCTAAAACTGAACTTCTAATCTTCCATCCCCCGAACATCCCCTCTTCTCCCACTATCTCCATCAGCATTGGTGAAACCGAGATCACCTCCACCAACCAAACGCGCTGCCTCGGTGTCATCATTGACTCCTCCCTCTCTTTCACCCCCCACATTCGTGCTCTCTCACAGTCTTGCCGCTTTCACCTACGCAACATCTCACGCATCAGACCATTCCTCTCCACTGACGCGACCAAAATTCTCATTCACTCTCTTGTCATCTCCCGCCTTGACTACTGCAACATCCTTCTCTCTGGGCTACCTCTCACCCGCCTTGCACCTCTCCAAACCATCCTTAACGCTGCCGCTAGGCTCATCTTCCTCTCCCGCCACTCTACCTCCGCCTCCCCCCTCTGTCTATATCTTCACTGGCTCCCCATTCCTTTCCGAGTTCTCTTTAAACTCCTCACCACGACCTACAAGGCTCTCTCCTCCTCCACCGCTCCTTACCTCTCTTCACTGATCTCTATCCACACTCCCTCCCGTCCTCTTCGCTCCATCGCTGACCGCCGACTGACCTCTCACCTAATCACCTCCTCCCACTCCTGTGTCCAAGACTTCTCTCGCGCTGCCCCCCTGCACTGGAACAACCTCCCGCCACCCATCAGGCTTTCTGATTCCCTTACCTCCTTCAAGCGCTCCCTCAAAACCCCCTTTTTTCGACTAGCCTATCCCTCCTCCTAACCTCTTTTGATCCTCCTATCCTGCCTCCGTTCCCCTCTGTTCCTACTTATCCTATTGTTTTTCGTTCGTCCACCCACCTCCTTTTAGTATGTTAAGTCTTATGAGTAGGGCCCTCCTTCCTCACGTACTCACCCTACCTCTTTACCTCACCTGTCCTCCTGTCCTGTTCTTCCCTTCCTCTACTTCATCTTCAGTCTCCTCGACAATTTTGACACCTACTTCTGAACTGATGCTGATTTTATTTCTACCAGCTATACCCCTATTTATACTGTATTTTTCAACACACCCTGTACGTTACCTTGTCATTTGTTTTTTGTTTGCTATGTACGGCGCTGCGGACACTTTGCGGCGCCTTATAAATAAACGTACTACTACTACTACTACTACTGCACAGCTGTAGTCATTACTAACTGTCACATCTCCCAGGTCACCAAGCTGGTGCACAGCTGTAGTCATTACTAACTGTCACATTTCCCAGGTCACCTAGTCGGTGCACAGCTGTAGTCATTACTAACTGTCACATTACCCAGGTCACCTAGCTGGTGCATAGGTGTAGTCATTACCAACTGTCACATTGTCAAACTTGCTGCATTCATTCGTATTATAGATCCACAGGTTGTCTGAAACATATGAACAGTTGGTAGATCTTGAGTACTGGTTTGGCCACCCCTGGCTTAGTACATCTCCCCGTCTCTTCACTGTGTCCTATTGCCGGAGCAATATATGTACTCTATATATCAGGCATTTCCAACCACGGTCCTCAAGGCACACTTAATCTGTGTACACACGGGGGCGATAGGGGCTGAAATCGCTGGAAATATGGTTGCAGGCAACCATATTGCCAGTGATGGAAGTGTGCCCCGGCGATAAATCGCCGGATGCGCGCTCCCATTTTCAGCCCCGTTCTAATTGCTGGTTACCTCTGCAGCACCGCCGGCAGAGGTTCCCTTTTATCAGCGACCATCTCTGGTCGCTGATGAAAAGGAGAAACTGAGCAATATATTGCTCAGCCATATATTGCTTGCAATGTATGGCTGAGCAATATATCTCCGCCGTGTGTACGGGGCTTAACAGTGCAGGTTTTAGTGATATCCAGGCTTGAGCACAGGTGACTTAATTAGTACCTGAGTTTTTCTGATTAAACCATCTGTGCTGAAGCCTGGATATCACTAAAACCTGCACTGTTGGTGTGCCTTGAGGACCATGGTTGGGAATGTCTGCTATATACAATACAATAATAATGAAGTATAATAATATCTTCTGGAAAGCCCTTAGGCTCCCTGTTGGCTAGATAAAACAATTGCATTAACATTAAAAGCTCCAAAAAATATAACTTCATGAAAGTTTTCAATTTAAAAAAGCTTCTGTTTTGGTAAACGTATTAATATAGTGATCTTTAAAATTGCGGTCAAATTAAAATTCAATTCCGCAATTGATTTCTCAGTAGTTATACCATTTAATACACATACAGATTCTCTACATTGATAAAGCAAACTGAAATATCCATCATGTAATCAATGGCAGCCGGTAATTCATCACAGTACATTCTTCTCACACAAGTAGCACTGCCGTTCCCCTCAGTGTGGATCTGTACTTTGGAAGAAGCGATAATGTAGGCAGCTTAGCAGCTAGCCCAAACCACTGGAGACCAGACTATGGCTGACAGTGACAGGCAGTCTCTCTCTCTCCGCTATCTTCCATGTAATGTCAGTTCATATTATATCTGCTGATGCAGCAAAACAAGAAAACACCCTTTTTAGCGCTGAAAGGTCTTTGACAGATTGGAAGTAATTGAGGGACACTTATATTTCCTCTATGAAAAAAAAAATATATATATATAGGATATGATTTTTCAGCAATACACTGACAATAGGAAAAGTTTCAGACTTTAAGCTGCATTCCTGTTTACAATGCTGCGCATATAACTTTTTCCTCTTTAGATTTTAGGACGAACATACGGTTCAATAATGACTATTTTTCTATTGTATTTCATTTTGCTTATTCAGATGCGGCTGCGCTCCCCCTCGCTGCCAGCTCGCCATATCGCTGTAGCTGCCGGAAGCTGGCGGACAGCGGGATGGCAGCTGCTCTGATGGAACCCGGCTCCATCTGTATAAACAAAATTAAATTGAATCGAAATCGAATGAAAATTGAACGCATTCGATTTCGATTTGATCCTGATGCGCGGCCCTGCGGCATCGAAATCAAATAGAAAGATAGACTGTGCAGGCAAGATTATATAGTACAGCTCTGTCCTGTAAGTTCTAAATCGAATGTATACACGGCGCAGTGCGATTTGATCCCGATTCAAACGAGTAGAAAGTATATTGCACCGTGTGTACACCCAGGACCGCCGACGTGGGGGGTGATGTGGTTACAGCTGTCCCAGGCCCCGGCCTCTGATCCGTGCCCCCAGCGGCATGGATCACCCTCCCCTCGCACCCCGCCACCGCCACCGAGCCTCTCCAACCAGGCAGACCCCATCCAGGCATGCACAATGCACAGTGCAGCCTGCAGAGTGCCGAGCCTAGGACACAGAGGGGCTCGGCGCTCTGCACGCTGCACTGAGCAGTGTGCACTCCGGACTGTGAAGAAGGGAGACAGAGATGCCGATGCCGCCCACTGCTGGATGCTGGTAAGTAATGGGGGTGGGGGGCGGGCATGCTTGCGGGCAGGGGGGGGGGGGCGCTGTGCCGCTTGGCTGAAGGTCAGTTCCAGGCCCCAACATTTCTAGCGGCGGGCCTGTGTACACCCCTGAAGGTATGCACCTTTAAACATTATCGTTAGTTTTGGCCCTTCTGAACCGATGTTGGTCAAAATTTCGTTCAGTGTGTACACTATGAACGATGATGCGCGGTTTAACCATGTACTATCATTTAAGGAGCTTGGGGTTTAATGAATTTTTTTATTTTATGTTATTTTAGCATGGATAGTTTAAAAAGAAAATTTTACTGTGATTAGAATATAAATTGATGTGACCTGGTGACCCGGATATAGATTAAGGGACAGGTATAAATATAGGAAGTGACCCACTCCAGTGCATACTGCCTGAGGAAGGGATATTGGATCCCGATACGCGTTGCAGCAGCAGCTCGGAGTGTGTCACTGAGGGTGGACCGTGACCAGACCTGACTTTTGAAGTAGCTGGGACTGTCGGTTTTTCCGGAGAACCGTGGTCCTTCTAGGAGAACAAGATCTTTCCTACAGGCTCTTTAAACACCAGAATCTGGTAAACCTCCACCCTATTTCTCTTCTTTTATAGCAACTGGGTGCTGAATATTTGTTTTTTTGTATGACCTTACTGTGTGTTATGAATAAAATGTTGTGACAGTATCACACTATGATATACATTTTATTTTTTACATATCGCCATTAACCCAACCTATGGTGAGCCTCCAAGTCAGGCGAAGTAAATAAGGATAAGGAAAGTACCATTCTGTTTTACTATCAATCTGTACCTTCACGGTGTTTCTCTTTTGGGAACGGTGCCAGCGCACAAGATCACTTATCTTTTATATCTAGATGATGCGCGTACCCGCTGGTCATTTATCAAGGTTGGCAGCTCAATTTGGATATCTTTCACAAAAAGCCTATAGACTATAGCTAGATCGTTCGTCTTTTGTCTTTCGTGAAATCATTCAGTGTAGATGCGCCACATTTTTCATCCAGGACACTGGGGAAGTTCAAGGGAAATTGTTCACCGATGTCTTTCAGTGCATACATCATCTAATGTGTATGAACCATTAGTGACAAATTGAGGCACTTTGCCGAGAGTAGGTGGGGCCTAATGACGCAAGTGCTCCATCCTCACCCCCCTCACAGCCCACCTGCTTGCCCTCTCCAGGCTTCTCCCGTGGAGGAGAATTTAAATGTAGTAAGTATGAATAAAATCCATGCCCTTATCCCTTCCCTCCATGGTTACTGTAACCTGCTCCTCTCTGGCCCGATGCACTGTACGCCTTATTTTCCTCTCTCATCAAGGGTGTGGGTTGTTAGGTCTACACCAACTAGGTCAACAAGCATTGGGTCGACACCACTAGGTCAACAGGCAAAAAGGTCGACATGGGTCTAGGTCGACATGGGTCTAGGTCGACACAAGCATTAGGTCGACATGAGCAAGGTCGACAGTCAAAAGGTCGACATGGGATTTTTCACAGATTTGTTTACCCGAATGTCGTCACAGTCGACATGGACACAGTTTGAAGTGCACCACATCCCCTCGCATCGCTTCCTTCACTCACGATGCTTCGGATACGGTGCCAAGCTACGCTTGTCACACTATTTTATTTTCCCACCACACCCTAGTGGATGGTAGGGCATGAAATACCGCCTGCCGGCACATGTCGGCTCAAAAAACAGTGAAAAACTCCATGTCGACCTTTTGACTGTCGACCTAATGCATGTGTCGACCTAATGATATGCCGACCTAGACCCATGTCGACCTAGACCCATGTCGACCTTGACCCATGTTGACCTAGACCCATGTCGACCTTGCTGCCTGTCGACCTAGTGGTGTCGACCCAATGCTTATCGACCTAGTTGATGTAGACCTAATGACCGTATCCCCTCATCAATACATCTCCGATGTCTCCCTCGGCCAGTCACTCCTCTGGCTCATGATATGATACTTAAGTTTTACCAGTGTAATAGGCATTGATACACAACGAAAAGTTGTAGTCTATTGCACAGTGGTCCAGCAGATTGTAGAGGTTCTTGGAGGGTTGTATGATACGGTCACCCAGCAATGCCGGCCAGGGGTCAGGAGGATGGGAAAGTGAGAGAGAAAATAAGTGAGGATATGTTTGTGCTGTACAGTAGGGATGTGATTGGATGGGAAAGATTTATGTGGGTTACGTGGGCGGATCTCTAATCTGATAGGCTCGCACAAAGAGGTGAGTCTACAGAGAATACTTGAAGGTTTGGAGACTAGAGGAGAGTTTTATTGTGCGTGGGAGGGCATTCCAGAGTGGGTGTAGCCCAAAGAAAGTCCTGCAGTCGAGAATGGGAAGGGGGTGGCGGCACCGAGTTTGCCTTTCATAAAATCAAGGATGTCCATGTAGAAGTGATCCTTGTATTTAATGTAGGTGGTGGCTGTGGATCTTCTTGCCACGTCCGCACTTTCACTTGAGGAGCAGAAAAGTGGGTATTGTTGACAGTGGGGGGTTGGAGGAGGGGGGGGGGGCAGTAGATTTAAGTTTTGCCTAGGGTGCTGAGAACCTTTACACCTGCCCCTGAATGCACCATTTCACAGACGTCTTTTTTCTTCCCTTTTCTCTTTGAATGTGAGCTCCTGCATGTAACCCGTTCTCCGTCTGTCCCTATGTAATGATGTTATTCTGTATTTGTTACTTAATGAACCTGTTTTGATCTGTGTGTAAAGTATTCACCTTGTGCTCCTGTAATTGTGTATGTTCTTTGTCTATGTACAGACTACAGACCCTGGTGGCATCATTATACATAAAAGATAACGAATAATGACTTCTGGTGTAATTGGGCCCCGTGGTTGAAAGATTAATGCACACAGATACATGATTATAGAATCAATTTATCAAACAGATTTACCAACATGGTCACTAATTATCTGATTAATGGCGATCAGATTGTTATCGAGCACCAAGGCTATCGTGGGCTGTGATATAACCATCATTAGTTTTTAAATACAATAATCAACTTATTAACAGCGCAACAAAATTCACAACAAGTGTCAAATATACATTATTGTATTTGAAACAATGGGGGTAATTCAGGTTGGTTTGCAAAAGAAAACTCCTTCTTTAATGGACAAAACCATGCACACTGCAGGTGGGGCAGATGTAACATGTGCAGAGAGTTAGACTTGGGTGAGGTGCGTTCAAACAAATCTAAATTGCAGTGTAAAAAAATAAAGCAGCCAGTATTTACTCTGCACAGAAACAAAATAACTCATCAAAATCTAACTCTCTCTGCACATGTTACATCTGCCCCACCTGCAGTGCACATGGGGCCTTATTCTAGTTCACTCTTTCTGACAAAATCCTTCTTAGATGGACAAAACCATGTGCACCGCAGGTGGGGCAGATGTTACTTGTGCAGAGAGAGTTAGATTTGGGTGGGGATATCGTTCAAAGTGAGATCTACAGTATATTGCAGTGTAAAATTAAAGCAGCCAGTATTTACCCTGCACAGAAACAAAGTAACTCACCCATCTGGCGCACCTGCAGTGCACATGGTTTGGTCCATCTAAGAAGGATTTTGTCAGAAAGAGTGAACTAGAATAAGGCCCATGGTTTTGTCCATTACAGAAGGAGTTTGCTTCTGCAAACCAACCTGAATGACCCGGGGTTTGCACATGTGTATAATCGCGCATGCGCCAAACCCCAAACATCGGGGACAGGGGAATTTGGACCCAAACGAATGGGAATTTGGACCCACACCTCCATGAAGTACATATAACATATTTGTATTTTAGGTTTCTACTTTGTAGCTGTTAAATCACAGTCCATCTCCTACACAGGGGAGAACATTCTGTATTTGTTAATTAATCCACACTTTATGTCAAGGCCTTAGGAGACTTTGCCAATTAGAAAAGGACGTAGCATCTATTGATTTCTCCTGTTTTTTATATTTTACACTGTAATTGTTTTCCGTCTCCGCACTGTGGGGGATTGCCCATGTTTATCCTTAGCAGAAGTGCTGCTGTAATTGCCGGAGGCTGGAACGTTCTGTATCAGTTTGTGCCAAGTTTTCCAAAGACTGAAACGGTTAAAGAACGATCAGGTCAGAAATGTTATGTAAATAACTAAGACGATAAGTGCAAGGCTAAAATGACTCCAAAAGCATTGAGCAAGCTGAGGGATATTATAACATAGAAGGACACGTCAGCACAGCAAAGCGTTTTGTTCTTACTGCAATAATTAGCAAAAAAATAATGATGTTTAGTTTAGACAGCAATTTAAGGGCTGTTGATTGCTGTCATGGTAATTCACTAAATGTGGATTGAGAGATAATTAAAACAATAGGGTAAAACTATGGAGTGTATACATACTGTACCTCCCAACATTTGAGCATTCCGGAGCAGGGTTCCCGAAAAGAGTTGTGGCCTTATGTAAAGGGGGTGTGGCTTTGCTGGCGCTGCATTTGTGAAGCCACGCCCATGTTTTTGTCACTGTTGGTAGAGATGGGCAAAACGGGTCACTAACGAGAGCTGGGATCCAGCAGATCAGTCAGTTAAAAGATCTGGATCTTTTACATGGATCAACGGTTCGCTTTGAAAGAAGGGGTCATTTGATAATAACGAAGCATAATTTGTTTTATAATCATTTATTGACACTTTTTAAAAAAAAAAAATTCTTAAAACAATGAGCTGCACACATACGAACATACATGACCGAGTAATACACTGATCGATGGCTGGGAGCAGAATTGCCATCGATGGCAACCATCGATGGCGTCTGCACCGATGGCCATCCCTAGCAGCAGCAGCCTTGTTATTCTTTCTTTTACTTGCAGTCGCTGCACTGTGCTCAGTCTCCAGAGTTAGTACATCTCAGCTGCCACAGGTGGCAGTGCTGAGCTCAGGCAAATGCATTGAAATGAAATGAAACTGAAAGTAAAAGAACGACGGTTCACCTTTTTGGGAACGGCGGCTCCCTCAGTCTTTTATGGGATCCGTTCAAAAGACCTGCTTCGTTCGCGAACGACCCATCTCTAGTTGGGACACCAGAGCACTGATGCACACAGCTTCTATTCCCGCACTGACAGGGAAGACTCTCAACTACCCCCTTACTTCCAGGGGACACTGCTGGCCCCAGTTGGGGCACAGGACAGTCCCAAAAAAATGGGACTGTCCCATGGAAATTGGGACAGTTTGGAAGTATGTGTATATTGTGTGGTCATTGGATGCTGAAGATAGGAGGAGGCCCTTGTGTAGTCTCTATGTGACACCCCCCCCCCCATCCCTTCTCATCTGTGCAGCTGACAAGCAGACTCTGTCAGGGTGTGGATCAAAGGGTTGTTTACAGCAGTGGCGGCTCCAGAGGGGGGGCTGCAGCATAGTACAACATTCAAATAGTGGATCAACACCAACTGCCAGTGAGTATCAGCCTTTGATGTTTGGCAGCGGTTCGGGTGGCAGTTGGGGTGATTCCCCTATGTGAATTTTGGACATTGCTCCAGCCCCTCCTCTGAAGCCACCACTGGTAGACAGTCAATAGGTCAACACCAAAGGTCAACAGGCACAAAGTTGACATTGACAGAAGGTCAATATAAAAAAGGGTGGCATTAACAAAAGGTTCACAGGAAATGCATTGACACATAAAAAAGGTTGACATAAGTTTTCCCCAACCAATGTCGACACCTGTCGGCGTGGACCCCCAAATTGTGTAGCATGTGCTTCGGACATGGTGCCTCGATTTGCTGCTACGGTGCTCAGCCTACTTTCCGAAGTCCACGTGGATTGTAAACGATGAAAAAAAAATTCTGAAAACTTCATGTCGACCTTTTCATGTGTCGACCATTGCCACATTGAACATTTGCTTATGTTTTGTTAATGTTGCCCTAGTGCATGCCGACCTTTCGATGATGACCTATTGATTATTGACCTATCGTAAGGATACTACTATGTCACTTTCTCTACTGTGCATGCACTGACCTCCGAGAAAATGGTGGCCCTGACCTTTTACCAGTGATTTCTGTGGTGCCAATGCGGGTGCACCACACACCCTCTCCTATTATAAATACGCCCATATGCATTTGGCCACATGGGAAAATGTATTTAAAAAAAAACACTCAAGTTCCTGCTACTAGAACCCATTACCAGGGCCGTCGATAAGGGGGTGCTGTGGGTACAGCTGTCCGGGGCCTTGGCCTCTGGAAGGGCCCAGGCAACTAATTTTGCCCACCGCAACACCCCCCCCCCCCCCCCGGCTGCCTCTGCTGTGCTGCCTGCGCTGCGCTTGGTGCACTGAACAAAGCACAGGTTTCTTCAATGCAGGTTGCCGGCGGCCAATTAAAATGATGTACCAGCTTTTGAGCCAATCAGAGCTCATGTACTGTTAGCCAATCAGAGCGACTGCTGGTATGCAAGCTCAGATTGCCTCACCAGCTGGTGCTGCATTTTAATTGCCCACAGGCATTGAAGAAGCCTGTGCTTCAGGACCTGCTGCGTTCAGCAGGAGGGGATGAGGGAGCAGGAGTCGGGCGGTAAGTGATAGGGGGGGGGGGGGTGAGATGAGGGGGGAGATGATGGGGTGGTGGTGGTGGTGGGGGGGCAGAGAGGCCTCGATTTGAAATCAGCCCCGGGCCCCAAAATTTCTAGTGGCACCCTTACCCATGACACATGTTTGGTAT
Source organism: Crinia signifera (assembly GCF_055691185.1). Lineage (NCBI taxonomy): Eukaryota > Metazoa > Chordata > Amphibia > Anura > Myobatrachidae > Crinia > Crinia signifera. Next base: position 28,950,873 of record NC_139221.1, read on the forward strand.
TTTTGTATTAGAAAAATAAAATCCAGGATAAGTTACTGGGACATTGAGAGCCAACCAAATGCTGAATACATCTAATATAATATAAGATAGGCTTGGTTGGATAGCATGAATAAAACATCTGATCTTCTAACATCTGAATCCTAATGCACATATATATTAATTTATTTCAGTGTTCCCATCCAGACTGCTGTGACCAGCGGTAGACGATCCATATGTATTGACCATGCTTGCGTCACACGTTGCTGGTAACAGCGAAGGACCAAAGTCTCAGATCAGGATGGAAAGACGAGACCACCGAACTACGCCCAATGCTCCCGATCTTAGGCTCTGAAATCATGGAAACGGCTTCATTCATAGAGTACCATAAAGTTATAATTACAAGGCTCTGGTGCTACTCAGTTATGGGAAAACCTTATATACAGTATCAGAAAATTAGGTTTCCATTAGTTATCCAGCAACTTGCATAGGAAACAGTGTATTGCCGGGGGCTTCTCGGAAAAGATCATCATCATTGTCTGTGATAAATATTTCCCTTCAAATTAATAACTACATATACTATTTTGTTTTAGTCATAACCTCATAAGTATTTTAAGCATAGAAAATGAATTATTGAAAAAAAAAAAAAACAGCAGATAAAGGGGCCGATTCAGCACCCGATTCTGAATTCGGCCCCGTTTTGATGTTGGGGGTTCTGCGCATGTGCGAATGGAAGTTGTCTGCAACCACTCCTGTATGGTGTGCATTAATAAAAAAGGTACAGATGAAGCTCCTCTCATTTAGCCCCAGCACTCGCCAGAATGTCCCCGCTGGCGAGCGCTTTCTGAGAGGGACTCCATCAGACTTGAGATGCGCGAGCGTCTCACATGCGCGCATCTCCCAGTCACTCGGTGGCTGGGCGGTGGAAACCCTGCCCGTCTCCACTTCAGGGAGACAGGCAGGGTTAGGCGGGGGTGTGGGGAGGCGGTGGGGACCGGAGCGGGTAGGGGGTGGACTGTAGCAGGGAGCTCCGTCGGAGTGGGGCGTGCAAGCGTCTCGTGCGCACGCCCCCTTTTGACAGATGGAGGGCCTGGCCGCTGGTGGGGGGCTCTGGCTCCATCTGTATATGCGCACTTGGATGCTTCTCTGCATTAAGACTGCTCCTATCTGTACCCTTGGGTTTGTTGTCTGGAGGGGAATCTGGAGAGAAATCATTCGATTTCAAATGATCATCAAATGATTTCTTTCCCCTTCTGATTTAAGTTTCAAGGGGAACTGTGGTCTTCACTAATTTATTACAAACAGGAGACTATGAGGCCAATGGCAGAAGTTGGTAGAGAGACAGGCCCACCATGTTGGCGCTGTGAAAGAAGAGACGTTTTCTCCTACATGTGTCCAGACAACCATGAGAAACATAGGGAAGCAGGTTTATGCTAAGCCTGGTCAATCCTGTAGTTGGGGTCAAAACAGTAGGAGACTGATCATTGGTTCGGTACTGTAGGATGCTTCAAGCAGCGCTCTACTCCCCAGAGCCATTGGCTCCGCCCCTAGACATGATGTCATAGATTGTGGACGTTTGTGGCCATCCTGATTGAGCGAATCCAGACAGGGGTCCGGTAAGTATACATATATATGCTTCCGAGTCAACGAGATAAACTTTTGAAATTCAATTCAATCCATCTGCTCTGACTTTAGAGAGAGGTGGAGATAGAAAAGGGAAAAAAAAGTTTCAGACTCCTAGGATAAATAGGGGAATTTCCGCCCTCATGAAGCTTGTAAAATTGACCCAGAGGTGCAAATAGTTTGTTTGATGAGTGTGTCACATGGAACTTGGCTGTGTTACTAATAAAATCAAGTCAACCCAATATGTTTTTCCCCTCTGTTAAAAACAAACAGTGATAGATAACTGCGCAGATTGATAGATCACAGTGGTCTGAATGACAGGATCAGTGTACAGTAACTGTCCACCCTCATAGAAACGTTCCAGAAGGAATCATTCAATTTGTATTAAAAAAATGAGTTGATTGAAAATGAAACTTTTTCCCATTATGTGGCCTGGGACAAAAAGCTCTTTGTTTTCCAACAGGAGCACAGTTGTAGCCAACACTAATACTTAGTAATAGAATTACAGTGGCGTAACTACAAAATCAGTATCCCCCCCCCCCCCCGCTGGAATTTGTAAGGGCAAATGCAGACCAGGCAGGGGCCACCGGGGGATAGTATACAGCCCTGGCATTTCATTTAATTAAAAGGGATGTGGTTACAACTAACATGGGTGTGTGGAGGGTCACAGGGCCTGGCCTTGGTTTATGCCCCAGTCTTTCTATGCCAGGTGGCTGAGCAGCCTAGTCTTTCTATGTGGCTGGAATGGCCCATCAGCCATTCTGACATTTGCCAGGACGCCAGATGTGCAGTCAGGCCCTAAGGCCAGCTACGTCTAAGAGGTGTATTCAATGCAGCCGGCGAGGGGGTTAAATGGTGGGGATTGCAGAAAATCCTGTTTAACCCCCGCACCGGCCGCTCACCCTATTCAACCTGCCGGGGAAAATCCTCACTGTCACAGGACTGCGAGGATTCCCCCAAACAGCGAGGCTCGCGGCTAATGCAGGGAGCCAGCTGCATTTAGCCGCGAGTCTCACTGTTTTAGTGGCCGCATACACCATTTCCCCCTCGCTCCAAAAACAGAGCGAGGGGGAATCAGCGTATGCAGGGGGTCAGTTGAATACTGACCCTGCTAGCTGTGAGCCCTGCTCACTGTCACAGCTCGCCCCCAGCATTGAATACTGCCCTAATAATGATGCTGCTGCTGTCCTACTGACAGAATGGGGGAGTGATAAGGGCATACTTATTTACCCTCCCGGATTGGCCGGAAGGGTCCCAAAAATTGGGTCCTAAGCACCCGCCTTCCTCTGACAGTCAAATATTGCCATTTGCGGCTCTTTGGGTAGGGGGCAGGGCTAAAATGATGCAAATCGCATTCTTTTAGTACCGCCCCCTACCTGAAGAGCCGCGAATCACAGCAATCACAGGAAAAAGCTGCAGAGAGTCTCGTCTCCTGGCTTCTCCTGGGAGAGACGATTAAGGTAGGCAACTATGTATAAGGAAGCAATATGTACAGACACATACAGATAATTACATCTAGCCATTAGTTACAGAAATAGAAATAGCCCAATTAACACACAAAAAATACCCCCACAACGTTTCACAGGGTGACGGATGACTGACCGGTAGTCGGGATTCCGATAGTCATTACATCGACATAGGAATCCCGGCTGCTAAAACCCCGACAGACCCCCCCTCCTTGTTGGGGGTCCACGACACATATAGAGGGAGAATATAACAGGTGGCTCAGCATAGCGAGCCCCTGTGTCCGCAGCGTGGCGAGTGCAGCGAGCCTGCAAGGGGCTTCGTTGCGCTCGCCCCGTTGTCTGAGTCCCGGCAGTCGGGATTCCCGTCGTCGGGCTAATGACTGTCGGAATAAATGAAGGTTATACAACTGGCATGTAGGATCTAATACTTGTGGCGTGTGAAGGAGACTTTGGCTTTAGGCTGTCCGGCTGGTAACTTACTGATGGCTCTGTCGGTAAGTTACCAGAACCACCGTACACTGGACAATGGGCAGCAGCAAAAATACGCAGGTCTGAATCAGGCCTTATGTGTGAAAAAGAGACCGACTTAAATGAGAATGAATGTTAAGTGTACCGTAGGGTCTGCTTATCGCCCAGGCCTCCTGACACTTGTACTAGTGTTTTCACTTGGTTCCCAGATTAAAGAGTTGTTTTGGCACCGGTGAATGCTAAGATTACAGGAAAAGCAAGACACATCTCAAACATTATTTGATCCATAGTGGGCAAACAAATGCTTAATTCAATATTTACTAGTTACTTAATAAACATGAAATTATTCCAAATGTCAAAACTTTATTTGTTTTTGTCTAATAGCAGATTAAATTCCTTTTAACATTTGAAAAAGAAGAGGGGTTGACAGATTTCCCCACACATCCGGGACAGCGGGCTGTCTTTTTATAACGTTTAATAGCTTGATTTGAAATGTAAAAGACTTCACAAAAATTTTGAAAAATATTCGTTAGGAAGGACCAATAAAAAGTAAGAGTAGTTTGGAAAATAAAGAAGAAAAGACAGAACGGAGCCAGGGCCAGAGCAAATGCCAGAAGGGTACTTGTGTATTATCTGGGAGCCCGATTTTATCATTGCATGCCACTACTTAAGGCATGCGATGCAATGCGATGTGATTTTTCATTGTAAAGACCAGATTTTTAATTGTATAGTCACCCATGGGTGATTTCATACCCCCACTATCCAACTACGCACGGAGTTGATGTTATATAGTGTGGCGAGCCCGAAGCGTGGCGAGCGCAGTGAGCCCCGTGAGGGGACGCAGATCACTTTACATGTATTCTGCGTCCCCCCGCTGTGCTCGCCACGCTTCGGGCTCGGTGGCACGCTGCGCTCGCCACACTATATAAAATCACCTCCATGCATAGTTGGATAGTGGGGGGTATGAAATCACCCATGGGTGACTATACAATGAAAAATTGGGTCTTTACAATGAAAAATTAAATGCCTCTATATTGCATGTGATGCGATGCAATGAAAAAATCGGGCGCCCAGATATTACACAAGTACCGCCAGAAGGGCCGATGGCCAGGTGGGCCGAATTTGACCTGTGCGAGCAGCTTCATTTGCATAATTGCGCCATGATGCGGCTGTGTCATGACACGATTAATCCTCCAGTCTGAGCAGTGCGGGAGGGGGGGAGTGCTATGCCGCGCTGCTCCGGAAACATAACTGAGTCGGCGGGGCTTGTCGCAGTGTCAGGCAATGCACCCGCCTCCTGACACTCAGGAGCTAAGGTCAACTTCAGTCATGCTGGGAACTTGCTCAGCGGCAGCAGCAGCAGACAGCAGGACGAGAGAAGGCCGGGTGGCTATGTGAGCTAAGGGAGTCGGGACTACAGCAACAGGGGAGGTGAGCCGTAAGCGGCAGCGGTGAGATGGGTGGAGATGTTTAACTTTGTATGATGTGTAGTGTGCGTGTGTGGTGTATGAGGAAATCAAAATGGGGCACTTACAAAAATTATATTTAAAGCCTCAAAAATGACAAATGGTAATGTTTCAGCCCATAGCAGACCTTTTTCAAGAGCTACTGTAGATATCTGCATTTCCGTGCAATAAATATGCTGGTGCTAAACACTATATATTTATTGCACTGATGCTATGCTGTTGGTCTTCAGAAAAGTCTGTTAATTACAGTGCACATTTGTTATTTATAAGAGCATTAAATACTTATTTTCTGCTATTGATTGCCCTATTTTGCTTCTATTACATCAATCTTTACTTCTGTGGTATTCAGGCTGAGTAACTCCCCCAATGTTTCTTGAAGATGCATATCACGGATCTGAAAACCCTCCCTTTACAGTACCTGCACTGGAGTGATGTCTCGTAGGTGAGCGGGCGGGCAGTTCCAGTATTTGGGACAGTGTGTATTGTGTGTGCATATGGGGCATATTTGGACTAATATGAACATATATGGATGTATATAGCCATGATGTGTAATGGGCATTACGTTGTGTGTTTCATAATGTGTAATGCCTCCTTTTTTTAATGCCACGACCCCTTTTTGCCACGCGGCTTTGCCGCGCAAGGGTCCCGCCTACTTCAGGTGGGCCTGTGTGCCCAAATTTGCAGGGCAGATTTCTGGTCCCAGTCCGGCCCTGTCAGCACCCCCCTGCAGACTATGAATGTGTGCCCATACTTTATAAGGGGACAGTGGATTTACAAGGAAGTGGTCACACAATAGTGTCCCTATTCAAATTATGCCACACAGTATATCTTATACTGTATGATACACATAATGTAGTGACAATGAATATATTACCCCACAGAGTAGTGGCCCTTATTCACATTACAACATTACAAAACTCAGTAGTGCCCCTTATCCACGTAATGTTACTCAATAGTGCCCCTTTTTCACATTAAGCTACACAGTAGTTTCCCGTAAATATGTCATGCCACACAGTAGTGTTCTTTAAACACAATGCCCACTGTAGTGCTCCTTATACACAATTCCCACAGTAGCAGTGCCTCTTACACATAATGCCCATAGTAGTAGTAATGCTAGTACACACAATGCAACAGCAGAAGTGTCCCTTACACATGATAATGCCCACAATAGTAGTGCACCTTATACACATAATGCCCACAAGGGGTCACTTATACACATAATGACCACAGTAGTGCCCCTTATTCACGTAATGCCACAGTATTAGTATTCCTTATACACATAATGCCCACAGTAGCATTATCCCTTATACGCATTAATCCCACAGTAGTGCCCATTATACACAACCAATAGTATTCGACCTACTGTAGTCAACGTATATCATGGAGGTGAACTAAGGAGTAACCAGGACATCAGGGACATTAGCACTGCATGCATTATCTATAGATGAGGGTGGTGGGGGGCGAGCTTTTCTGTTGGAATTATTGTGCAGGACCATAAAAGAGGTGGAACTATTGACTGCAGATCTTCCAACTCCCAACTGCCCCCCCCAACCTCCATAGTGGCAGCTATGCATAAAAAAATCATAATCTAAACAGGAAAAACCAAGTCATCGTTGTCTGATGGTCAAAGTATAATGTGTGACCAGAGATTTGCAGCCAGAAGCCATGGTATGAAAACACCTCTTAAGAAATCTTTGTAATACACAAAAGTAGGTTTCCCGATCCAGTCACCAGCTGTAATAGAGGCCAAACAGTGAATGCGTGCAGCATGTGATTATCCATACATGTGTCGTACACACAACATAAAGACTTAGCACTGTGCAGCATATTTGCTGTTGACATACCCTGTGGTTATTCTGCTGGAATTAGGGCATGTCCTGCTGTTGTAAATAATATACTGCTAACAATAGAATCCTTTCTTTAGTTGTGTCAGATTCTGTTCTCAGGAGTCCTCATCCTGTACAGCGCCAGATAGTACAGCAATAATTCACAACGGAAGAAGCAATTCATTCAACTTTGTAGGTGCTGATTGTTGTTTATTCCTTTATAAGAAACAAGGGGACAATTTCTCAAGATTTAATTTGTACATTTGAAAATAGGTTTCCAGGCCGCTGCAACAGCAACTCGCCCCCTCATGGTTTAGTGAATTGACTGATGTTACTGGGTTGGGTAAGGAAATACGGAGAATGTGAACAAAGCTCACAATGCAGAAGAACCCTGGTGAGTATTCTAACCCTTAACCTAGTCCTTGTGTAACTCTAACCCCTCTGGCAAGTATAACCCAAACCATCATCTTCCCATCCAGCCTTTACTCTCACACTAGTACCTACAGTAACCCTAACCATTCCCTCTTGCAGCCTAACCCTTCACCTAGTTCAGGTAAGTATACTTACCATCCACCTGCCCCCAACCCTCCCTTCTAGCATCCTAAACCTAACCCTCTCACCCGCAGCCTGAGCGCTGCCTAACCCACACACGCCCCGCAGTCTAACCCAAACCCCCCTTGTTGGTGCCTAAAACCACCCCCCTCCCCATAGCCTAACCCTGTCCCCCCACAGAGCCTAAACCTAAACCTCCAATTCTCGGGCACACACTGGCAGGCACCGAGACTGTTGCACACAGGTGCCGGGTCCTGGGACAGTGTCTCCTGGGCTGGTTGCTTGGCAACCAGGGACACTGGGGGATAGCGGGACCAGGTGCGCCTTCTACTGGGGGCTCCTGCGGTTGCAGGAAGCCAGGCCAGCGTACCTGCTCGCAGCTGGCATTCAGGGCCGGTGGGCTGGATGGGCCACACTGGTCTTTTTAAGTATATCAGCCCAGCACAGCCCCGCCAGTTATAGCTTCTGCTTTATTCTGACCCACTTTCTTTGATCTCCTGTTCCTGGAGTGTCTTCCCAGCAGCTCTGGTCCAGTTCTGGTACCATAAGTTCTCTGTTCTGGAGACCGGGTTACCCTCAGTTTTTTATTTTCTGTCTTTTATGGTCTGTACGCTCTTTATATAGAGCAGTTCTCATTTGTTTATTCCACTCTGGGGTCACCAGAGAGTACCGCAGTATTGCGTTTTTTTGTATCGTAAGAGTAGTTAGCCCTTAAAGGCTTTGTTCTGCTCCACTTCATGTGGTTTTGTGCTTTTGTGTGGTTTTTGTACTTTCATGTGGTGTGCTTATTGTGTGGTGTAATATTTTTATGTATACGACTAGGTCGCTTGTGGTTTGGCGATCAGATCGCTTATGCTATTAGTTTGTGTTTTTTTTTTAATATAAGGTGGGTAACCATTGGTGTCATCTCAGTTCCAGTTCCATTCCCTTATCCAGCTCTCCTTTTGTCACTCTTTAAGGATCTCTGGTACTTTATCCAATTTAAGACTTGGTGGCACCGGAGTTGGGGAGGATCTAATTTGCCCCTCCAAACTTGGCTAGTGTAGGTGAAGATCTAGCTCTGCAGGTACCAGCCATCTTTTGGACAACAGAGTCAGAGTAGGGTTCACTGTGGCCATCCTAAACAGTGGTCATGGCTGGGGTGTCACACCCAAACCATGACAGGGACCAGCGTTTGCGCACAAGCCATAGTGTTACTGCACCAGTCAACCTATTTTTAATAGTTTAATGTATCACCTTTTAAAAGTTTTGTTCTGTAATTGGATACCAAGTTTATCAATTAAAAAGTGCCACTTTCAAATATATAGGGAACATCCCCCCCCACGTCCTCTTGAAATGTAACTCTTGATCTAGAACTCTTTAGAATCTTTTTTTTTTTTTTTAAGAAAAATCAATGATCCAATGATCTTTCTCCCTCTTATTTCCTTCGTCAGTAGAACAATTAACCTTTGTGTGAGGGTGATATCTTTGTCTCCTACTCACACGCTGAATCCATATCTTTAATACTCATCTCTTGGGAATCCCCCATCAGCGGCAGCAAGTGTACAAGTAATCACTGGGAAAAGTGCACGTGGCTATTTCCCCAACGTTTTGCACATGATAAATCACCAGGAACATGTCCGCCACACCATTTGTCCAGAGATCTGTGTGGGCACAGAGTGTGAGCCCCCAGTGCAGCATTTTTCAACCACTGTGCCATGGTTTTCAACCACATACTGAATGTGCCGTGAGCAGTTCTCAAGTGTGCAGTTGGAGCCAGAGATGCATTTTTAACTCTGCAACCTGGGGCACTCCACATTGAACACAGTTGGCATAAGGTCTCTTCTGTGTTCTACAAGCATATAAGCCCAGCACAGACTCTCTACTGTACTTCACTGTGTTCGCAGGGAGCCAATGTTTTTTTTATTTTTGTGTTCTAATTCTTAATGAGAGGACTAATGTGATTTTTTTTAATAAGAAACACAGGTGGTCCCTCCTCTGGGGCTAATATCAAGGCCAATAGCACCAGAAATACCAGTCTTTCTTTATCGTTTTTATTTATTTGTCTGTTTTAGGGATACCGCCGCTTGGTGGAGCCCCCCACTGGCTGCTGATTTGCGCACTAGGGATGGTTATTTTATCCTGTTTTATAATGTGATTTGTGGGGGAAATGGCTTTTTTTTTCCTGTGAGAGCCAGTGTGTGTGTGTGTGTGTGTGTGTGTGTGTGTTTTTCCCTGTGGGGGTCCGATTATGTGCCTTGGCACTTTTCAAAATCTTGTTCGGTGTTCCGTGAGTTGAAAAAGTTAAAAAAATCATTGCCCTACTACATAGACTATTGCACTGCTGGCCAGAAAGGAGGATACCTGGACGGAGGAGGCAGAACACGGCATTGACCTCCACTATTAAAACACACTTAAATGTTGCCTTGTATTTTTGGGCAGATCAGGAGACTTTTTCTCAACCTTCGGTACCGTTGGCAAAGGAAATGAGTGGTGCACATTCTTTCATCATTGTGAAATAAGTGTTTCCCTTTTTTTCGACATCTCATCAATATCCTCTGTAAGAAATATTTCCATTCTTAAAATAACAAAGTACAAAGTATTAGGGGTAAATTTGCGAAAGCTTTCTAAAAGTGAAAAGTGGGGATGTTGCCCACGGCAACCAACTATCAGTGATAGACAGAATCTGATTTAGTAAATTTATTCCTTAGAGTTACATATAAAAAAGTGTATTCATTAGTTATATGCAGTGTAAATTGGAATTTGGATTAACTTTGCTTTGTTGGTTTTATTTTAGCATATGTGCATATTTAGGGGATGTACAAAACTGGATTTTGTGACACTTTCAGGCTACGAGTTAGACATGCTGAAATATGCATTATATATATATATATATATATATATATATATATATATATATATATATATATATATACTACTGTATATATAAAAAGGCTACCACTGCTCCTCAGCTCTATGGTGGGTATTCAAGTGTTTTGTGCTCTGGTGGGCACTAGATGGTGCGGGACGGAGCAATTCAATTGTTGCTCAGTTCAGACATGTCGACATTACTGTTATGTTATTTTGTCATTTTATTGGAGTGGTAACTAGTTTAAATATAAATGATAGAAATGCCTTACTGGATTTTCTATTTTAATGGACCAGATGTATCAAGCTTCATAAAAGGGATAAAGTGGAGAGTGATCAACAACCAGCCAATCAGCCCCTAACCACCATTTTCAAACCCAGCCTGTTACATGACAGTTGGGCGCTGATTGGCTGTCTTTCTTAGCACTCTCCATTTTATCTCTTTTTGAAGCTTGATACATTAAGGACCTTATTCAGGTCCGTTCGCAGAGGCCGTTTATTCGCACGGGGACCGATGTATTTCTATGCATATGCAAAGTGCGTGCGAATAGTCGAATCGCTTGGTGCACGCGCCGAGGACAGCAAGCGTGGGGCGGAGAGGGGTGTGGGGTGGTGGGTGTCCTCATTTCATGCTAATGAGGCCGTGGCATGGGCGCGGATGGCGGGCAGCTGACATCATCGGATGTCAGCTGCCTGCCCACTTCCTTCTGAACATGTACGCATATGTAAGGTGCCTCAGAGCACCCTTACATATGCGTGTGCGTTCCACATCATTCGATGGTCGCCAACCATTGAATGATGTGGGTGTTCCTCTGCAGGAAGGAACGCACCTTGCGAATGGTGGGCCGGGTACCCTCATTCACAAGGCGGGGGTAGGTTGACTCACGAGGATGTGAATTTGCATCCCAGCGAATCAACCAGAATAACCCCCGAAGTGTATATGGGGGCCCATTTACCATGTAATATTCTTCTAGGGGCTTGCTGCAAATACTAAGTATCCCTCGAATGTATCTAGTAGGGGCGGACGCAGCATGAATCTCCGATCCCGGCTGCGATCCCTCCAGCCCCATAGGCTTCTATGGGGGATGCGATGCTGCCTGATGCACCAATGTCAGACAGCATTGTCTCGGGTCCTGAGGCTACATTCTGAGATGGCGGTAGCCCATTGTAGCCTATGGGCTACAGACTGCACTGCTGGCACTGTATCGCGGTCAGCGTTAACCGCGCATGCACAAACCCCAGATTCAAATAGGGGAGCCACGCCCACTGTCAATGAGTCAGATTGGAATGGTAGCTGTAGGCAGTTGGTGTTGCTTCCCTATTTGAATTTTGAACAGTGCTGCAGCCTCACCCCTGCACCTGTCACTGGTAATTTCCCAACATCCTTCTTTTCACCTGGAGCATGTGTCCCAGATGCTCCCCCTAGATGTTCCCTTGAAAACCCCCTATCGCCTATCGTCCCCTATTCCATACTTCCCAACGATCTGGAAGGAAGGATCTGGACTCTCAGCGTGGCCCTGTGCAGCCCGAAAGGGGGATTGTTCTCAGATAAAAGGGGCATGGCTATAAAAATATCCAGTATTGTGAAGCCACAGCTCCATTTTGACACTGGCGCCCTCAGAACTGTTGGCCATGCCCCCTTTCCCTTCTGTCTCCGACCATGCCCCCCCCCCCCCCCCCCACTGCGGGACATTGCCAGCCCCGGTCGAGACCATCCCTGATCAGTATAGTATATTTATCTTATATAAGGTTTTCCTGCAATGAAAACAGAAATTAGAATACACCAGGACGGAAGGAACATATTTATCCCTGTGGTGTGAATACAAAGCAGCACATTAATTCCATCCAAGGCAACGGTGAGATGCTGCTTGGAAAATATATTTTCAAGGTGACAACACACATGTCTGTGTTAACCATTATGAAGACTGTATGTGTTGGATTAGACCCTTCTCATCAATCCGCTGCAGTATAAGTGGCCTTCTGTGTGTCACATATCACAGCGGTGACAACAACCATCTCTGTGTAGATAATACATCATTAGGGAGAGAGATAGAATGCTTCGTATGACATTCCCCGAGTCACTTCTCATAGAGATGGAGAATGTTCTTATCTACAGGGAACTAACATGTACGGAACTGGCAAGACGAAGGATTCTTAATAATATATCTGAAAGAGGATGAATTCCACCGATATGTGGAAGGTTCCTTAACAACATAAGTTTCCTATGATAAATAAGTTAATAATGTGACCCCCACATGTTCTCTTGTGAAGCCCCCATCCACCAGATTTACCCCAGTGCTCCGGGCCCCTGAGCTGCCTAATTCTATCTGGCCTGGGATAGCTATCCGTTCCCGAGGACTGCCCCTCTATTATAATATTTGGTACTTGTGAGTTATCCGGGCGTCCGATTTTTAAATCGGGTCGGATCGGGACATCGCATCGCATCGCATGCGACCATCGGATGCGATGCGATGCGATGACCCGATTTTTCCATAGGAATCAATGTTAAAATGGACTGAGTCCATTTTAACATGGAATTCAATGGGAAAAAGGGGTCCTTTTCATACCCCTACTATCCAAGTGGGCATGGAGTTGGATATAAACCTGTGGCGAGCGTAGCGAGCCACCGAGCCCGAAGCGTGGCGAGCGTAGCGAGCCCCGCGAGGGGACACGGAATACCGTCCCCTCGCGGGGCTCGCTTCGCTCGCCACGCTTCGGGCTCGGTGGCTCGCTACGCTCGCCACAGGTTTATATCCAACTCCATGCCCACTTGGATAGTAGGGGTATGAAAAGGACCCCTTTTTCCCATTGAATTCCATGTTAAAATGGACTCAGTCCATTTTAACATTGATTCCTATGGAAAAATCGGGTCATCGCATCCGATGGTCGCATGCGATGCGATGCGATGCGATATCGTATCGCATCGCATCTGATTGTATGCCTTAACTTAAGGCATACAATCAAAAAATCGGACGCCCAGATAACTCACAAGTACCTAATATTTTTGTATTTTGACAGTTTTTACTGTTTTAAATTATTTTTGTAAAATACAGATAAATGAATAAATACAGGGTTTGTATAAAAAGTAATGAGACCAGATTCAGGAAAAAATATCTATTGAAGATACATGTATCACTACAAACAATTGAAAGTCTTCAAAATAAGACCCTTGTTCGTCGACGATCTTCTGCCAACGAGCTGTCCATACTTGGAAGGTGCCCTGGAAGTTTTTGTCCTTCAAGCAGCGTGTCAAAGGCTTTTTGGCCTCTGCTACGGTCCCATGGTGGTGTCCTTTGAGGGCTGTCTTCACTCGGGGGAACAGGAGAAATCCGCCGGGGCCAGATCGGGACTGTAGGGGGGCTGGGGAAGCGTTGCGATGCCGTCCCGGGCCAGGTAGTCGTTGACTACGAAGCTGGTGTGGCTTGGTGCATTGTCATTAAACAGCAGCTTTGGATGGGCTTTCGCTCCCGAACACTTTCTGGATCCTGACTAACGTCTCCATAGCCGATTTTCCAAGTCCCACACACAATTAATGGCGTAGCGCTGTTCAATAGAACGTTGCATTTTTAAGCTTCAACCGAGCCTAGGGACAGGATATGAACCTCACGGAAGCTCATAGGTGACTGTGGCTTGGTGCGTGTTGAAGCTGACGTCCGCCTCCATCAAACTCGCCTGGAGTATGCATGCTACGCCCTACAGTCATGTCAGAAAAACATAGGTCGGATTACTTTTCATACAAACCCTGTATGACTCTTACTTCTTAATGTCATACGTGCAGTATGTTGTAACCACAAGGCCTGGGAGGGCCTCATATCCTATAGCGGAGAGGTTCCAGCATCACAGGAAGCTTATGGTATCACAAAGTAGGGGAGCTGTCAGGTGCTAATGTACTATTTTGCTATATTTACTTAGCTGCGGTACTTAATAATGTGCTAATTAATCTCCCTCGGCTATTCAATTACAGCCCGCAATAAGTGGTGGCTCCAGAGGAGCGGCTGCAACACTCGTTCAAGCATGAAGGAGGAAAATACAGCAACCCATAGATAGCCTCCAGGTACTTTTCCTGGGTATCCAGATGGCTGACAGACAATTTCTAGGTTGACAGTCAATAGGTGGACACAAGCAAAGGGTCAGCATGAAAAAGATCGAAACATGAAAAGGTCGACATGGTATTTATTTTTAATTTTCTGAACTTTTTCATACTGTATTTCGATTGCGAACGGCAGAGTGTCTACATGCTCAGGTGTCAACACAATAAAAAACGTGAAGAACTCAAGTCTACCTTTTCATATGTAAATCTAATGTGTGTCGACCTAGATGCCATCGTTTTAACATTCCCTAATATCATAACTGTGGCAATGCATGATGGGATTTGTAGTTTCACAACAGCTGGAGGGCCATAGTGTGGCCATGCCTGGTCTGGAGTATAAGAAATATATGGTAATGCTTGCATCTGATAAAGCGATCAAACAGTAGGTCAGTGGTTCCCAAACGTTCTTGACCAGGGCGCCGTAGAATAACAGCATTTGTTCAAGGCACCCCATGTCAAAAAGATTCTCATGGATAAATTAAAAAATAAAGTCAATTGTGCTTAACGGTTTCCCTCAGGTTCAGTTATGTGGTGGGGAACATCGTTGTGGTTCTAATTTGCCACACATTTTATGATTGGCAGCCACCAGCTCTGGTTGTGCCAATCACTTTGAGCATAAATAATTAGTTTTGCCCATGGACCCCCATCCCGAGCCACCCAGTTTGGGAACCACTGCAGTACGACATTATTTTAGGTAGCCGATACTGATAAAATAGGGACATTTCTTTAAAACCTGGGGCTGTTAGGTACAGCTGGCAACAGAATACCACACAAATTGAAAATCATTGAATCATTTACAAATATTTGTATGGATGGTGCTAAATATTTTTCTGTATACATCATTTACCGTGATACGCTTCTTATTGGCAGAGGCTGTTTCACATTAGATCATATAAAAGTAACCAACCGTCATGTGCTGGAAAATCATACACGTGTCTTGGTGCCCCCCCCCCCCCCCCATGAATCGTCCACTGCCTACAGGTCACGTTTTAATACTAAACCTCTACAAGAGATAAATAACCCATCTGTATCCAAGTAACTGCACTTCTCTGGCAACAGGCAATGGAAAACTTCTATAGTGTGCCAACGGTGTTTCATGGACTGTAAAATAACTACCTCTCTTTATAATTTGTACCTTGAATAAAATGCCAATTTTTTTAACTTTTCAGACCAACTAAGAATGCTCTACTGTGCTGTAAAGGCATTTCACAATACAATAACATTCTGCACATGATTGAAACAACCATAAATATAGGACCTCATTCCGGCCCATTTGCAAGGCTGTATGCGTTCGCAAGGGGCTGATATTTTTGCAATGTATCCACGGCTAACAAACTGTTGGCTGGGTGCGCCCAGGAATTAAACTGGAGCTTGATCCTGAATCACAGACAACAGATCTTGTGTAATACCGACAATGATTTGGGATGTTGGAGTAATGGATAGATCCTTCTCGCTGTAATCTTGAACAGGTACGAAACTGCGGCATAAGGCAACGGCTTTGTTGTTTTTAGAACTGGACGAAAAGTCATAAGAAAATTAAATCGGGCAAAATATTATTTCCAACGTGCTTGTCTGGGACTGAAACGCTTAGCAGACTCCAGATACGCTAGATTCTTGTGATCCGTGAAAATAGTAGCATGGTATTTTGCAACCTCCAACCAGTGCCACCACTTCCCGATTGCCCTCATCATAGTTAGCCTCTGCTGACGAGAACTTCCTGGAATAGAAGGCACAGGGGTGAAGTCTCTTGTCAAGCTTGTCTTCATGAGACAAAATAGCTCCAATGCCGACCTCGGAAGCATCTACCTCTTTAATAAACTGAAGGTCAGGATTGGGGTGATGAAGAACTTGAGCAGAAAGAAAGGCTTTCTCCCGGGGGATCAACTGTCACCACTCTCCCCTACAAAGAGTATGGTTAATACTGAAGACCCACTGAAGGTCAACGGGGCTTAAGTCAATAAATAGGTCAACATGTCTAAGGGTGACAGATTCGGAATATCGACACAAGCATTATGTCAACAGTGGGAAGTTCGACAGTCAAAAGGTCGACATGAGTTTTTCACATTTTTGTCACGAAAGTCGGCATTGGACACCATCTAAGTGTACTGCGTCCGCTCGCTGTGCTTTGGGTGCGGTGCCTTGCTGTGCCCAGCACACTATTATATTTTCCCGCTGCCCTGTAGTGGATGGTAGGGTATGAAATACCCTCTGTCGGCACAAGTCAGCTAAAAAAAAAACATGAAACGCTCTTGTTGATCTTTTGACTGTCGACCTTCCCATTGTTGACCTAATGCTTGTGTCGACCTTCCGACCCTTTCGACCTTAGCCATATCGACCTATTTCAGGTGTCGACCTAAGCCCTGTCGACCTTTAGTGGGCGACCTAATGTACGTTGACCTTCATAGGGTCGACCTAGTGACCATATCCCCCTAACAACATAAATGTAAAGGTAAACAAGAAAGGTGCAAACAAGGAAAACATGATTACAATAAAGGGGTAATAAAATGTGTATAAGACAATTCAAGAGAATACAATAGAACTAGGTGATTCATCGGGCCCTATGGGTGTTTTTCACACCGTCGTAAGGGGCTCCGCTCCCTTAACCTGTGAACGATTTTATTGTGTGGAATATGGTTTGTATTGTATCACGGATACGGATACAGGTGCGTATATGCTGCAGGTGGGGGTGTGTGTGCGATGTGGGTGTGGAATGGGCAGCTGTGGGTGTGCTGTAGGTGGAACAGTAGGCAGTAGCGCACGCAGGGGGGGTTTCTGAGTACCCAGAAACCCCCCTAGGAGTCTAAGGGCCCTAGTCTGAAAGCTGAGGGTCCCCTCTTTCCATGGGTATGAGAATTTTAAAAATCGGCCCTTGGGAACCGGAGATATCTGACTTCAAAGCAGTGTTCCCCATCCAAGCCTGTTAATTGCTCTTCCCAGTCAGATATTTCAGGTTCTGTCTGACTTAGAGTTTTTCTGAGGGTATATTCCAAAAGCTGGGACTCTCCCCCTTTGATGGACACTAGTAGCTTGTCTCTACTGTTACCAAAACTAGAGATATCAGCCTTCCAACAGCTGGTTACTGCTCCAGCTCCACACACCTGGTATGTAGTTTTATATCCTCGTTGGCAGATTGCTTTGCCTCCTGAACTCTGATCCCCTAGTCCCCAATACCATTTGGTAGGTGGGATTCTCTAGTTTTTAGTTCCATTAAAATCTAATAAATCTATTTCTGGGAACTGGAGATATCTGCAGTCAAGCAAGCTGTCCGCCCACCAGAAAATTATGAATAATAAGCCCACTCCACTATACACCCCTCCTCTGCATATTAAGCATCCTCTACCACCCTGGAAGTTATCAGGGCCCCTTCATTCAGCCCAATGCCCCCTTCTCCCACCCCATCTCCCACCATCTGTGCAGTAAAGGTGTAATTAGTGGAAATTACTGATCCAGGCCCTACATGCTGAGCGGTTGATATAATACCCCTACCACCTGTGCGGACATCAAAGCTTCCCCCACCCCTACCGCTGGAGGACCGGTAGGTGCCCCAATACATTGCTATGCCCAGGGGTCTACACTGCTGTTGACGCCCCTGTATGTATATATATATATATATGTGTGTGTGTGTGTGTATATATATATATATATATATATATATATATATATATATATTTATTATTATTATTAATATACATTTGGTCTATCTATAATACTTTAACTGACCCGGCATATACTGGGTCACCTAAGTGTCCATCTCCGTGCTTTGCTCCGCCCCTCTGGAAACCCCCTTCTGAAAATCCTGCGTTTGCCACTGGGAGGAGGTGCGGATGTTCCACATGTGGGTGGTGTAGGTGGTGGAGTGACGGGTGGGGGGGTGTTGCAGTTGGGTTTGGGATGTTTCGTCGGGGAAGAGGTGGCAGTGGCGTTGCAGGGTGTGGTGCATGGTTGGCGCGGGTGAGGGATGGAGCGAGTGGTTGTTGAGTATGGGTGTGATGTTGGCGTGCCATGTGTGGTGGAGGGGCAGGTGTGTGTGGCGTGGGTGAGGGTTGGGTGCAAGGATACCGTGTGTAATAGTTTGTTTGGGGATGGTAGTGGCATGTGTAGGTATACTGTGTGTGGTGGAGTTACACATAAGGTTGCAGGGCATTTGGGTGCTGTCGGATGGTGGGGTGCATGGGGTGAGTAATGGACAGTAGCGGTGCTGGTGTGGGTGGCGCAGCTGCGGGGATGGTGGTGTTTTGGTGGTGGAGGGACGGGTGTGTGGGTACTGGGGGTGGGAGATGGGCGGGTGCAGTGGGGAAGTTTGAAGTTGCTGGGAACTTGGGCCTGAAGATACTGCAATGCAGCAGGGGGGTGACAGTGTGCAATATACCCAGCTCCCACCCGCATTCCCAAGATCCCTGGTCATAAATCCCGTAGGTGACGACACAGGAAGTCAGGTTCCCAGAGTATAGCAACTGCAGTAGGTGCAGGCTGAAAACAGCAAGGGTGTCCCCAGTTTAGCATCTACCTGTGGGTGCTACAGCTGGTCTAGTGGGATGCAGTTCAGAAGGACAGGGGTCAGCGCTGGCATGGGTGCCCGGCATTGAGTCCCTTCTCTCCCGTTGGCCCAACAGCGGTTGTAGTAACAGTGCAGGTGGAAATTAAGTGTTGGAGTGGTATGGAATGCATTCTAGCAGGACAGGGGGCAGCGCTGGTATGGGTACCCGGCGTTGAGTCCCTTCTCTCCCATTGGCCCAACAGCGGCTGTAGTAGCAGCGCAAGTGGAAATTAAGGGTGAGATTTAGTAGGATGGGGATTAAGAAAGTGAGAGATTTGGTAAGAAATCTCCACTTTTTTTAAAGCAGCATTCATTTACACTGCAAAACCAGTTTGATTTTGCAGTGTAAATGGTTGGCGCTTTAAAAAAACTGGAGATTTCTTACCAAATCTCTCACTTTCTGAATCTCTCATCCTATTAAATCTCACCCTAAGTGCAGGAGTGTTATGGAATGCAGTCCAGCAGGGGGCAGCGCTGCTGTTGGTGTCCTGCATGGAGTCCAGGGCCGTCTTAACATTAGGAAGGGCCCCTGGGCAACCTAGTTCACTGGACCCCCCCCCCCAAATTAGTTTGCCCAGGAGCCCACAGTCACCTCCCCAACCCTCACCTCTCTGGCTCCGTGCGGCAGCCAGTCAGCTTCCGGCGGCCGGGGATCCGATCATCTTCGCTGGGGGATCCGGGCAGCGGGATCAGGGCAGCGGCGGTAGCTAGGAGCCTGCCCTGAAGTGGCAAAGCGCTATTAACTGGCGGGGCGGGAAGCGCTGTTGCATTTGAAAAGACTGGCCAGACGCTGATTGGCTGAATTCAGCCAATCAGCGTTCGGCCAGTCTTTTCAAATGCAGCAGCGCTTCCCGCCCCACCGGCAAATAGCGCTAATGGGAAAGATGGTGGCCGGGTGGCGGGGATCCGACCATCCTCGCTGGGGAAGGGGATCAGGGCGGCGGTGGTGGTAGCTAGGAGCCCGAAGCGGCGAAGCACTATTTGTCCGCGGGGGCGGGAAGCGCTGTTGAATTTGAAAAGACTGGCCGGATGCTGATTGGCTGAATTCAGCCAATCAGCATTCAGCCAGTCATTTTGAATGCAGCAGCGCTTCTCGCCCCCCCTGCCGGCAAATAGCGCTTCGCCGCTTCGGGCTCCTAGCTACCGCCACCGATGCCCTGATCCCCCTGCCGGATCACCCAGTGAGGGTGATCAGAGCCCCGGCACACGGACCCCCGAAATTAAATTCACTGCTAGCTAGGAGGTGAAGCGCTATTTGCCGGCGGGGTGGGAAGCGCTGTTGCCTTTTCAAAGACTGGCCGGATGCTGATTTTCTGAATTCAGCCAATCAGCGTCCGGCCAGTCTATTCAAATGCAACAGCGCTTCCCGCCCCGCCGGCAAATAGAGCTTCTCCGAATCAGGCTTCTAGCTACCACCACCGCCCTGATCCCCCTGCCCGGATCCCCCAGCGAGGGTGAGCGGATTCCCGGACCCCGGCCACCATCTTTCCCACTGGGCTGGGCCGGGGGCCCCTAGGTCCTAGGGCCCCCGGGCAACTGCCCATCGTGCGCAATGGGAAAGACGGCCCTGATGGAGTCCCTTCCTTCCTGTAGCAGCAGCAGCAGCATCGGCAGGATTGCTGTGCAGGAGGAGAGAAAGCATGGCCATTAGGAAATGGCTCCTCCCACTGCCAGCATCGCCAGGGGTGTTGGAGCCACACCCTAATTTGTGAGTGGGCAGGGCTCCATTGCCAGTAGTGCTGGCAGGGCTCCATACAGTGCGGGAGAAAATTTGCGGCGCAGGAGGAGGGTGGGCTCTTCCCAGTGGCAGAAAGTCCAGCATAGCAGTGCTGTAGAAGAAGACGGGTGGGTGCAAGTCGGCGTCTCCTCTCAGTGACCGGAGCCAGCATCGGGGTGTGTGGGCTTTACCTGGAGTTTGAGAGGGCATTGCTCCATGTGCTGATGTTACAGGATGTCCGTGCGGCTCGCACGGCGGTAATGTATATGTACTGTATACTGTCAAATCTTCATTTTGAATCCCTTTGTGTGGTGCCCTGCTCTTATACTGTGTGGCCCTGCTCTTATGGCCCGTTGTCTGGAGCCCTGCAGCAGGCTCACTCTGTGGGGGTTATTCTG
Source organism: Crinia signifera (assembly GCF_055691185.1). Classification (NCBI taxonomy): domain Eukaryota; kingdom Metazoa; phylum Chordata; class Amphibia; order Anura; family Myobatrachidae; genus Crinia; species Crinia signifera. The sequence continues at coordinate 28,971,839 of NC_139221.1, forward strand.
TTTGGTACGGTGGGACCGTCTACAGACGGATCGGGCTTTTTTTTCATCTGCGCATGCGTATTTTCCGCAATGCGCATGTGCGGCAACCTCACACCACTCACGGACGGGTCTCTCCATGCGAAAAAACCTGTCCGCAAGAGCACGGTCATTGTGGGTGGCATGTGGGCGTTTTTATGGAAGCGGCCGGAATAATGAGGAAACTGGGCGCAAACATGGGCGTACACGGGTGTGTGCACACAAAATGCACGGTGCCACAACCGCCTCGATCGGCGAACGCACCGTGCATTTTGGCCCAAAAACAGGCAGATGCCAAAGAGTGCTCCAGACCACCCCTAGAGACACCGCAGGAGAGCGGACACCTGAGTCTGCTAATTAACACTGATTACTAGTCAAACACATACACCTGAATGTAAAAAGCAATGCTGCAGGCTATTAAGTGAAAACCATTATTTCACTACCTGCAAGCCACACACAGCCCTCAAACACATTGGAAGCATATCTTTCTACACTTCTCTACATGTAAAGGTTGGTTTATTTTTAGCTAATATTCATTCTAATACCTGGTTATATATGTCCAGGTAGTTATTTTATAACCATCTACACCCATTCAGAAAGTGTTTTTTTCTACTTTAAAAAGCAGCACACTCAATTCACAGAAGTCGACATGTGTCAACTTTTTCACTGTAACACAAACATACCAGTTTTTTATTATGAAAAAGACACTTAAACCACGTCTAAGAGCAACAATGATGTTTTTGGACACAATTTCTACTTGCAATGGTGGAGCAATGTCCTAAGGCCATGGCCACTATTTTGCACACAATCTGTATTTTTTTCTCCAAGAACATACATTATGCACTTTCATATCTGCTATGAACTTTATGTAGCACACTCTGTATGTAAGATGCCACCAAGCACATTATTGCAATCACATATCTCTAACAAAGGATCCCAACATCTGCCTATCACACTCTAAAGTCTTATTTTGAACAATATTAGAACATGTTTGCATGTGGCGTACGCTCAGATATACGGAAGGTGTCGGTGGGAAAACGGACGAGATCCGTCCGTGCACTGTGGCGTACGCTCAGATGTACGCCAGGTATCGGTGGCTAAGAGGGAGATCTGTCCGTGCACAGTGGCGTGAGCTCAAGTGTACGCCACTCCCCATTGTCGGTGTCTGTGACCGTCCATGTGCGGCTGTTCTGTGGGCGGACTTACGCCCACCGTGAGTATACGGAAAACGCACGGTGTGACGGACGTACATACGTCTTAACCGTACCAAACAGAATTACCCCCTGTGAGTATGTGTATGACTCCGCCCAGCATTATACACACACTCACAGATTGACAGTTCTGGGCTATTATATAAGAGATATAAATGGGGAAAAAAATCTGAATGATTCAACAATGAGTTAAAATCAGTCAATTCAGTTGTTTAATTTAATTCTGCTGGCAGTGCTGGCACGAGAGTTTTTTAATTTATGAAATCAAAACGATTCTCACTGGGACAATGTTTTATAATGATCTTCATCATCCACAATAGGAATACGCTCAGTCCCGATTAGTGATGCTTCACTGAGACGTGAAACGATCTCATTCAGCAAAATGTGATAAACTAGGTTTCTGAAAAGCATTGATGACACTCCACGTGTTCAAGGATCCTGAACTTTAAGTAGATCTAGCTGAGCATCATATAGGCTAGCAACCATCAATGGTCTATGGCGGTGGTTCCAAGCCCTGGTCCTCAATTACCCCCAACACTGCACGATTTCCAGATCACTCGGCAGGTGCACAGGTGGACTCATTACTCAGAAACATTTAAAGATCCACAGATTGAGATAATTATTTCACCTGTGATTCTATGTGGAGATCTGCTTAATGTGAAATATTCGGGGGACTGGAGGACCAGGGTTGGGAACAATGGCAATGGCAAGTGTTTTGGAGGTTATCTAGGTGGAATTTGATGAGCTGCCTTGTGAGGGGAGTTTTACGGGAACACTTGAAGGTTCGGAGACTAGAGGAAAGTCTTATTGTGCATGGGTGGGCATTCCACATGATGGGTACAGGCTGAAGAGCAGGCTCGTACTGGCCCAGCGTGCGAACGGGGGATTCCCCGTTAGGACCCAGTCATTTTTGACTCCGCCCACTTTTTGAGGTGGGCAGGGTCTGGCTGAAACTTGGTCGCCTGGTCCCAAGCCGGGCGAGTGGAGCACATATGCTGAGCCGGGAGCAGCCGCAAGCACCTGGCCGGGAGACTAAGTGGGGGAGCGGCAGCAAAGCCGGAGTGAGGGAGCCAGGAAGGAGGCAGAGTTAGAGTGAGGGGGAGCTGGGAGGGGGAGCCGGGAGCAGCAACAGCAGCACGATTGCTGCAAGCGGAGGGAGAAGAGCCCTTCACGGATCTTACAAGACGATTGACGTCACACGTCGGACCCACCCCCGCTCCGTAACATCATGCGTCGGACACCCCGCAGTGGGCCCTTACTCTCCCAGTCTGACACTGCTGAAGAGTCCTGTAATGAATGTGAGCAAGTAATGCGCATGGATGGGAGATGTAGATCTTGAGCATGAAGGGCAAGCTGAGAGATATTTTGAGATAAAGGGATGTACATTGATGTATGTAACAAAAACAGTTGAATATTTAATTTTTATCCCCATGTCCCCTGTAGCATGTTGTTTCTCACCCAATACCATACCTCCCAACTTTGTGAAGCAGGGATTCGGGACTATCGCGCGGCGTTGCCGCCCGCCGCGTCAAAAAGGGGCATGGCCTTTGCAAATGATGTACGCGGCATATGCAAATTATGCCACCGTCAGGCCACGCCCCTTTTTCGTCCACTATATTGCTGAATAGACGCTGTGCGCATTTACATATTTTAAAGGATCCACAATTGGGTGGTAATTATTTCCCTCATAAGAGGGGAATTGGAAAACATGTCCTGCTAGCTGATCTTGAGAGAAACTAAAACGAATTATTCTCATAAGGGAAGTTACTAGTTTGTAGTAATAAGGGAAGTACAGTAGTAACGTCCAACATGTGCCTAATGTGGTTTGACTCCTCCTATTACATGCCACAATGGCCAGTATTCAATGCCTCTGATTCGCCATATTTTCTGGGGAATCAGGCAATTCGCCGGGTTTACAGGGAATTTTCTCACTGGAAAAACAATTCGCCCTATTCAATGGACACAATTCTCTGCAAATGAAGAGCGAATGTCTGGCGATTCTCTGTTTGTGATTCTCCGCGATTCGCCAGTGGTTTTCAATGGGGTTTTTAGTGGAATTCGCCGAGGGTGTATTCAATGCTGAAGTGGAGAACTGCTTTCTCCAGTGATTTTCCCCCGGATTCTCCATTTTACATTCGTCATCTTTTTCTGGAGAACTGGAATGTGATCTTTGAAAATAAAGCGTTTTTTATTTTTCTTTTGGTGTCAAAAAATCAGATTTTTTTTTCTCTGAAGGGACATGCTATTTTTATTCATGTGCTTGCAGCACATGAATATATTTAAATATTTTTTTTTTTTTAAACAATCATTTTTTTTTTTTTTTTTACACATTCACCAGCAGGGGGCCGAGCCAGGGGCCACTCATTAATATTCATATATTCACTGCACACTCGTCCCGATCATTACACATGCACGGTCGGGACCAGTGTGAAGCGGCTCCCTAACACAGCCCCCTGCCAGCTCTGGGGGCGCTCCCTCTGTCCCCCACAGCCCTCCTTCACCCCGCAGTGTCCGGCGCAGGCAGGGAGGCTTCCATCTCCCTGCCTGCAGCTGTTCCCCAGCTCCCCGGCGGCATTCGCCGGGGGGGTTAAAATTCGCCGCCAGGGGCAGAGAGCCCCTGAGGCGTGGAATAGGGAGAACGGGCGGCTGCCCGGCTAATCTCCCTACAGGGAGAATTGGGGAGAAAGTGCAGCAAATCCTACACAGGATTCGCTGCAGCTCCCCAGACCAAGCATTGAATACCTGCCAATGTGACAATAATTGTTGCACTCTCCATATTTTCTATGGTTTTGCAATAAACACTTTTTAAGTGGTCGCTTAATAACATTGGCCCTTATTCTGGTTGGTGCGGTAATATCCGCGTGCGTTCGTGCCGACAATGTTTTGTGTCTGCGCATGTGCAGAGGCGTCTATGCGCATGTGCGAGCGGGGCGTACGGCCAAATCCCGCATGAAATGTGAACACTCCGAACAGGGGGTGGAGAGGGGCATGAAGGGCTATTTGGGCTCATTACCATATGCATACGCCCCGCGTTTCATGGGCGTTCTCATGCAAACACTGGGCGTACGTATGGTAATGCAGTCGTGACGCACGTGTAGGGGGCGGACATATGACATTGCCGGATGTCAGCTGCCCGCCCAGATCCCTGCTTTTGCACGGAAAAATGTCCATGTGGTCTGAGGTTGCGGGAGCTGGTGGACCACTCGGTCCTGCATTCGATGGTCTGCGACCATCGAATGATGGGGGAGGTTCCCTGAGATGAAGGAGGCGTATTCCGTGAAAAATACACGTGCGGTCCGTTCGGCCAGCTTTTTACCGCGTACGGACGGAGTTGGCTATCCGTATGGAAGGCGGGGTTTCGCACGCACGGACCTGGCCGCATATTCGGATCCGGCCGCACCGATCAGAATACGGGCCATTATCTTTACTAAAATAGGTGTTAAAAAGGGATGTTTTTGCATTTTTCACATTATATTAACATCACCTATGGCAGTGATTTTAAACCTTTTTACCTTGCGGCGCACTAAATAAGATTTAAACATTGGCAAGGCACACCATGAGATCCCCGCAGGGCAAAACACATTGGACTCCACATAAGAAAAACAAACCTATTGGCCCCCATACAAAAAAAAATCACACTGGTCCCCACAGGTAACAAAAATAAAATACATTGGCCCTTTACATGAAAAGAAGAGACCAGTAAATAACAGTTGAACTGATGGTGGATGTAAACTTGTTTGGGCATCTAGATCTGGGGGCACACCTGAGAACAGCTCAAGGCACACTAGTGTGCCACGGCACAGTGGTTGAAAAACACTGACCTAAGGGCTTAAAGGGCTTTTGGAACAGTTTCCCTGTAAAAAATTCTCCAAACCCTTTGATTTGCATGTTTTTTTTTTTTAAATAACCAGATCGCATCTCCCATACTTATAATCTGGACATATTTACATTTTTTTTTAAAGTGAAAAAAAATAAACCACAGTGAGCCCTGTGATAATAACGTCAGCTACACACGTAGCTGATGTGACCCAAAAAATGAAAGCGCTCCGTCTGGATTGGCAGCTAAGCTACGCAGCCAGGGGCTACTGGTATCATGAGAGGGCTTTGCTATATATACTGTGGAGGACCAACTATGCATGGCTGGCATAACCAGACCCCTATGACATCATGATTGTGTCTCCACTGCTATCGGACTGCACAACAGGGTGGTTGTCTCAAGCAGCCCTTCTATGGGCTGCTCCGGCTGCAGCCCATAGAAACCAAAGAGGCAGCCCAGAGGGAGGTAACACCTGTTAATAGGACTGCCTTGGATGACTGTCATGTCGGACATCCAATAGGAAGTCTCATGGACTGCATCTGGCTTCACCACTGAGCACATTGATGGATTTTACTGCAGCCCATAGGTAAAAACCGTCACTGAGTGGAAGGGGTGGAGCCTAGGCCTCCATCTGTGTCACTTTGGGGTGTGTTAGCAGCTGGGCAGCCCCCAGCTCCGTCCCTGCACTCACTCCTTGCAATGATCTCTTCAGCGATCACCAGCTGCAGCAGTGATCTCCAGCTCCCCCAAACTGCCCCCTTGCCTGGGGACCACTGCCACTCAGGGAGGACAGCGGGACAGTCTCCAATTAGTGGGACTGTCCCACTGTAATCAAGACAATTGGGAGGTATGCAATTGTAAACCACAATGGAAAATGCTGGTTAATTAAATAAATAAAAAAAATCACAATTTATTGGGAACGCAATGGTCAACATTTATCTAAGGCTAATTTTAATCTAGTGGGTTAGAGGTAACCCACGATATTCTTAATGTATCATTGTCTACAAGCTGTCTAGTCTGGATCGTGGCACACTGTTCATATGGCCAGACCGGCCATCTAGCACTTCCGGCAAATGCCGGAAGAGTTTATGTGTTGATGAGTTGCGCCAGTGATTCAGGACATCCCTTTATGACACATGGCCATACCCCTCTGATGTATGTGCAACACACCCATGAAATATGTACTTAACAGCCCACAATGCTTCTTCCACTTGCCCCCACTCACCCACTTTTGTTTTTTGGAGCGCTCTATCTGCAACACTGCACCTAAATTTTGTAGGCCCCATAGCAAAAGTTTGTAAGTGCCCCATGTACCAACCAATAGTATACTTGCCTACCCTCCCGGTATGGCCGGGGGTGTCTCTCGAAAATTGGGTCCGCCTCCCGACCCCCCAGAGAAGTTATCAAGTTCTCCAAAATGGCCACAGCCTGGGGGACGATGACCAGATGATACGAATTGCGTCATCAGGGCCTCACCCTCTGCTGTCAATGACTTAAATACTGGCAATGCACAGCAGGGTGCATGGCCACAATGATGTAATTGCAATGGCCATGCCCCCACTCATAGGTTACTTTTGTGAGCCCCGCCTTCAGTTCTGCCCCCTTTCGCATCACTCCAGCCCCCTCCCCTACTTCCTGATGCCGGCTGCACTCTCCCGGATAGGACAGCTTAAAAGACGACAACCCTGCCCAATAGTGAAAAATGTATGTGCACATTTGACAGGGAATGTGACCCATCTCAGCTTTGGGCCCCATAGCAGCTGCACCCCCTGCACCTATAGTTGTCTTAATTATATGTTTTCTGTTAAGAGTCCTGTTTAATCAGTAGCTGGGTGTAGGTGACAGGTGCTCTTTAACATTTTTACTAATGTGGTGGAAACACAGTTCGCTAATTAGATCATGTGGCCCATATTTCTTGGCGACGATAGAGGTAAGACAGCTTTGTGAGGCTGGGACATTCCCTTCTGGGAGCTGATACTGTTCAAACAAAGAACTTTAAACAATTTCTGGAAATAAAGCCAAAACAAAACAAATGCAAAACCCCAGAAAGATTTGGACCCTTTTGACAAAACTGCAACATATTCAAGGGAAAAAAGTTCTTTATAAGTTTTCAGCATAACCATGTTCTTAATTGAGATCCAATAGTATAGCAGCCAAAGTAATTAAGGGGGGTTTTGTGGTTGATTTGTTCTGATGCAAATTCACATCCTTGCGAGTCAGCCAAAACACTCTTTGCGAATGGTATTATGCTGGCCCGCTATTCCCATGGCCCGTACGTTTGCATGGCATACGAATGGATGATTTACATATACATCCATTCGCATGACAGTGGGAACCTCCCACATCTTTTGATGGTCACCATGGTCGATGGTCAATGGTGTGGTGCACACACGCCTATATAAAGTGACTCTTAGTTCACTTTTATATGCGAGTACGTTCTCGGTGAAATGGGCGGGCAGCTGACATCCGGTGACCACGTCACCGGGCAATTACCATAGGAACGCCCAGCATTTCCCGTGTGCAGCGCCGCGTAAGCTGGGACATACCCTGCAATGCCTGTGGGGAGAGCGTGACCACCGATGACATCAGGACCCCTCCCTCTCAACAGCCGGGTGCTGCCTTCATTTTCTGGGGCTCTCCCCAAAAACGCCCGCGTTACGTTTCCAAATGCCCGGCGCCGGTCAATGAATTTGCGAACGGTCTGCACTCTGCACATGTACGGTCATTCGATAAGCACTTGAGCTATGAATTTGCAGCCCAGCAGTTGGTTCGGAATCCTGCCCTATGGCAGAGAACAGTGGCGGATGTGGAACGGCGGGAAAGGTTGGTGAGTCTATCTGCAGCATTGAGTACAGATTGGATAAAAGGTGATTGGTTTATTTGAAAAAAAAAATAACAGGTTCGCCGTTCAGATAGGACACAAACCTGGACCAGAACCGTGTGCTTGAGAGCCCACCCGTCTATCCCCCAAGCACACCTCAGAGACCAATTCCTGGCTTTGTAGTGAACCAGGGTCTGTTACCTGGCTGCAAAGCCCTCCCTCTAAGGCTGGACCGCTCCTTAACCCTTTACAGGGCAGATGTAACCAAAGAAATATAGACCTAACCAGTGGCGGTTTTTATTGGGAGGTGTTACCTCCCTCCGACGCCTTTGTGCGGCTGCCGTGCAAAAATGGCAGATGCGCATGTGCAGTACCTATATAGGTACTGCGCACACGCTGGTCCCGGTGCCTGTAACTTACATTGTACAGGCGCAGGGACCAAGATTGCTTCTATGGGCTGTTGCCCAAGCAGCACATAAAAGTTGGCTGCATGCGCGGTACACGTGTGTACCGCGCATGCGCCAGTCCCGGCGCCTGTCACTCATCACAGCAAAGGCGCCGGGTCAGAAGAAGAGGCAGCAGCGGTGGCGACAGGGGGAGGGGGGTGCCTGAATCGCGGCACCCCCGCTGCGGCCAGAGGCAGCCCCCCTCCCCCAATAATATACGAGCCGCAGCTGGAACTAGCCCTGTTTCACCACAATACCTAGATAAATCAACAATTCCCAATACAATAGAATTGTACAGAACTTTGTTATTTTGCTTTGGTAATATTACAGCGGGTGGCTTATGATTGTATGGCACAGTTCTCTTGCCTCTAACTCCATCTACTGTACGGCAATGTCAGTTTATTGTCACTCTGTTTTCTCGCGCTCAGAATGACCTTGCAGTGAGCATTTTCTCTGACATTTATCGCTGCCGATTCATGGCTTGCTCAGTGTCAATCATGGATCCGTGTCTGCAGATATGACTAGATTTGGGTATATTGACATGCAGGAAGCCGGTGAGAGATATTAAATCCTATCTAACTCTGGTCATGTTATTTTCAGCAATGGATGTAAAATCTCTAACCCATTTCAGTAACATACCGCAGTGTAATGATAGTCTGGCCTTAGAACCACAGAGTAACTCTGCAGAGTAAGTGCCGCCTGATTCCACTTACAGTATACAAAATGCATTGGCATACCTCCCAACTTTGAAAGTCCCTGTAGAGGGACACAGGTGCGCGGCGAAGGCGCGCGCCTGAAAATTAGGGGTGGTGGTTACCCAGAAATGGGGCGTGGCCTATAATCATGGTTTCTCATGAGGCCACGCCCCTGTTTTGCCGCTGTAGGTGCATGGACCAGAGGCTCTGTGAGCCTCTAGCCATGCCCTCAGCCCCCCTGGCTCTGGGAATAGACTCTGTGTGCATGCGCACAGCGTTTATTCACAGGCTCAGCAGCTGACAGGGGGGGGGGACAGTGGCGTAACAATAGCACTGCAGCCCCTGCGGTCGCGGGGAGGCGCAGTGTAAGTGCGGGCGCCGGGTGGCTGCGGTGCTATTGTAATGCCTGCCTGCCTGCTCCCCCGCCTCCCCCATATGCACCGCAGCTTTACCTGTCAGCGCTGCGGTGGTCCCGGCTCCCGTCCTGGCTTCATTCTGAGCCTATGGAGACGGACCATTATAAAATGTCCGCCCCCATACAGCGACAGTTCTCTGAAACTGTCTGCTGTATGGGGGCAGACATTTTGTTATGGTCCGTTCTTCATATCAGAATGAAGCCAGGACGGGAGCCGGGACCACCACAGCGCTGACAGGCATCCCAGCTCCCACCCGCACCGATGACAGCCCGACTCCCACCCGCTGCCCGCATCGCTGACAGCCGGACTCCTATGTATGTAAGTATGGCTGGTGGGCGAGCGGGCTGGTGGGCGGGCGGGCGGCCGGGGGGGGGGGCGCAAAGAAACTTTTGGCGGGGGGGGCTCAAGATTTGAAGTTACGCCACTGGGGGGGGACTCCCAACAGCCGGCAAACGGGACTGTTGGGAGGTATGCATTGGGCCTGACGCCTTATTAATGCTTGTTCCCAATGGTCCATGTTCATGCAACCGTGCGATTATCAGCAGACTGCGCATGTGGTGAGTCATCCAGGTGAGACCATCAGCGCAAAGTACTGTTTTTTGGTACTTTGTGCAGGAGCAGGAACCGTTCTGATGCTGTGTCAACAGAGGGGGTAGGAAGAGGTCAGGGATCTGGGCCAAAGTACAGATATTTCCTGGCCTCTGCGACTGGCAGCTTGCTACCAAAAATTACCAGATTTTTGTTCTCACCAGACAGATTGGACAGATAAATCTTTAGGTGTGTACCCAGCTTTAGTGTGAATGCCTGCTCTAAACAGTCTATGAAATGAGGAGTGTCATGCATGCAAACCACTTAACCTTTAACTCTTAAGTAAATAAAGACAGTAAGAGGCAGATTTGTCAGATAAACTATTAGCTATTGATTGATTTTAAGGATGTATGACGGCATAGAAAGGACGGCCAAGCATCAGCAATACTCAAACACAACCAACAACAAGCATAAGGCGCCTACTGAATTATAGCGATTGACCTTTGACACTAGCGTAACTCTATAGTGCCCCTAGAAATAAATCACACGGACACATCTTATCACTAAAAATAATGGCACGGACAACAACTGCATAAGTTAAAAGGTCATGGATATTTATTACGTGGTATGACCCTATTTGTAAAGGGGTGGCTAGGAAAGCGCTTGAAGACCACCCTCAATGGGTGTTAATAATGAGGGCGACTAGAACGCCTCAACTTATAACATGGGCGATGAATGCCCCATCTATCTGAAGGTATAGACCCTGCTGTGACAATGTCACCGCCCCTTCTATGGCATGGCGAGGACACTTCCACGAAGTGCCCAACGTCCCCCCTCGCGGAGGCAGGACTCACCAGCCGTCCTTGCAAAGGGGAGCAATACCGTACAGCGACCACCTGTCAACATGACCGCTGGTCGAGAGCGCCTGCCGGGCGATTTTAATTAAATATTTCAAAAAGCCAAATTAGGTGATTGCCAACAGGCCAGGTAGCAATTGAGAGACCAAGGGAAAGGGAGGGTGGGATTCCAGGACTCAAAGAGGAAGTAGCATCATATGACTCCCCTTATATACCCCTGCACAAGCTACCACCCCTTAGCTACCTAATTGGCTAATCCACCAAACAACAACTACCTAAGGCTCTTGGGTAAACTACCTAGCAACAAAACTTTATTAACCAATCACAAAATGCACAGGCTCTTAAATGTACTCATGCCTATGCATCCCTTGCTTAATCTTACAGGTAGACACTGGCCAGAGTGCACAAGCACAACTACCAAAACCCTTATAAGCAACAAATGCTATCTACCTTCTACAGTACCTTGACTACCCACCCATTTGGGTGTTGATACTGCCCGTCAATAGGGTGGTACAGCCCACTACCAGTAAATAAGCGAACGCACCTCAAATTGAGTTGGAGATCTTTGCATGCGCATTAGAGTCTGAGACCTCTAGATCTCAGACTCTACAGCCCTGCGTTGCTACCGGAAGGTGTGTGTGTGTGTGGGGGGGGGGGGGGGGAGCGTGGTCCGGAAGGAGGAGCTTGCACATGAGCCCCCACCTCTCTCAAAACGCCCCATGTAGCATTCATTTTATTTGCCTTAACCGTCAAAGCTTCTATTTCCTTTATTAAAGTGCTCCAACAATTGTTTGACTATAGATATAAGTAAAGTTTTCATTGCCAAATTTGTCCTGTTTGGCAAAAAAGAATCTCAGAGTAGCTCAGGATTGTTCTAAATCGGCCAGTGTGTAACTTTTTGAAAGATGAAGACGCCTCCTGAATTTGTACTACTCACCTTATCGTAACCTAAATGGCCCAAAGTAACGCAGTCTCCAGTCTCTGCGTACAGCAGGCACATCATCTCCGTACGTATGGTAAGTTACGTGGATTTAACTTTTCCAGGCGTTTAAGATGTGTCACAACATCTCCAGGATGTTTATTTACAGCCGCGACGGGTAATTTTTTTTTTTTTTCTTGGCTCTGTGGTGGTTTTTGCATTTCTGTTTTGCTGTCGCTAATTACTTTTTAGGCATGTTGAGTAAATTAGTGTAATCACAGCAATAAACAGGAGAAATCAAGTACAAGAAACCCAAATGAAGCAGAAATTGGCCCAGAGTTTTGCTGAGCAAAATACACTTTGTGAAACTGCGTACACTATTAATAATGAATGTACACAAAAGAAGTATCATTGGTGTTATTAGCTAAGAAATTGCAAAATAATAAAAATAAAAGGAGAATTTGTCTCACTGAATGTGAAATTATTAATTTATTAATACATAGCGGCTTATTATTCAACTTCTATCGCAAATTGGTGAAAATCACCAAATCGGCGCATGCATGTACGGGGAAAATGTGACCGCAGTCTAAAGCGGTGTGACTCCGCATTGCAGGGCGCACTCCAGTCAATGCAGGGGTGTCTGTTGGGGGGGGGGGGCAGTGGCTTTGGGCCTTATTCTGATTTCATCGGTACTGCGCGCATTCGCACGCAGTACTGATGTTGTGCGTCTGCGCATGCGCAGGCGTGTTTCTGCGCATGTGCAGGCGCATGGTGCGTGCACCCACGCGTGCACCTTTCGGGTCGCCGGGTGCACGCACCCACGGCAGCGAGAAAGGGGGGGGCGGAGATGGGCGGGGGGCGCCGGGCTGCCCCATTACCATATGGGAACGCCCAGCGTTCCATGGGCGTTTCCATGAGAACGCTGGGCGTTCTCATGGTAATGAGGCAGTGACGCGGGTGTGTGGGCCAGGTGGCTGACATCACCGGATGTCAGCTGCCCGCCCATATCACGCCAGCGTGCACGCATATATACGCAACTGAAAAGTCACTTATATATGCGTGCACGCTAAACATCATTCGATGGTCGGTGACCATCGAATGATGTGGGCGGACACCCCAGCAAAGCGAATGGATGTTTATGCAAAACATCCATTCGCTGCTGTGCGGGCGAAACAGCACTTTGCTGGGGCGGCAGGGGGGTGTGCGTTCGCCGGGCGGGGTTTGGTGGACTCGCAAGGCTGCGAATTCGCAGCCTTGCGAATCAACCTGAATAACCCCCATTGTGAAGTCACATGCAGCCGATCCCAAAAGTGGCTACCATCCGTGACTGGCTTTGCTGGGGCTACCCTTAATGTGTGAGCCAATACATGATGCTAAGTTTTGCGTTTGCGCAACGGGAAGGGACCTGGTGCGTGGAGTGGCATTGCCCTGTACTGAGTAATGCCGGCTAAAAATTACAACTGATGCTAGATCAGGCTCATTGACAGAAAACCTGAATAAGATGACATTTTAATTGAACTACTGTAACTGTATTGAACTGTAGAAGCAACTACGAAGCAACTAAGATGAAATAAGAAGTCATGGAATCGCTACCGGTGTCTAAGTCATTCCATGCATTTTGCGCCATATACAGCAAAAAAGATACTGTAGGTCAGGGCTATTTTTCAGCAGGCTCCAGCAGGAACTGAGGCCCTTATTCTAGTTCACTCTTTGTGACAAAATATTTCTTAGATGGACAAAACCATGTGCACTGCAGGTGAGGCAGGTGTAAAACCCCATCCAAATCTAATTATCTCTGCACAAGTAACACCTGCCTCACCTGCAGTGCACATGGTTTTGTCCATCTAAGAAATATTTTGTCAGAAAGAGTGAACTAGAATAAGGGCCTCAGTTCCTGCTGGAGCCTACTGAAAAATAACCCTGCTGTAGGTGTATGTGGGCCCATCTGTAGTAAAGGGATACGAGGAAAGGCTCAATTGTGAAAGCCAAAAGTACAGAGCGAGTACAATGGAAACATAGGGGTGATTCAACAGTAATTGGATGGGGCCAATGGTGGGTGAGAGGGGGCTCACTTGTCAGCGAATGTATGCTGCCTAGCGAGCCAACCTGAATCAGGCCGTTAGTGTAAAAGCTCTGGTTATGGTATATTAGATCTACAGTGCCTAAGTCTACAATTATATGGTCGACAGGGTCCAAAGGTCGATGTCACAATGTTGACAGAGTCAAAAGATCGACATTCAAAAGGTCGACATGGGATTTTTTTGGGGGTGTCCATGTCGACATAGGTCAACATGGACACTGTCTAAGTGTACCGCGCCCCCTCGCATGGCTGGCTACGCTCGCCATGCTACGGGCTCGGTGCCTCGATACACTCGGCACACTGTTATATTCTACCTCCGCGCCGTAGTGGATGGTAGGGTATGAAATACCGCCTGTTGGCACATGTCGGCTCAAAATGTTTTAAAAAAAAATGCATGTCGACATTTTTACCATGTCGACATTTTGGCTGTCAACAGTTTGACCCTGTCGACCTTTTCACTGTCAACCTTTTGACACTGTCGACCTTTTCATTGTTGACCTTTGGACCCCGTCGACCTTTTGACTGTCGACCAATAGACTTCGACCATATGACTGTCGACTTAGAGTCAATTTATGATGAGTCCGGATACCAAAAGCTGTATAAACTCTCTAAGCAAATGTATATTTTGTTCACATAGTTAAAAACAATTTACAGTCACATGGAATGTGCTTATACATTTAAATTGCAAACAACATAGCGTGCACAAAAAATATAACTGACGTTAAAGAAAGAATGGTTGTCACGGCAACACAGCATGTTTCGTTATTAGATGTACGAGATGTATTCCCATTATTCTATGCATGCGTACTGTGCATCACACAGTCGTTATGGTATATGTGACAGACAGAGGTGGGATTGAAGCTCCTGACAAACGGCAAGCAGTAAATCTGGGACATGCATCAATAGCTTGAACGATCAGTAGAAGGATTAGGATCATATGTAAAGTATATTATACTGCTTGCTGTATATAATTACAAAGATTGGCTGCTTCTATCATACATATCTACAAAGTGCTATAACCGTTCCTTTGAAAACCAAAATAGTGCAGAGTGCAAAATAAACTGTCATGCCCATAAAAATGTACAATTGTAACCCTTTAGAAACCAATCAGACATTATTAGTATTTCTACATCAACCTACTAAAAAAGATATAATTTTATTGTAGTAGATGCAGAGGGAGGAGCTTATACGCGGCCCAAACTGCCTCCAGGGCCACCCCCTTCCTGCACAATGCATATGGGAGGGGGAGATGGACTGCATGTGCAAAACGGGGTCACTGTCACAAGCCTACATATCAGGAATGCCTATTTAGGTAGCAATTTGAATATGATGACCCTTAGGGTCCCACAACTCCAATGTGTATACAGTAGATACCGCCCTTGACTTTTTGGACTCCTCTCTAGCCTTCTGACCCTGTACTTTTCTTGCGTTCCTACATTGCTAAGCATGTTTTGTATTATCTTTGCTTCCCACCTCTGTCTTGGTGCTTTACAGGGATTGGCAGTGCACCATACTCTGGGTTTAATCGACCAACTTCCTGCAGTGAATCCCACATTCCTGTATTGGGGAACCTGGTGAATACTTGGGGGGTTCACTTAAGCTGTGCACCTTAGCAGTGGCGGAACTTGTGGGTGGTGATCCCAGGTCAAAAATATAATTTGCACCAACCCAACCCACCTGCCACCTATTCCACCCCAATCTGAGTTGACAATATGCAACATGGCAGTGGGTGAAAGCAGGGGCGGATCCAGGAGAAAAAGACAGGGGGGGGGGGCACCATGATAGAATAGGGGATGGGAGGGGGAGGGGGAGTGTTAGTGGTGCCAGTGTACATGCTAAGAAAGCAGCAGGAGAGAGGAGGAGAGCAGAGAGAGGGCGGGAAAGGGATTATAAATAGGCCCTGGCATTTAAAGTACACAGGCCCACCTTGGCGACAAAAGTGAAGGATGTAGTTGTGCGTGTGCCGAAGGCGCGCTCTGGAAAATGGGGTGTGGCCACTCAAAAGGGTGCATGTCCTTGAGTGTAATGTACCACACCATATACAACTTCTACACATTATGCAACAAAATTCTAGACCACATTATACTTGCCCCTTACACATGATGCCACATGGATTAAGCCAAAATTCACATAATGGAACATGGATTGTGCCAAAATTCACATAATGCCACACAGATTGAGCCAAAATTTACAATACAGTATGCTTCATAAACAGGGACATTGCACGCCAAGGCGTGTGTTAAAAATGTACAACATAACACCCATTACATGTTAAGCCACACAGCATAATGTCCATAAGATTGGATAAACATTTATTGGTTAAAAACATCCACGGGTACAAATAAGAAACATAATCGGTCTTTAAAATATCAGAACATACTATACAACAAGGGATAAGCTATTATAAACCTAGGTTGAACTAGATGGACAAAAGTCTTTATTCAGCCTCACCTACTATGTAACCATGTAAAATTACGTATTATGCCAAACACCAGAACCGAATTTCCCATTAGGCACGTGAGGCACGTGCCTAGGGGCGGCACATGTTTGGGGGCGGCACTCGGAAGCTTGTGATAGTACGGTCAACCTGAAATGTACCAATAACTGCAGATTATCCACTGTACTGTACCATATTCCATCTTAAATAGAGTGTAAATGGATAGGACATGCAGATACTGTTCCTGTAACTGTCCTACTTAGTAAATATGCATACAGAATAACAAATAAAAATGTCACAGTGATACAATTAGGCGGCGGGGGCATTATTGTTGTGCCTAGGGGCGCCCTCACCCGTAAATCCACCCCTGCCAAACACCATAATGCCTATTAAAAATTATGCTACGCAAGTGCTGCTTACCTACATGGTCATTTCCAAAGGATCCATGCTCATTGCCAGGGGTTCCATGCTCCTTGTCATGTGTGATTAAATAGTAATTGCCAAGGGGGAATACATGCTCGCGTAACTGGGGGACAGCTGCCACCGGGCAGAACAGACAGCCATTGACAGCTGAGTAGAGAGCGGGGGGCTGACCGGCTGTATTTACAGCACTGCAGGTCCCGGCTATTTCAAATAATACCCCTTTCACACCAGAAAATGCAGGGACTTACCCGAGAATATGGTCCCAGGATCATGCAGGGACTTTCCCGGGTTGGCCCCTTTTAAACCAGCCTAGTCCCTGCATTTTCTGGTGTGAGGGGGAAAGAAAAGGCTTACATGGATGGATGAAACCCCAATCATGGATCTTACAAAAAAAAAAAAAAGCTCTTACCCAACTCTTTCCATTCTTCCCTCGCTGTTTTCTGTAAGCCCACATCCAGCGCACTTAAATGGCAGTTAATAACAATTATTTGCAACGTCGCAGCACAGAAAGCACAATTTAATTCCAAGGCTGGAAAATAACACATTTAATTGAATCTCTGCAGAGTTTATTTTTATAGAAAAACAAGTCATTACTTTTAATTCCAACCGGCAAACACGGTCACATATAAAAACATTAAAATTCGGTTTTGCATTGGAAACGACTGCGTACCCCCCAATAAAAGGTGATTAATCACTGCATGACAGTAGGCAGCGCCATGCGACACCTTTTCCCAGTGCACTTATTATTGATGGTGTATTTGTACTAGCACAAGGAACGGAGTATTCTTATTTGTCAGGGAAAAAACAGCCATCAGTTTAGTGCATCCTAAGCTTTTCCTATATGTGTAGTGTATTAGCAAGCAATAAAAGCTTAATACGGACATTTGTTTTCCTGCAAACATTTCCCACTCCAGGTAAGATGCTTGGACGTCTTTTATAGGTTGCAGGACAACAGGTGTCCGGTAACTGCAGGTACAGTAAAGTCTTTACTGCATGGTTCTGTGCTTACATGCACACAACATGGTGATCAGTGTGACAGAAGGCATTGTACTGTATGTGCCTGACAGCAAATAAACCCCAAGGGCAGGGCCGGTGCTAGGGTGTTTGGCACCCTCCTGCAAACTTTAAATTTGCGCCCTCTCATACTTTACAAAGGGACAGTGCACACCCCAAAAAAATGTGTGGTCTCACAAGGCCACACAATAGTAATCCCATTACTAATTATGCCACCCAGTAGCACAATCTTATTCTCATTACAGAGCACCAGAAAAAAAATTGTGACCCCACCACCACCACAGAGAAAACAGGGGCATGGCCACATAACAGAACTAATAACACCATTATTACACATTATGCCACATGCCGTAATGCCCATTCCACAGTATGCATCACAGTATGGCACCGGGATGCAGTTTAAATCCCGGCGGTCGGGATCCCGGCGTTCAGAATCCCGACCGCCGAAATCCCGACACCCTCGGAGGGAGAATAAATTAGTGTGCCGAGCGCAGCGAGCCTGCATGGGGGGGGGGGGCGATCCACGTCCCCCCCTTGTCGGGATTTCGGCGGTCGGGATTCCGGCGTCGGGATTTTGAACGCCGGGATCCCGACCGCCGGGATTTCATACTGAATCCATCGCACCAGTTCATGAGCCAATCGGAGCTCTCGGTCCGAAAGCAAATCAATAACTGCAGCTGCCCGTCCACAAGTTCTGATAGCAGTGGCGACTGGCAAATGGCGGTGAGTAGTGCTTCCAGACGGGTATACCCACAGTACAAATGGGCAGGGCACCACTGGCACACATCTATTTATGGCCCTGCACAGCCCCTAGTGCCCCTTATTCACATTACACTTCAGAGTAGTGCCCCTTACACAAAATGTCCACAGTAGTTGCGCTGCTTATACATATAATGCCCACAGTAGTAGAAGAACCCTTACACATACATAATGTCCACAGTAGTGGTGCCGCTTACACATAATGCCCACCCTTGCCCTTATTAGTAGCGCTGATTATACGTAGCGCCCACAACAGTTGCCGACAGCAGTAGCACTGCCGGGGGCATGGAAGTCAATTGATGCAGTGCTCTGTGTATCTGGGAGGGTGCTGATGCTGCTATTTGTTAGTGTTCTGAAAGGTACCAGGGGTGCAACATTCTGTAGATTACAATGACGTTTTTTTTTTTAAAGTGGAGTGCAGGGACACATATATTATAATAATAAAGCCAGATTGGACATTATATTGCCTCTGGGTGTCTGGGACGATGTGCAGCCTGCCCCCTCCCCTAATGGTTAGTTACAGTACCTTCTTCCTGGCACTCAGCACTGCAGTCAGCACCTCCAGTCTCCATTGGGTCTGCTGCAAGGGCAAGGAGTCACTTCCTGAAAGTTCCTGCACCGGCTTCCTCCTGGCTGACACTAACAGCAGCAGCGTCTCACCGTGTGGTACACTCAGGGCTCCGCTGTGCTGCCTGTGGGCACGTGAGCTCACTGACGGTGCCGCTGCCTGTCATATAGTTTGCAGCACGCACCTGGCATCAGTGTGATAAGTTGGCGGGCGGGACTCGGAGCGCCTCTCAGGGCCGGCGCCTACCTGCTTTGCAGGCTGTGCTGAGCGGGTAGCGCCGGCCCTGCTCAAGGGTGGAACATTTTTCACTGACAAAAGCAAGGGTGATTGTCTGATTTATAGGAGTGATCCCCAGTGGGGATACGGACACTAGGTTGACAAGCATGATGGTCGACATGTCTGAAGGGCGACATGCAGGAAGGTCGACATGACTGAAGGGCGACATGCAGGAAGGTTGACATTACTGAAGGTCGACATGGGGTTTTTTCACTTTTTTTTTTTAGCTTACATGTGCCGACAGGCGGTATTTCGTGCCCTTCCATGCACTACATGGCGGGAGAATAAAATAGTGTGCCGAGCCTAGCAAGTAATGCGAGGGGACACGGTGCTACATTTCAGTGACCATGTCGACTGTGTCGACATTCAGGTAAAAAAAAAAACAGTGGAAAAACCCCATGTCGACCATTTAACTGTCTACCTTCTCCATGTTCACCTAATGCTTGTCAAATTAATGACCCTAAATCAATTGGGATTTGTTCGTGCTGCGCTCTGTCCTATGTGACTTAATGTGTCTAGTGTACTACACAGTATTAATGTTGACACAATAGTGAGTAATTGACTTAATGACCCTGTCGACCGAACCCATGTCGCCCTTCAGTCATGTCGATCCTGCATGTCGACCTTCAGTCATGTCGACCTAGTGGTGTCGACATAATGTTTGTCTACCTAGTTGCTGTCTATCCAATGATCCATACACCCCCAGAGGGTTGTAGGCCACTGGCAATCTCTGAAGGTGTGCCTTCTCCACAAATGCTCCAGCTGTGAAGGTTCTAGCATAGTGTGGTCTGTATATCAGCACTGATATGCAAACCAGACCTGTGCTAGAAACACCACAGCAGACAGCGACACCCCAGGCAGGGCAGAGGAACTGCATGGGTTTTCAAATATGGCGGGTGCTAGAATGAACACTATATAATGTATGTATGTATATAATCATTACAGGTCATTATGAGGAATAACAATGTTTGCTTGCCAATTTTTACACCTATTTTGACAAATTCGCTTGGCACTCAAAGGGTTAAGCAATACCACTACTTTTGCAGTGATGGCAACCAGCTTGGAGTAATGACTAGTAATCCAATCGAATACTACAATCAAAAGCATAATTAGCATCTGCCAACTGAAAACAAATACAGGTTGAGTATCCCTTATCCAAAATGCTTGGGACCAGGAGAATTTTGGATAACGGATTATTCCGTATTTCGGAATATTTTAATATTTCAATGATGTATCTTGAAGTATCCTGCATTTATGTTGTACATATACATCAAACACATGAAATAAACACAAATATATATTTTATTTGTGCATAAAACAAGGTTTCAAAACCTGAAACAAAGTTTGTGTACAATCTCAGGCACTGAATTTAAATGCCAAACAATCATTGTCTTGTACATATATAGTGCCAGTTACATATCATTCCCTCAGTAGTGCTGTTACAGATGTCCCCAGTAATGCCAGTTACATATCATGTCCCCAGTAGTGCTTTTAGCAAAAAAAAAAAAAATTTTGTTCACTTTCTGGAATGTATGGTTTTCGGAATAATTCGGATAACGGATATTCGGATACGGGATACTCAACCTGTATAGGAATACCCCTAAGTGTCAGTTTTAAATAATAAATGTTAACAATAACGATCTCGGTATAAGACAAGAAAAAAAAATCAGAATTGAGGTGACATTCGCAAACATGTCCTGTGCTCTAGCATATGCGCTCAGTATTGTGCCATAGAAAACTCTTCCACAGGTATCTTATGTGCCTCCCGATAGCATTTCAAACATTTATTTACAAGGTTTCTGTGTGATTTATTTTCACTGTCATTAATGACAGATGGGGATTATGACAAGGGTAGCAGTTATTTGATTTGGTGTATTGTGCATTCTGAGCACATATCACCATACCTAGTCTCCATCTGCCGGCTCTTTCTCAATTATTAATAACGAGACTGTGCTGAGCAAAAATACACAAGTGTCTATATATATATATATATTTATTCTGCCGATTCACATGCCAACGGAATTCGGTCACTTATTTATCTATTTCTTTATTAATTCATTTAAATATTTGAATATTTGAGGCTTCAAAGGGTTCCGTCATTTTCTGTACTGTCCCTTTGCTATCTAACACCTTATTCTTAATTTAAAAATGAAAACTGAATAAAACTATAACATGTCTAAAAGGCCCCCTAACACGGGTCCGACTTGTACGATTTTGCTTGAACTTCCCCGGTAGCTCCCTGGGAGTCCCGCAACTTGGCACTTGATGTGCCATTTTTACATGCAATGTAATGCATGTAAAAAGACTCCTGGGGAGCTGCCGGGGGGGTATTGGTCATTGGGTTGACCCTATTTAGGATCACACGCATTGGGTCTACCACTGAAGGTGGACAGGGCTTAGGTTGACACCTGAGATAGGTTGACATGGCTAAGTTTGACAGGGTTGGAATTTCGACACAAAAGGTAGACGTGAGTTTTTCATGTATTGCGTCCCCTCATATGGCTCGCTGAGCTCAACATGCTTCGGCACGGTGCCTTGCTGCGCCAAGCACACTATTATATCCTATTATATCCTCCCCCCACGCCGTAGTGGATGGTAGGGTATGAAATACCATCTGCCGGCACAAAAAAAAAAATCTTGAAAAACTCATGTCAACCATTTGACTGTCAAATTTCCTATTGTTGACTTAATGCTTGTGTCAACCTTCCAACTCTGTCCACCTTAGCCATGTCAACCTATTTCAAGTGTCAACCTAAGCCGAGTTGACCGTCAATGGTTGACTCAATGCATGTTGATCTAAATTGGGTCAACCTAGCGGCTTTATCCCTGTCGCGGGAGTTCGAAGGCACCTGCGATGTTTACTGACGGCTGCACATGTAATTTATCTTAATTGCAGCACGTGCGACCTCCGACTCCGGAGAACCGCTCATCGGATTGGATGGGATGTCAAACACTTGCGATTTTGACACTTTTAACCCGATTTCCTGGCCTGATCTGTCAGAATCCGGTGAAAAGTGGCCAAATCGTACTAATGTATGGACACCTTAAGAGCCAAAAGAATTGGCTACACCCATACAAGTCATGAAATGGGGCAGATAATTGGATTATTTAGAATTTTTTCATTTAAAGTTAGAGGTTAGAGTAAGAGAGTGAAATGTATAGGTTATAAGAAAGGGGCAGTATAAATGTGTTCATTGGAGTTTAAAATATATTTTTATGATTAGGGCGACATTTATTGTTTTATAATGCTATATAAATGGTGCCCGCATCATAAAATAATCATCTGTTTCTATTAAGTCGTTAAATATTGCTCTCTTAATAAAATGAAAGAATCATTTCCCCCCTAATATATTAGTCAAATGGTATTTCCCTCCCTATTCAATACATAATAATTGCCCTCGTTACAGGGTAAATTGACTAAAGCAGGCATGTCCAAAGTCCGGCCCGGGGGCCAATTGCGGCCCGTTCCGTCATTTCAAGTGGCCCACAGCCTCCAGCCAGAAGCGGGCGGAGCATCAGATGCAGGATGCACAGGACACTAAAGGTGGAGACCCGGTGAGCGTGCCTTTACCTTGCTGTCTGCAGCAGGGAGAAGGTGCGGCCGCCACAGTGAGATGTGTTTGGCGGCTTTCGGGTGAGTGTGCGTCCAACCCCTGGACATTCAGTGAAGCGGTGTCAAGCTACGGGACAGAGTGAATGGGTGCAGAGTGGGGAACATACAGTGAATGGGGGGCATACAGTGAAGGAGGAGAAGGCAGGGGAATATAATGTGAAGGGAGCAGAGTGGTGGACATACAGTGAATGGGGGCAGGCAGGGGAATATACAGTGAAGGGGCAGGCTGGGGACATACAGTGAATGGGGGACATACAATGAATGGGGGCACGCTGGGGGACATAAAGTGAATTGAGGCAGAGTGGGGGACCATTCTGATGTGATTAA
The DNA here is from genome assembly GCF_055691185.1 of Crinia signifera. Classification (NCBI taxonomy): domain Eukaryota; kingdom Metazoa; phylum Chordata; class Amphibia; order Anura; family Myobatrachidae; genus Crinia; species Crinia signifera. The sequence goes on from NC_139221.1 coordinate 28,995,061, forward strand.
TGATACAAGAGGCAAGATTATTGTCCAAGTGTGTGCGCAACAAAATGAATGTGCAGCAATTCTCTAATTCACAAGGTAGAGACACCTTAAACTACCCAGGATACAGGTGCAAAGAGAAGAAAGAGTGAATCAGAAATAATAGCGCTCACAGATAACCATGCAATCAAGGTGTTCAAAACCTTGCTTTAAATATACAAAACCAGTTAGAACTTTAGACAGGTTCACAGGTGTGTTGTCAAGAATGATCCAAATATATCGATCTTTCTCCAAATTCTCCCCTAGTACAAACACAGGGGAGACATAGTAGAAGGCAACATAGTGCAAATCAGTAAAATCAAACAATTTTTTTATGTGTCAGATACACTCACAATAAAATGACTTGGTATAAAAGCATAGACAATGTGTCCCCGGGCAAAGCAGCATACAGATGGTATCCACGGTATCCTCCCTCAGGCTGGGTCCCTTGATCCGGATACAAGGGGGGCTCAGTTAAGGTCTCACCGCTCAGCACAGCTATGTCCACAGGTCCAAAAGTGACATGCAGTCACGCTTAAACGCGTTTTCGGAATAGGTCCTTCATCAGAAGCGTGATTCAAAGAATGTCAGGCTGAATGGTCGGCCCCCACACATATTCACCTCACCAAATCTGACCCTCGTCGCAAAAAGTTTGGACACCCCTGGACTAAAGCTTAACATTTTTTTAATAGGTGATGTTGCCCCTAGCAACCAATCCTGGGTGATGTTGCCTATAGCAACCAATCCACCTGTCTATCATTTCTATATTGCATCCTAGAAAATTATAGAATCTAATTGGTTGCTATGGGAACATCACCTCTTTTTATTGTAGTATGCAAAACCCATCAAAACTTAAAATCACTGAAATAGTAAATTTAGGGCCTGATAAATGCTGCCCCTCCAAACAACCGCCCTCCCTCCCCCTATGAACACTCGCTCACCATCTAATTCGTTTTCTCCTGGTCACTAATAAAAGTCGGTCTAGACTGTTTATGGCCGCAGATAGCTGAATTCGGGGTGGGCGTTGATGTCATGTGATGCCTGCTGCCCACCCCAAAGCAGACATAGACACGCCTGCATCTGCAGGGGCACGCCCAGCATTTTTATGGGCACACGATCCCTTCCCACCCCTTCTGGAGCGAATGGCCTGGCAAGTGTGAAACTCACCAATGCCATTCGCTAATGGGATTTGCAAATGCGCGTATTTCGTGAATGCGCAAACCTTGACCATTGGGGAAGGGCCCGAATTTGCCCAATTACAGACCCCGGGTCTGAATCGGCCCCTTAGTGATTTGCAGGAGTTTCTTAATTCCAGCGAAACCCTAGCTTGGGATAATTTCCCCTTAATCAGAAAAATGATAACTATCTTATATGTAGTGTTGTGTTTGCAGTATCGCACGGATTACATTTATCTAGAAAGTAGTTAACCCCTTCCCGACATTTGACGTACATTTACGTCATGGTCGGGAAGCACTTCCCGACACATGGCGTAAATGTACGTCATGGATTTAAACTGTCACCGCGTCTATAGACGCGGTGACAGTTTCAACATGTCTGCTGTCCCTGACAGCAGACATGTCCGTGCATGCCCAGGGGGGGCTGCGATGCCGCCCCCCCGTCGGCGATCGCTGTGATTGGCTGTTCAGTGTGAACAGCCAATTACAGCGTTTTCCTGTGTCACCGGCGAATAACGTTCGCCGGTGACACGGGATCGGAGGTGATTGGTGCTGTAAAGTACAGCACCAATCACCGCGGGGTGTAAGGGTGACACTGGTGTCACCCCACCTCACCCCGCCCGCCCCCAAAGGCCGTGATTGGCCCGTCGGACCGACGGACCAATCACAGCCATGGAGGGGGGTTTAAACTAACGGTGACTGCACTGCAGACTCCATTCCGGTCTGGAATAGCGTGCAGTGCGGTCACCGTGCCACCTGCCGCCATATACTGACCAGAACCTTGCTCCATACTTACCTGATCACTGCTTCATCACTGCTTGATCACTGCTTGATCTGTGCTTGTAGTGTGCTGGATGCTTCCTGGATCCTGTTGCTACTTGTGCCTTCCTGTGCTGTGAAATTGTGCTGCTGCAGTGTAATAGCTAGATAGAGAGATAGATAGAGAGAGATAGAGAGATAGAGAGAGATAGAGAGAGATAGAGAGAGAGATAGTGTCAGAGAGTGCTATATTTTGTGCTGCTGCAGTGTGATATAGTTATAGATAGAGAGAGAGAGATAGAGAGATAGAGAGAGATAGAGAGAGAGAGATAGAGAGATAGATAGAGAGGCCTAGTGACAGAGTGCTATATTTTGTGCTGCTGCAGTGTGATAGTTATAGAGAGATAGAGAGAGATAGAGAGAGAGAGATAGAGAGAGATAGTGACAGATTGTGCTATATATTTTTTATATAACTGACTGCTGCCCCCTCCTTTTGTGCTGATCAGTATAAATTAACTGATCAGCAACTTTTTGGGGGCGCAGGTTTTTTTTTATATATAGATATACCTGTCAGTGCTGCTGCTGTAGTGTCATAGAGTGATAGATAGTGATAGATAGTGATAGATAGTGAGAGATAGAGAGAGATAGTGACAGAGAGTGATAGAGAGTGTATATTTTGTGTCTGCTACCCCCCCTTTTTGGGGGTGCAGGTTTTTTAGTGTCCTAGAGTGATAGATAGTGAGAGATAGTGAGAGATAGTGAGAGATAGTGAGAGATAGTGAGAGATAGTGACAGAGAGTGACAGAGAGTGATAGAGAGTGACAGAGAGTGCTAAATTTTGTGTCTGCTGCCCCCGCCTTTTGTGCTGATCACTATATCTGAGGTGATCAGCAACTTTTTTGGGGGTGCAGAGGTTTTTTTTTTTTTATATATACCTGTCAGTTGCACTGTCAGTTGCACCAAAGGTTGTGCACCTGCTGCACCTCACTGGTAATCAGTGTCGCATCACTGATCACCTTTTTTTTTTTTTGTGAGTGCTGTGGGGTCTTTTTTTAATTTTTTTTTTTACACACACTGTGATTTTGTGGGTGTCCTGTGGCCACTGTGCGCTGATCAGTGACGTACATCACTGATCAGCTTTTTCGGCACAGGGTTGATCTATTTTATTTTTTATTTTTTGATCAAATTCCTGTTGCCTTTGAGCGCTGTTCAGTGACAGACGTTACTGACCAACATCTGTGCTCAGTTTTTGGCGCAGGACCTTTTTTTTTTTTTTTTTTTTAACCCCTTCAATTTTTTATTTTTAACCCCTTCATTTTTTTTTTTTTTATTGGTATAAAGTATTTTTTTTTTTTCTGCACTACATACACACTACATACCCCCCGGGTTGAAATAAAGTTTGTACCCCCCCCTACACTATACACGTGTTGAAACATTTCACTACCAGTAACACAAAAATAAAAATGGCATCCCAAATGTCCTCCCAAATGTCCTCCCAAATGTCCTCCCAGTCATCCAGGAGAATGTATTCAGCGGAGGAGGCATATGCCCTGCTTGCTTCTGACTCTGACACAGCCAGTGATGCAAGCGGGGAATTTGAAGGATTCGCCTTAAGCTCCTCTTCCTCCTCTGATGATGAGGGACCCCCTCAAAGGCGCCCCCGTAGAGCAGCTGAGACCCCCCCCCCAACAATTGAACTCGTATGGACCCCACCACCAGACAATTTTGAGCCCCAGGTTCCTGAGTTTTTGGCCATGCCAGGAATCCAATTTGATTCCACAGGTCTCAGAGAAATTGACTTTTTCAAATTATTTTTCTCTGATGATTTTGTAAATTTAATGGTGGACCAAACTAATTTATATGCCCAGCAGTTTATTGCTCAAAACCCCACGTCATCATTTGCTAGGTGGACCCCTGTAGATGCAGTAGAGATGATGACGTTTTGGGGTCTGGTGTTTCATATGGGCATAGTAAAAAAGCCAGAAATTAGGCAATATTGGAGTACAGATGTTCTGTACAGTACTCCATTTTACCGTATGGCCATGACCCGGACTCGATTTGAGACAATTCTTAAATTTATACATTACACCGATAATGCACAGTGCCCACCCAGAGATGATCCCACCTTTGACCGGCTATTCAAAGTCAGGCCGGTCATTGATCATTTCAGTGCCAAATTTGAAGAGGTGTACATCCCTGAAAAATTTATTTGTATCGACGAGTCCCTTATACATTTTAAAGGAAGGGTTAAATTCCGCCAGTACCTTCCCAGTAAGAGGGCAAGGTATGGCATAAAAATGTATAAACTGTGTGAAAGCACCTCAGGGTACACCCACAGGTTTAGGGTTTATGAAGGGAAGGATTCAAGAATTGAACCGCCAGAATGCCCCCCCTCCCTCGTAGGTGTTAGTGGGAAAATTGTCTGGGATTTAGTGCACCCCTTCCTGGATAAAGGTTATCACCTCTATGTGGATAACTTTTACACTAGCATCCCCCTGTTTAAGGCCCTTGGTTCAAGAGGTACAGCAGCTTGCGGTACTGTGCGCAAGAACCAAAGAGGCCTCCCAAAAACGCACATTGCCCAAGTAATGAGAAGGGGTGAAAGCAGGGGAATATGCAACGAAAATATGTTGTTGGTCAAATATAAGGACAAGAGGGATGTCCTTATACTGACAACAATTCACGGAGACAGTACCACCTCCGTCCCTGTACGAGGTACCAGTACCCACACCTCAAAACCTAATTGTATCCTGGATTACAATAGGTACATGGGCGGAGTGGATCTTTCAGATCAGGTACTGAAGCCGTACAGTGCCCTGCGGAAAACAAAAATCTGGTACAAGAAGGTGGCCGTGTATATCATCCAGATGGCACTGTATAACGCTTACGTGCTATTCCGTTCTACCGGCCAGAGGGGGACATTTATGCACTTTCAAGAGGAAGTCATAAAGGGCCTAATATTTGGGAACCAGCAGGCAGAGGGCCCCAGTACTTCTAGTACTGGCCCCCGTATTGTACCAGGGCAGCATTTTCCTGATGAAATCCCCTCCACTGGAAAAAAGGGCAGGACACAAAAAAGGTGCAAAGTTTGCTATAAAAAGGGAATAAGAAAGCAAACTATTTTCCAGTGTGACACTTGCCCCGACAAACCCGGCCTATGTATAAAGGAGTGTTTTAAAATATACCACACATCTATGGAATATTAGGTTCATAATTTCACCGTGCTTCGGGGGTCTTGTTAATGCCACATAGCACCCACCATTCATTCCACCAGAATCTGAGCCGCAAAATCCAAAAATCACTCCTTCCCTTCTGAGTCCTGCCATGCACCCAACTGGTATTTTTTGGTCACATGTGAGGCATTGCCGTACTTGGGAGATATTGGGGCACAGATTTTGGGGTGCTTTTTCTCCTTCATTCCTTGTGAAAATGAAAAATTTTGAGCCAGAACTGCATTTTTGTGTAAAAAAATGTAATTTTTCATGTTCACTGCCCAGTTTTATCAAAATTGGTGAAACCCCTGGGGGTTTGAAATGTACACTATACCCCTAGATGAATTCCCTGAGGGGTGTAGTTTGCAAAATGGGGTCACTTGTGGGGGGGTTCCACTGTATTGGTGCTTTGGGGGTCTTGCTAATGCGACATAGCACCCACCATCATTCCACCAGAATTTGTGCTGCAAACTCCAAATATCACTCCTTCCCTTCTGAGTCCTGCCACTTTTTGGTCACACATGAGGCATTGCCGTACTCGGGAGAAATTGGGGCACAGATTTTGGGGTGCTTTGTCTCCTTCATTCCTTCTGAAAATGAAAAATTTTGAGCCAGAACTGCATTTTTGTGTAAAAAAATGTAATTTTTCATGTTCACTGCCCAGTTTTATCAAAATTGGTGAAACCCCTGGGGGTTTGAAATGTACACTATACCCCTAGATGAATTCCCTGAGGGGTGTAGTTTGCAAAATGGGGTCACTTGTGGGGGGGTTCCACTGTATTGGTGCTTTGGGGGTCTTGCTAATGCGACATAGCACCCACCATCATTCCACCAGAATTTGTGCTGCAAACTCCAAATATCACTCCTTCCCTTCTGAGTCCTGCCACTTTTTGGTCACACATGAGGCATTGCCGTACTCGGGAGAAATTGGGGCACAGATTTTGGGGTGCTTTGTCTCCTTCATTCCTTCTGAAAATGAAAAATTTTGAGCCAGAACTGCATTTTTGTGTAAAAAAATGTAATTTTTCATTTTCACTGCCCACTTGTATCAAAATTGGTGAAACCCCTGGGGGTTTGAAATGTACACTATACCCCTAGATGAATTCCCTGAGGGGTGTACTTCGCAAAATGGGGTGACTTGTGGGGGGGTTCCACTGTATTGGTGCAACATAGCACCCACCATTCATTCCACCAAAATCTGTGCTGCAAAATCCAAAAATCACTCCTTCCCTTCTGAGTCCTGCCATGCACCCAACTGGTATTTTTTGTTCACATGTGAGGCATTGCCGTACTCGGGAGAAATTGGGGCACAGATTTTGGGGTGCTTTTTCTCCTTCATACCTTCTGAAAATGAAAAATTTTGAGCCAGAACTGCATTTTTGTGTAAAAAAATGTAATTTTTCATGTTCACTGCCCACTTGTATCAAAATTGGTGAAACCCCTGGGGGTTTGAAATGTACACTATACCCCTAGATGAATTCCCTGAGGGGTGTAGTTTGCAAAATGGGGTCACTTGTGGGGGGTTCCACTGTATTGGTGCTTTGGGGGTCTTGCTAATGCGACATAGCACCCACCAAAATTCCACCAGAATCTGAGCTGCAAAATCCAAAAATCACTCCTTCCCTTCTGAGTCCTGCCATGCACCCAACTGGTATTTTTTGGTCACATGTGAGGCATTGCCGTACTCGGGAGAAATTGGGGCACAGATTTTGGGGTGCTTTTTCTCCTTCATACCTTCTGAAAATGAAAAATTTTGAGCCAGAACTGCATTTTTGTGTAAAAAAATGTAATTTTTCATGTTCACTGCCCACTTGTATCAAAATTGGTGAAACCCCTGGGGGTTTGAAATGTACACTATACCCCTAGATGAATTCCCTGAGGGGTGTAGTTTGCAAAATGGGGTCACTTGTGGGGGGGTTCCACTGTATTGGTGCTTTGGGGGTCTTGCTAATGCGACATAGCACCCACCAAAATTCCACCAGAATCTGAGCTGCAAAATCCAAAAATCACTCCTTCCCTTCTGAGTCCTGCCATGCACCCAACTGGTATTTTTTGGTCACATGTGAGGCATTGCCGTACTCGGGAGAAATTGGGGCACAGATTTTGGGGTGCTTTTTCTCCTTCATACCTTCTGAAAATGAAAAATTTTGAGCCAGAACTGCATTTTTGTGTAAAAAAATGTAATTTTTCATGTTCACTGCCCACTTGTATCAAAATTGGTGAAACCCCTGGGGGTTTGAAATGTACACTATACCCCTAGATGAATTCCCTGAGGGGTGTAGTTTGCAAAATGGGGTCACTTGTGGGGGGGTTCCACTGTATTGGTGCTTGGGGGGTCTTGCTAATGCGACATAGCACCCACCAAAATTCCACCAGAATCTGAGCTGCAAAATCCAAAAATCACTCCTTCCCTTCTGAGTCCTGCCATGCACCCAACTGGTATTTTTTGGTCACATGTGAGGCATTGCCGTACTCGGGAGAAATTGGGGCACAGATTTTGGGGTGCTTTTTCTCCTTCATACCTTCTGAAAATGAAAAATTTTGAGCCAGAACTGCATTTTTGTGTAAAAAAATGTAATTTTTCATTTTCACTGCCCGCTTGTATCAAAATTGGTGAAACCCCTGGGGGTTTGAAATGTACACTATACCCCTAGATGAATTCCCTGAGGGGTGTACTTTGCAAAATGGGGTGACTTGTGGGGGGGTTCCACTGTATTGGTGCAACATAGCACCCACCATTCATTCCACCAAAATCTGTGCTGCAAAATCCAAAAATCACTCCTTCCCTTCTGAGTCCTGCCATGCACCCAACTGGTATTTTTTGTTCACATGTGAGGCATTGCCGTACTCGGGAGAAATTGGGGCACAGATTTTGGGGTGCTTTTTCTCCTTCATACCTTCTGAAAATGAAAAATTTTGAGCCAGAACTGCATTTTTGTGTAAAAAAATGTAATTTTTCATGTTCACTGCCCACTTGTATCAAAATTGGTGAAACCCCTGGGGGTTTGAAATGTACACTATACCCCTAGATGAATTCCCTGAGGGGTGTAGTTTGCAAAATGGGGTCACTTGTGGGGGGGTTCCACTGTATTGGTGCTTTGGGGGTCTTGCTAATGCGACATAGCACCCACCAAAATTCCACCAGAATCTGAGCTGCAAAATCCAAAAATCACTCCTTCCCTTCTGAGTCCTGCCATGCACCCAACTGGTATTTTTTGGTCACATGTGAGGCATTGCCGTACTCGGGAGAAATTGGGGCACAGATTTTGGGGTGCTTTTTCTCCTTCATACCTTCTGAAAATGAAAAATTTTGAGCCAGAACTGCATTTTTGTGTAAAAAAATGTAATTTTTCATTTTCACTGCCCACTTGTATCAAAATTGGTGAAACCCCTGGGGGTTTGAAATGTACACTATACCCCTAGATGAATTCCCTGAGGGGTGTACTTTGCAAAATGGGGTGACTTGTGGGGGGGTTCCACTGTATTGGTGCAACATAGCACCCACCATTCATTCCACCAAAATCTGTGCTGCAAAATCCAAAAATCACTCCTTCCCTTCTGAGTCCTGCCATGCACCCAACTGGTATTGTTTGTTCACATGTGAGGCATTGCCGTACTCGGGAGAAATTGGGGCACAGATTTTGGGGTGCTTTTTCTCCTTCATACCTTCTGAAAATGAAAAATTTTGAGCCAGAACTGCATTTTTGTGTAAAAAAATGTAATTTTTCATTTTCACTGCCCACTTGTATCAAAATTGGTGAAACCCCTGGGGGCTTGAAATGTGTACTATACCCCTAGATGAATTCCCTGAGGGGTGTAGTTTGCAAAATGGGGTCACTTGTGGGGGGGTTCCACTGTATTGGTGCTTGGGGGGTCTTGCTAATGCGACATAGCACCCACCAAAATTCCACCAGAATCTGAGCTGCAAAATCCAAAAATCACTCCTTCCCTTCTGAGTCCTGCCATGCACCCAACTGGTATTTTTTGGTCACATGTGAGGCATTGCGGTACTCGGGAGAAATTGGGGCACAGATTTTGAGGTGCTTTGTCTCCTTCATTCCTTGTGAAAATGAAAAATTTTGAGCCAGAACTGCATTTTTGTGTAAAAAATGTAATTTTTCATTTTCACTGCCCAGTTGTACCACAATTGGTGAAACCCCTGGGGGTTTGAAATGTACACTATACCCCTAGATGAATTCCCTGAGGGGTGTAGTTTGCAAAATGGGGTAACTTGTGGGGGGGGTTCCTAAATTTTAGCATCTTATGGTGCCTAGAAACCTACATGGTGCCTAAAAAATAATCTCATAAAAAGGAGGCTCCAAAATCAAGTAGGTGCTCCTTCTATTATGAAGCCTGTGGTTTGGTCAACGTGCACACTAGGGCCACATATAGGATATTTTTGAAAACAAAAGAATTGGGGGAATCAATTTTTAGTCACATTTCTCTAGTAAAATGTACTGTGTTCCTTAGAAAAATGTATTAAAATTGCAAATCTGCAAAAAAAATGAAATTTTGAAATTTCACCTACACTTTGTTTTAATTCCTGTGAAACACCTAAAGGGTTAACAAACTTCCAAAATGCTGTTTTGAATACTGTGAGGGGTGCAGTTTTTGAAATGGCATCATTTATGGGGGTGTCTCACATACAAGTCCCTCAAAGTCATATCAGAACTGAACTGGTCCCTAAAAAAATCAGTGTTTGAAATTTTCTTGAAAATTTGAGAATTTGCTATTCATATTGTAAGCCTCCTAGTGTCCAAAAAAATGAAAAGGAAGTTGAAATAATGATGGCAACATAAAGTAGACATATGGTCTATGTTAGTTATTAACTATTTTGAGTGGTATGATTATTTGTCTCACAAGCAGAAAATTTAACATTTTGCAAATCGCTAAATTTTCCATTTTTTCACGACATTTTGGTATTTTTCACAAAAAAACACAGACTGTATCGACCCAAATTTACCACTAATTTGAAGTACAATGTGTCACGAAAAAACAATCTCAAAATCACTGGGATAAGTAAAAGCAAAAAAAAGTTATCCCCACTTAAGTGAGACATGTCAGATTTGAAAAAAATGGCTCTGTCAGGAACGCAAAAACTAGCTCTGTCAGGAAGGGGTTAAAACAATAAATTGCAAACAAAATAATAATATACTGTAACAAGGATAAAAAGCTACCATTAGCTACCAAAATAATAGAATGTAAGGCACATTTTCTACAGATCTACAGCTGAACAATATTTTCTCCTGCACAGAATGAACAGATTTAATATATACGGTTTTGGAGCTCTGGTGCCAGGAACCCTGCACTGGAAACAGCTGTCTCTTCTCACTTGTGCCGAAACCTGGCGGTGTGTTTCTCACTCACGTTAAGTAATAAGCTACATTTTATTGGATTTTGTGTCTAGAAGCCTGCTGATGTATGCATGTGTGTCTATGGGCCTTATTCTAGTTCACTCTTTCTGACAAAATCCTTCTTAGATGGACAAAACCATGTGCACTGCAGGGGGGCAGATGTAAAATGTGCAGAGAGAATTCGATTTGGGTGGGGTTTTACTTCAAAGTGAGATCTATATTGCAGTGTAAAAATAAAGCAGTCAGTATTTACCATGCACAGAAACAAAATAACTCACCCAAATCTAATTCTCTCTGCACATTTTACATCTGCCCCCCTGCAGTGCACATGGTTTTGTCCATCTAAGAAGGATTTTGTCAGAAAGAGTGAACTAGAATAAGGCCCTATGTTTATTTTTGGAACACCGGAGAAAATATATCACAATATCATAGCTAAACATCAGAAACTTACAGCAATATTCCCACTCATTCTGTCCGTTTCAGTCTGCCCCCTAGTGGTGTTCTAAGAAATGCACGTTGAAGTAACCACTATCATATCTGCCGGATTCGGATGATAGGTCAACAATCAATAAGTCATCAACGTATGGTTGACCTAGATGAAAGGTCGAGAGGTACAAAATGTAGACATGGCTATGGGTGAGACATGAAGATCGAAAGCTTTTCACATTTTTTTTTATTATATCGACTTTTTAATTTTTAATACTTTATCATCAAAGTAGACCAGATTAGGAACAGTAAAATGTGTTGAGTGCAACTGTAGCTGAGTGCGGCAACATGGGGGGATATTCAATCTCTGTCAATATTTTCGACAGTGGAAATATTGGCAGTTCAGTATTCAATCACAGCCAAGACTCGCCATCCTGGCCGGGACTCACCTGCTACAGACCCGCCTCCCTATGGAGGGGGGCCCGGGGCACTTGAGAAAGGGGGGCCCCCTCCTACTTGTCATTACTGGCTGAAAACTGCACGGGAGAATATGACACTGTCAAAACACAAAGTAAAAGCAGTATAAACTTGGTCAATGGTCAACTGCAGGGGGGATTAATATAAATATATATATATATATATATATATATATATATATATATCAACAATAGTGTCTTCAGCGCCCCAACTTTGTAATGTCCAACATATATTTCAATAAAAATATTTCAAAAAATATATTGACAAATTGCAGTGGTTCTTTTATAAGAAGCTTTTCTTTTTATTTTCAGTACATCTGACCAACACCCAACGCGTTTCGTCTCGTTAGAGACTTCATCAGGGGTACATGATCTAAAATATAACATACATTTTATAAGATACATAACTTTTTTAGGACATTACATTCATATAAAACATGATATTCATTATAAAAATTGATAAGAGTACATATGTAGTACCTAAATAATACATAAAAGTATATATAATAGGAAAAAAGGAGAGACTAGGATAAAGGAGGATGAAGAGGACCAATTATTTTACACATACAGTTTTTAGAGGAATATTAAAGGTACATACCTTAGAATAAACAAAGTATATTTGACCCTTCTGGGTCAGGAGATAAAGATAGCGCAAAAGAACCGTAGTTAGGGTCCAAATGTGACACCTCAGAAGACAGTAGGTGTTATAGAAACCTAATAATATGGTAAAGAATGGGGTATTTATTTTTATTTTTATTTTTAAACCATATAAAAAAGATTTTTATCCTTTCTATTCCCTTTATGGTACATACCTTCTTATATTTTTAAGATGTTTAATTTATCAGATGTCTTTGACAATATATTTAGAGCTTGAATGAAGAACCTAATGAGGAAGATATATATATATATATGTACCATCATTCGAGGCATAAAATCATAATGATAGTAGTGGATACATAAGCGTACAATAGCATACCTAATTAGGGCAAATCCAGATTTTATCCCAATGTGTCCAAGAAAGTAAGATCTTTTCTTTCTATTAGACCTACAATTATACAGAATTTTTACAGAATTTTTACAGAATTTCAGCATAATAACCAAAGCCATCATTTTCAAATTAAAAATAGATTCTATCCTAAATGGTGGTTGAATTATTACCAAAAAGAAAAAATTACCAAAAAGAAAAAGTTACCAAAAAGAAAAAATTACCAAAAGAATTACCAAAAAAATTGGTCTTACCCTGTGTCAGAGGAAAGGTGTGCACTCATTGGGATCCAGACTGCAAGTGATTTTAGATGGATCTGGCCTCTCTATATATAGGGCCTGTCTGTGATGTCACTTCCTATTTGAGAAAATATTTTATTTTTGTTTTTCTATATATAAATATAATGTAATTCACCTTTTTCCGCCATAGTTTTATGACTTACTTGGTCTTTTTTAACTCTATTAAAGTTTAAACATATTTCAGATACATTTTTTTTATTTTTTTATTTTTAGAAACATTAAATCTTACTTAATTATCTTTAATTTTAAATAGTGATAGTGTATATAACTAGTGCGTATGGTGGAGATTATCCATCTGTATTATTATGATGTTTTGAATTTTAGAAGTCCGTTTTTTATCTTAATTAGGTCGTTTGCGTTCCACCTATAACGGGGTGGAACGCACCGCCATTTTGTTTTCCTATCCTCGCGTTCTAAATGCGGAAACAGATTAGACTGCGTTCCACCTAGAATGAAGTGGAGCGCACCGTCACACTGTTCTGTGATCTACGCCGTAGATGCGGAAGTGGTCCCTGCTTTCAGCTCTCTTCTATTTTACAGCTGAAGCGTGTCATTAGTGATATATTTAAGTGCGTGCGTGTATCTTATTAATTTTATATCCCTTAGGGCGTTTTATGTGTATATTAATTTATTGCTGGATACAAGACTTTGCGTTCCAATTGGCAGAGACTGGAACGCACAGCCATATTGGTTTTTTTAGATATATGGTTCAAATCTTCCACAGTGGTTTTCTCCCATCGTATAAACTATAGTGAAGTGTCTATTTTATACTGATTTTCAATGCTTCCATTTGAAAAAGGTGGCTCTAATTTTACATATGCAGTTAAATGGATTCTAGAATTGTATTCACTTTACAAAAATGTCAAGACAGACATAGAAGATTTTATAATGATAATAACAATTCCAAAATTCATATGTACATAGAAATACATGAAAATACATAAAAATACACAAAAATACATAAATATACAAAAATATACAAAAATTACAGAAAAAAATACAAAAAATTACCGAAATACATTTTAAGGTGTAATATATAGGATCAATATTAATTACACGGATATACCTAAGGAAATTATAAGAAGGCTGTGATCTCAATACTCTCGTTTAGTCCTCTAGGGGCCAGGGTATCTAGGGTGTAAATCCAGTATGATTCACGCATGATCAAATTACGATCCCTGTCTCCCCCTCGGGGATCTTCTTTTACGTGTTCAAGTACTGTAAATTTTAGGGAGCATATCTCAGAATTGTGACAAGATTCAAAATGTCTGGGCAGGCTATGGATTTGGACCTTTCTTTTTATATTTCTTAAATGTTCTTGGATGCGAATCTTCAAGCTTCTTTTTGTCTTACCGACATACCACTTGTCACACCCACATTTTATTAGATATACTACATACGTAGTATTGCAGGTTAAAACTCCTTCAAATCTACAGTTCTTTCTTAAATTATCAGGAATTACAGGGCCATGTTTTTCTACATGTTTACAACATATACACTTGTTGCATGGAAACAAACCCTTTCTTTCTGGTAAGAAGGAAGGGTTGTTTCTAATGACCATACTTTTTTGAGAATCAAGTGGTCTAAGTTTGCTAGGTGCTAATGAACTTTTCAAGTTTTTAGCCCTCTTAAAAATTACATCTGGTCTGTCTGGAAGATTTGGACCTAGAATCAGATCCATCTTTAATAAGTGCCAATGTCTACCCAGACATTTTCTAATCTTGGCATGCTCCTGACTGTATTGAGTTATAAAAGGTCTGATTTTTTTGGTATTTCCATAATTGGGATTATTTTCCTTCTCCTTGAGGAGGTCAGATCTGAGTGTGGATGCTGCTCTTTTTTGGTCAAGTCTTATATTTGTTTCATTATACCCTCTTTGTAAAAATCTATTGACCAACATTTCTGATTGTTCCCAAAAAGTTTTTTCATTGCTACAGTTTTTTCGAACTCTCAAAAACTGTGCAAAAGGTACATTATTTTTCCACGTATGTAAGTGGCAACTGTCTGCAGGGATATAACTATTTGCGTCAGTTTTTTTGAAAAAAGTCTTAGTCGACAAGATATTAGCTGACGGGTCTGCACTAATAACAATATCAAGAAAGTCTATCTGAAGTTCATCCTCTTTATACGTGAACTTCAGATTGTACTCATTTATCTGCAAGTTTGAAATTAAATCATCAATACTTTGTTTATCACCATCCCAGACAACTAATAAATCGTCAATGTATCTTTTGTAAAATTTTATCCTTTTATCCTTAAAACCATCATCCTCATATAGAGTTTTCATTTCCCAATTGTTCATATAAATGTTTGCATATGAGGGGGCAAATTTTGTGCCCATGGCTGTTCCTTGTTTTTGAACATAATGTGCTCCATCAAACTCAAAATAGTTATGGTTAAGGATAAAATTTACACTGTTCAACAAGAAATTCCTTTCTTTTTGATCTACATTGACATCAAACAGAAGTATCTCTTTTACTGCTTCTAAACCTTTATGATGAGGTATAGATGTGTATAACGCTTGTGCGTCTATTGTAACCCATCTAAAGGTAGGTTCCCAGTTTATATCCTGGATTTCCCGTAATACCTGGGTTGAATCCTTCAAGTATGATTTTTGTTCTTTAACGTATGTCTGTAGTTTAAGATCTACAAAATGAGATAGATTCGCAGTTAGGGATTCTACACCCGCAACAATTGGTCTTCCTGGGGGCACGCACTTAAATATATCACTAATGACACGCTTCAGCTGTAAAATAGAAGAGAGCTGAAAGCAGGGACCACTTCCGCATCTACGGCGTAGATCACAGAACAGTGTGACGGTGCGCTCCACTTCATTCTAGGTGGAACGCAGTCTAATCTGTTTCCGCATTTTGAACGCGAGGATAGGAAAACAAAATGGCGGTGCGTTCCACCCCGTTATAGGTGGAATGCAAACGACCTAATTAAGATAAAAAACGGACTTCTAAAATTCAAAACATCATAATAATACAGATGGATAATCTCCACCATACGCACTAGTTATATACACTATCACTATTTAAAATTAAAGATAATTAAGTAAGATTTAATGTTTCTAAAAATTAAAAAATAAAAAAAATGTATCTGAAATATGTTTAAACTTTAATAGAGTTAAAAAAGACCAAGTAAGTCATAAAACTATGGCGGAAAAAGGTGAATTACATTATATTTATATATAGAAAAACAAAAATAAAATATTTTCTCAAATAGGAAGTGACATCACAGACAGGCCCTATATATAGAGAGGCCAGATCCATCTAAAATCACTTGCAGTCTGGATCCCAATGAGTGCACACCTTTCCTCTGACACAGGGTAAGACCAATTTTTTTGGTAATTCTTTTGGTAATTTTTTCTTTTTGGTAACTTTTTCTTTTTGGTAATTTTTTCTTTTTGGTAATAATTCAACCACCATTTAGGATAGAATCTATTTTTAATTTGAAAATGATGGCTTTGGTTATTATGCTGAAATTCTGTAAAAATTCTGTAAAAATTCTGTATAATTGTAGGTCTAATAGAAAGAAAAGATCTTACTTTCTTGGACACATTGGGATAAAATCTGGATTTGCCCTAATTAGGTATGCTATTGTACGCTTATGTATCCACTACTATCATTATGATTTTATGCCTCGAATGATGGTACATATATATATATATATATCTTCCTCATTAGGTTCTTCATTCAAGCTCTAAATATATTGTCAAAGACATCTGATAAATTAAACATCTTAAAAATATAAGAAGGTATGTACCATAAAGGGAATAGAAAGGATAAAAATCTTTTTTATATGGTTTAAAAATAAAAATAAATACCCCATTCTTTACCATATTATTAGGTTTCTATAACACCTACTGTCTTCTGAGGTGTCACATTTGGACCCTAACTACGGTTCTTTTGCGCTATCTTTATCTCCTGACCCAGAAGGGTCAAATATACTTTGTTTATTCTAAGGTATGTACCTTTAATATTCCTCTAAAAACTGTATGTGTAAAATAATTGGTCCTCTTCATCCTCCTTTATCCTAGTCTCTCCTTTTTTCCTATTATATATACTTTTATGTATTATTTAGGTACTACATATGTACTCTTATCAATTTTTATAATGAATATCATGTTTTATATGAATGTAATGTCCTAAAAAAGTTATGTATCTTATAAAATGTATGTTATATTTTAGATCATGTACCCCTGATGAAGTCTCTAACGAGACGAAACGCGTTGGGTGTTGGTCAGATGTACTGAAAATAAAAAGAAAAGCTTCTTATAAAAGAACCACTGCAATTTGTCAATATATTTTTTGAAATATTTTTATTGAAATATATGTTGGACATTACAAAGTTGGGGCGCTGAAGACACTATTGTTGGTGTATTTGGTTTGTTCTATCCTTACTAGTAGGGGATAGAGTGTCAACAGCGACCACCTAATATTGTATTTTAAAAAGCGCAAACTTTAGGGATTTTTGTATTTGTATTGTGTTTCTACTACTAGTAAATCTCTAAACTGCAGCTAATT
Organism: Crinia signifera; assembly: GCF_055691185.1. Lineage (NCBI taxonomy): Eukaryota > Metazoa > Chordata > Amphibia > Anura > Myobatrachidae > Crinia > Crinia signifera. The sequence goes on from NC_139221.1 coordinate 29,012,291, forward strand.
TTTTAAATAATGCCTATCATTCGTGATAGAACAAGTAGGACAGCCAAATGTAGGTCTATATTTATGGATGAGACAAAGGATATACAACAGATGGAGGGGACAACAGAGGATTACTATGGTCTATTAAATCAAATGGAAAAACTTGCCACCAAAGAATTAAAAGGGTGGTATGAGTTAATTACTCTTGAAAAATATATAGAAGTTGGAAGAGTCCCTAGGGGGCTAAGACTTCTAAAAAAACCTACCATAGGACAGACAAATGATGAATTTATGTCGAATTGGAACAAAATATTAAATGATAGTTCTCTAAAACTTATAGATCTTATTGTAAACGACCGAAGAAAAGAAATAGGTCGATATGAAGAGGATATTAAGAAACTAGAAGTAGCCCTATCCAAATTTGAGGGGGATGATGGTTTCAAAAAAGATGTGGCAGATATGCAAAGTAAAATAGATTCCTTAGAAACTGAAATTATATCAAGAAAACAAAAGAAATTCTTGAGAGATAAACTTGATTATGAAAATGGGAAAGTTCACAATTGGGTACAGGCAGAAAATCAAAACTCCAGACCACGTATACACTATAAAAATGTTGAGGACGATGAATTTTTCATGAGAAGAAAACCTTATTACCATCAACCTGAAAGGAGAGAATCCTATCAGAGGCGAGATTCCTACCAAGGGAGAAACTCCCATCGAGGATATGTAAGAAGGTCATTTGGTTCCCCAATATATAGGGATAACAGAAGACCCCCAAATAGAAGAATGATGTCACCGAGAAGATCTTATTATCCAGAAGTTGCAAATAGATTTGAGGCCCTTAGGTCACCTATATCTAGGAATTTTTTAGATGGGAAGAAGACCACTACTCCCCCAAATATAATAAGGAAAAGTACTTATTCGACAGATACAGAGTCTCCTATAGGAAAAAAGAGGTACCTAGGAAAAGGGGAAAAAGAGGAGGAAGAAAACTCCCCAAAAAAGAAAAGATCAGCCCACTTCCTGAAGGACCCTGTCCTACAGGAGTCATTAACCTTTCCAAGAAGGTACTATCACAATCCGAAGTCCAACTACTAGATAAAGGCCTTAAGTTTGCGCCAGACCAGCACTCAGATAAATTTGATCTTTTTGTCGATCTCAATAAATTTATAAGACGTTTGACTTTGGAGAGACATTTTTTAAAAAATCCTATTAAAGAAACTAATACACCCAAACCTGTGGTAGCCCCACCCTCAAAATTCTTTCCCGTAGAATCTAAAGGAAGCCACTTGGAAATTTTTTTCGAATTAGTTAATGAGGATTTTAAAACATTAAAATTGGATAATAAGAGACATACAAACTTGACCTCACAAGAGAAAAAAGCTCTGAAAGACCTTAAAAATGACGAGGAGTTAATAATTAAGGTGGCAGATAAAGGGGGCGCGGTGGTCCTACAAGATCGGTCCACTTATCTAGTAGAAGCCTATAAATTAATTAATGATCAAACCACCTATGAAAAATTGGATGAAAATCCAATGGAAGCATATAAGGAAGAATTGTATGCATTACTTCTTAAAGCTAATATAGAAGGAGTGATATGTAAAAAAGAAATGAGTTATATGTACGTGGAGAAGCCTAAAATTCCTATATTTTACCATATTCCCAAGGTACATAAAAATAGAGACCTTCCCCCAGGAAGACCAATTGTTGCGGGTGTAGAATCCCTAACTGCGAATCTATCTCATTTTGTAGATCTTAAACTACAGACATACGTTAAAGAACAAAAATCATACTTGAAGGATTCAACCCAGGTATTACGGGAAATCCAGGATATAAACTGGGAACCTACCTTTAGATGGGTTACAATAGACGCACAAGCGTTATACACATCTATACCTCATCATAAAGGTTTAGAAGCAGTAAAAGAGATACTTCTGTTTGATGTCAATGTAGATCAAAAAGAAAGGAATTTCTTGTTGAACAGTGTAAATTTTATCCTTAACCATAACCATTTTGAGTTTGATGGAGCACATTATGTTCAAAAACAAGGAACAGCCATGGGCACAAAATTTGCCCCCTCATATGCAAACATTTATATGAACAATTGGGAAATGAAAACTCTATATGAGGATGATGGTTTTAAGGATAAAAGGATAAAATTTTACAAAAGATACATTGACGATTTATTAGTTGTCTGGAATGGTGATAAACAAAGTATTGATGATTTCATTTCAAACTTGCAGATAAATGAGTACAATCTGAAGTTCACGTATAAAGAGGATGAACTTCAGATAGACTTTCTTGATATTGTTATTAGTGCAGACCCGTCAGCTAATATCTTGTCGACTAAGACTTTTTTCAAAAAAACTGACGCAAATAGTTATATCCCTGCAGACAGTTGCCACTTACATACGTGGAAAAATAATGTACCTTTTGCACAGTTTTTGAGAGTTCGAAAAAACTGTAGCAATGAAAAAACTTTTTGGGAACAATCAGAAATGTTGGTCAATAGATTTTTACAAAGAGGGTATAATGAAACAAATATAAGACTTGACCAAAAAAGAGCAGCATCCACACTCAGATCTGACCTCCTCAAGGAGAAGGAAAATAATCCCAATTATGGAAATACCAAAAAAATCAGACCTTTTATAACTCAATACAGTCAGGAGCATGCCAAGATTAGGAAATGTCTGGGTAGACATTGGCACTTATTAAAGATGGATCCGATTCTAGGTCCAAATCTTCCAGACAGACCAGATGTAATTTTTAAGAGGGCTAAAAACTTGAAAAGTTCATTAGCACCTAGCAAACTTAGACCACTTGATTCTCAAAAAAGTATGGTCATTAGAAACAACCCTTCCTTCTTACCAGAAAGAAAGGGTTTGTTTCCATGCAACAAGTGTATATGTTGTAAACATGTAGAAAAACATGGCCCTGTAATTCCTGATAATTTAAGAAAGAACTGTAGATTTGAAGGAGTTTTAACCTGCAATACTACGTATGTAGTATATCTAATAAAATGTGGGTGTGACAAGTGGTATGTCGGTAAGACAAAAAGAAGCTTGAAGATTCGCATCCAAGAACATTTAAGAAATATAAAAAGAAAGGTCCAAATCCATAGCCTGCCCAGACATTTTGAATCTTGTCACAATTCTGAGATATGCTCCCTAAAATTTACAGTACTTGAACACGTAAAAGAAGATCCCCGAGGGGGAGACAGGGATCGTAATTTGATCATGCGTGAATCATACTGGATTTACACCCTAGATACCCTGGCCCCTAGAGGACTAAACGAGAGTATTGAGATCACAGCCTTCTTATAATTTCCTTAGGTATATCCGTGTAATTAATATTGATCCTATATATTACACCTTAAAATGTATTTCGGTAATTTTTTGTATTTTTTTCTGTAATTTTTGTATATTTTTGTATATTTATGTATTTTTGTGTATTTTTATGTATTTTCATGTATTTCTATGTACATATGAATTTTGGAATTGTTATTATCATTATAAAATCTTCTATGTCTGTCTTGACATTTTTGTAAAGTGAATACAATTCTAGAATCCATTTAACTGCATATGTAAAATTAGAGCCACCTTTTTCAAATGGAAGCATTGAAAATCAGTATAAAATAGACACTTCACTATAGTTTATACGATGGGAGAAAACCACTGTGGAAGATTTGAACCATATATCTAAAAAAACCAATATGGCTGTGCGTTCCAGTCTCTGCCAATTGGAACGCAAAGTCTTGTATCCAGCAATAAATTAATATACACATAAAACGCCCTAAGGGATATAAAATTAATAAGATACACGCACGCACTTAAATATATCACTAATGACACGCTTCAGCTGTAAAATAGAAGAGAGCTGAAAGCAGGGACCACTTCCGCATCTACGGCGTAGATCACAGAACAGTGTGACGGTGCGCTCCACTTCATTCTAGGTGGAACGCAGTCTAATCTGTTTCCGCATTTAGAACGCGAGGATAGGAAAACAAAATGGCGGTGCGTTCCACCCCGTTATAGGTGGAACGCAAACGACCTAATTAAGATAAAAAACGGACTTCTAAAATTCAAAACATCATAATAATACAGATGGATAATCTCCACCATACGCACTAGTTATATACACTATCACTATTTAAAATTAAAGATAATTAAGTAAGATTTAATGTTTCTAAAAATTAAAAAATAAAAAAAATGTATCTGAAATATGTTTAAACTTTAATAGAGTTAAAAAAGACCAAGTAAGTCATAAAACTATGGCGGAAAAAGGTGAATTACATTATATTTATATATAGAAAAACAAAAATAAAATATTTTCTCAAATAGGAAGTGACATCACAGACAGGCCCTATATATAGAGAGGCCAGATCCATCTAAAATCACTTGCAGTCTGGATCCCAATGAGTGCACACCTTTCCTCTGACACAGGGTAAGACCAATTTTTTTGGTAATTCTTTTGGTAATTTTTTCTTTTTGGTAACTTTTTCTTTTTGGTAATTTTTTCTTTTTGGTAATAATTCAACCACCATTTAGGATAGAATCTATTTTTAATTTGAAAATGATGGCTTTGGGTATTATGCTGAAATTCTGTAAAAATTCTGTAAAAATTCTGTATAATTGTAGGTCTAATAGAAAGAAAAGATCTTACTTTCTTGGACACATTGGGATAAAATCTGGATTTGCCCTAATTAGGTATGCTATTGTACGCTTATGTATCCACTACTATCATTATGATTTTATGCCTCGAATGATGGTACATATATATATATATATCTTCCTCATTAGGTTCTTCATTCAAGCTCTAAATATATTGTCAAAGACATCTGATAAATTAAGCATCTTAAAAATATAAGAAGGTATGTACCATAAAGGGAATAGAAAGGATAAAAATCTTTTTTATATGGTTTAAAAATAAAAATAAAAATAAATACCCCATTCTTTACCATATTATTAGGTTTCTATAACACCTACTGTCTTCTGAGGTGTCACATTTGGACCCTAACTACGGTTCTTTTGCGCTATCTTTATCTCCTGACCCAGAAGGGTCAAATATACTTTGTTTATTCTAAGGTATGTACCTTTAATATTCCTCTAAAAACTGTATGTGTAAAATAATTGGTCCTCTTCATCCTCCTTTATCCTAGTCTCTCCTTTTTTCCTATTATATATACTTTTATGTATTATTTAGGTACTACATATGTACTCTTATCAATTTTTATAATGAATATCATGTTTTATATGAATGTAATGTCCTAAAAAAGTTATGTATCTTATAAAATGTATGTTATATTTTAGATCATGTACCCCTGATGAAGTCTCTAATGAGACGAAACGCGTTGGGTGTTGGTCAGATGTACTGAAAATAAAAAGAAAAGCTTCTTATAAAAGAACCACTGCAATTTGTCAATATATTTTTTGAAATATTTTTATTGAAATATATGTTGGACATTACAAAGTTGGGGCGCTGAAGACACTATTGTTGGTGTATTTGGTTTGTTCTATCCTTACTAGTAGGGGATAGAGTGTCAACAGCGACCACCTAATATTGTATTTTAAAAAGCGCAAACTTTAGGGATTTTTGTATTTATATACAGTATATATATATATATGTACCTTACTTTGTAGGAGCCCTGACAGGCTTAGCGCTGCCTCTGATTAAAAACCTTCCCATGACAAGGCCGCTGCTGCTGCTATCCTTCATGGGCCTGAGAAGCATATGATGAGCTCCACCAAGCAGAGCTCAGCACAAGCCTCTCAGCCTCTGACGTCTTGTGCAAAGTCTTATGGGACTTAGTTAACTCTCAGTAATGCACTGCACACTTGTGCAATCAGTGTGCCTCGACCTGTACTTCTCTAGAAGGTGCAGACACACAGTGGAAACACATATACTACATATATTACATATACTATTTTCCAATTATTTTTTTCTCAGGGGTGTGGCCATACGTTCTAGATGTGGCCACACCCCCTTGTACTGCCCAACAGTCCCTAACCCATACCGTATAAGCATGTCAACCTTATGTTGACATTTTCACTGTTGACCAAATGACGGCATACCTATACAATATGAAATAATCTTATGTGTGTATATAAACAGAATACACGTGTGGACATTAAACAGTATGTTCTGTTTACTAAACCTCCTCCTCCGGCACAGAGTAGAACAGGCGTCGGGCAATTTATAAATGTAAAGCCGCAATCCCATTTCTCATAGGTGAATGATTTGCGGGACGGCTGTCAGATTGTTGAATGTGTTTAGTTATGATGGCTCCAAGCAATGAATTTCATTTCCATTTTAATTTCATTTTTTTTTAAATGAATATATATATGGGGACGAGGATGTTTTTTTTTTCCTATTCCCACTACAAATGTTTTTTTTCCCCCCTTTCTGCCGAGTAAGCAAGAAGATAGAGAAAATATTACTGCGTACGTGTCTGCGAGAAGATTTACTGCTGTGAGCAATCATCAATTCTCACTCGTTTATATGTTATGGCAGGAAAGAAACAAGCAAAATAACATGTTTCATTTAGCATGGTACTAAAGCACACACACTATACAGTACACACACACACACACACGCGCACACACACATACACACACACACACACACACACAAACAAACAAACAGTACCAACAAAAATACACAGTGCACACATACAGTTACTGTAGTTCTGTGATTCACTTATACCCCTTTTACACCAGAGGTTGGACCTGGGATATTGCCGCTCCAGTCCGGGGCAGGACATGGTGTAAATGGGCTGAAAAAAAATAACACCCCCTCCCTTTTCCCTTTCTTGTGACCTCATCTCAAACAGCCCAAAGGTCCATTTTTAATGACACCAGCAAGGAAAGACAGGGCTGATCCGTTTTCAGTGTGAAAGGGCCTTACCCGGGAATAACCCGGATTGAATTGCAGTGTAAATGGGGTTTGAGGCAGGGCATGCCCTGGCAATTTCCTGTGTTCGATTTCCCGGTTCCTACCCGGTATTCTGGTGTAAAAGTGGTATTAGGGGCCACACGGATGCCCCTGTATCAGGGGTGTAACTAGCACTTTGTGGGCCCCTTAGCAAAATCTTCAAAGGGCCCTGATCCCCTACCATTGCCACTACAATGTCCCTTAGGGGGGCAGAAGAAAGTGTGAGGGGAGTGACAAAAAAAGAGAAAATTGGGGAAAGAGAGAGATAAAGGGGACAGACATTCAGTGAGAGAGACTGTCAGGGAAAGAAGGGGGAGAGATTGGTTCCGAAGCCATAGTATGGACAATGTGTTATAAACCATTATCTTCTACATCACACATGGTGACGATAAGCCCATGAGGTGCCACTGTAGGTATATAGTGGCGTATATGTATCCTTATTAGTGTATGATGGGCAGAGTACAATAGATGAATACAAATACGAGTGTGGATTGAACGGTCTACAGTGTTGAGGTTGACCGTTAAAGCCAACATGCTCTAAGTCAACACTAACAAAAGGTCGACCTTGGCAAATGCTTGATGTGCAATAGGCTGACATGGTCAAGAAAAAGGGTGACATGGAAAGGGCCAACACACGGAAAGGTCATCATGAGTTTTTCACGGTTTTTGTGTCATGGACCCCCCAATTAGTGTAGCGCTTACCCCAGTAAGGTGCCTCGTTCCACAACCGCTGTGCTTGCCACATTTTACCATCACCAATCAGAGTCCACCTGGATTTTAAATGATGAAAAAAGTCCATAACATGAATAAACAAAAAAAAACTCATGTTGACCTTTTCATGCGTCCACCATTGTCATGTCAACATTTTGTTGGGTCTACCTTTTGTCAATGCCCACCTAGTGCATGTCGACCTTTTGATGTGGAGCTATTGACTATCGACCTGGACAAAGTAGACCCATCCTTCAGATACCCTTTTGTTTACATGCCATGTTCTACAAGAGAAGACCCAATAGGGAGAAATGTTTTACTGGAGGCGTACCGCTATAAACATAGAAACATAGAATTTGACGGCAGATAAGAACCACTTGGCCCATCTAGTCTGCCCCTTTTCTTTTTTAAACATGTTACCTCAAACCATATTTGATCCTTATTTTTTGTAAGTTTATCAATATGCTTATCCCAAGCATGTTTACATTGTACTACTGTATTTGCCTCTACCACCTCTGATGGGAGGCTATTCCACTTATCTACTACTCTTTCTGTGAAGTAATTCTTCCTCACATTTCCCCTGAATCTTCCTCCCTCTAGTGTCTAGTGCATGTCCTCGTGTTCTGCTGCTCCTCTTCCTGTGAAGAATGTCTCCCACCTGTACCTTGTTAAAGCCCTTGATATATTTGAAAGTTTCTATCATGTCCCCCCTTTCCCTTCTCTGCTCTAAACTATACATATTAAGACATTTTAGTCTTTCCTGGTACGTTTTGTGATGTAGGCCATGCACCATTTTAGTTGCCCTTCTTTGTACAGTCCCCAATGTATTTATATCCTTCTGGAGATATGGCCTCCAGAACTGAACACAATACTCTAGGTGAGGTCGTACCAATGACCTATACAGTGGCATTATTACTTCTTTCTTCCTTCTGCTGATTCCTCTCCCTATGCAACCAAGCATCTGACTTGCTTTCTTCATTGCTTTGTTACATTGCCTATCTGCTTTTAAGTCCCCTGAAATAGTGACACCTAGATCCCTTTCTTGCTCAGTAGTTTCCATTATAGTGCCATTTATACTATATTTAGTCTTTGGATTTTTAAGACCCAAGTGCATGATTTTGCATTGTTTGGCATTAAACTGTAGTTTCCATGCTCTTGATGCGCACATATTAGTCAGTTACGGTAACCCAAATTTTCCCTCCCATGGAGACTCCAATAGAATAAAACTCTTCGAAAAATGAAACAAAATGACGCCCAACGATACTACTCTATGGAATCGCTCTTCTACATCTGTGCCGAACTAGGTCTACAACACCGCCTTGTCATCACCAGTAAGATGTGGCATAATCTTTCTACACCTTGTTGTGGGGTTGGAACTTTGAAGCATTCATCTATTGTCCATGTACAGTAGAATTAGAATTCCTTTCCTTTTGATTTGACCTCCCTTTTATGAACATCATCAAGTCGTAAAATAAGTAGTTTCTCTTTGTCAATGGTCGTACGTATTAAATGTACGCCCTTAAAGCATTGAAATGGTTGAACAAAATAGCTCTGCCATGTTCAGCTGCACCCATCCTTTGATATTAAAAATACCCTCTCTGGCTTGTGTCGGCTTTATTGCTGTATAAAAGCCAAACAGCAATCTTCTATTCATTCGTGTATCTGTGAAATCAATCCTCTTGACTTCCATTCAAGATTATTTTTCATGCAGAGTCCCTCTCTTTTAAGGCAGAGGTCTGTGTGCTCCTTCAAAGGCACAGTTTGTGCTCAAGACTCTGAAGCTTTCGTAGGCGTGTTTTCCTGTTTTATTATTACCCCTTATAATGGGAGCTCTGCTCTCTACATTTGCAAATATACCCTTTAGAAAAATGAAAAAGTTAACCAGGATTGAAGCTGTAATATTGACCTCTCTGGTGGATAATATATGAGGTATAATATATACAAAACCATCAGTTCAACAGCTGAAATTAAAACGATTTTATATATTAAATCTGTATGTAACACATTTCTGAGCATCTGTAGGTATCAAGAGTACAACTTGTCAATTCAATGGTCAATTCATTTCATTTGAAAGGACATCCCAACTGTAATATTAGAATATTAAATTGCTCCATCTTCTGAATTAAAAATTGGATACGGTCAAACTTAGTGGACATCGTCCACTAATTGGTTACATCCCAGAAGCTTAGCGCTATAGTTTCTTATAGGCCATAATTGTATCAGATGAATCAATGGTCCATCTGGCATTTGATTTGACTGTCATGACTATTGGAACATCTATTAATGATTAGTATGATAATCCAGCACAATAAGAACCCACACTTACATATCTTTAACATGATAAACATCCACTTTAAGTGCAGCTTATTGAGGAAAAAAAATCCATAAAAATAATAATGACACCATTACTAGTGATATTAGTAATAAAAGTGGGTATCTTTCTTAAGCCCATTATAAACGGATAAAAATGATGTTACAATTTTATAACACTCTAACAATTGGTGTTCAATGCATTAGGACGGAGATGGTATGGACCGTTCAGTCATACAGTAAAGTGATACATTTCTCAAATTTGTCTTGAATACAGAAAGAAATGTTTGTTGGATGGGGACATTTTTCTAATCATTTTAACAGTTGCTGAATCTCTAGATTTCTTTAATACAGTACAAGCAATAGACAAAATAAAAGGTTACCACCAGCACTTCAAAAAATAAAAGGTTACCACCAGTAATTGAAAAAAAAGGTTACCTCCAGTACTCTAAGAAAAGGTTACCTCCAGTACTCTAAAAAAAAGGTTACCTCCAGTACTCTAAAAAAAAGGTTACCTCCAGTACTTTAGAAAAAGGTTACCTCCGGTACTTTAGAAAAAGGTTACCTCCGGTACTTTAGAAAAAGGTTACCTCCAGTACTCTATTTTCTATGGAAAAATAGGTCCAGGAACTCCATGTCTGGCTGTGGAATAATTAAATAAAAAAATATACATACAACAGAGAGAGGGAGGGAGAGATAGATGTATATATTGTATTAAGAAACAAAGGCACTCACAGATGACTTTAAAATAAAACTTATCTTATGGAAAGTACATTTTCAGTTCCTGATGATGTCATATTTAATTAGAGGTTCAGGAACTGAGTTCCTGCTGGTTCCTGCTGAAAAATAGCACTGCCTCCAGTACTCTAGAAAAAGGTTACCTCCAGTACTTAAAAAATGACCACTACTACTTAAAAAAAAAAACAAGAAAGAAAAGGTTACTATCAGTACTTCAAAAATAAAAAGGTTACCACCAGTACTTAAAAAAATGACCACAAATACTTCAAAAAACCACTATACAACCCCCCCCCCCCAAAAAAAACTAAATCTTATCACCAGTACTTGAAAAAAAACAAAAGGTTACCACCAGTACTTAAAAAAAGTTAGCACCAGTATGGTGGAGCGGTGATGTCAGCTGCCTGCTCCACCGCACCCACATCATGGCCTCATTAGCATGAGTACGCCCAGCGTTCTTATGGGAACGCCCATGAAACGCTGCCCATTCCATATGCTAATAAGGCCGACCTCCACCCCACGCTCCTCTCCGCCCCCAGCCCGCTGTCCTGGGTTGTACACACCATGCGTAAGCACACGTGCAGAAATGCGCATGCGCAGAACAAAAACATCGGTCCCTGTGCGAACGCAGCCCTTAATAAGGGCCTTTGTTTCATGTTTTGAAACCTTGTTTTATGCACAAATAAAATACATTTGTGTGTATCATGTGATTGTTGTGTTTGTGCAGTAAACATGCAAGATACCTCAAGATAAATGATTGAAATATAAAAATATTCCGAAATGCGGAATAATCCATTGTCCAAAATTCTTCTGGCCCCAAGCATTTTGTATAAGGGACACTCAACCTGTTCTACAAGTCTGTTTAATACACCTCCCATCACCATAGAATTTGACATCAGCTATGGAAGTGAATGCTAATTGGCAATGCATGTCATGATGGCAAGTGCAAATCCAGATAGCCTCATTATCATGCCAAGGAGATGACTGTAATCCTTTTTAATTAGTGATGGACAAAGAGCACATCCTGTCTTACTAAATATATGTATAAAGCTGATAAGGTTTAATTCCATGTCTCTCTATAGCAGTTACAATACATATTTAAAACACAGTTCTTTTTGTTTCAATATAGAATTACCTTCAAATATATATATTTTTTACCTACATTTATATGTAGATTTGCAACAAGAACCTGTTCACTATTATAACAGCATAACATAATAATTTCAAAATCTAAATGTATTATATATAAAAATGTGATTGAAGCGCTGTGATAGACTATATTAAAAATGTAGAGGGGGAAATGGTACTTGTTTCCTAGCATGGCCACAATCGCGTCCATCGTGTACCTCAAAGTTAAGGTACACGATGGACGCGATGGACCCGATTTCCTTTGAAATCAGGTCCATTTTGCCGGCAAAGACAAAATCGAGGGCATCGCGTCGGTCGCGTGCATTAACATGGCCCCCGACACGACCGACGCGATGGACGCGATTTTGCCATAGGCTTCAATGTTGAAATATTTTTAACATTGAAATCGGGAGCATCGCGTCTATCTTGTGCCATTATAATGGCACAAGATGAGATGGACTTGATTAAGTCCATTTAACATAGGAAACAATGTGAAATGGGCCAATATGACCCATTTCACATTGTATATGGCCCCGTCATGGTTAAAAAGTTACGCAACCCCATTGTGAGCGTCACCCCACGATTGACGCCAACCCGAAGCGTGGCGAGCGTAGCGAGCCCGCGAGGGGCGGCAGTGCGCGTCCTCCGACCTTTTCATACCCCTACTATCCACGTTGGTGCAGAGTTGAGAATATAAAGTGTGGCGAGCGCAGCGAGTCACCGAGCCCGAAGCGTGGCGAGCCCCGTAAGGGGACGCGTATACCTGTGAAGTTATACGCGTCCCCACGCGGGGCTTGCTGCACTCGCCACGCTTCGGGCTCGGTATTTTCAACTCCACGCCGACGTGGATAGTAGGAGTATGAAAAGGTCGGAGGACGCGCACCGCCACCCCTCGCGGGCTCGCTGCGCTCGACACGCTTCGGGTTGACATCAATCGTGGGGTGCCGTTGAGGGGGTAAAATTGGGGGCCTGGGGAATACTTTACATTGAATCCAATGTAAAATAGGGTCCCAGGGGCCCTATTCACATTTGATTCAATGTAAAAATCGGGTCGATCGCGTCGGTCGCATCGCATGCGATTTGGTCGCATGCGATGCGACCAACGCGATTTTTCCGGCACGATCACCCCGATACAAATCGGTGTGGCCGTGCTAGGAAACAAGTACCGGGGAAATTTACTAAGATGTGTATTCTACTTCACATGTGATGTTGCTATGGGCAACCAATCAGATCCTGTCTACTATCTTCTAGAGCAGGGGTGGCCAAACCGGTCCTCGAGATCTACCAACGGTCCACGTTTTCCAGGTCACCTAGCTGGTGTACAGCTGTAGTCATTACTAACTGTCATATTTTCAAACCTGCTATAGATCCACAGGTTGCCTGGGAAACATGCACCGTTGGTAGATCTTGAGGACAGGTTTGGCCACCCCTGTTAAATAAATAAGGAGTAGATTCTGATTGGTTGCCCATAGCAACATCACATGTGTAGTAGAATACACATTAGTAAATTTCCCCCAGAAAGTCATGTGTTATCTATATATATATATATATAAAAGGCTAAATCTCCTCATCTCTATGAGATGAAGTACAAGCAATAACCACTAGAGGCCACTCAACAAATCAAATAACTTCATTGTGTACTAAAAGTCATAACAGAAAGTAAAAGCAATTTTTGCAGGGACTCTGATCTGTTTCAAATGACTAATTGACAGTCAGGATGCGGTGGCAGCAGGACTACCACTATTCAATGCCTAGCCCTACTATTATCATAGCAATATATTTGATAATGGCCGCCAGTGGTTAAAGTAGTGTAGAACAGGGTGGAATTGAGTTCCACCACCTCTAATGGTAAGGTGGAACTAGTGTAACCTCCACCTTGGCCCTGCAAAGTAATTCTACCGGAAAATCAATATTGTATGCAGGGTGGTGCCAAACATCCTACCACTGGCCCTGGCTCTGCCTAATGGGGGGGAGGGGAAGGGGGGATTAGGTGGCAGAGGAAAATAAGTTTCTCCACCTCTCCAGGACCACTTTAAGCCCTGGTGGCCGCTCACTAGTTAATAAGAAATTAGGTCCTAGAGTTCCATTACAAGAAAATTGCCGATTTATAGACTTGTTCCGCACATGGCTGTTGCCCCCCCATACACTCAGTGCCCCTCTACATGTGCCTTAGCAAAATAAATCTATATAAAGTTATAAAGGTTTCCCCCACTTTTCAGGGGTCACCACCAAAGACAGATGGTCATGTTTTATTGTCCAGGCCGAGTTTAATAGCTGCAGTTCAGTGTTTAATGAATTGTTAATGCCCAAATTCCAATGAGACTGTGACATGCATACATTATATTTATAAAAGCCTCACATTGTGTTACAAACAAAGCTAAGATTATGGTTATAACATTTCCCGACAGTTCTACTCCCGGTAAATAAATGACGTTCATTAGACTGGATTGAACGACTAGACGGCAGGTTGTCATGTTTAATTCCGGCGGCAGAAAATCTCCATCTTCTTCCTAGGTTGCAGTGACATTTTAATGACCAAATAAACCACTTGGAGACTGAAATGTGTCTTTTGTCCAGAAAAAAGTTCAGGATAAATGGCTATGATACCAATGATTCTAGCAGGAGGAACACAGAAACAAATCAGGATTTAAAAACCTGCATTATATAGCGGACATTTTTATATTTCGGAAGAATAAACAATGTTTTACTAGCAGCAAAGCAGAATAAATGAGTTGAAGCAATATGTTTATTGACTAAATTGGGTGAGAATACAAGCGTGGAACATTCCTAAGCCATAAGACTAAGTTATAAGACACCCAATAAGACATATATATATAAAAAATAAAGGGAGTGGGGTTTAGTGATCCTTTTTCCACGCCGGTTTGTGGGCTGCACTTCTATCGTACCTAGCTGTTAATGTAGGTACCAGATGGGAAAAGTAGAAATATAGAGAGAGATAGATGTGCGCTCTGTTCACCACTTAATAACCATACATTGGTACATAAAATGTATATTTATTCAGACTTTCTTTACAGTATAAATTCAGCCGATATGTAGCTTGTGGTTAACAAATACGGTGGAGAAATGATATCCAACTCTTGCACACCCACAGGAGTTGGATATCATTTCTCCACCGTATTTGTTAACCACTAACGTAAACTTCCAACAATGGCATATCAAAGGTATAATGGAAATCAAAGATATATATGATCCAGGGGGAATAATGTATACATTCACAGCACTCTCAGAGAAATATGGAGTGCCAAAATCACAGTTTTTTATGTATCTCCAATTTAGACATTATGCTCAAAATATCACCCCACACATAGAGAATATCGAAGAGACTAGCACATTATTCACCTTACTGGAATATAGTAAAAATAACACATACAAGATAAAGCAACTTTATTGGCTATTAACGTCACCTCAAAACCCAAAATTGTGGGATACACTATGCACAGCCTGGGAAAAAGACCAGGTACACCAAACCACTTTCTTAAATGCACTCAAGCACATGGGAATAGTATTGAAACACCTGCCGTCTGCAATGCTTCAAGAAGTACATATACGCACCATACATAGAGCCTATATAGCACAGGGGCAACGCAAACACATGACACAAGAAGAACTGGGCATATGCCCCAAATGCATGAAACAAAACGCACTCTTTAAACATAACTTCTGGGACTGCCCAAAAATCCAGCGCTTTTGGCATAAGATGGTGGCTTTCATCAATGACTGGTTCAAGGTTAAAGCAACCATAAACATAAAGGCACTACTTTTTGCAGATTTTTCGGTATGGGATCTCGATATCAAGAGATATGGATTAATCCCGATATTAACCATCTTAATTACGATAGCAAGAAAAGAGATACTGAGGAACTGGACAGAGGGGAGGGCCCCAAGAGTGGAAAAAGTGAACCTGTCCTTGATGAAAACGCTACATTTTGAAAAACAAACTGCGATATTGGATAGCGAGGGGGGAAGTAGGAGATTCTATAAAAAATGGATATGCTATATAGAAACGCTGGATCAACAATTACAACAACAGATACGGGCACTTCTGGAAGAGTAAAAATTCAAGTAATAAATAGGAGAAACTTAAATAACTTAATGTTCAATGACCATATAGGGATAGAGGAGACTTGGTAATATTGAAGAAACAGTGTTATTTTAAAAATAAGGGGAGAGAGACAAGGCGATGAGGAGGTAAAATCACATAGTACTATACAGAATGGAAGAAGGGGTGGGGGTGGGGGGAAAGGGAGGAGGGATGAATGTTTTTGTATGTAAAAGGAATGTGTATGTCTTTTGGTATATTGTGTAAAAATGGTATAAAACTTTAATAAAGATATTTAAAAAAAAAAAAAAAAACACTAACGTGGACCTCTGTGGTTGAGCAGTTTCACTTCAAGCTACATATTGGCTGAAATTGTATTTGTTAACCACTAACGTGGACCTCTGTGGTTGAGCAGTTTCGCTTCAAGCTACATATCGGCTGAAATTGGACTCTTTTTCGAAGTCCTATACCTCTGCAGGACAGAGGTTTTACCAGAACTGACGTGGTCAGTTATCTTATCCACTCAGCATCTATACCCAGCTTTTATCGTTGGAAGAAACTTTTATGTATGGCACTGTCCAGACTTGATTCACATTCAGATCTTCATTTTTGCCTCTGATGAAGTCCTAAGGGACGAAACGCGTAGGGTTTCGTTTGTTAAAGAAGTCTATTTGTTTTGAAGTCGGATCTTCTTCCTGTCATTCATTTGAACAACATCTTATCTGAATCTGGAATCTACATTGCTGTCATTGTTTTTATTGAAAAACTATTTCATTTATACTGTAAAGAAAGTCTGAATAAATATACATTTTATGTACCAATGTATGGTTATTAAGTGGTGAACAGAGCGCACATCTCTCTCTCTCTCTCTCTCTCTCTCTCTCTCTCTCTCTCTCTCTATATATATATATACAACCCAATAGTGTTATTTAGGCGCCCTTCAGTGATTAGACAATATAATATGTTATGTCTTTCCAATCAATGTAAAAAAATTATTATTATCCAAGACTTCTCATTAAGTATAAAACATTTATTTATAAAACACATAAAATGCAAGTGCTCTTGGAAAAGGAGTATTCTCTTTGAATCAGGATCATACCAAGTACCCGACGCGTTTCGTCTCTTTATGAGACTTCATCAGGGGATTGATACTTATAGTATGAATCTTAATTGAATTAAAGTTGTTTTTAGCTTGTAGAATAGTAGGGATAATTTTTATTCACACTGTATTTTCAAAGTGTACTGAAAGTAGTTACTGTTTTTTTATCCTTAATTAAAGAACTTTTTCTTATTTTCTTTCTTTTTAAAATAGAACTGGACCAATTATGAAAAAAGTGGTCCCATACACTACTGGATATTCATGGGGACATGATGCTCAAAGGCCAGTGAATGAAAATTAGGTAGACAAGGATGGCCAATAAAGGCAGAATCTTCAATTTAAACCTTCAATGTGTGATCCCTTAGTTTACTCCCAGGTTTCAATTGGGGAAGTAAATAAGCTGGTATATGGTTTTAATTTTCGGCCTCCAAAAAGGTGATAAATAATCACTTCCTAATTTTTGGGGTGGAGAAAGAATTCCCCTTAGTGTAGCCTGAACCTGTGTACTCTCCAACATCCAAAGAGCAAGTTGCTCTTTGGATGTTGGAGAGTACACAGGTTCAGGCTACACTAAGGGGAATTCTTTCTCCACCCCAAAAATTAGGAAGTGATTATTTATCACCTTTTTGGAGGCCGAAAATTAAAACCATATACCAGCTTATTTACTTCCCCAATTGAAACCTGGGAGTAAACTAAGGGATCACACATTGAAGGTTTAAATTGAAGATTCTGCCTTTATTGGCCATCCTTGTCTACCTAATTTTCATTCACTGGCCTTTGAGCATCATGTCCCCATGAATATCCAGTAGTGTATGGGACCACTTTTTTCATAATTGGTCCAGTTCTATTTTAAAAAGAAAGAAAATAAGAAAAAGTTCTTTAATTAAGGATAAAAAAACAGTAACTACTTTCAGTACACTTTGAAAATACAGTGTGAATAAAAATTATCCCTACTATTCTACAAGCTAAAAACAACTTTAATTCAATTAAGATTCATACTATAAGTATCAATCCCCTGATGAAGTCTCATAAAGAGACGAAACGCGTTGGGTACTTGGTATGATCCTGATTCAAAGAGAATACTCCTTTTCCAAGAGCACTTGCATTTTATGTGTTTTATAAATAAATGTTTTATACTTAATGAGAAGTCTTGCAAAATAATAATTTTTTTACATTGATTGGAAAGACATAACATATTATATTGTCTAATCACTGAAGGGCGCCTAAATAACACTATTGGGTTGTGTATTGGATTGTATAGGATCCCTCTAGTAGGGGGTCTAGTGTTATTGGCGACCGCCTGTAGTCTAGCGCAAATTGTTAGTGATATTGTTTGGATATATATATATATATAAACAGTGTTGGGCCAGCACTCCACAGCTCAGTTCCTGGTAATAGCACCAGGTGCCTTCCTCTGGCAACCCCTCGGGATTCCACTATGTAGTACAAGGATAAGGCGGCACTCCGGCGACTTGGAAAAAATACAAACAGAGACCTGTTTCTTTTGCCAACGTTTCGAGAAATGTAATCTTGTCATCAGGAGACGAGATTAAATTTCTCGAAACGTTGACAAAAGAGACAGGTCTCTGTTTGTATTTTTTCCAAGTCGCCGGAGTGCCGCCTTATCCTATCTTATATATATGTATATATATATATATATATATATATATATATATATATATATATATATATTATATATATATATATGTGTGTGTGTAATAGAACTCTGCACTCTGCAGTTTAATATTAGAGGAGCACAGTCCATAAATCAATAGTCAAAAACTACACTTATCTCACATGGTACATGAGAGAGTAAAGGACCACCAGTTTCAAGAAGAAAAACAATTGCATTAGAAAGCTTACATTTGCAAATAATACATCACATATATATAGCAGACCCAACAGCTGTTTCGGCTGACCATTGCCAGCCCCTGATAAGGCTGGGCATACAGTAAAACGCGTTGGTGGATCCTGTTAGGTGACAACAGCAGCTTAACTTTTTTTGAAAGCACCATCCAGTGTCCAGTAACCATATCGGCCTTTGTTCTACCACTATTTCTATTTTGGGACTCAAGCTATCCTAATGTGGACCCCTTCAGCATTTTAAGGCTATAAGGAGCAGGAGGCAAGCATCCTCAATAAAGCCAACATGAAGGGACCCTGTGGATTAGAACTGGACCCCATTCTTCTCATGCCACCAACCCTAAGTGACTTTTTAACACATTTAAGTCTCTTCTGTACCCTCCCCCTCCTCCTACTGTCACTGCTCAAGAACTTGTCTCCAATTTTTATGACAATAGTGATAATATCCAAGAGGAAATGGTATGCTCTTCTGCAGCCTCTAACCTACTTACTTTCCCACATGAACCCTCTGGCACTTTCTCTTCATTTGAGCCCACACATGAAAAGGAAGTATCCACACTCATCCTATCCTCCTACTCCACTACCTCTCCTCTTGATCCTATACCTGCACAAGTCATTAAAACTCTATCTCCTGTGCTTATCCCAACCTTAACTAAAATCTGCAATCTCTCTCTCTTGCTACTGGTACTTTTCCTTCTCTGTTCACACATGCAGTGATTACTCCCATTTTGAAAAAACACAATTCTGACCATAACTATCTTTCTAACTACCATCCTATCTCTCAGTTCCCATGCCTCTCCAAGCGACTCGAGAGACTTGTCTGCTCTTGCCTCACACACTTTCTTAACTCTCACACCCTATTAGACCCACTTCAGTCAGGCTGTTGTTCCCAACACTCCACTGAGACAGCACTGACTAAAGTGGTGAATGATCTGGTCACTGTTAAGTCTAAAGGCCATTACTCACTACTTATTCTTCTAGATCTCTCTGCTGCGTTTGACACTATTGATCACACTCTTCTGATACAAACACTACCCTCCCTAGGTCTAAATGATACAGCCCTCTCCTGGTTCTCATCTTACCTATCTGATCGCTCTTTTAGTGTTCGTTTCTCTGATTCTACCTCCTCTTCACTACCTCTGACAGTCGGTGTTCCGCAAGGCTCAGTCTTAGGTCCTCTGCTTTTCTCAATCTATACTTCCTTTCTTATTAAACTAATCACCTCTGCCTCTCTGCCATCTCATCCTGGATGTTTTCTCGCCACCTCAAACTCAATATTTCCCAAATGGAATTACTCATATTCCCACCAGCAAAGAACAGTTACCATCCTGATATCTCCATAACTGTTGACAACTTGACAATCTACCCTACCCCACAAGCTTGTTGCCTATGGGTCAATCCTTGACACTGAACTGTCCTTTGTGCCCCACAATCTTTATCCAAATCATGTTATATGAATCTAAAAAACATATCCAAAATACAACACAAGACACTACTAAATCTCATAACCATGCACTGCTCGACTCTGCCAGTCCCTCCATTGGTTTCCTGTTTTTTACCAACCTCAATATAAAATACTTCTACTCACATACTGTATAATGCTATTAACCATACTGCACCAGCATATATCTCTTTACTTATCACAAAATATCTCCCATCTCGACCACTCCGCTCTGCTCTGCACAAGATCCACGGCTCTCTTCTGCACGGATCACTAGCTCCCATTCACGATTACAGGACTTTCATTGGGCTGCTCACATCCTATGGAATGCCCTTCCACGCACAATAAGACTCTCCACTAGCCTCCAAATTTTCAAGCGTTCCCTGAAAACTCACCTCTTCAGGCAAGCCTATCATGTTTAAGTTCCACACGTATAACCCTCTGAGGCACTTATGTATTATATAGCTTCCCTTATGGACTTGCAACTAGGTGGGACTGCTATGCTATTACTGGTGCCTGTCCTTGTGTTTCCCTCCTATATCCCTATATTGTAAGCTTGCAGCAGGGCCCTCCTACCTCCAAGTCTGTCTGTTGTTGCCCAGTTTGTTTTATCACTGTCTACTATTGTAAAGCGCAATGGAATCTGCTGCGCTATATAAGATACTGTAAATAAATAATGATAGGCTGATGCAGTGACTGTAGCTATCATCATGCCATGCGTACGTGTGTTACAGTGTAAAATCTCAGGGGTACAGCTGTGTGTGAAGCAGTGTGGATGTACAGTAGGGTTCTGTGACTTATCGTGTCACAGGACAAGCTGTGTGTATGTGGGCTATGGTAACTGTAAGTGTTACTCTGGCTGTGGCTTCTGCAATGACTGCAGGGTGCAAGCTGTTGGTGTGATAGAAATGCCCCAGGACCTGCGTGATTGCTTTATAAGTCCTGCTGCAGCTGAGCTTGCCGGCCAGGAATAAGCCCTCGGTATATTATTATAGACATGTATTTTCTCATTTCACTTTCATAAAATGTGTACTGAGGTGATATCCAGGTTATTGACTTCATTATATTGGCTGTTGTGAGATGCACCAATTATTTTGGTAGAGATCTAGCTATACCTATTGTTACTTACCAGCACAATATGGCAAAAAATGTAAAAATAGAATAACATAAATCCAGTTAACTGAACTAGAGGGAGTCTTGCTTTGCTAATGCAATTTCTTAATTCATTTATCTCTACAATGATTACCCTGCAGAGCGGGAATTTATCTGTTATTGCTCCTGGCAGGAAACAAGAACCCGAACAAGGTCACATCAAACTGCAAATTAAGGCGAATGATTTAACTCCAGCATCAAACGCTCCTGTGTAGTGGTGAATGCTGTCTCTTGCATATTTGTATGAAAAAAATAATCAGCTTTGTTAGGAATCTGGGTTAATTGCTAAATAACTGATATTTTGGATCTATATCAGGGTTGCCTACTTTTAAAGTCTCCTCTCCGGGAGAAGCCCAAAGAGGAGACTGTCAGCAGCACTTCGGGGGTGGGGCCTGATGTAGATGTCATAAAGCCCCGCCCTCTAGCACTGCAAATCCCGCAATTTTCGGGTCTTCGAGGAGGGGCGGAGCTAAATGAGGTGATTTGCATATATAGCCCGAAAAGCGCGAATCGCAGGAAATTACTGCTGCCGCGGCGGAGATGGGGGGCGGTATCTGGGAGGGTTACCCACCTTTCCGGGAAGCCGGGAGGGGTACCTGAGGTTCCGGAGCCTCCTGGCCATTCTGGGAGGGTAGACAACCCTGATGTATATGCTCATTAAAAACATATAATGTTACACTGCGTCCGGATTAGGCCCTATGTACTCTGATTGTTAAAGGCTGTCCCATGGCTCAATCTTCTGAGGAAACCGCAGAGACTGAGAAATCCAGCTGAGAAACACGTCAAAAAAGGGGTTAAAAATCAACCAGCACTGCTTCCCCCACCATCAGTTTGGGGGAATCCCTTTGTGCCTTCTGTTTATTGCATCCAGCGGACTCTGTACGTCCCTGAGCAACAGCAGACCAATCTACACCTACACCACCAGCCGGCTTGGAAGCTGGGAGCAAGCAGCCGGTCAGACGGTGGCATTAGCATCAATTACCACGGTACATCATACGGCTTACACCCAGCAGTGGAGAAGAGACTGCAGCTCTGTCTTCCATAGGTGAAGTTGATGTCATAGCCGGTAACCAATATTCGAATATTGCTGAAAGTCCAGTGGCGATGACTACAACTCCCCTTACCTATTATAGAGCACATCCAATCAAGGGCTCTCTACAGGATAGGAGGTGCAGGGGGACATCGCAACCACATTTACCCCCAATTTGTAGCACCGCACATTTAAGGAGGATCAGGACTGACCCATAAAAATAAAATACAGACGGTAACTATATTTACTGGAACAAAGAGAAGTATAGTCCCAAGGCGCAAAGCCAGGATCCTGCTGCCGTACAATGGAAGATGAGGAACACCGGAATCCTCTAGTAGTCGATATTCTTTTGGGAAGAACCAATGTAAAGTGGGCGCTGGATCCCTTGTTTTAACTCCTTGACAAAGACAGCCTGTCTGTCGAAACACGTTGGTGGAGAGGACCTGTGCTGATAACATCTGTACCCCTGGACTTGCCTGGTTAGCGGTGGGTGGCCACGCACCGTTTTTTCAGGTAATCCTTCATATTTACCATCTTGGGGGCAGCTTGTTTTTATGCACCCATTCGTTGTTACCCAAATAAAACTTTATCACTGAGTCCATCTGTACTCTCCTCCTTTTTTGGGGACCACTGGGAAAGTATGAGCACCACCTGATACAAAGGGGACTCAAGGACAACCAGTGGACCAAAAAGATACCTTGATAGGAGAGGAAATATACGTGTTCATGTGAGTACGGTACGCACCGACTCCTTTTTTGTTTGAGCACAGTGGTGTCCCACAGACAAAAATCTAAAGATACCTTGATGTGACTGCATAACAAACACTTTGAGTGAGTGAGGGTACGGGATCTCCTATATACCCAGGAACTTACCATCCCACTCCCTTTCCTACATATGTTTTGTGTTATTAAGACATTTCATTAATATATGTCTTCCTTTCACTCTTATACCCAATACATATGAGACATACACTGGTCTCATATACAGGGAGTTAAAACAAGGGATCCAGCGCCCACTTTACATTGGTTCTTCCCAAAAGGGTAACTATATTTATGCAACTAATCTCCATATAAAGTGCAATGACCTTAAAGGAACACTAGTAACTGCCTTAAATTAGGCTATACATATAGAAATGTGGCTATGCTGTTTGATTTTTTCAAAATTAAATTATATACCATTTTATATTATAATTATCAATTGCTTGTTTTTATTGTTATTTGTGTATAATAAATATACTTTTTATAAGAATTAAAATTGGTCTTGCGCTGTCTCCTAGACAAACTGTATGTAGAATGCTTGCTGTTGAGATCACTCAGGCCGGGGTACTCGCCCATGGGAACACACAACGTGCCATGGGCGTTCCCAAGAGAATGCTGGGCTTTCCCATGGTAATTGTCCGGTGACGTGGGTGCTGGGGGCGGGCAGGTGACATCACCGGATGTCAGCTGCCCGCCCATTTCAGTCCGAAAGTGCATGCATATATAAGTGACCAGAGAGAGTCACTTTATAAATGCATGAAAGCACCACATCTTTCGATGGTTGGTTGGTTGGGTGTTCCCCCGTTTATGTTAAACATCCATTCGCAGGCTGTGTATGCGAACACATGCTGCAAATGGGTGGCATCCAGGCCACCATTCGCAAGGTGGGGTTTGGTGGACTCACAAGCCTTACCATCATCAACCAGAACAACCAGAATAACCCCCAGTGTGTGCTAGGATGAAGAAATTAGCGGCTGCAGCTACTGATGATGGGTGGAAGACCAGGGTCCCCACTGGGCTACTCCATCAGACCTGGGCCCGCCCCCCCCTCTTGTCACCCCTGACAATCTGCGATCATTCCTTACTTTGCATACTTGCTGTAACAGAACATTTCACCTGTGACGCTTTTCACGTGCTAGGGAACACACTGACAGCTTGTACCAGCGATATGCATTATGTGAGATACGCGGTTATCAGCAGATGCCAATGTTTGCAGAAGGTGACCACTGAGTGAACGTTGAGGAAAGAGTCATATTTTGTAGATTTGCTGTATATTTACTGCTTTGTTTTTCTCTTCCCCTGAATGACTACTCGGAAAATCTAATTTCACTTAATTTTTATACTCTTTTTATGCTTTCTGCCTTTTATCTGTTGTTGTTCTACATTTTAGATGATCAAAAAGCACCAGAAAGCCTCTACCACATGACTCGGCCATGAAGCCATTATGCCTAGCTGCCAAACCTATTTGAATAAAGTAGAAATATGCTTTATCTTCTACAGTGGCTGTAATGTGGTAGCATGGACTATAGGGGCAGTGGTGTCACAAGGGGGTGTGGCCTGCACATGGATATCACCAGCCAAGAGGTAGAGAATTCCAGAGGTAGGGAGCAGCATCTGAACAGTCTGGAAATGACTAGAGAGTGGATAAGGATTTTGGTACAATCCTAGGTGAGCAAGGGTCTGGTCGTGGAAATATTTTTGAGGTGAAAAGGGAAAGTTTGTGAGAATGAATACTGTGAGAGTGAGAGTGAAGTTGTTTCACTTAGATGCTTCACATGGAAACCAGGAATGCTAAACACTGGAGCTGGGCTAGGACTAGTAATACTGGGAAGCGGGCTGGAACCAATAAAGCGTGCTAGAGTCTCAGAACACTTCAAGACTGCACCTGCGTATAGAGGGCTTATACTGTGGTAGGAAACTGATGAAACAAACACACATACAGTAATATGTGGGCATTTCAGAGGAATACAGCAGATAAGAGCTGAAGTCCTAACATCTCAGGCTTGAAATGATAATGTTCAGTTGAATGAGCATTCCATAGTAAGGCTAGAAACTGGAGCAGATAAATAAGTTGACTGCAGGAATAACAAAGGATAACTGCAATCAGAGATCCAGGAAATCTTCAGGAGAATTGAGAATACACTATTCCAGAGGGTAGAATGCAACTGGCTGAATTGCAGGTAAAATTAAAATCTGCAGGACTTAAAAACAGGAGGCAGGAACACACTAAAGTCAGACAAGCTGAAGCACCAGAGGTGGAGAGCACAATTAGGTAAGAAACTCACAGCAGCACTAAGATGCAGGCACATAAACAATTCTAAACAATAGCTACAGTAAGAGGATCGGAAATGGTGGCGCCCATACACCAGTTCCACAATACAAGTACAACCAGAAACTCTGACCTACAGGACAGGTAGGCGATGAATCACTTACTGCATGAAGTGGTGTTTTCAGGCACGTTTTGTGACATTTAAAGTGCATGTCATTGAAGTTGGTAAGATAGTATTTATCTACAATTAATGGAGCATGCAGGGGGGGGGGGGGGTGGCTGAGTATCTATAAACTTCACCACTGAGGGGCACAAATGATGACCAAAAGGACCTTGTACAGGTAGAAGCCCACTATGTCATGCTATTTTAGTTTATGGTTACCTCTACTGCTCCATTCTAACAGATAGAGTTGATCAGTTGGTGCCCCTCAGAAATAGTTCCAAATCAGCATGGTTGTCATGTGGCACATCAGATATGACCAGGATTATGGGGGTCATTCTGGTTGGCTCACCAAGAAGCGAAAGTTCGCTACATAATGAGCCTTAAAACGCAGCCGGGCATCCAAATGCCTGCAACCACCTTCCCGCCACCCCCCTGTGTGAGCGCCATGGCAACCATGCAAGTCACCGCAGTCGCCCATGCAGCAGCCCGGCACAGGCACATACTGTATGTGCATGTGCAGAAAGAAAGCACCGGTCCCCTGTGCGAACATACCGGGGACTGAAGCAACTAGAATCAGGCCCTATGTCTGTATTGCCATTCCGTGCTTTGTTGCTATATATGTGTTACTATATTTTATTAGATTATTGTATTACAGTACATTGTATGTTTTGCTACAGTATTCGAGTTTTAATTACGTTAAAAATACACCTAAAAAGATGTAAACCAAATTGACTCCATCTTGAACAAGTTAAAGTTGCAATATCTTCTTACACCACTAGATGGCGATGATGCATATGTTTCACGTGGTAATTGTGCAAGTTCCAAAGAGTGTGTTCCCTAAAAGTTTACATTTTAGGGGGGTATAATTAGCAACAAGCAGCAATAACTTTTATTTTATCTTTTGCTGTTACTGCACCAATAAAACTGGCCAAATTGTGGGGGTTATTCAGACCTGATCGCTGAGCTGCTAATTTGCAGAGCCCCGCGATCAAGTAACCGCCAGCCAGCTACAGTGAAATCCTGCCCTGCGCGCAATTGATGTGCGAGGCTTGCAAAAATATCACAGCGCTGTGATCAGCAGCAAATTCATTTGCAAGATGCTCAATGTCTAATGATTTCTGCAGTGTGTGCAGGCCGGCGGCGATAGAAGCAGGGTGATCCGGGCCAGAGCTGACATCACACGACTTCCCTTCACATGCCTGAGCACGCCTGTATTTTTCTTGACACTCCCAGAAAACGTCCGGTTACCACCCCCAAATTCCGGCTTCCTTTCATACATCTTGCGTATGGCCAGCGATAAAAAAAGCTAGCTACTTTGTATTACTACTGTATGCTGTGACAAGGAATCACATACATTTGATAAGATGAAGTCTTGGTCTTTATATTGTAGCAGGTAATTAGCATAAGCAAGGAAGGTTACAGCATTTTAGCATAGAGGTGTCACAACACAGTACAAACTCTTCACAATGCTCCAGTGCTACAGTTTCCCACACCCTGGCCTATCACTTGGGCAGCTATTCAGGAGCAATGACCTCCTGCCCTGGAAACACTTTTATTAGGAAGCCACAGGTGCTGCTAATCATCCCAACCTTGATCAGATCAGTTTTCGTGCTGCTGCTGCTGCTCCTTTAAAACCTGGACTGGATCTTCCGCATTACTTTCATGTGTAAAGATGTTGTCCCTGCCACACTACCTACATTTGTAATTAAGTTTATATATGATTCTGTAGAATAGATATATAGATATATCAGCCAGCCTCCAGCCTCCAGGGGTTGCGAGAGTGCTGGGGACCAGCAGTGGGTGGCAGAGGGCTCTGACAGAACGGTGTGCACACGCCCCCTTCCATCGGTTGTTGCGAGGCGGTGAATGCCGATTATATCGCCAGGAGCAGCTCAATTGGTAGATAGATATATTTTTGTACTGTCATTGTAATACAAAATATTATAAAATAATATGACATTGTATATGCTATACTCCATGATTCCGCTGCCTAAACTCTGCCCTATTACTTTCTGTATCCCTATCTGACTTTGTAATTTGCAGTACATTATAGCAACATTTGCCTTGTAACCTTTCTAAACGATAACACCTGTTGATTAAGTGCAGTGCCATATGCTTTCTGCAAAGATTCTAAATGCCGACATCCAAAATACCTTCGCCCTTTCTGATTAGTCTGTTCAACAAGCAGATCCTAATTCCCATCACGGTACGTGTGCGCCAGCATCCTTCATTCTCAGCACAGCTCCCCAGACATTCACCTAATGGGCAAAGTCATTAAAGATTCTCGCGCAGTGTCCATAATAGATGTTTATCAAACGACCATAGCAGGTTTTTTTTTTTTTCTGCTGTCCGCTTATAAAGATGTGCTCCAACAGGACACCTTTCAGGTTAGAGATGCGAGATAATCTGTTGTACTAAACTGTCTGTACAGTGATTGAGGGATTCAGCCTTGCACCACAGGCTTATTACATACTAGAACCACAGAATATTGGGACGACTGTAAATCAAACCAGAGTTAAATTACACCTGCAGAATTTGTCATTGCTGTACGGATAAACCATTTCAAGGCCAACACGCAGCTGATTCCAGTTTCTACTTTATTCTGTAAACAGCAACCGCTTTGTAAATAGCACATTATAATAACTGTATCTATCTTCACTATATCATTTTATCTCTATACGCTATATTTCAATAATTCTCAGGAGGGTAAACAAATATGGCTGCCAGAGGGTCACTGTTCACAGATTTGATGACTGAGGGGTGTTACTCAGTCGCTGGGCCATTCGCAGCGGGGAGGGAGGGATGGGGCGGAGATGGTGTTGGGCCATGGGAATACCCAGTTGTTTGGGCATCCCCATGACAATGCTGGGCATTCCCAATGCTTCCCATGTGTGCGACTATTTGCTGCCATCCCCCGCCCCGGCAGTCTTGGGTGTGTGCACCCGGCGAACAAACCTTTCAACGTGACTGCAAACACCCAGTGTATGCCCGTGTGAAGAAATGCGGCTGCACATACACCAAACATTGGTCCCTGCAGCGGCGTAACTATAGCACCGCAGCCCCCGCCGGGGGGCGCTGTGCATGTGGGGGCGCCGGGGGCTGCGGTGCTATAGTTACACCCCCCCCCCCCCAATCCCCCGCAGACTTACCTATCTCGCTGGTCCCAGCGGCTTCGTCTTCTGCTGAGGACCACCACAAAATGGCCGCCCCCATATAGCACACAGTTCTCTGAAACTGTCTGCTGTATGGGGGCGGCCATTTTGTGGTGGTCCTCAGCAGAAGAAGAACGGAGCCGCCGGGACCAGCGCGATAGGTAAGGCTGCAGGGGATTGGGGGGGGGTTTGCATGGGCGGCGGGGCGGCGGGGGATTGGGGGTGCTTGGCGGGGTGGCGGCAGAGGGGGGGCGCTCCCCCCCTAACGGCAGGGGGGCGCCCAAAACTTAGTTACGCCACTGGGTCCCTGTGCAAATGAACGCTGACTGCAATCGGACCAGAATAAGGTCCAAAGTCTCTAGACCCAGTGAGGTTGGAAGTAAGTCTTTAGATCCAGTTAGGTTTCAAATGAGTCCCTAGACCCAGTGAGGTTGGGAATGAGACTCTATCCCCAGTGAGGTTTGGAATGAGTCCCTAACCCCAGTGAGGTTGGGAATCAGTCTCTAGCCCCAGTGAGCTTGGGAATGAGACTCTTTGCCAGTGAGGTTTGGAAGGAGTCTCTAGCCCTAGTAAGATTAGGAATATGTTTCTAGATCTAGTAAAGGTGGGAATGAGTCTTTCTATCCTTAGTGAGGTTCGGAAAAAGTCTCTAGCCCCAGTGATAAATGGGACTCTATCCCCAGTGAGGTTTGGAATGAGTCTCTAGCCAAGTGAGGTTTGAAATGAGTCTATAGCCCTAGTAAGGGTGGGAATGAGTCTCTAGCCCCAGTGAGGTTGGGAATGAGTCTTTACCCCAAGTGTGGTTGGTAATGAGTCTCTAGCCCCTTCAGTTTGGGAATAACTTTCTATTACCAGAAGTTTTAGAATACGTCTCTAGCTCAAGTAAGGGTGGGAATGAGTCTCTAGCCCAGGGGTAGGCAAGTAATTTTTAACGGAGTCCGAATAGTTCTAATTATTTTGATCGAGGTCCACAAATCAGATATTAGATTTTGTGTTTTTTGGACCTCGATCAAAATTATTAGAAATACTCGGACTGCACAAACAATGCTCGACAGTTCTCAACAGCAGCCCCCACCACCGAGGGAGCACAGTGCGCACTCTTCCTGGAGGTCAGAGCCTCCGGCAATGTCCGCCGCAGCAGCACTCACAAAGCCATGGGAGGAAGCGCCTGCAGTTACCTCCTCAGTGCTGACTGCTGCAGTCCTGGCTCCACAAAGCAGCTACGGGCAGGTCAGCAGGATGGGGCCAGATGGAGGAGATCTGTGTCCGCATCCCCCGCCATTCTGGTAATTTGAGGTCCGGAGATCTGGCTTCTGCGGTCCGGAGATGGACCACGGTCCGCCAGTTGCCGGTCCCTGCTCTAGCCCCTTCAGTTTGGGAATAAGTCTCTGTTACCAGAAGTTTTGGAATATTTGGAATACGTCTCTAGCTCAAGTAAGGGTGGGAATGAGTCTCTAGCCCCAGTGAGATTTGTCTTTGGAGCTTCAGACACTCTTAGGAATTTCAAAAAATTTTTGATCACATTTTCCCTTACGTTTTCTAATTCACATAAAGGCTTTTGTTGTACAGTGAGCTGATCATTACCTACAGCATTTTGCTCAACAAAAATGTAATACAGTCAGTTACCGCTGTTTTGACAAGATGTGAAACTAGTGTTTCAGCTAAAGATTATAGTGCTTCTCCCCTGTGGTCCTCTTCCCTGAAGCATGGAAAAGGCATAAGAGGTCACATTATCAGATAGAGGGAAATACGTTTGCTTGCCCTGGATGGACCAATACACGCTGGTAAGATGATCACAATCTTCGACATGTTCCACTTGGTCATTTGCACTTGGGCAATCCTACCACACTCCACACGCAAGTGAAGTTGCTAATGTCTCTAGAGCAGGGGTGGCCAAACCTGTCCTTAAGATCTACCAACAGTTCATGTATATTAGGCAACCTGTGGATCTATAGTAGGAATGAATGCAGGATATATGAAAATGTGACAGTAATGACAACATATGTGCACCAGCTAGGTGACCTGGGAAATGTGGACCATTGGTAGATCTCATGGACCAGTTTGGACATCCCTGCTCTAGAGTAACCTCAATAACTTTGTATGTGCCACATGTTTCTAAGGGCCTTATTCTGGTCGATGCGTAATTTTTCCGAATTCTTTCGGATGGTGTTTTTTAGCCGTCTGCTCATGCGTAGGCAACGCAATGCGCATGTGCCACGCATGGTCTCCGTACTCATTCTCACTAATACTGTACAGAAATGTGCACCGCATTCACTCTGGAAATATGGGCGTAATATGGGCGTCATTCAGAACTACACAAGGGCGTAGTTTCAAAGTGGGCTAAGCTGGGCGTAAATATGGGCGTACACGAGGGAGTGCACTAACTCTGGTAGGTGTGCATTCGGACAGAACACCGACTGCAAACGAACCAACAGCCAGGAAATATGCGGTCTTCATAAGCAAGTATTACTTTGCGGACACCACTCGGTCATGCGCTAGGCATTCGGATCACCCAATTAGTACGGCCGCACCTGAACCACTGTCAGCTGAACACAATACAATCCACTCCTCTACTCATTACTCATTAATTACACTCTTTTCATTGCTTCAATTTGAACCATTGCAGCCTAAATGGTACAAAACACACAAATATATGCTGAAAGCACGGCAGCATTTTTTAGACACATTTACACTGCAAGCAATGGACAGAACTTGGTATCACTAATACCCGCTTCCCGTCACAGCTTCCCGTCCTTTCTGACGCTGTAAGACTGTGCAGAATTTGTGTGTGGCCACCGCACACGCATGGTTTGGATGTAGTCCGTAAACACACCCTCTTCTTAAAGAGTGAGTCCGTCCGAATGCGGAGGACCTGTGGGCGTTTCTTCTTACGATGTCCGCACAGCGTGGCGTGCGGTCCGCTCAGAAAGATTTCGGAACGGACCGTACCAACCAGAATAACCTCCTAAGTCCCAAGATTCTTTATTCAAAATCATCTTGAAAGACATTAGCCCCTGTTTTCATTTCAATACTTCCTTCACCTCTGATACCGATCCCGTTATCACTAGTAGCCTATCCGTAATTTATACTTTTTATAATAATATTACAATTTGGCCGATGCCAGCTCGGGTTATTCTCATTTTTGGATTGTGGAAAGATGTCCATTATTATATTATTAGTTATTGCTATATAAGCTTTGGAAAATGATTGGGAGCAAACATGCATTAGCTCCTGAGGATTGTGTAATGGCTGCCAATGCCGGTGGTAACTGACTGTCCCTTTAACCATTGATTCATCTGGTTTGTTTGTACTAATGACAGTAGTACTTAAATGTGGGAATATGTGTAAAAAATGGATCTGGAACGGACCACCAGATCAGACAGGATCTATTCAGCAAACTCTATGCTCGAGCTTGTAGTGTCTCGGACAGGGGGGTGCTTGCCTGTGGATGTGTCCCATCCAGTTAACCTACAAGTAACATCTATCACCAGGGAGATGAGGACAGAGAGATGACAACCTCCCTGTATGGACTGGGGGTGGGACATCCCCCAGGAAGTCAGCACCCTGAGTGGACAGCTCTGGAATGGCAGAAATTGATGAATAGAGTTCCGGGGTCCCTTCCTGTTCCGGGCTTTACCTAGTCCCCTTAAACGTCTATCCTTTAGATCAAATGCTGACTGTTATTGGTGCCTCTGCCTTTATGTCACATAAACTGTCTCCAGGCAGGAGAGCAATATAGGCTTATGGTTTTCCGGTGGTCCTTTTGCGGATAAAGGAAGGAGGGCTCTCTTCAGTCTAAATGTATCTAATGAAGGCTAGATGGAGTTATGTTGCAACTATTCAAGTTACAAGTACATTAGCTGATGTATCGCTTATTAGAAGTACTGCTTATGTTTCAATCCCTGACTTACCATAAAAGCCATGTTGATAAATGATATGTAGCATAACAAGGTCACATCAATACTTCCTGTCATTAAAAAATGATCAGCTGATATAGTAATTCTCCTCTTGGACAACAAATCAAAATGAATGAACAAGTTTCAGCTGCTGCTCAACTGGGCTGCGGCTGTACATAATATTCACTGGTACAATGCTAAATTCCATACTAAGCCACAGAGTCTGAGAATAGGGATGAATGATGAGCCGGGCCAGAGTCTGCTGGATCAGATGGGGGCCACTTCAGGGAAACAGGCAGGGAGCGGGCAGTCAGCTGCAGGGCTTCTGACAGAATGGGGCGCTGGAGTGTCTCGTGTGCACACACCCCATTTTGTCAAAATCTTGCAGCTGGTGGGGGACGGCGTGGCCTCATCTGTACAGATGGAGTGCCTCTAGTTCTTGCCCGGGGAGCGCTCCATCTGACTGGGACGCGTGTGCGTCTCACACGCACGCGCGTCCCAGTTTCCGGACGGCGCCGCTGCGGGTCCCTGGCCGTCTCCACTTCAGGGAGACGGGCAGGGATAGGGGGGTGGCGGGTGGCGCTGGAGAAGGCAGCGGGGCAGCGCGCGAGCCCCCGGCGAGAGCCGGCCGCTGGCGGTGGCTGTCGATAGAATTTCCAACCCCTGCAAGAAAGAGGCCAGCTCCATCTGTATGTACAATTAAAGTGCTCAGTTTGAAACCTAATCCCTCAGGAGGGGGTGGGCTCCACGACAGTGGGTCTGGCTCACAGGGGCAACCCCTTTGCCCCTGTGGGCCAGAGTACAGTAAGTCTAAGCTTGGCCACCAACATGAGTGACAGATGACAGATACAGTAGCACTTAATAGGTTTCTGAAGATCCATAATAGAACTTCATGTAGTAGAAAAGTACAGTATCAAACTTATTAGATGGCCAATGCTAAAATTTTGCATGCAAATGGGCCAAAAGTAAAAAAAAATTACATTGATTTTTTAAACAAACAATTCGATGTGCAATTCTAAATTAACAATTCATCAGAAGTGGGGAACTTAATCTTTAGAATGGTACCTCATTTATTGAGTTAAGTATAAAGTAAGAAAAAGTGATCGTCATTTCTGCACTGGCCACCCAGAGGCGTAACTCTCCTCCTCTTCGAGTTTGAATAAGTTAATTGAAAACCGTCGATATCGCTTCCTTGGCTGACTCCCCCTCATAACATTAGTTTTGCAAGAGCCACACCCTGTATTAGAACTCATGACCTGTTTAACATCAGACAGACTTACTGATTGAGCTATTTGTGGGGCACCAATATTTATCTTGCCTCTGGGCAACTGGGAAAAACTTACGCCACTGTGGCCACCTATTAGGCTTTACTTATTTTTCTTTATATTTTAGACATACCTCAGGAGGAGTCATTCCCTTCTTATTATAGAAAAGGGGTCTCTGGGTGACCTGTCTGCAGAGACAGGGAAGGATGCATCAGGGCCTGTGTATAGAGGCCTCTGCTGCAATCCCCACTGCTCGCTACACCTGAGGTCTGGAAGGTAAGCAGCTTCTCTTTGCATTGCCTTTGTATGCCCCAACTGGTAGTCCCCAGCCTCGGCTTTGCAAACAGGGATGTGGCACGGGTGTCCAGTTCTCCAGCTTGTACTGAGGTCTGCATGCTCGCATCCTGCTGCAGCTGCATGGAGCTCTGGGGCTCTGCTGTCGGAAGGGACGTGGTGTCAGAGGCCAGCTGGGGCTGGGTGTCACATGCGCGCCTCCTGCAGCGAGGCTGAGCTGGCTCTGTTTTAGGTGTCAGGTGTAGGAGGGCAGAGTCTGATAGCAGCACTGGTGTTAATGTACCAGTGCTGCTAGACTTATTAGTGTGTGGAATCCCCATGTTTTTCATACAGTGGTGGTGGGGACAGACACTGCACAGCAGTCTGGTAGCAGCACTGGCAGTTTATGTTAAATGTTTTTTAAGTTAAAGTGAAGCCTTCAAAATGATAGTATAACTTCTTCCATTGTTATCAGTAAATTATGCTAAAGATTGTGAAATCTAAAACTTTTTTTTAATGTTATTATGGTTCTATTGTTTCCTCCTGTTATGACAATGCAGGGGGAGAGGCATAATTCCTGAGAGAGGTATGTGGTACCCCAACACAGTATTTTAACTTTGATTTGTAAACAAAAAATAAAATTTGCAATTGTAAATTTACAAGGGGCGAAGGGAAGAACAACAAGGTGAGAAGGGGAGAACGTAATCTCTCAAATGGGACCTTATTTATCGATTTTGGTTAAGTATGAACGGAGAAGAAGGGATCGTCACAAAAAATCACCTTCTAGAAAACGATATATATATATATATATATATATATGATAGTACAAAAAGACATACAGATCTGCTGCTATTGCTTATAACAAGGCATACTATACATCGCAAGAAAGGCCAACTGTGATTAACTCTTATGTAGTGTACACATGGTTCATATGTATATTCTATATAGTCAAAATGGAATAGAAAGTGACCCTGAATTGTGTTGTGTGTACACTACGTTAGGGTCAAACCAGATTTAGGGGTAGATTTATTAATGCTTGGAGGCAGATAAAGCATGCTTCTTACTTTGTAAGTCCCAAAAGTGGGAAAATGGGTAGACACACATGAGGGGGGCCTGATCCTCAATTATAGGGGTCATGGCCGAGTGCTGCAACCCCCAATTGTGTCCTTTTGAGAGGCATAGCAGATGGGTAGCCTCTGGCTCCCTCTCCGCACTTATCCCCCACCATGGGAGGGACATCAGGACAGTCTGCAATGGACAGTTGGGAGGTATGCATAAAGACCCAACCAATCACCTCCTAACTGGTATTTTACAGGCTGTGTTTGCAAGCAAAAAAGTAATCATATAGGGTACATGTAAAACCAAGACTATTATGACATCTTAAGTGAGACTGAAAAGTAAGTGAAAGTAAGTGAAAAGTAAGTGAAGCCAGTATAGCTTATGTATATAGCGTACATAGTTTATATCCATATTTTTGTGCACTTGAGAACAGAAACAGAAGGGTGAATTTACTAAGATAGGAGTGCTTTTGAAAATGGGGTGTTGTCCATAGCAACAATCAGATTCTATCTATTATCTTCTAGAAGGATCAATATAAATAAGAAGTAGAATCTGAGTGGTTGCTATGGTAAGTAGAATCTGAGTGGTTGCTTTAATAGAACCCTATGCGCACATTATTGTGCTTTTATAGAACACTATGCGCACAGGTGCCTTAATAGAACCCTATGCGCACATTATTAACCAGCATTGGTTAATAATGAGGATATTTTACATTTCCAAGGACTTTTTTAGGAACCTGATGCATTATGTATAATAATGTAAAATGACAAGAAATATATCTGACATAACATAAATCTGACACAACATAAATCTCAGCAAAAGTCCCAAAGTACGACACAACCGTAAAAGCAAAGCAATGCTATCATAGGGTATTATACAGTAATTTGCCAAATACAGTATCACGGCTGATGGAAGAACATAAATACTTAATCGCAAACCCACAGATTACATACAGTATGACAGTGCTGAACAGGACAAAGCCTACAGACAGACTGTGTAGCCTGTATAGGAGCTCATGACTGCAGGAAAGTTTTGTGCTCTAGCAAAATGATGAAGTATGGAACATTAAAGCCATTAAGCCTTCATAAGTTTTAGGGGAGATGTATCAAGAGAGAGAAAGAGAGAGAGAGGGTAAATGAATAAAGATTGGAGTGCTATGGAAGATGGGATGGTACTCTTTACCTAGAACGGCGCCCGCGATCAGAATCGCGGGCGTCGGGGGTAAAAAATCGCGGTCATCGCGGGCATCGCGGGTAAATCGCGGGTACATCAAAATCGGGTACCCGCGATTACCGCGATTTTCCCATAGGGAACAATGTTAAAAAGCCTGATTGGCCGCGATTTTACTTTAAAATGCCTCAATGCCCGCGATTTTCACATAGGAATCAATGTTAAATGGGCTACAGAGCCCAAATAGCCCCAATTAACCCTTAAATGTCACCCCAATTTTTGTACGCCACCCCACGATCCACGCCAACCCGAAGCGTGGCGAGCGCAGCGAGCCTTTTCATGCCCTACTATCCACGTCGGCGTGGAGTTGAGAATAGAATAGTGTGGCGAGCGCAGCGAGCCACCGAGCCCGAAGCGTGGCGAGCGCAGCGAGCCCCGCGAGGGGACGCGGATACCTTCACAGGTAAACGCGTCCCTTCGCGGGCTTCACAGGTGTCCGCGTCGCCACGGACACCTGTGAAGTCCGCGAGGGGACGCGTATAACTGTGAAGGTATCCGCGTCCCCTCGCGGGGCTCGCTGCGCTCGCCACGCTTCGGGCTCGGTGGCTCGCTGCGCTCGCCACACTATTCTATTCTCAACTCCACGCCGACGTGGATAGTAGGGCATGAAAAGGTCGGAGGACGCGTACCGCCGCCCCTCGCGGGCTCGCTGCCCTCGCCACGCTTCGGGTTGGCGTGGATCGTGGGGTGGCGTACAAAAATTGGGGTGACATTTAAGGGTTAATTGGGGCTATTTGGGCTCTGTAGCCCATTTAACATTGATTCCTATGGTAAAATCGCGGGCATTGAGGCATTGAATGCAAAATCGCGGTCAATTATGCTTTTTAACATTGTTCCCTATGGGAAAATCGGGTGATCGCGGGCATCGCGTCGCGGCCGTTTATGTACTGCCCGCGATGTCGCGATCACCGCGATGGGCGCCGTTCTAGGTAAAGAGTACCGATGGGATGTTTCCCATAGCAACCAATTCGATGCTATCTATTATATTCTAGTACAGGGATGGGAAACCTTTGGCCCTCCAGCTGTTGTGGAACTACACATCCCAGCATGCCTTGTTACAGTTTTGCTATGTGGCCATGCTACAACTGTTGCAGGGCATGCTAGGATGTGTAGTTCAACAACAGCTGGAGGGCCGAAGGTTCCCCATCCCTGTTCTACAAGGTGTTAAATAAATAATAATAAGAATCTGATTGGCTGTTATCGTCTTCAATAGTACTCCCATCTTAGTAAATTTACCCTAGGCAGAGGGAGAGATAAAGTACCAGCCAATCAGCTTCTAACTGCCATGTTATAGGCTGCGCTTGAAAATGAAGCTGATCGGTTGGAACTTTATCTCTCTCTCCCCTTTATCTATCTACAATAATTGATACATCTCCGCCTAAGAAACTTTATTTTGATCACATTTGCTTATTGAAATATGTGGATTGTCTTACCGATAGTGTAGCCTCTTTTTAATTCTCCTCTCCTTGGGTAGCGTTTCTGAGTATTCGCAGTGTTGTGCTCTTCTTCAGACTGGGACTTGGCAACATTGGGGGGTTTACTTGTTTGTGGTGGCGGTGGATCTGCCAGGGGATCATACGTCGGTGACGCTATGTCTACCGACTGGGACTTTCGCTTTAACCTGTAAAAGGGAAACAAAAGTTTGTAATAATTTTCTATGTACAATTTACAATATTGCTTTCATGTACAATCAATTTTGAATTATTCTTAATTACTATTTACAAAATGTTTTGTAACACAAAATTTCAGATAATATAGAGATATGTCTTCAAAAGGTCTGCCCACTGTTCTGAGCGTCCTGATAACACACTGCTAGGAACAGAATCTTGCCCTAAATGTTGGCTGCAATTTTTTATATCGGACAGGATGTATGGAGACACAATACTGATGCTGGCATCCCGTCTACTGCTGGAGACCAGCGCCGGAATGCCGTCTTCTCGATTGTAAGTATGCAGGGAGTGGTAGAGTTAGGCGGGGGGTGGAATTAGTTTTTTGGACACTTATAGTGGTCATAGGGCTAGTCTGCAGGTCGGGAATAGGGTTAAGCTGGAGGGTTCAGGTTAGTCACTTAGAAAGGACGGTTAGGGTTAGGTTGTGGAACACAGGGGTTTAGGTGGTGGGTGTGAGGGTTAGCCACTAGCGGGAAGGATTAGAGTTAGAAGGATGATGGGAGAGTTATGGTTAGGCTGTGGGGATGGAAGGGTGGGGGGGCAGGGGGTTTGGTAAGAATACTCTGTGAGCCTCTAGCCATGCCCCAAGCCCCTCTGGCTGCGGGGACAGACGCTGTGTGCATGCGCACAGCATCTATTTACCGTTGACCAGCAACTAACAAGGGTGATGCCTAAATGCCACCCCCCTGCCACGGGACACTGCCGGCCGTGGGAGGGACGTGGGAACGTCCCTGAAAACTGTGACGTTCCCGCGGTAATTGGGGCGGTTGGGAGGTATGGTTTGAGGGAGGTGGGCCCCAAACAGGTATCTTGCCTAGGGCCCCATGAGGTCTAAATCCGCCTCCAGATATGCAGTGTAAACACTCCCATCATCATCATAAATGTATAAAAAACACTGTAGTGCCCACAGTCCACAACATGCCGTACAGAAACGCGGTTCTTCTATGCCACAGAGCACCATGTAGTGATGTAGCTATGTGTGGAGGCTGAAAGTTAAACAGATCGAAAGTGTTTCTCCTCTGTATGGTACACATCCATTTGCAGCCCTGCCCATGGTCTCATACGGTGCGGGCTTGAGGGGGGGTTTCGTTGTCATGGTATTAACCTGCTTGCTGGGCTCCAAACACATGCAGCCCAGCGAGGCAAGTCTGAATCAGGCTGTTAGTAACGGCACTCATTGTATCCACCTACATTGAAAGTATTCCCTCGCAGCCCAGTGGGAAACTTGCATTCTCATGGTACAAAAGCTGCCGTACAAGTGTGCAGTCAATATTGCATTGAACGGGATTGCAGTTCGAGACGTGAGGTGCTAAGGACAGAGTTTTTCAAAACTAATTATAGAACACCAGATTGTAAAAATAAAATAAAAAACCCTATATAAATATATGTGAAACATTAAAGTTCACAGAAAAGTTTGAAGTACATGGGAAGTCAGCCTTAATGTGCTGCCGTATTCCTGTTGTGTCTCCCCAGTAGTTATGTAATGGGGGAGGAGGGGCGAGGTCTCCTGTTTCCAAGCAGCTGAAAGGCAGCATCTGGCCGCTCACAAAATGTACAGTATTAATTTGGCCGGTTGTCTTGGGAAATTTGATTAATCTGATTACATTCTGCCGCTGTAGGATGATAATTGAGCATGACTAAAATATGCGCAACGTACCTGTGTTACCAGGTTAACCTCAGTGATTAGGCTACTTAAGGCAAACACGTATGTGCACGACAAGCGCATGACAGATTCCGGGTGGTTTTGATATGCAAATCGGATGTTATCCTCATCAAATTCCAAAACTAAAGCAGAAATTATGCAGAATTTAAATATGGACTCTAATTGTAAAGCCCAAATGTAGCCCAGATGTGATAGACGCGGCTAATGAGTAGAGACAGGATTATATGCAATATAAAAAGCTTGAAATATGCATGCAAATATGCATGAAAAATACTTAAAATATGCATGAAAAGTGTTAAAATATGCTACATTAAATAATAAAAAAAGTCATTTTTAACTTATTTATTTAAAAATCAGCATCCTATTAGTTGCAAATAAACCTCAAAAATAGGCCCACAGCATCTGCAGATGTCTAGTGCTATACACAGGACTTTTTTTCTTCCAGGCTGCTACAGCAGACTGCGGTGTCCTAGGCTCTTCTGTTATCAACGACACGGACCCTCATCTCCAGCGCAGATGGATCAAATGTCAGCATAGCATGTGAAAGCGGCGCAGTGGAAGGCTTTCTCCCTGCGCCGCATACTCACTGTGACCCGGAGTTTCCTCCGCGCCGCGTGATATCACAATCCTTCCGCCCACCTCCTCTGCTGCAGAACTCTCTCTCTTGGCGCAAAGTCCCAGGCCA
The DNA here is from genome assembly GCF_055691185.1 of Crinia signifera. NCBI lineage: Eukaryota > Metazoa > Chordata > Amphibia > Anura > Myobatrachidae > Crinia > Crinia signifera. Next base: position 29,052,809 of record NC_139221.1, read on the forward strand.
GGGGCAGGCAAAGGTTCAGGAGCTTTGTGGCATAACCCCCCCCCCCCCCAACTGACTTTTATTAAAATAGATTGGCAGCCTAGAGCAATGTCCCCAACACTGCGCACATATTGGCCCGGCCTGCACACTCTACCACTACCTGGCCAGCAGGAGGGCAAATCAGTGCTGTGATTTGTGGGTGGAAAGGTGGTGGGTCCTAAAATATGCACCATGACTAGATTTTAGGTAAAATATGCAATAACAAGTGAGAATGGGCAAAATATGCGAATGCATATGCAAATATGCAAATGCATATAATCCTGTCTCTACTAATGAGTAATGAGACATTTGGGATACAGCAGAAGGTTTTACAAACTGACATCTGAAACTGTACAAACTGCTGCCAACGGTCTGCATCAGAGGCGTAATAGGAAATGAGAGGGCTTATGTGCAGGCTATGTGTGTCCCCACTACCCCCTTTTACAGCATAAACATCCACACAACACCAAGTGACAAAACTAGACATTTTGCACCCTCTCTACCCAATAGGACCTTTAGCATCTGTCTCCTGCAAGGGGGCTGCCATTTTTGGAAGGACATTTTCAGCAGATTCCATATGGTCAGCCAGACCCATTGAAATCTACAGAGACCATGTGCCCCCACAGAACCGGCTCCCCTAAGCCACCGCTTGGGCCGCAGTGCCATTGTTACACCACTGACAACACCCCCTACCCAATCAATATTATCATTAACCCCATCTTCTCATCAGTAACAGTAACTCACACTAGTAAGCTAACACATCTACTGTTGATTCATTAACAGATGGATGTAGAGGTGTATCTCTGGGAGGCAATGGAGTCATCTGCCACCGGGCTCGAGCTCCCAAGGAGGACCTCTCCTCCCCTGCAAGTTTGAATCAGTTCATTGGAACACAGTTCATTGGTGACAGACTTGGGAGTGGCCTGCCGATCCCTTATGATACTAATGATATCTGGCAAAGCATAATTATGTAATTGTTTATTGTAGATAAATATAGAAATATTTAGCTACAGTAGGCAAAAATTAAGGTAAGCTACACAATAATGCAATTAACAATGAAGTCTCCCCTCAGAAAACAACATTTCTTGAAACTCTGAAAACTATATAAAAATCGAATTCTGCGATAAAGAAATAAATATGTAACGTCTTCATTTCGCTGTTATGAATAATATCTGCAGAATCAAGTCAGACTTCCCTCAGTAACATAGTTTATGATTCCTTTTTTTTACTTGCTCCAGCCCATTTCTCACTGTGACCGGTAATATCAACCAGAGTGGTTTCAAAGTTGGAGAGAGTATACGACCGCATTATTCAAAATGGCAGCTGCCTGGAAAGACATAGAGGTCCCGGACAGCAAGATTTATGCTGCTCTGTGCCTGTTATGTGAATAACTTATATCTTGTTTACCTGTGATAAATAAATGTAAGAGGGCATATTTTACTTTCCTTTCATCTTTTATACCAGGAACTTATTGACACCCATCTGAAAGGTGCATTGCTTTTCAGATTTATTTACTAACAATGTAAAATATTTGGGTTGTACAAAAGAAAATCATATATCTCTTAGTTATTTTTGGAAATGACTTTCTAATATGGGGGCAGATGTATTAAGCCTGATAAACTGGAGATAAAGTGGAGATAAAGTGAAAGGAGATAAAGCACCAGCCAATCAACTACCAACTGTCATATTCAAACCCAGTTCATTGGCTGGTGGGAGTGTCTGAAAAAAAGCAGCCATTTTAGGGGAGGGCATGTAACTTCTGTAAAGGGCCAGATAAGCTTGTTTTCATCACAGCTTCCGAGTGTGTCTCTGGCTACTGCCTGCAATGAGTTGTGCCCAGGGGGGAAATCATTTGATGGTTAGCCAATAAGGGCTTTTGGACAATAAGCTTGGGCACTGGGGGTCTGTGGCGGCTATTGTTACGCTGCCGCCTGCCCGGACCTGCCTTAACCTGCCGCATCTGTGGCCAGGAGTCGGGACTTGCAGATCTACTAATCTCAGTCCCGGCGCTCCTCCTGGCTGCTTATGAAAAAAGTCCCTCACAAAATGGCCGCCCCCTTACAGCAGACAATTTTTGAGGTTGCTAGAGAAGGCTGCGGAAAAACTAGTCGTTATGCCATTGCACAATGTGCACATGAAATCGCAAGGTGGGATTTCACTATAGCAGTGTACTTGATCGCTGCCCACTGTAAATTTGTGCGATCAGGTCTGCATTACCCCCATAGAGATGCCAGGCTGCCACCTGAACTGCACAGGAATTCATTTTAAACACATACGAAGACACACAACAGAACTTGACCTCAGAAAAAGCCGCAACCACTACATCGTGACACTATGTATAAAGATACAGACTCCATCTTACACAGATGTACAAATCATACTTCCCTATTCTCCGGAAGTTGCGGTAGACTCACGATTTTTGTGGTAGTCCCATGCACCCCCTTGAGTGGGTGCTTCTCCCACATGCTGCCTGCTTCCATAATATGAAGAAAACTGCTTGAACCGTGGGTTTGAGCACAGGGGGGTGAAGCTTAAAAACTCAAATTAAATTTATTTAGCTCCGCTCCTTCACCAAAAACTCACGAATCACAGAATTTTAACACCGTGGGGGTGGGGCTTAGTGATGTCACAGCCCAACCCCTCATAGTGCCGTGATTTTTCCCCTCTTTGGGCTTTCTCTTTCAGGAGTAGGTAAGTATTGTACAAATGTCGGTATACTGTACAGTCACTGGATCGACAGTCAAAATGCTGACATACTTTGGGTCAACCACTGAAAGACAATAGGCCTTAGGTTGACACATGAAAAGTGTCAACATGGCTTAGATCAACAGGGTCATAACGTTGACACAAGCATTCGGCCTGCACACACACCTAAGTTTGCTCTGAGGTAATCTTAGATGTACGTGGGCATTCTGAAGGAATTGGGAGGGCAGCTGACATACGGTGATGTCAGCTGCCCGCCCCTGGCACCAACGCCACCGGTCAATTTCCATGGGAACGCCCAGCATTTTCATGGGAACGCCCATGAGACTCTGGGCGTTCCCATGGCCAGGTGCCCTGGCCCGCCTCCCCAGGAACCCCTCCCCACCCCCCGCTCGCAATGGCTGCACGCACTTTGCGTCTGCACATGCGCAGAAATGCAAACATTGGCCCGTGCAAATGAAGGGGCTGGTACGAACGGACCTGAATAATGTCCTAAGTACCCTGCCGCAGGTGCCTCCATTATTCTTACGGTACTGACCAATACTGAATACCATTCTTCTTCCCACACTTTCCATGATTCCTCTATTTTCTCAACTGCTAATGAACGTGGCCAAGTATTTCACTGGCAAATTCTGTTCACTTGTCAAATGCCTTTTGCTATCAGATTAATGATTTGCGATTTGCAGGGTGTTATACGTCTAGACAGAGGATGCGTGGGAAGGCTGCTCTGCCAGCGCAAATAAGGATTTATGATTACAATTTTATTTCTCCAGGAGCCGTTTTGATGTTTGTGATAACTTGCATGTTACAAATAGAAATTCGGATCTCATTCAGCAAACAGCAACTGCTTGCCGAGGAATGCTGGTGGCCGCCCAACACTTGCCAAAGCTGCCTACAGTAGCATGAGAAGGTCCACCCTGCGCAACTATAACATCGATTAGTGCCAACCTCCATCTCAGCAGCCTGGCTGCAAAGACAAGGGCACCGCCAATATCCTTCCATTCGCAGCAGCTGTGTTTAATGGCAAGAAGACGTAACAAAAATGCTCCGGACCACTCGATCAAAATGCTGCGTGGCCCCTCCCCTCCCTAAGCCCGCTGCTGTCAATTAAAGTTTGCAGCCATTGTGCAAGCGCAGAAGTCCGAAAAAAGTCCATTTGCAATTTTTGGACTTTTGTGCCTGAAGCTGAATAATTTCCCTCTCTGTTGAACTTGTCAGAGGGAAAAAATGCTTGTTGAGCATGCTCGCACTGGCAGTTGATGGACACCAATAAGATTAAGTTCGAGAGCTGATGCTTTTAGGAAGTCTTCAGTTTCTCCTCTATTGTTTAACCAAACCAACCAAATTTTACTTTAAGTCAATGGTAACATGCATCCCTTAAGCATTTGAGTGCCAACATCTCTGTAAGAGATGCGCAAAATACCCGCTAAAAATGCAGGCGTCGCTCACATTTGTTATATAAATTCAAATTAAAAAATGTTGTGTAAAAAAAGACTATATTTCCTATATAAGGTAATCATTACAGGTCATTATGATGAATACAAAAGAAGCAGCGCTGAACGTATACAAATCAATGAAAATATTTAATGACAATTAGACATATTAAAATACATATATACTAAAAACAAGAAATAAGTCGATAATGGGCCCAATTTTTATAGTCACCAAATTTAGTATAATTGGACCTGCACTGATCCTGGTTGGTAAATAGGATGGAGTCCTTATTAGCCACTTTATGGTATTCTTATGATGTTTGAATGGACTCAACCGATGGCACAGGTTGAATTAGCCAGCTCGGGAGTCCTCCCTGCTGCGAGTGGTCAGGTGTCCGTATTGAAACGGGCAAGGGACTTCCAAGAGTGGATGAGATCCGATCAGGCGAATTCGCAGGTGAAGCAAGACCTTTGGTGTGGAAAAAATATTTCTTAAGCCAAATTGGGTCCAGAAGGCAGGCACCAACGCGTTTCGCAGTACTACTGACTGCTTTTATATATAAGGTATATTATGCGCATGCGCAGGTCCCCTTTGCGAATTACTTGCATAGTCACTGAGCCATTCGCAAGGATTGGGGAGGCCTGGGGTGGACAGCGGCGGGGACTGCGGTCGCCCATGGGAACGCCCAGAGTTTTATGGGCGTTCCCATGAAAATGCTGCCTGTTCCCATGGGTACGCCAGCGGGTGGAAACTGACTTATTTGCGGGCACCAGGACTAAGACAGGGTGGGTGGCTGACGTCCTGTGGCCACTGACCACTGACTTTTATTTGCGAAGACGACCATCAAATGATTTCTCCTTCTGCGGAGACATGCGAGGGGGGGTGTTTTCAGTACATATCCCGTTGCTTGTTAACGGGGGGTATCATCATTGACTAGGGCTAGAAACCAGCCCCATGTGAAGACAGTGTCCCATGCAGGTAGCAGTGGCATAACTATACTCCCGCAGCCCCCACGGTGGCGGGGAGGCGCTAAGAAGTTTGGGGTGCCAGGGGGGGGGGTCTGCGGGACTATAGTTACCACCCCCCCCAGAAAAGTTAACACCCTCCTTACCCCGTTACCGAATGCAGATGTGTCGGGTCCCCGGCTCTCCCAACTACAGCTGCTAATAAGTGACACTCGGAAAATGGCTGCTCCCATACAGTAGACAGTTTTTAAGGTTGCTAGAGGAGGCCGCCGCCTCCCTCTAACATCCTCAAAAACTGTCTGCATTATGGGGGCAGCCATTTTTCGAGTGTCACTTTTTATTAGGAGCCGGGGACCCGACAGAGTGTTAACTTATGGGGGGGGGGGGGGGGTGCCCAATATTCCCGGCGTGGGCGCTTTAAATGTAGTTACGCCACTGGCAGGTAGGTATCAGTGTGCATGAGGAGGTAAAAGGTCATGAACTTTCAAGAATAAGGTCGGGGAGCTTGTCAGGCTCAATGTACCGCTTCACTGTTCCTATCTGAAGATAAGGTACCCAGCCATCCTTTGGTTCTCTGTGCCAGTAAGTCAAAACTCCATGACACACATGGAATCCTGCACCTCCCTCTCTAACATTTTCAACCAAAGCTTGTCACTCATGTTGAATTTGATTGGGTATGGCAATCTTGTACATAGACCAATGATTGAGCATCTTGACCAACCAATACTGCACCATGTGTTCAATTAAATATGGAACCACCGAGAGAGACGCTGGTGGCCTAACCTTGGTTTATTGGCTTAGTATACTATCTGCGTATATTTTGCCATCGTTATAGATACTTTTGCATGAACTTTAGCTAGTCAATTCTTTATGGGGAAATACAGTATGTACTGTATGTTTATTTTTCTCTTTTATGAATGTCACAGGCCCCATCTTCGTGCAGATTCCATCTTCCGTGGACTTAGAAACGATAAGATGCCGAATTATTCAGATAACACGGTTAATGTGCTTTTATCCATAATGCATTACAGATGTGAACTTTCAAAGTTACGCTGCAGTGAAATGTCAGTCTGCTACATTCCTCATAGCATAATGCTCATCCTCACAGCACAACACTCTCCGTGAACCCCGATTCACAGACGTGGCATATAAATCACTCAGCGAGATACCAGTAAGACGTATAACCTCTGTTCTGCAACACTAGCATAAGGTCACATCAGAAGTGTATACTTATTATATACTGTCATCATAGAATAAAGGTTCCCTCTGCACACACCATAACATGAGGATATAACGTTTGTGTATTACAGTAAGAGTAGGGCTCATTTTGTAAAGCCTTGGTAAATGTTAAATATCTGCTTCTACATCCAATGTATGGAATAAATCATATGTTGTCTCTGCAAATATTTGCTGGATGGTAAAATCTGTTGGAATATTCTGATGTCTCCATTACCCATCACCAGAGAAACAGCATTATCTATGGTTAGAACAGTGATTTTCACCTTTTTTCAACTCACGGCACACCGTACAAAATTTTAAAATAGCAAAGGCCATAGGCAAACACAGGAGGGGGGGGGGGGGGGGTGTTCTGGTTGTCCGCAACCCCCCCTTCTACTGGCAAGTGCTATGAAATGATGACAACAATAGCACTGGTATATAATATGATCTATAGAGCTGCCACCACATCATGCATCAGTATAGCCCTCAAACAACACAATGGACCAGAGAGCAGCTGCCAGGAGGAAGAGACAGGAGCCTTACCATGAAGTGAGAGATTGTGAGCTTAGAAAATGCAGTACTGGTTCTATTATGTTTGTGTATTTATTTATTATATGATTATCCTTTTCCAGTACCATCTGTACTGTTAAATAGTAATACTGTATTCCATACAGTATCCAGTGTATAAAAAGACCAATTTTCAGGGTTGGTACAGCTTCCCCAGTTCTCCAGTTCTTATTACAATGCGCTGCAGAGTGGAAGATTTTGGATGTGGAAACCCCTCTCTAAAAATCCTGCATTTATTACTGAAGGCACATCATCAGCCAACCAATGATAATTAGTGTATGACAAGAGGAGGAGGGGTCAGCAGCCAGATCTGGACCCACTGACATCAGAGAGGGGCAGTCTCATTTTGCACAGGACTTTAGACCAGCTCTGGTGGCACATGTGAGAACAGCTGAACTGGTGTAGATATCCCTAGCTCTGTTGGCACATGTAAGAACAGTTTAAGGCTCAGTAGTGTGCCAAGTGGGCGCAATGACTTAAAGGGGCTGAGCGGGGGGGGGGGGGGGGGGGTTTGGGTTTTTTTCGGCAGTTCCACATAATTGCATCACAGTAGGCCAATATTATTTATACATATAAGATGAAAATAAGCAATAATTATCTAAACAGCAGGGTTCATCGTCTGGTGCAACCTCCAGACGCGTCTGATGGAAACCAACACTGGTAACCTATATGTACAGCACTGGTCATTTGTACAAACAACGGTATGAAATGATTTACTGTACCTGTGTTGTCTGGAGGCATCCAACCATTATTCATCACTGGTATGATGAGACAGGCTGAGATCTAGTGTAAGTTATTACTAATCTCCCTCTCTCCTGGCGCGGGCGATCACAGTACAGAAGAAAATGACACAATTGAGCTGTTTAAGAAGTAAAGGCCTCAGGGTAAAAACGTATTACAGTGCTCTAACGCTTCAAGAAAGATGTATAATTCCAACCCCAAGGTACATTTCTCTGGCAAGTAATAGAATTGGAACAATTACTGCCACATTTTATATATATATATATATATATATATATATATATATATATATATATTTGTATATATATATATATATATATATATATATATATATATATACCGGTATATATATATATATATATATATATATATATATTTTTTATTACAGCTTTATTTTACACTATTTGCATTTTTTAGACAAAGTTATAAGTGACTGTGTCAAATGCAATTTTATTAAACAGAACATGCTGGGCCAATTACCATATACAAACAGGGCACATTGTACTCTTTTATATCTGAGTGGTTGACTTAATTACACTGAAATGGATGGGAGAGCACACAGTGAAGCACTGAGGAGTACGGGCTATTTTTTTAAACATTGCTTTTTATTGAAAGTTTGGTACTTGTTTCCTAGCACGGCCACACCGATTTACATCGGGGTGGTCGTGTCGGAAAAATCGCGTCGATCGCATGCGATTTGGTCGCATGCGATGCGATCGACGCGACCGACCCGATATTTTGATTGAATCAAATGTAAATCGGGTCCCTGGGACCCGATTTTACATTGGATTCAATGTAAAATATTCCCTAGACTCCCAAATTTGACGACGTAGACCCCACCCCACGATAGACGCCCACCCAAATCGTGGCGAGCGCAGCGAGCCCGCGAGGGGAGGCGGTGCGCGTCCTCCGACCTTTTCATTTCCCTACTATCCACGTCGGCGTGGAGTTGAGAATATATAGTGTGGCGAGCGCAGCGAGCCACCGAGCCCGAAGCGTGGCGAGGGGACGCCTATAACTTCACAGGTATACGCGTGCGCTCGCCACACTTCGGGCTCTGTGGCTCGCTGCGCTCGCCACACTATATATTCTCAACTCCACGCCGACGTGGATAGTAGGGGAATGAAAAGGTCGGAGGACGCGTACCGCCGCCCCTCGCGGGCTCGCTGCGCTCGCCACGCTTCGGGTTGGCGTCTATCGTGGGGTGACGACGGGGACATCTATAATGTGAAATGGGTCATATTGGCCCATTTCACATTTTTCACATTTTTTTCAATGTTAGATGGACTTAATCAAGTCCATCTCATCTTGTGCCATTATAATGGCACAAGATCGACGCGATCCTCACGATTTCAATGTTAAAAAATATTTTAACATTGAAGCCTATGGCAAAATCAGGGGCATCGCGTTGGTCGTGTCGGGACCAATGTTAATGGTCCCGACCGACGCGATGCCCCCGATTTTGTACCATTGCCTGCAAAATGGACCTGATTTCAAAGGAAATCGGGTCCATCGTGGGGATTGTGTACCTTAACTTAAAGGTACACGATCCCCACGATTGTGGCCGTGATAGGAAACAAGTACCGAAAGTTTTTCACAAATATATGTGGTACAGACAGGGGCTGATTGGCCCACCGGGAAACCGGGCCATATCCCGGTGGGCCGGTGCAGTCGGCTGGGCCACCGACTGTTCTTCCAGGGCCGGTGCTGGCATCCCTGAGGGGAATATATGCGGCAGCTATTTTTGATTAGGGCTGTGCTGCCCTTTGTGACCAGGATGCGGCTGCTGGTCGCTGTTTGGTCTGTTTGGTGACCTCGGAAGCAGCTGCACAGCACGGATGGAACCTGCGTGGAGCGCCTCTCTCTCCTCCCCATGGTCAGTAGCTTTTACACCCCCCCTCCCCCGTACAGCCCCCCCCCCTGCCAGAAGCGCTAGCACCCCCCCCCCCCCCGGCAGTAGCGTTAGCACACACACACACACCCCTTTCCCCAAGGCTGCTTCAAGTTGTTTCCCAGCCCGGATTTAATTGACAATCCGCCACTGGGTACAGAAAGAAAGAAAAGGGGAAAAACAATAGGGGAGCCAGGTACAAATAAAATTACACAATTAAGGCCCAGTCAGCCCTTTACTAAATCAACCAAAATATCAAAAGAGTTAAATATAACACAGATCGTCAACAATCTTAGTGGGGGGAATGTAATACAGATGGGTCAGTAGGAGAGATGTATATAGTCGAATATCCCATATGTTCTCTATATAGATTCCAGCCAATCCATTTCATAAAAATACAAGATGGAGAGGAGGAATATTTGGCACCAGGCATTTCAAACATGTAGCGTTTATGTATATTATATTGAATTACTACCAACGGATCGCCTCCGTTTTCAAAGCTGAGCAATCGCAGCCTTTGCTGCAATCAAGATGTGTCCCATAACATAATTATCTCCGATAGACAGTTGGTCAGATTTGAAATTGGTACCACCAAGAGATTCCTCCCCTGTGTGAAGGCGAAACAAGTTTGGCCTTAATGGAGGCTGGGAACACTGGTTTCTTCTGGGGAGTGGACAGGAAAGATTGAATACAATGTCGTATTTGTAAAAACTTGAAGTAAAGGTTATTATTAAGCGCTGCATGGAACCCAGTGAAAATAGACCCTGAAATAGACATTATAAAAATCCTAATGCTATGTGGATAGTATTATTTATAGGCATTTGGACCGGCACATTGCTCAGTGCAGCCATCACACACAGTCTGATAGCGACAAATGGAAATATAAGGCGTTTATACAGAATATGTTGCGCTTGAAGACAGTGCATGCACTGTCTTTGTTGCTAAGATCTCAGCAGCGATGTGTGTTGAGCGATCCCAGCTCAGCACCGGCTTCCCCGTCGCCCCATGTGTATCGGGCTTTAAGGAGCCTACACACACAGCGGCAATGCTGAGCGCTCGGAGCAATGCTAGTTAAATTAAGTAACATCGCTCAGAAAATGGCCTGACATCTCTACATGTGTAGGCCCCAACAGTCTCGATTAATTGGCGGCAATTCCAAAATTACCAATAGTATGGATTTATTAATACAATTAAAAGATTAACAAGAGGATGAAGCACACAGTTCTGTCCAATCATAAGTATTACATGTTAATAGCATCAAAATGAAGTGCTTTTCATTCCCATAGGAGAGTCCAGGAATTCAAGGTGTTCCACTTCCAACTCATTTTGTCTTCATCAAAGGGTATACTGTATATAGATATATATATACACAGTCCAAGGACTACTGTAGCACTCCATCAAAACTGAACCACTTGCCCGGGTGCCTTCGTCATGGGGAAACCATTGATGTATAACAGAGAATCAGATGGCCCTCCCGAGACTCTTTAAGAAACTAAATACCAATTGGTAAGTAGGTCTGGCACAGTACCCCCGGAGCGGAGAGCCAGGACATTGATGAATCATAGTAGGAAAACTCGCAAGACCAATGTCAGGAAGATCATCTTTTGCCACATTTTGGAATCTGGGCCTGGCGGAAAACCCTAAGGCAGATTCCTTCTGGTCCCGGAGGTGGGTTTGGTTCTCAGAGAACCAAGCTCACTTATCTCTACTCGTTATGATACTCATCTCTCATCATAAACACTTTTCATTGTATTATATATGATTATTATTGTTATCATCTTGCACTTGTAACACATCCACGGACTATTATACTAGTAAAGGAAATAGAGGGTTACGTATAACTTTCTTCCAGCATTACTAGGTGGACAATGTCACATACGCCTCTGATGAAATCTGAAATAGCGTATCTGTCAGAGATGAAACGCGTTTGATACTGAAAAATCTTCCACCGAATCTAAAGATTGATGGGCAAACCCTCATATATATGTACCAGGGGATTTCATGATCCTTACTTATGAAGCAGATGGGGTGTCTACATCCTGGGAGGAACACAAATGTGCTTCAGATAAGCACATATTTCAACGGAACAACCGCGAAGACAGGAAGACTGACACAGGTGTGATGTGTACTGTGGGGGGATGGGACGCCAGCCCCCCGCACCACCACCTGTGTGAGATTTCCCAGGTACAGGACCCAGGACTGTATACACCACCTTGGGACTCCGGTGCACAGCACTGTACTGACAGCCGGCACCCCCACCATCCCTCAGACCAATTTAGGAAGGTGCGTTACGCAGCCCACCACACCGTTCCTCATCCCATCCCCCCCACCCTACCCCCCCAACCCAATACAGCATGTTACCCGCAGAACTTGTATTTATGTCTACAGCACTTGGTTTTGACTTAGAATCCCAGTGTAAATAAATAAAGTGTTTTTGCATTACACACATCTGTTTAATTTTAGACATTATACAACACATAACAATCCAGTAAGGTTACTGGTTATCACGAGTGCGCAATTCCCCCCATCTCTCACTAAGCACATATTTCAAACTGATTTCATTTGGGACTTCACGTGTTATTATTTATCACAGTGGTGTAAGTTACAGTGCTGCTGGTGCAAGTACAAATCAATACTGACAGATGGTGAGATCAATGTTCCAGAATATTTATTCATCGCGGCTTGATGAATTAATAACTTTATGGAAATTTTAGCCCCATCCGCCATCAGTATTGATCTCTGCTGCTGTATTACTGATCCCCCCAGGTAGATACTAGTAGTAGTAGTCTGCCAGTAAGATGTTGGTGTCAATTTATGGCCTGTCAGGGTCACGGTAAATGGCACCATACAGGGGCGTTTTAAGAGAGGGTGGAGCCTGTGAGCAGCTTCCTCCATCCAGGCCCCCTTACTCTCTGCTAGTCACGCTGCAGAATAGAGTCTGAGCACTAGAGGGCTCATACTCTTAAGTTGGCCATACACAGGTGATTGTCAGATTGGGCTGGGACAAAAACCTGGCAATATCTGAGTGACTGTTTTTGGCAGTTTTCCAACATTTGTTGCTCCAGCCGTCCACTGTATTTCTATGTTCCTCATAAAACAATGCAGTGTTTCTACTTGTATGCATTTAGGCATACATTATGGCTGATTGGTTAGGAGGTGTACAGTGTACACGCCCACATGGCTCAGCCACACCCACCGAGCATTGGTCACACTAACACAACATTGGTCACATCTCCTCTGCTTCTTATGGGGCCTACACATGGGGTGATTTCAGGACATTTCTTTAGTGATCTGACCCTTACATCGCTCCGTGTGTAGGGGCCATAGCGATCCGCAGCCCCACACGAAGCTATCACCTGGTGACTAAGATGCTGCATAATCTAGTAAGATCACCAGTCAGGGCCAGGGTTCTCACCGGAGAACCCTGGCCCTGACAGATCGCTCTGTACACAGCGCTGACACCTCGTTGTGCAGCGTTGTGTGCTGAGCAATCTAGCATCACTCAGCAAAATCTCTTTGTGTCTATGCCGCATTAAAATGCCCCCCGCCCCGATCATTTTCAGAATCTGACCCATGTGGGACATAATGCAGCCCTGATTATGCCTCAGTCTCCACTTTGGTCTCCGAAATTTAGGAGTTCCCCGACTTTTACTTACAAGAGAAAAGAGAGATTTTTCTGTCCACTGATGCCTAATATATCCTTGATTTAGCTAATACAACCAAGTTTAAAATGAGTTCCCTGCTTAAAACATGAATGCCTTACATAGGCAAACACAGGGGGGGGGGGGGGGGCGAGGGGGCAGAGCTGTTGCACATGCCCAGTGTATCAGCTTCTTCTACCACATTTACTGTATGTGTGGATCTGAGTCCTGAAACATCACAATAGACCAGAGAGTAGCTGCCAGGAGGGAGAGACAGGAGCCTTACCATGAAGTGGGAGATTGTGAGCTTAGAAAGTGCAGCACTGGTTCTATTATATTTGTCTATTTATTTATTAAATGTGTAACATTTTACTGACCACTTATCATATTTAAATGTTTGGAACAGCCTATACTATAGACCATCTGTACTGTTAAATCTTTCTATTGTATTCCATACAGTATCCAGTGTATAAAAATACCAATTTTCAGGGCTGTTACCACTCCCCCAGACTCCCGTACCTACTCCAATGCGCTGCAGAGTGGAAGATTTTGGATTACCTGTGGAAATCCTTCTCTAGAAATCCTGCATTTGCCACTGCCTTACCTGGAGTCTACCACCATTGGGGCTCATTCAACCTCTGCCCAAATTCATTAGATAAAAACATGGTGCAGATAGGACAAAAACGCGCAATGGAATCTGAATTTGCAAAGTGGTCATAATCTTCTAACAAGACATTTTAAGGTGTGTGGAGTCCAAGCCCCTGAAGAAATATCTAAAGAAACGTGTCGGGTATCCTGACACTTTTTCTTTATTGTATTAATGGCTGCAGGATGCCACCATGATAGCCAGAAGTAAGGGCTGTGGAATGGCATCGCCCACACACCAATAGCTACGGCCAATAACATAATCTTCAGTGAAGTTTATTAGTGTTAATTACAGACTGCCACTAGCTCTATACAGTAAACTAAAAAAAAAAACCATCTGAACACTGCCCAGGTTTGAGCATCAGTCACGGCCATCTTAACACTGTAGGCTCTGAGCAAAATAATGAATGAGACCTCCTACACACCTATTCATAGGAACCAATAAAAAATATAATCATTACATGCCCCTCCTGTAATCCTGTGCTGCCTCCACTTGCTTTCAGCACTCTGATTGGTGGATAGCGCTGTCCATTCACCAATCAGCATACTAACAGAATACGGGAGTGATACTGCGCTCACCTTCTTGGTACCTTGATATGATGTATATATCAAAATCAAGGGGCCCGTGGTGTGTAAATGTATGGTGCGTGCCTGTGCACCAATGTGTGATAAACACTGATATTTCTTATTGCTCACACTCTAAAAATACAGACTGTTATCTTAGTGACCCTGTATGAACGTACAAGACACAATAGGTATAGTGCAATAAACAAGGAGTTTATTGGTGAAAATGAAACTGCACTGGGCTAGTGCTGATGGCAAAAAGTGCGCAGTGTCAGCGCCGGTGAAGATCTTCAGAGACTCGGGAATGAGGGACGTCTGACCGCATCACAGAAGGACTGGTATCGGGTAAGTGTTGTGATGCACCACCGGGCGGTTAGGGACGCCAGCCACCGGTGACATACACACTTACTACGACCGCAGAGACTTGTATTCCATCCCTGCACCAGCTTGTCCGTGTTCACTTTTACCTGTGTATTTGCCCCATCACAGAGTAACGCCACATCCCCCATCCCCACCACCCACTGTGTTGTCCAGGTCACCCAGACCCAGCCCCAGTACGTGCTTTTTGCCATCAGCACTAGCCCAGACTGGGACACTCGGACTTACCATCTACCTGAGACAACTCAGTGCAGTTTCATTTTCACCAATAAACTCCTTGTTTATTGCACTATACCTATTGTGTCTTGTACGTTCATACAGGGTCACTAAGATAACAGTCTGTATTTTTAGAGTGTGAGCAATAAGAAATATCAGTGTTTATCACACATTGGTGCACAGGCACGCACCATACATTTACACACCACGGGCCCCTTGATTTTGATATATACATCATATCAAGGTACCAAGAAGGTGAGCGCAGTACCACTCCCGTATTCTACTGTATTACTCCAGAGCCTGGACCACTCAGGTCCTGCAGCCCCTTCGTACATAGATATCCTTAGCGCTAACCTACCCCTTTTTTCACAGCATACTAACAGCCATTTACTGTTTAGCTGCGGGCTGGAAGGTAGGTCGGGAATACTGTCTGGCCGCTCTGATTGTGTGACCCCCCACCCACCCCTTCTTGAAGGCCCCTAGAATGGTGGTTCCCCCGGCAACTGCCCAATGCGCCTATCCGTTAAGATAGCCTTGATCTCACTTGCACAAAGTGGCTTGTGCCGTATGGCGTATAGGTGCTAGCTGCACGATGACACATCTGTACTTGTTTCTAAAATAATGATGAGAATTTACAGTATATAACTTTTTTCACTCACACTCAGAATTATTGACTCACAGCGACTGACGTTACAGTTTAACTTGCAGCACATTTTAAAATTATGTAAATATAATTCTTCTATATCTCTTGAATTATTTTGGGTTCCTAATTCTCTGATTTTCCCAGCAGCAAGAACAGAAGCTATGCATCTAAAATAAGCTCTGATTCCTGCATAAATGTGTCTTTATGAGTCCACCGTGAATTCCGCTAAACTGTTATAAATATTATATACATACATTTAAAAAAAAAACGTTAACATTTGTACGGCTTCGCTCTGCTAAGACGGGGAAGCATTGTGCTGTGATAGAGGGGCACAGGACAAATAAGTATTTGGAAAGGATTCGTGCAGTAGCAAAATAAATACCAGTTTAGTAGCTAGCTTACTGAGGGCGGGATGCACTAACATCCGCGCCCCCACTTCGCCGGTTACCACAGTGATAATTATCGCATATGCACTAACATATACGATAATTATTGAAAACGACAGCTCTTTTGTAAAGAGCTGTCCTTTGCTTTGTGCTGGCATGTGCAGCGGCTCCCCGGCAGATCCCCAGCAGCTTCCCCTCCCTCCCTTACCCGACCGGATGATGCTGCTGCTGCGAGGCAGGCTCTCCTCCTCCTCCTCCTCCCTGTGCCTGAAAGAGGATGTACAGTGCAGGGAGGAGGAGGTCACTGGTCTGGGCAGCACAGCGCTGTGCTGCCAGGACAAAGGTGAGAGGGGGTCGTCGGGGGTCCGTGCGGGGTGACAGTGGTCACGTTAAAAAGCCCATAGGCTTCTATGGCGTATCAAAAGCTTTTTCTGGGGATACCCCCTGCAGTGAAAACCCAGCGTGAGGGTTTTCCTGCATATGACAAAGCAGTAAAAACCCAAATAATGGGGTTTTTACCACATTTTTCACTTAAAGCATCCCGCCCTGAGTCAGCATGTCAAAATATTCTGACGCGTTTCATTGGGCCAGATGTAAACAACCAGCCAATCAGCTACTACCTGTCATTCTTCAAACCCAGCAGTAACATGGCAGGTAGGAGCTGATTGGCTAGCTGTTTATCATTTTCCATTTTATCACTTTTTGAAGCTTGATACATCTGGACCATTATGTGATACATACAATACGCCGATTTGTCAAACTGACTACATAGGTACTAAGAAACCGATTCAGAGTTGATCCCTGTTGTTGGCATTCGTACGGGTCGCAATATGCATGCGCAACAGCAAACAGCTACAAAAAAAGACCAAAGATAATATCACCAACACCAATGATCTATACGTTACCAAAAATATAGTTCTATACTATGTTGCTTGTATTACGTTTTCATTTGTTTGACAAATTCATCCTTTATCTGTTTTAGATACTGCAAATGTAAATGCGAAGTATAATACTTTCATCAGAGTTTAAAAAATACTGGGAAATGAGAGTTGGCATTGCTATTTATAATGAGAGATAAATTCCCTATGTCAAATGTATCACTTTAGAGATCAAACACAGTACAGCGCCTTCAAAGGAAGCAAGCGGTGTAACAAAATGTTTGAAAATACCAATCAGCTTCGGTTCCTTTAAATCAGTTTAAACCAGAACGTTTAATAATGTTCCACTTTATACAGGCTCCCGTCTGATCATTTCACTACCGTAGCTGTGAGCCCAAGTGCGGCGCGATATCCTCTCCATATGGACTAGAGCTTTTTTTTTTTTTTATTGTAGGTTTTGATATTTTTCAATTACAGTTGCCCCGTTAATTGTTCTGCAGGGAAAAAAAGGACTAAGGGGCTTATTCTGGTTGATTCGCAAGGCTGCGAATTCGCCTCATCACCATGAGAACGCCCAGCATTCTCATGGGAACGCCTATGAAACACTGGGTGTTCCCATATGGTGGTGAGGCAGGCTGGCGCCCCACGCCCCTCTCCGCCCCCTGCCCGCTATGTTGTGTGCGTGCACCCAGCGAACAGACTGGGGGGTGTGAATCAATCGGCAGAAGGGCTCTAATAGTGCAACTTATTATTGGGCTATCCAAATAAACCCTGTTTTGTTTTTCGGAAGAAAGATGTCCTGCTTTCAACAACTAATTGAATACCCCCCATAAAGGTAGATCTTTTAAACCTTCTAGAGAGATACAGTAATGTCGACATTAGGGTTAGGCTGCGGATGTGAAGATTAGAGTTACGTTGTAGGGGAAGGCTGGGGTAAGTGGTCAGTCCCGGAAGTCACAGTCACATTAGCGTTGGGACCCAAATACTCCACTGGTCATGTCAGAGCCGCCCCTAGCCTAAATGACACCCTAGGCAAGATTTTGGCTGGTGCCCCCTAGCACCGCCACTAGTTCCGCCTCTGACCCTGCTCCCCTTTCCCAGCACCATGAACCCTCATCATAGCAGTCATCATTTTGGTGTTCCTACCCGCAATATTTTAAATAGAAACAGTGCACACATTCGGGGCGCAGCCCAAACAGGGGTGTGTTCTTGCTGGGAAGGGGCATGGCCACCCAATAGTACCCCCAATTCAAATTATGCCACACAGTAGTGCCACTTTATTCACATTATATCATGCGATTGTGTCCCTTATTCACGTTATATCACACAGTAGTACCAGTTTACCTTATATACATTACTCCTCACATTATTCATATTATACCCTTAGAAAAAAATCTTGATAAAATATAGTATTTTAAGCACCTCCATGGCCACACTGCAACCCAGCACAAAGCAGTGTGTGCTGGGCAGAGGAGAAGAGCTGCAGCTGCTGCTGTCACTTAAGGGGAGGGAGCCCGGGGCCCCCACTGTGCCCTTCCATCAGACTTTGGCCTGGGTAATTTGTACCCCCTACCCCTTTCTCTCGGCACCCCTGATAATACCACAGAGTCATGCCCCTTACACATGACACACATTATTAATGTCCTTATAACCATAATGCCCCTTACACATTATGCTAACCTTTATTAATGCCCTTCGTACACATAATGACACACATAATGCCCCTTACACATATGTTGCACATTATTAATGAACTTATACACATGACACACATAATGCCCATTACACATATGTTGCACATTATTAATGCCCTTATACACATGACACACATAATGCCTGTTACAAATATGTTGCACATTATTAATGCATTTTTTTACATGACACACATAATGCCCCTTACACATATGCCGAACACTATTGCACAACCAACCCACCCGCAGACAGCACTCGCATAGCCGCTAACACTGTGACCTCTGCCTCTGCTTGGATACAGATGTTTCCTCATACATCTTGCCTCAATAGGCCATGCAGCTCCTGGCCAGTTCTGCTAACGTTGGGTGCCTTTTTTTGCTGAAAATTCATCTTATTTGCATTGTTATGTGACCAGAACACACAAGGAGCTTCCGATGATTAAAATGATATGTGGTATGCCTATATTCTGTGTGCGACTGTGGCTGTACCTGCATACGGAATACTATGTTACAGTGATTTCCATGAATACACTATTTCATATGCAGATACAGCCTCACTCACACACAGAATATAGTCATGCTGCATATAATTTTAATCAGCAGAAGCTGCTGATGCCCCTAGGCATTCCAAATGCCCTAGGCAATTGCCTAGTTTGCCTATGCTTAAGGCTGGCTCTGGGTCATGTCAACGTTATATCAATGTCTTCATGAAGTGTCGACATGTCCAGCTGTGATATCATGAGCATGTTGACATGCTTATGTCAATATGATATACAGCGACACAGCAGGGCAGAGGCCATGAGCACTATCCACACACACTTACTGGATCGTTCTGCTGACTGCTCCATGGTTCTGTACATCACAGGCATCTGTGCAAACAGCCTAGAAAGGCCAATTACAGCTAAATAAATGCTTCCCATCAGCCACATTTTATGTGAGAGAATGAGAACTAATAGCTGTTATTTACTATGATGCTGTGACAGTACTGTAGAGAAACTGCTGTCACCATGCTTTGCACTTCTAGTTATATTCAATCCAAGGGCTTTACAGTTTATTGCCAAAAAATACATTTTATACAAGTTTCATGTGGCCAACAGTATGTATTTGTGTAACGAGCTGCTGCATTACATGACGTGGACAGGGCAGGCGCCTCCCTTAGGTATCTTAGGCTGTAACTCATGGTGCATATGGTTAGAGGACGAATAAAACACCTCCCAACTGTCACAATTACAGAGGGACAGTCTTGCTAATTGGAGTCCCTCCCCTTGGGTAACAATGTTCTCTGTAGAGGCTGCGAGCAGTGGAAGGTGTGGCAACACAATTTGAGGTGCATATTAATTTTCCTTGGTAACTCGTGACCCAGGCAGTTTTTGGGGAGTCCCGGAAGAGTAAGTTAACCTGCATTATTGGTTAACTATCCATTATATCTAATGGATATTTGCAAGATGAAGGGGGGAGGGGGTTAAATGAGAATCAGATCCTGCCATCTTGGAAATGCCCACTCTTGACTAATCCACATTTTGAAAAGTAAAGAAGTAAAGAAGCACCAGGCCATACACAGGAGATTGGCTGCATCGTGGCAGCTGGGTACTGTTGAAGTTGTACAGTATGCCCTAGACCACAGGTTCTTAGACTTGGTCCTAAGCACCCAACACAATTCGTGCTTTCCAGGTCACCTGGGGGGATTTTTTTTCAGTATGACAGTTGGTTGATGCTACACACAGTATCTGCCAGCCAGGTGACCTGTTTGGGGTCCTGGGGCCCGAGCTTGAGATCCATTGGCCTAGATTGTCGCCCTACTCGGAGTTTGCAGAGCTTGATAACATGGGAGACAGACAGCTGGGAAACGTACAACTATTCACAGCAAAACTTTGCCTAATGTGCCTGCTAAGCTTCACACTAAGAACTGCCTGCTCGCTCAGTAAAGCATATTTCATGGCTTTTTGCTATTGGGCTTAGGGAATTCTCCTAGTTTTTTAAGTTTTATATACTCCTGAGAAGTAATTTTGTTCTCCCTACATATCACAGCACGTTTCTCTTTTGTTGGTTTGTGCTTACACTATATTTAACTACATTAATGTTAGGAGGGGAGAGGGCCCGTGTGCAGGCTCTGTGCAGGGCCCCTCCTTACCTGGAACTACAGTAGACTCTTGTACTTGTGCAGGTCTCCAGGAACATGGCTGTGATCCCAAAGACTCCTCTACTGCTCATGCACAAATCTCCAGGAATATGGCCACCATGAGATTTTGACTGTATGCATTGCCGGCCAATGCAGGACTCTCGAAAGGTAAGTATTATTTATATGGGTGTAGGGTATGAGATGTGGGACCCTCTGCACTTAACAGGTGGTACCGGGGTAAAGGGGGCAGGTTTAAATGACTGGATTTGTCCTTGGCAGCGGCGCCGTGATTCCGATTGTTTTCAACCCATCTTGGCTGCTGCAGGATGCGGGAGAGCACCCTACTTTTTCCAAGATGTGGTGGACTACCAGAAAAATCAGGAGTCTTCCATAATTTCCCAGAGGGTAGGCAAGTACAGTATGCTTTATCAGCTTGTATATTCTATCATGCAGCTATCACTATATTTATCACACTTTCTATCTTCCTTCTGTGCTTTTCAGCCAAGCATTTATATAATCATACCTCCCAACTGTCCCTGTTTCAGGAGGACAGTCCCACATTTTGAACCCCACTGTACCTCCCGCAGGTCACAGTGTCCCGCAGGAAGGGAGACAATTGGATGGGCAGTGATCATCATCGCTCTGCCCAACAAAGCGGCCAATAATTGAAAAAAAATCTTACTGTACCTACTTTATCAGTCTTCCTTCTGGAAGAAGCCTGGAGAGAAGACGATCAGCTGCACTACGGACTGATTTTGAAGTCATCATGCTCCGCCCTCAGTGCAGGAAATACCACGATTCGCGGGTCTACGTGGAGGAGGTGGGGCTTAAATGGCATGATTTGCATAATTTAACCCCACCCCCTCCCCGAAGACTCACAAATCGCTGTAATTTAATGGCAGAGCAAGTGAGATGCGGGGGCATACAGGGGGCTTGCCCACCTTCCCGGGGGGTAGGGAGGGGGATCCAATTTTTGGCAGGGTAGGCAAGTATGAGATAATATACAGGAGTTACAGTGGCGGATTGAAAAGTCTCTGTACAATAACATCTGTATTTGAATTCAGCAAAGTATACAGAGATAAACAAACAACTGAGAATAGTTCCTGTAACATTTGTCTCCCGTGACGACTTGCTCTGTGTAGATTTTCCTGGAGACCACAGACTTTGATGATCAGTGTATCTGAGTTGGCTGCAACGCTCAGTCATGAAAGGCGCCTATCCATACTCCCTCCAGCTAGCACCAACATCAGTGCATAGGAAGAGAACTGGTTTAGTGCAACAACAGAATGTTCTATGACTCCAGGCCTTCTGCTTTTTCTGCTTCCTGCAGTTGTCTCTACACCCTGGCGGTCATCTCTACAGAAGTGACTTTATGCGTCCAGAAAGAGGTTGTACAACTAAATGAAAGTAAAAACAAAGCAAAACTGCTTTTTTTTAATTCTTCTTTCATACCTCCCAACTGTCCTGATTTTACAGGACAGTCTCAATTTTTTGTGATTGTTCCGCATCCCACCCACAGACGGCAGTGTCCCGCAGTGTATGTGGGGTGGCAGTTGCGAGTCCCTCTGCCACTACTACTGCTCTGCTTGCTCACAGTGTTGTTTAAATGGTAAAAGGGCAGGGGTCATGGGCAGCAGTTCACATTGCGCCTGTCCAATCATCTGGATTCCTGGAAGAGAGATTACTCAGACCTTCCTCCAGTGACCCCCATAGGCCTCGTCACCTGACTACCCGCTCTAATGACTTTAGCGACTTAACGTGACACATAGGGCTTTATTTTGGTTCATTCTTTCTGACAAAATCCTTCTTAGATGGGCAAAACCATGTGCACTGCAGGTTTGGCAGATGTAACATGTGCAGAGATAATTAGATTTGGGTGGGGTTTTACTTCAAAGTGAGATCTATATTGCAGTGTAAAAATAAAGCAGTCAGTATTTTCCCTGCACAGAAACAAAATTACTCACCCAAATCTAATTCTCTCTGCACATGTTACATCTGCCCCCCCCTGCAGTGCACATGGTTTTGTCCATCTAAGAAGGATTTTGTCAGAAAGAATGAACCAAAATAAGGCCCATAGTGAAGTCATATACATTGCATAGTGAATATTAATTATCAATTTTTTTGTAATAATAAAATGTGCTGCTCTGTTTCTTTCCCTGATGACACCACATGGTGATGATTTTACACTTCTGAGTGTAGTGTAGTGTAGTGCATTTTTGGGTGCAATGCTGAGCATTCTGGGTGGTATATGTAATACCTGTATTGCCAGTAAGGGGCATATGTATACTGTATGTGTGGCGGTGAGGCATGCTTCAGTAGGGATTCATGTATACAGAAGGAGGGGAGAGATGCCACCCTCCCAGCATACCTCCCAACAACGGAGGGATGGAAAGAGGGACAATGCAGAGCGCTGAAGATGTGCACCCGCAATTTTGGGGGCTTGGCCTATATGGGCAGTGTTCCTGCAAGGCCACGCTCCATTTTCACCACTGTAGGGGCATGCCTAGTGGCTCTGTGAGCTGCTGACCATGCCCCCAGCCCCTCTGGCTGCAGGAATAGGAATAGACACTGTGTGCATGCACACAGCATCTATTCAAGGGTGACAGGAGGGACTCCCAACTGCCCCCCCCCCCCCCCCCCCCTCTGCTGTATGACACTGCTGGCCCCGGGCGGGACATGGGAACGTCCAAAAAAACTGGGATGTTCCCAGAAAAAGTGGGACAGTTAGGAGGTACGCTCCCAGTAGTTTATTTACAGTACTAAAATATTTTATTTATTTTTTTAAAAGGTCTTCTTAACTTAATATAATTAATAAAGACAATCAACAATTCTTTGATGACCTTTTGAAAAAAACAAAAATGGCAGTTAGGTGGTTACAATTCCAATCCACTGCAGCCTGTTTGCAAAATATAGATCTCACATTGCATTGATAAAATCAGTCTACACAACGAAATAAACACTCTCCTTAGTACCTCATCCAATGCGAGCCGGCAATCAGCTAAATGAATATAAAGTTTGGTTTTTAAATCTCCCTGAGGCCATATCTGATGCATTTATGCTGCTGCAGAAGAAGAGTGTTTGTAAGGCAACATTGTCAGAGCGGCGGGCTACATCTCCGACCGGGGTAACGCTGAGCTGTCCATCGGAAATTATGGGTGCTCTAAATATAGAACATGAAATATGATTTAGCCTGAATGTTATATTCTTCTTAGCTCATTCCAGCCTGTTGAATAGCAAAAGCCTGACTGTGCTTAATATGAATAAGCAGAGAATCATACGCGTTACGTGCACTGGTAAAGGATTATATAGAATACGAAAGAGTCATTTAGTAAGAACTGCACAATCGCATCTATACACATTTACTGGCACTGAATGTAATTCAGGTAATTGCATCTGCAACCCACATGCAGCTACAGCCCCATGCACACTAGGCAATATTGTAAACAATATCGCTCAGAAAGGGTGGGTACACTAGATATCCTTAACGATGCGCACTCTGCATGTTCAGACGAGGGAGGTCCTCAATAATGAGGGTCATGCTGCAGAATTACTTTGCTCCCCTGCCCTCGCTCCCATTTCCCCATCATCGGCAACTTTATAAGCCCTTGTAGATGTTGACCCCCCGCCTAGTCCCTGATGCCGCCAGTATCGGGGATTGGCTAGTGTATTTGGAGCTTACAAAAAAGTCTATATAGGTAATTTTGAGGTCATGTCTAGTCAGATCCAAGCAGCTGTCACAATAAATGGAAAGTGTCCCTTCCCCAATTCAGAAATGTCAAGGTGAAAAAGAGGTTAGTAACTGCGCCAGACAAGCCAAATCAATAAATAAATAAATAAGGGTGGGTACATTTAATTAAATAAAATTTTACAAAAAAATTACAATAAAATACGTAAAATAATGTTAAAAGTTTTTAAATAGTGAATAGTCACCCAAATGGACTGGATCCAGCTTTAGGGCAGTATTCAATGACTATAATCGCGATGTGCAGCGAATCCTGTTTAGGATTCGCTGCACAGTCGCCGTGTTCCGGAGGGCTGGAGCCTTCATTGCCAGCCCTCGTTTACACAGTATTCAATACCGCAGGGGCTTGCTGCCCCGACGGCGAATCTTAACCCCTGCGGCAGATGCTGCAGGGAGCCGGGGGACGGCGGCAGACAGGGAGTTGGAAGTCTCCCTGCCTGCCCTAGAATGTATGTGGGGGGTAGGAGGGCTCCCCGGGACCCAGGCAGCACAAGCTGCCCCCTGGGAGAGCTAGCAGGGGACCGGGTAGGAGCCGCTAGCACTGCTCCCGATCGTGCATATGTAATGATCGGGAGCAGTGAATATATGAATATGTAATGAGCGGCTCTCTGCTCCCGGCCCCCTGCTGGCTGCTCTGTGTAAAAAAATTTGAATCCTGCCTGGCAATATGCTGTCGAGCGAAATGAAAACAGGTCAGGGTCACGGCTCTCAGGACGGATCGATGGTCGTGACCCGGGATTGAATACCCCCTAAGTTTAAAGTCCATTACTATAATACCCCGATGGCATATACCTCCACTGTGGTAAACAGGCAGTGTCCTCCCAACTACCTGATGGTGCGGGATGGTGTTCAGGGAGGAAGCGAGGTGCAGCAGCCAAATTAAACTGTTGATATTCCAGCAAGTTGCTGTCAGGAAGGGCTGAAGTTTGTATATAGCAGCCAGATGTAGATGGAGTAAATAAAAAAACTTTAAATATAATGGAATCTTTATGAATATATACATATGAAACATTTTGCAATGTGCTGACAGATTGTCAACAGGGTGTCAAAGACCCAACAAATAAATAGCTACTTATTTAAAATGCTTCCACTGTCAAAATGGCAGGAAAAAAACTTGCAGGCTATAAATATAATATTGCAAACAAAAAGTGCCGGTTACACTGAAAATAACAACCCTGGGGAATAATATTATAAGGCTAAATACTACAAAATAATATGAATTGAATTTAACAAAAAGTTGTGATAAAACTTTAATAAGTGAAAGTTTTTTCCTATTATTCTGTACATACACACACACACACACACACACACACACACATACACACACATAGAGCATGCATGTATACACACTGCAGACGCAAACACACATAGAATACATTCAGACACATAGCATACACACAGCATGTATCCACAGACACACAGCATACATACATGCATGCATACATACATACACAGCATACATACACACATACCATACTGTAGTTGCCCACCCTCCTGCATTCTGCAGGAGACTCCCTGAAATAACAGCAATCTCCCTTTCTCCCTTATTAGTCTAGAAATCTCCCTCATGTCACCTAGCCCACATTACACTGTTACAATTTTTTGGGAAATAAGGAATGAGAGACAGATACATTTACATTGAATCATCAGCGCCATTTCCCAGCACTTTACCAAGTATAGTAGCTCTTACTGACTGCTTTGGTACATTTGGATGTAAGTCATTATAAAAGATTCCTCTCAGATGTAGCAGTACACACCCACGCTTCTAGGTGCCACATTCACATTCTCTATTCACAATCTCTCCATATATGGAACTAGACACGCCTTTTGGGTGGAGCATGACACGCCCCCTCAATGGGGCGCTGTGCAAAATTCTACTACCAACTATAATCTCCCTGAAACTAGTTTTCAAAATTAGGCAAGATTGTCCACAAAAACACACACAACATACAACCCCCCCCACTCACTCAAACATCAGATGAGTGTACCTGTTTAGTCATTGGGGAGACAAGTCCCTGCATCCACCGCCCAGCTATCACACAGCCACATGGAGCACTGACTGACTGAGAGGAGCTGCACGCTGCCACTGCACCTTGCTCCCCCTGCTGTCAGCCCAGCTCTCACACAGCCACATGGAGCACTGACTGACTGGGAGGGGCTGCACGCTGCCACTGCACCTTGCTCCCCCTGCTGTCAGCCCAGCTCTCACACAGCCACACGGAGCACTGACTGACTGGGAGGAGCTGCACACTGCCACTGCAGCTAGATCCCCTGCTATCAG
This sequence comes from Crinia signifera, assembly GCF_055691185.1. Lineage (NCBI taxonomy): Eukaryota > Metazoa > Chordata > Amphibia > Anura > Myobatrachidae > Crinia > Crinia signifera. The sequence goes on from NC_139221.1 coordinate 29,079,530, forward strand.
CCCAGCTTTCACACAGCCACGCGGAGCACTGACTGACTGGGAGGAGCTGCACACTGCCACTGCAGCTAGATCCCCTGCTGTCAGCCCAGCTTTCACACAGCCACGCGGAGCACTGGCTGACTGGGAGGAGCTGCACGCTGTCACTGCAGCTAGCTCCCCCTGCTGTCAGCCCAGCTCTCACACAGCCACACGGAGCACTGACTGACTGGGAGGAGCTGCACGCTGTCACTGCAGCTAGCTCCCCCTGCTTTCAGCCCAGCTCTCACACAGCCAGGCAGAGCACTGACCGGGAGGAGCTGCATGCTGCCACTGCAGCTACCTCCCCCTGCTGTCAGCCCAGCTCTCACACAGCCACACGGAGCACTGACTGACTGGGAGGAGCTGCATGCTGCCACTGCATCTACCTCCCCCTGCTGTCAGCCCAGCGGCAGCCTGCCCTGTATTCCAGAGAAACAGCTGCCGTAGTCTGTGTTTAAAATCAGACAGCTCGGTGGGCAGGGGGTTTCTGGGTACTCAGAAACCCCCGCTGCGTGTGCCCCGCCTCTTCCTAATAAAAGTGTTTCCAGGGCAGGAGGTCATTGCTCTTGATGTTGTAATAGCTGCCCAAGTGAAAGTGTGGGCTACCGCAGGGACCAATGTAACAGTCTGAAGAGCTTGTACTATACTGTGATTACCTGTATGCTGCTTGCTGTAACTATACTTGCCTACGCTGTGTACCAGGTATGCTGCGACCTGCTTCAAGAATAAAAACCAAGACTTCATCTTGATCCAGAGTATGTGATTCCTTGTCACATTATGCAATCCATGATGTTATAGGTGCACAGAATCCCAGGACTGATCTGTAAGACTTTATAATAGATACGGCAGTTCCTTTTCAAATAATAAGAACTACAGTACAGTTACATGACGGACACTTTGATTCCACTACACTTTATAGTGTCACTGCTACTTCTCTATTGTAGCAGTGGAGTCTACAGTAGCTTTCATTTGTTATCTGTCAGCCTGGAGTAATGCAAAGCATTTAGTGAAACGCATAGTGACTACCTACTGACGGGAACTGAATGTGGCCGGCTCTGTAGCTTGCATTAGTGCCCTTATTCTGGTTGATTCGGCCGGACGCAAATTTGCACCAGGACCGATGCACATGCGCAGCAGCATTTCTGGACATGTGTATACACTCGGAGCATGCGCAAAATCTGTTTGCCGGTTGCACGCTCCCTGCCTTTCGAGCGGTGGGTGGAGAGGGGTGTGGGGTTCCGGCCTGGGCCATTAGTATATGTGAACGCCCAGCGGTTCATGGGCATTGCCATGAAAACACTGGGTGCGCACATGCCAATGCATTCCTGACGCACGTGCGGGGGGCGGATGGCTGACATAACCGGATGTCGGCTGCCCGCCCTATTCCCTGAAATTCTACACGAATATGTCCGAGTGGCCTGGACCACCCTTACATATGCTTGCGCCTTCACCATCATTCGATGGTCGGCTACCACCGAAAATGGGGGAGGTTCCCCCTGGCCTGTGAATGGATATTTATGTAAAACATCCATTCGCATGCCGGGCAAACTAATCCAGCGTGCGAAGGGGGACGAGCGTACCACCATTCGCAGGGTGGGTTCTGAATAACTCGCAAGGTTGCGAATTCACGTCCGAGCTTCTCCACATTTCACCCTCTAAACAGGGCCAGTGCAAGATGTCAATGGCTCCAGGCTACAAACAGCCCCCCCCCCCCCCCCTTCCTGGTGAAAGCTCATCTCCCTCTTTCCCTCTTTGTGCGTATTACAGCTTGTTATAATCAAGAAGGAAATTTATTTCGTATTGCTAAATATGCTCCTATACAGCAACAACCATACAGTGCAAGGGGTATTCGCTTAGCACATATAAACATACATGTTATGATGTATGTAATATATGTGCTGCTGGTTGGTTCTCCTGGGATAGGCTGGGGTTTCAGGTGCCATGCGGCATCCAGGACTCAGTATACAGCTACAGACATGCCTTCTAAGCCCACCCACAGACTCCAATTGGGTAGTTTTACAGGAGTCTGGGGGCAGCTTAGAGGTGTGAGTCCTGGGTGCTGCATGGCGTCTGATAGATACAACACTGCTGATCTCCAATCTGTGACATCCCTCTCTGTGACTACCTTCCCCTCTCTGTGACTGCCTTCCCCTCTCTGTGTCTGCCTTCCCCTCTCTGTGACTGACTTCCCATCCCATTGCCGGCTTTCTATTCTCTGTAATTTTCTTCCCCTCTCTGTGTCTGCCTTCCCCTCTCTGTGACTGCCTTCCCCACTCTGTGACTGACTTCCCATCCCGTTGCCGGCTTTCTATTCTCTGTAATTTTCTTCCCCTCTCTGTGTCTGCCTTCCCCTCTCTGTGTCTGCCTTCCCCTCTCTGTGTCTGCCTTCCCCTCTCTGTGTCTGCCTTCCCCACTCTGTGACTGCCTTCCCCTCTCTGTGTCTGCCTTCCCCTCTCTGTGTCTGCCTTCCCCTCTCTGTGTCTGCCTTCCCCACTCTGTGACTGCCTTCCCCTCTCTGTGACTGCCTTCCCATCTCTGTGACTGCCTTCCCCACTCCGAGATTGTCTTCCCCTCTCTGTGACTGTCTTCCCCTCTCTGTGACTGTCTTCCCCTCTCTGTGACTGCATTCCCCTCTCTGTTACTGACTTCCCATCTCTGTGACTGCCTTCCCCACTCCGAGATTGTCTTCCCCTCTCTGTGACTACCTTCCCATCTCTGTGACTGACTTCCCATCTCTGTGACTGCCTTCCCCACTCCGAGATTATTATTATTATTATTATAATTTTATTTATAAGGCGCCACAAGTGTTTCGCAGCGCCGTACAAAGGAACAATACAGGGAGACAAAGCTTGGCATAACATTGAATAAATAACAAAAATACAGTACAAATAAAAGAGCACCACAGTTCAATACACATTACAGCTTAAATGTAAGTAGTGAGGACTCAATCAACATACAACTAGAGGCTTGAGGCCAATGATGGAGATGAGTATGAAGATGGTCACTGGGTGTTGGAGTAAAGGAGAGCAGTGAGTGAAATGTGAAGAGAAGTGGGCTTTGACAACAGGAGGGAAGAGGGCCCTACTCGGAGGAGCTTACAATCTAGTAGGAAGGGGAGACAGACAGATTACAAGAGGTGCAAGCGAGGGGGTGGTGGTTATATAGCAGGATGTAAACAGGCAAGGGGTCGGAGAACCATCTGGTTTATGCAGGGGAAGGGTACGCTTTGATGAAAAGGTGAGTTTTCAGTGCCCGTTTGAAGCTTTGCAAGGTCGGCAAGAGATTGTCTTCCCCTCTCTGTGACTACCTTCCCCTCTCTGTGACTGACTTCCCATCTCTGTGACTGCCTTCTCCACTCCGAGATTGTCTTCCCCTCTCTGTGACTACCTTCCCCTCTCTGTGACTACCTTCCCCTCTCTGTGACTGACTTCCCATCTCGGTGTCTGCCTTCCATTCTCTGTAATTTCCTTCCCCTCTCTGTGTCTGCCTTCCCCTCTCTGTGACTACCTTCCCCTCTCGGTGACTGCCTTCCCCTCTCTGTGACTGCCTTCCCATCTCTGTGACTGCCTTCCCATCTCTGTGACTGCCTTCCCCACTCCGAGATTGTCTTCCCCTCTCTGTGACTACCTTCCCCTCTCTGTGACTGACTTCCCATATCTGTGACTGCCTTCCCCACTCCTAGATTGTCTTCCCCTCTCTGTGACTACCTTCCCCTCTCGGTGACTGACTTCCCCTCTCGGTGACTGCCTTCCCCACTCTGTGACTGACTTCCCCACTCTGTGACTGACTTCCCCACTCCGAGATTGTCCTCCCCTCTCTGTGACTGCCTTCCCTTTTCTGTGACCGCCTTCCCCTTTCTGTGACCGCCTTCCCCTCTTGGTGACTGCCTTCCCTCTTCTGTGACTGTCTAGCTTTACCAGATACAGTATGTCACCTTAGCAGCACTGTACCAATGAAATGTCTTGTTTAACAGTAACTTTGTATATTCCCTGTTGGGTGATGCTGAAGCTTTGTGGCACCATAAAAATAAAAATCAATAGTAATAATAATTGTTTAGTGGGAGAAACAGATCCTTAAGAGAAACACAGGATTGGACAAAGGACTATAGCAGCCCCGCCCCCTACCACTTTCTTTAATAAGACTGTTACACAACCATTGATGGTGACTCTGCCGCACAAAAAGCCGAACTTCCCACATTTTATTTTCAGCCATTTTCCCTATTTTCCTCTTTACTTGAATAGACGCTATAATTATTCAAATAGAAATAACGCATCAGGAAAGGATTTTTCAGCCTCCTGTGTCTGTGAAGATCTTTGACTGTGATTTGACCATCTACACCTATTTCAATTTCCTTTCTGAGATATGGGAGCACTTTAGCTCGTCAGAATGTTTCCTGCAGCCTGAGAGGTGTCAGATCTTGTCGGCTGGCTCAGTACTGAACAGAATACCAAAGCACTATGTCTCCATTATATTCATTATCCTCGTCATGTCAGTGCCGTAAATGTGCTATGCTACATGTTATTTACCGGGCCCTTTTTATGTTATGCATTATAACAGTCTCTATAGGTATACTGGCATGCACTACTGGAATATTAACACTAGAGGGAGTCATTTTGTCTTCGGAGGCTTATGTAGAAAAAAAGGTAAAGTTCCTTATCAATAAATTCAGGGTTTTGTTTGTTAAATAGAACAGGTGCAATGTTACACTGATATCTTTCCAAGTCCAACTTTCATGGAAAATTGTATTTTATTTATTTATATTTATTTCATATCAAGAGATAATTTATAGTTGTACTTTTTAATAATTTTTGTACATTATGGGGATGATTCATATTGTCGCCACACCGACCGTGGAATGATTTCTCCTGCCTTCGGAAATAAAAGTCAGTGTGATCTGACTGTTATTTCCTTCAGTGTCTGCCGAAGAGGGGACGGGTGCTGACGTACTGTGACTTCAGCCGCCTGCCCCCCGGCAGGTATCGGCCCGCCTTCGTTCCCATGGGAACATCAAGCGTTTTCATGGAGAAACCCATAAAATGCTAGGCAATCCCATGGTCATGCCCCGTTTCCACCCCCAGCCCCCCCCCCCCCTCCCCAGAAAAATGGCCTGGCACGTGTGTGTGTAACTCGCTGAAGCTGTCCGGGGCTCGGGTCTGCACGTGTGTAATTACGCACATGCACAGACCCCAACCATCAGAACGGGGCCAAGCATGGCCCATTTCGATCGTTAGGGAATTAGGCCCTATGTTTTTTTGCTGGAGATGTCCATGGGTGGTTACCCAAATTGGGCAATCGTTTCCTTTCTATCTACTGTATGTGCCACTGCCAGTAATGAATAACGAGCTTTCTCTGCAAAACTTCTTTCAATCATCACAAAATTTACATTAAACATGTTATTTTTACATATAGTGATTCTGCTACGACCGGCTGTTGTTGAATTACACATCCCCAGGGCAGGCGCCACCACTAGGCAGCTTTAGGCATTTGCCTGGGGGCACCGGCCACTGAAGGGCGGCACTTGGGAACAGGTCCCCCTGTGGAGCGACTCAGCGGCGGCCGTTGCAACTCTCCACCCCAACTCACCCCCCACCCGTGGAGCGACTCGGCGGCCGCAGCTGCACACCCCCCCCCCCCAGGTAGCGAGTGAGTGGCGGGGCCCCCCCCTGTCTGGGGCGACCGATCCTGCACATCCCAGCATTTCCATCACACTACCGAGTAAGTCCTGGGCTATGCGGCCGGTGCGTTGAGTTGTGGCAAGGGTAAAAAAAAAAAAAAAATTTGATGGTGAGCCTGTTGCGGTGGGTTTTGGACATTTTTTGCTCAGGTGAGAACAGATGTGCAGCTGCACACATCCATACGCACCGCGCACACATTCATTTGCAAGGCAGGTTTTCACTGGAGTGGGGAGGAGGCTAAACTGATCGCTGCCCATTTATTTAGTTCTTTATTTGCAGTTTCTTATATAGCGCACACTTATTCCGCAGCGCTTTACAGATAATATATTTGACCATTCACAGCACTCCCTGCCCCAGTGGAGCTTACAATCTATATTCCCTACCACATGTACACGCGCACACAGACATTCTAGGGTTAATTTTGTTGGGAGCCAACTAACCTACTAGTATATTTTTGGATTGTGGGAGGGAACCCACGCAAGCACGGGGAGAATATACAAACTCCGCACAGTTAGGGCCATGGTGGGAACCGAACCCATGCCCTCAGCACTGTGAGGCAGTAATGCTAACCACTACACCATCCATGCTGCCATGGGAATTCTCACCATTGTGATCAGGTCTGATTCAGGCCGATGCAGATGCCAGAATCATGTGAGTCTGCATAGGTCCAGACATTTGTGTTCATACTGTATTGGGTATATGCAGGACGATTTCATGCAAGACACGTTACCCAAACTGGCAAAGCCCTCATGCTCCATCAGCCTTTAAGCCTCCATTAAAGTGTATATACTGTATATACAATGAAATGGATTGATCTATTGAGTCTACCTTACAGAACTACATCCATCTTCGAGAAAATCTCACTTGAATTATTTACAAGACAAATGGCCATGAATAAAATAGAAAAAAATCCATTGATTAAATCTTTTAATTACAAGTTCTTTGTTCAGCAAGAAAGTTGTAAATGACTACTTTGCCGCACTGGTGTTTCTGTTCTAGACTGAAGCCCGGCCTGAGTAGTCAGCAAATTAATCCACATTATTTGCAATTTAATTATAAACTGCTGATGTCAATTGGTAGATTCATATATAAAGATGGCAGCAATTTGGTTGCTTTATTTTACAGTTATGAAGAAAGTCAGAGCGGTTTGAATCTGTCATTGTTAATGGGTCTGTAGTTCCATTGAGTTTGGCCAGTGTACAGTGTATTGATGCCTTCACAAGTAGCGATCCCCGGATGTTTTCTAATCTTCCCCAGGGACCCTGCTGCTGACGGTATATCCGCTGTTGGGACTCCGCTGCGGCGCTGCCACTATCTCCGCCTACCTCCTCCATCCAGGACTGGGGGGAAGGCCTGTGGGAGTCCATTGCGGGGCCACACCCCTTGAGCACGCCCCCTTGAGCATCCACCGGCAAAAACGAAAATCGCCGCCCCTGGCCCTGGTGATTAATATCCAGCATGTTCAAAGCGAATGGAATTGTACTGTAGTTCAGTTGGAAGTTCATTATCAAACAAATTCATGGGCTTAAATATGTGTACATACATACCTGCCTACCTTCCCTGAAGCTGCGGGAGTCTCCTGATTTATAGTGTAGTCCCCCCGCAGCCCGGGAAAGTGTGACTCTCCCGCATTCCACCCAGTTCCTTTTGAAGTGTATGATGATAGAAAAAATAAAATCTTGGTGACGCAGAGAAGGGTAAAAATATAGCAATTATTTAATTTACCCCTACCCACAAACCAACAAATTGCATACCCATCTTGGGGTTGGGGCCTAATGCCATGACAATCCAGATCTACCCTCCGTGGGTCATGCTTCATCTTGTCCCCAGACTTCTCTCGGAGAGGAGAAATAGGAAAGTATGGTTAAATATTTCAGCTATAGAATAATATGCTTCCAAGAGGAAATAAAATAGTAGAGGGTAAGGACTAATGCGGAGTGCGTAATAGGCCAGTTTGGGCAGCATATACTAACTCACATGAAATTGCTCAGGGCATGATCAGGAAGTAGAGGCACGGATATATACCCCTACAGATCTGCATGGATCTGGTAACTATGCCAGCCTACAAGGCATGTTCTAAAATGCTTCAATTGTCAATTGTCAGCACATGCAGATTGGGATACTGGGACACGTATGTCTAAAGGTAGCCATACATCTACAGATCGATTGTCAGATTGGGCTGGTTGGAACAAAACCTGGTAATATCTGAATGGCAGTTTGGCAGCTTTCCAGCATTTTAAAGCAAATAGTCACCTGCCATTTGCTCTCATCCATTACCAGGATTTTTTTCCAACCAGCCAATCGATCTGTAGATGTATGGCCACCTTTAGAAAGCTAAGCTGTGGTTGTATCCCAAAACTAGTAAAACTGCTTGTCATTGGCTAACTGCAAACACACTGCTGAGTGGTGTGTTTTTTTATTGCTTTGACATATATTGGGGCACATGTAATAGGAAGCGATTTTTTAAATCGGTAAATTTTTTTTGGGGGGGTCCAATTATCAGCAAATCGATTTCCACAATTTGCGAATTGCGGTAACAATCAGAGACAGAGGGGCTGGAGGCATGGCCAGCAGCATACACAGCGCTGGCCATGCCCCCACAGTGATGGAAAATAGTGGCGTGACTTGCAGCAGCGGCATCCCCATGAGGCCACGCCCCTTCTTTCTTGGCCACGCCCGCGTTTAAGGCCTGATTTAGGGGTTTGTATTGTTGGGAGGTTTGCTAGAACATCTGTGTAATTTATTATTATTATTAGTGATCTCAATTACTAGTGTCCGGAGGTGCCGTGTCAGAGTTGCACTGAACAATACAATATACATAAGCAAATTAGATTTGAAACCAGAGTTGACTATTTTTAGTCAGCAGCAAATTTTGGGGGCGGGGCCTGATGTAGACATAATCACACCCCGCCCCCCAGTACTGCAAATCCTGCAATTTGCCGGTCTTCGAGGAGGAGGTGGGGCTAAGTAATGCATCCTTAGCCCTGCCCCCTCACTCACAAAGCAGCGAATCCTGGGAAATTAACGCTGTCGCAGGGGAGATACGTGGGGGGGGGGGGGGGGGTGCGTTGGTATCTGGGAGGGTTGCCCACCTTTCCGGAGTGGGGGGTGGGTGGTTCGGGGTCCTGATTTTCGGGAACTTCCCGGCCATTCCAGGAGGGTAGGCAACCCTGATTTAAACATAGCTTATGCTTTATGCTTACTTTTTTTTATTTAATACAAAAAAAATCCTGAGTCATATTATTCTGTTGTGACGCATTTGTTGAGATATTGTGTTATACACAAATCATAATCAGTGCAGCTAACTAAACTAAAGGGATTTATATGATTACTGGGTTCAAACAAAGTGCACTGTCGTATAATCAGCACGACTGCATGTATCAGAGTTGTCCTGAGATCACATATGATAAACTATAGTCTAATCGTCTTATCTTAGTTTATAGGAAGTTGGACAAATGCACACACTCATCTGAACTTATGTATGATTTGGCATGAATTTAAAACGCATTAAAAAGTAACAAAGATTTAGGGGATCCATGTCAACATAGACTTTAACAACGTGAAATACTTATGTCAACCCTTTTCTGTGTCAATTATTTACGTCATCCTTTTACACGCGTTGACCTTTTGTCAAAGTCACATCCCCACACACAAAAATATTTTGTACACTGGTAATCCCCACCCCAACTTCGCACACTCTTTGCAACAATCCACCCTACCACGCCAACTTTCTTGCTCACCAGGGTATCTAGTGAAACTCCTCCCCCTTCTTCATTAGCCATCAAGACAGTTGTGGGTTATGTAAATGTAATCATTTTGACAGACCAATCATACTCAAAGACATAATCTATGGAGCCTTGTTCCAAACATTATTATGCAAGCTAATCCTATCTAGCGATAGTATAATCTACTGCAGTGCATGGAATTTGTATTTAAAGATCAATTTCGGTTTTCTAAACGTAAAATGATTTCCCAAGAAGCAAGAAAAGAAACACATGGTATCAGGGGGGAATTAGGATTAAAAACCAGGGTGGGAAATTTATGGGAGCAGCGCTAATGGAGGGGGGGCCTGGTGAGGGAGGCGGGATTCCTGAATAACAATGAACTGCACATGCGTATAGGCCGCAACGCTTGTGCGTGACGCTTGATGGCAATGAACTCCTGCTACTTTTTTTGGTAGGTATTGGGGGTAGTAACCAGTCATTTAGATAAACTCAAAAAAAAGGTACTTGTTTAGTTTCATGGTGGCAGTTACGCTGTCAGTGTAGCAGCATTGCTATGGTGTGGAGGCAGTTACCCCCGAAACACAACTGTCTCCACGATCATTAAGCAGAGTTCTCAACCCGGTGATGGAGCAGCATCAACTGGTTCCCGCAGCCACACTGGGATTTCTTTCAGTGTTGTGAATATTAGTTGGCTCCAGTTTTAGACTGGGAAATGAAAGGACCACCAAGGGAATGCACTGGTAGGGGCAGATGCTTAGGGGTGGGGTCAGTCTCCAGAGGGGGTGTGGCCAGCCTTTTTACACATGCTTCCACTCTGAAAATATCCGTGGGAATCAAACTGAAAGAATTTGAAAATCCAGCGCCACTCACCACTTCCTGTCACTCACGTCTATCTGTTGGAGGATTTCCTGTGGTCCTCATTTGCGGTGCAGCAGCAAGGATTCTTGCTGCGCCTTTGGAATTTTTTGTTGTTTTACCCTTGATAAATATGTAATTACTGCTAGTGCATGCGTGATACTGTACCTTATACATATCAGAAAATACATCATTCCACAGTCCTGTAATGTCTGGGAATACATATGCGAGACCGGTCAAAATTATACCCTGACAGGGGCTGGGTAAGTAAACTTACTCTCTCCCTCTACCCCCCAAATCTTAAGCTCCCCCTTCCCCGCAGCCTAACCCTTCCCCCTAAGTGCCTACCCCTAACCCCCCCCCTTTTTATTGCTTAACCCTAACCCTCCCCCACAGCTTAACCCCAACCTTCCCCCCCCTACACCTAACCCCCTAATGCCTAAACCTGACTCTCCTGCAGCCTAATGCCAACAGACCCCAGCGTTCTTATGATAGTGATGCCGGCTGTCAGTATTCTGGTGTCGGCATCTCCACTGATGCCAGGATTCTGCTGCCAACATACCGAATGTGGGCATGGTAAATACATCCCTATGTAAAATATGTATAATGTATAATGTAAGTGCACAGGCCGGGCAGTGAGAGCAGAGGACAGCCTGCTGCTGCACAGCCTCTATTCCCAGCTCAGCACATGCTGCTCTGTTCCACATGCTGAGCTGGGGAGAGAAGCAGCAGCAGCACTAGCCTGTCTTCTCCCTCCCAGAGAGGGTGTCGCTCCCGCTGCACGCCGTCACCAATCGGCTGCCCGCACCACAGCTGAATATTTTTGTGTTTTTTTAATGGGGTGTTGCCACATCCCCTACAATTGACCACAGCCATTTTTTAATGGGGCCGTGCACCACTGATGGCCTGCAAACCTGTGGGCCAGTCGTACCCTGGCTGGGCCCATTATAAACACTGGCCCATAAGGGATTAAGAATTGGCTCCTTAGTTTTATAAACAACATAATCCCCGGATTAATATTTCCCCAAACTGGATAAATTTGTTTCATTTTTAGACTTCAAAAATAATATTTATGTATCAAATAGGTTTCATAATTTCATGTGTTATTTATGGAACACTGTTCTGTTGTCAAACATCAATGTCATATAATGTAGTGACGTTAGTTACAGCATAGAACCTATATTTGATCTACTCAGCGATTCACATGAAATATATAATTTGCATATAAATGTCTCAGAATGTCTTCGAAATGATAATTGTATCCTTTTCAGGAGTGAATGTAGAAGCCATCTGTTGTGATGTGAATGCCCTTTATTATACTGAATATTGTGAAATATGGAGTATATTACGAGATACAGGGAAATTGTGCAGACATTGATAAATATTACACACATTTTGATACAATTGTTGAAGGGGGTTTTCTAAATAATAATATAAAGCCCAACATACTGTAATGGGTGATTCTGGTTGACACACAAAGCCTTTGCCTGTGCTTTAAACGCCGCCCTGACGAATGCCGCCCCCCCCCCCCTTCGAGCGATGAATTCCCCCGAAAATGTGCAATGGATGGTTAGCTAAAAAAAAGCTTGCGTGCCTAGAAGGAAGTCATTCGATGGTCCCAACCATCGAATGATTACTAAGGTGCACACAAATCTAAGACACTCTCTGGTGTAGATCTGTGTCCTCTCTGTACGGGAAGCGGCAGCGGCGTAACTATAGCACCGCAGCCCCCGCCACCGCGGGGGGGCGCTGTGCATGTGGGGGCGCCGGGGGCTGCGGTGCTATAGTTACACCCCCCCCCCCCAATCCCCCGCAGACTTACCTATCTCGCTGGTCCCGGCGGCTCCGTTCTTCTGCTGAGGACCACCACAAAATGGCCGCCCCCATATAGCACACAGTTCTCTGAAACTGTCTGCTGTACGGGGGCAGCCATTTTGTGGTGGTCCTCAGCAGAAGAAGAACAGAGCCGCCGGGACCAGCGCGATAGGTAAGGCTGCAGGGGATTGGGGGGGGTGGGGTGCTTGGCGGGGCGGCGGGGGGGGGGGGGGGGGGGCACCCAAAACTTAGTTACGCCACTGGGAAGCGGGCAGGCGGCTGACATCTGATGTCAGCTGTCCACCCCAGCACCCGCGCCATCGTCAAACCTCCATGGGAACGCCCAGCGTTTTCATGGGAACACCCATGAAATTCTGGGGGTTCCCATGGGCACAGCCTGTTGCCGCCGCCCCACTCCCCTCACCCGTACTGTTAGGCGCGAACGGGGTGGCAAATAACCATTTCACCATGCCTGCTCCCACCAAGCGGCTGCACATGCACAGTCACTAAACATCGCTCCCCCTTGCAAAAGCGCGGGGGAGCGATCAAATCAGAATGAACTCTATAGTCCATGTAAATCTAAGGGAGAGATGTAATAGGGTGCAATTTTTTTTTAGACAGCTAAAAAATTGTTCCATATCGCACATGACACATATGCGATTTTTGTCCAATAATCGCTCCTTAATAGGTGGGAATTATTAGACAAACTCAGAAATCACTTACAATTTTTGTGTGATTTTTAGCAATGGCAATGTGTATTTATTAACTAATGGGAGTGTGTGTTTTTTTTGTTGGTACTTTCTTTTTTCTTAAATGGCATGGTCCCTGCTCCCCCCTCCCGGGCATAACCAGCACCCAGGCTCCTTGAGCTGGTCCTGATTCCCCAAATATGTGGGGGAAAGGGGATGGGGTCCCCTCCCCCGTATTTAAGAAACCAGCACCAGTATTTGACTCTGATAATTGGCACACCCCCTGTGTGACGTTCCTCTTTCCTCTGATTGGAGATCTTCTGTTTTAAAACTCTTTCTCTTATTGGGAACTATGCTGGTGATGAAAATCGCATTCTGATTGGTCTAAAAAACACATTTTTCCGGGCCTAATTCTCACAAGAATTCACATGCGATTTTAATGTCATGATTAAAAATCACAACCTATTACATTTGCAATTTCGCAGCAGAAATCACACTTTCGAAATATGCGATAACGTGCAATTCCAGACCATGCGTAGATATCGCACCCTATTACATTTTGCCCATGGTCTGCGCATATTTCTACTTTTTAGGAAGTTTTTTTCTTTTTTTTTTTACTATCAATTTTATTATTATTATTAAGTTTGTAAGTTTGTAACCTCATAGAAATTAGTAACCTGCTCGTAAGGACTAAAATTCTGTAATAATGAAAAACACAATTCTACAATATAGTGTAGAAATCATTGTACATTATACTGGTCACTTAAAATCATTTACGCCAAATCCAGAAGCTTCCTTACATTTACTCTACAGTGAGTTCATCCACATCATAGATTTTTTTTTTCTAAGATGAAAACACCCGTTCATAATACAATAACAGGGTATGACATGAACACTACATTGCATTGATATTAGGATTGTGAAATCCAATCATCCAGTTTTATGAATTTTGTGTAGTGATTTGGAAACACAACGCGATACCGAAGGAAGGACGCCAGTGACCTTTCAGCCGATGCCTATGGGCTTTTTTACTTCAAGAGCACATGGACGTATCTTGTGCCACAAATCTTAGACTGGCTTTCTGTGTCATGAAGACGTTTCCGAGTGGGAAAACATGTAGCAAGCATAGCTTGACCTTTCTTACCGGTCAGCAATTGGTGCAAATCAATTTATGTTATTTTTTAAACTTCAAAACATGTTTTATCAGCTACAGTATATACTGAATAATGTGGTCACCATTCCTCTTCACAAAGTCATTGGCCATCAAATCTAGATCTAAGGCTGGGTATACATTACATTGGACTAACATGTTGTAAATTTTGTCTAATGTGTACCCTGTACTGTGCTCTCCCATCTTCCGACATTGGTCCCATATGATGTTCTGCCCATCATACGGGGCGATGCATAGGTTGACGGCATGCTGTTCAATGCGGTCATGAAGGATTTAATTCACGATCGCATGCTACGCAGTTCAATGTGTGCGGCAGACCAACATCTTGTTCCACAAGTCGTGCTGTCCCCCATTATATCACATCATTCTAATGCGGTGGCGCCCAATCTGGGGTACTTGTACCCCTGGTGGTACACTGCAGACTGGTTTGGGGTACTTGAAAATAATACCGATAATGGCGGAAGAAGAGGTTGTCTACAGTTGACGGAAGACGAAATTATCTCCCGATGGCGAAAGAAGTCTCCCATTGCCGTAGAGACATGTCGCATCACTTCTGGTTCCAGCTGCAGCATCATCAGCATCTCCACGTGCTTTTGCCAAACCACCAATCCACTGGGAGCTACCAGCGCTGCCATCAGACATCAGCAATCATCTGCCCGCCCTGACACGGGTGAAGGAAGCAGCGGCATTAACCCTTTGAGTGCCAAGTGAATTTGTCAAAATTTGTGGGAAAATTGCCAAGCAAACATTTTTATTCATCGTACTGACCTGTAATGTTTCCCTTATATAGAAAATATAATCTTTTTTTATGCAACATTTTTATTTGAATTTATATAACAAATGTGAGCAATGCCGGCATGTTTATCAGATATTTTGCACGTCTACCACAGAGATGTTGGCACTCAAAGGGTTTAATCCTACAGGTGTTAGCAGGAACCCACGGAGACGGCACACAGCCACCGGCCAGACACAGTAGGACCCGATTCCTGACTGCACGCTACTCCTCCGCTACTCCTTAATGTAAGGACACGCATAAGCATACGCATACTGCCAACTTTCACTCCACTCGAAAGTACTGTCTGTGGATATTTCAAATTGAGACGAGGGGGTACTCATAAATGAAAAGCCTAATCAAGGGGTACGGGAGAGAAAAAAGGTTGGAAACCACTGTTCTAATGGATGGGTTATATGTCCTTAGACCTTGCCAATGAAGTTATTCCAAGGTTCAAGCAGACTGTATGTCCAACATTGTGGACTGTCTTACATAGTTAAATGTTAGAGATTTGAATTTAAATGGACAATTCAGTTAATTTACCTAATGTCGATAATGATATACATCCATTGGGTCATGAGATGAGAACAGAATTTGCACTCTGCAAAGGAATAGGTAACACTTGGGCAGATGTATCAATGGGGCCATAATGTTTATAAAATAACGGGTCCCGCTTCTCCTGCATAACGAGGAGAAGTGGGGACCCATTATGGGCAAATGTATTAATCAGCCCAGCACTAATAAGGAGAGCCTTTATGTCCAGTGTTAATCAGAGCCGAATTTCCCATAAGGCACGTGAGGCACCGGCCTAGGGGCGGCACATGTTTGGGGGCTGCACTTGGATGCCTGTGATAGTACTGTCAGTCCAAAATGTACCAATAACTGCAAAATATCCACTGTACTGTACTATATTCCATCTTAAATAGAGTGTAAATGGATAGGACATGCAGATACTGCCCCTATAAACTGTCCTACCTAATAAACATTATTGTTGTGCCTAGGGGCGCCCTCCTCCCTAAATCCGCCCCTGGCGTTAATGGCTCTCCTTATCAGCACCCCAGGCATCCCTGCACATGCGCTTTTACAAAATAAACCTTCTCTTCCCCCGACCGCTTGTCTGAGCATGCGCAAGATCAGTCAGCAGCAGGGCTAGCGTTACTAGCGGCCGGGGCAATTTAACGCCTAGGCAGCTGTTAATACATCACCCCAGCTGCTTATTACTGGGGGGATTGCAGGGGACAGCCTTACCTAGCGTTACTCAGTGGGCTGTCCCTTGCGCATGTTAGGCAGGGCCGGCGCTACCCACTCAGCAGCTCCTGCAAAGCAGGGAGGCGCCATGCTGAAAAGGCGCTGTCTCCCTCCCTGCTCTGCTAAAGCTGCCTCAGCCCCACTGTCACTGCCTCCTGCACGCCACCCGCAGCGCCTGTCTGACAGCGGGCGGGCGGCAGTATGGAGAGGCTGAGCAGCTCCCTGCACCACACACTGTTCTCCTCCTGCGACCTGCCCCCTCTTCCTCACAGACACTTGTGCTGAGGCATGTAGCGCTGTCTGTGAAAGCCTGGATGGCATGTCATGTCCGGATCCGCCCCCAACCCATTGCTCCCTACGCCTGTCAGCTGTCAATCAAATGACGAACAGGCAGCAGCCCTCCCCTTCCTTCCCTCTTCTCAGTGTGCTGTGCCAGTGCCACTGCCAGTCCTCAACACTCCGCCCCCTCTGTCTCCTCCCCTCTTCTTTCATCTCCTCCTTCTCTCCCCTCCTTTTCCCCTCAGTCACGAGTGCTGCACATACTTTTTGTACTGCTTTTGGATCGCATCGCACACACATTGCACGCATGCCGTGCGATGCGATCTAGCCCATAACGTATGCGATTCTCACAGTGTGCAACATTTTGCGGACACAGCACTGAAATGGTGTATGCATACATGTACATGCACCAGAGATCCTCCATAGGATCGTATGTTGCATACACTCCCACAATTGGGTTGCAGCTTGTTGCAATGGCAATGTGTATGGTGCAAAATGTATGGTTTGCAGGAGGGCGCCGGACACCCTAGCACCAGCCCTGATGTTAGGTGCGCGGTTAGAACATTTAAACAAACGGAATCCCCCCCCCCCCCCAGTTAAGTAGCATTAAGTGCAGAAAAAACATTAAACACTAGTTGATACATCTGCCCCAGTATGTTTGTGGGGTGAAATGTTAAGATGGGTGTTAGAGCATAGCAGTATCTACTGTAAGTGTGTGTCCATAGAAAGTATATCACATCAAAATGATAGCACCAATGTCATGTCCCACGAAGTATGTGTCTTTATATGCTGTTCAGTAACTGTCATGTTATTATTGCAAAGCTTTGCATTCTTGTGAAAATTGTCCTTCCTTGTTCCTGTAGGGCTCTGATGTCATTAGCCCTGCCTTCTTCCCATCTCTATCTCATTGTATGTCTGCCATCTTAACCTTCAGTTGATTCCTGTTGAGCTCTGGCAAATTATTATCTTTTCACCTACTGTTTTTGTGCATTATTACAAGAATATCAGCTTGAAATAAACCCTCATCTGGATTCTTCACACATGCCTCTTCAGTTGAGTTGACACTGTCTGACAAAGTCTCCTGATGTAAGTACTGGTTCACTATGGACATACACAGATGAACTGTCTTAAAGGCCTTACATTTACAGCCTGGTTATTGAGTCACAACAGTGAAAAGATAGTTTATAAACTGCCAGATATACCAGCAAGCCAGCTGCAGCTTCTGCAGATACAAAGAAAGTAACTAGTTTGCCTGCAGTGTGAGGAGAAATCATCAGTGTTTTGCAGCCACACAGACAGCTACATCACACAGATTCTTCTAGCAAGCTACTGTACAAACTCACTACAGTGTTATTCAGCTCCATTCTGCCTGTGTGCTATCATGGCTGAACGGAACACTGTGCAGCCTGTTCAAGATGAACACTATCTACAATCAGAACAAGAAGAAGTTATGGATCTCAACTTACAGTCTAAACGCCCTGTTAAGCCTACATGGAAGGTTAAAGAGAATCTTGAAGGTAGGAAACATGAACTTTCTGCCCATATCCTAAACTTATGGCAAAAACTACAAAGTCACATGTCCACCATCTCTCAGCATGATTGTGATGTCTCACCACTAGAGGGAGCCCTAGGTCAGCTTTGTTCAGTATATGAACTTTACACAGAGAAATGTCAAGAATATGTACATGTTTTGAAAACGCTTAATACTCACGACGCATTAAAGGAATTGCAAGGCTTCAAACATCTCAATTTGGATCGAGATAGTTTAGTATGTGAAATTAAGTGTAAGACAGCAGCCAGAATCGCACAATTATTGGAAACATCATCACGCATTTCTGTGTCCACCAGGCATTCAAAGCGATCATCTAAGTCACGAAGTTCAAAATATTCCATGCTTAGTGAACAACTTTTAAAGGCACGTACAGAAGTTGAAACTGCTAAAATACAAGCCGACTTTGCAAAAAAAAGGGCTGAAATGCAAGCTGAAATGGAAGCCAGAGCAGCGCGGGAAAAGGCGGAAATAGAAGCTCTGGAGAAACAATGTGAACATGCCACAGCAATGGCACGTTTAAAGATTTTAGAACAAGCTGCCAGTATAAATGAAAGAGACAGCATCAATTTAAGTCAAGTGGATGCAGAGGATCCTGTTAAGCGCACTAGAGACTACGTCTTAAGCCAGAACAGTGAACCCCTGATTGCTGAAAACATCCCTAACAGGGCACAACAAAGGGACTCTGATCATTTTTCAACAAACCATGTCCAAGGTCAGTACAATACACACACCACAGTGCACCAAGGTCCAATGCCGCAAGAAGCTCCATATACAAATGTATGGTCGCAAACCAATATGCCAGTAAGTCACCAGATCCCTGGTAACCACACAGTTTCATATGCAGCAAGACCTATGGACTTTAAACCAGCTCCTAGGCTAAATGCCTATGCACCCCCATATCTCCCTATGTCTCTTACCCAGAACACTATAAACAATACGAACAACCAAACTCAGCAGCCAGCATTTTCTTGCCCAAAGTCAGAGAAAACAGACATGTCAGACTTCGCAAGATACATGGTTCGCCGTGAACTTATTAAGACTGGCCTCACTAAGTTTGATGATCAGCCTGAG
Source organism: Crinia signifera (assembly GCF_055691185.1). Taxonomy (NCBI): domain Eukaryota; kingdom Metazoa; phylum Chordata; class Amphibia; order Anura; family Myobatrachidae; genus Crinia; species Crinia signifera. The sequence goes on from NC_139221.1 coordinate 29,098,400, forward strand.
AACTACAGAGGTTGGAAATGTGCCTTCAGGACCGCAATTAGTGACCTTGGCATTACTGCTGCTGAAGAACTAGATCTACTGGTCACATGGCTTGGCCCACAGTCCACAGAGCGTGTCAAGCGACTCAGATCCGTCCACATCGCTAATCCTGCGGCAGGCCTCATTGCTGCCTGGGAAAGGCTAGAAAGGAGCTTTGGAAGTCCTGAAGCCATAGAGAATGCTTTGTTCAAACGGCTGCAGAATTTCCCAAAAATATCCGGCAAGGACAATGAGAAATTTCAAGAGCTCAGTGACCTACTCTTTGAACTCCTGCTGGCCAAGGCTGATACTCACTTACCTGGCCTCAGTTACTTGGACACAGCTCATGGGGTAAACCCAATAGTTTCCAAGCTGCCATACGGTATTCAAGAAAGGTGGACTACACTTGGGTCAAGATACAAAAGGGAAAATCAAGTCTCCTTTCCCCCATTTTCCTACTTCTGCGAGTTTGTCAAGAACATTGCAGAATCCAAGAATGACCCAAGCTTCTTCTATAGTGAGCCAAATCATCCTGGTTCACTTTCCCCCAAGTATGATAGCCCACGTTCTAACTACAAGAACCATAGGGCGTCAGTGTCAGTGAATAAGACAGAAATCCTTTCCACACCAACATCAGCTCCTGACCAGAGCAACCAAGGTGACGTGATCGAAAACCCTAATCGTCTGTGTCCCATACATAAGAAGCCACACCCCCTCAAGAAATGCATTGGCTTCAGAAAGAAACCACTCCAGGAACGCCTGGAACTTCTAAAGAAGTTTGGGGTATGTTACAGATGTTGTGCTTCCACTGAACATTTTGCTAAGGACTGTAAAACTGCTATTAAATGCACAGAATGTGACTGTGACGACCACGTGCAGGCACTTCACCCATCTCAACTTAATCCTACACCACCCGCACATCTCCCTCCTATGCCAAGGCATGGCGGGGAGATTACAGATCAAACGGCAGGTCCCGCTACTATATCTTCTTCATGCACTAAAGTTTGTGGGGAAGGTCTTTGTGACAAATCTTGTGCAAAGATATGTCTAGTCAATGTATACCCCAAGGGACAGCCAGAGAAGACTCTAAAGGTTTACACCATCTTGGATGACCAGAGCAATCAGTCACTCGCAAGTCCAGAACTCTTTGATCTGTTAAAATTAGAAGGAGATATTTATCCTTACACTTTGGGTACCTGTAGTGGAATTACGGAGGAATCTGGAAGAAGAGCCAGTGGACTGGTTGTAGCATCTCTCAAAGACAATCTTGAGATACCCTTACCCACACTTGTCGAGTGTAACCAGATACCATCCAACAGAGAAGAGATTCCCACACCAGAGGTCGCTCTTCATCACATTCACCTAAGGCCTATATCCAATGAAATACCAAACCTCGACGAGAATGCAAAGATCTTACTTCTACTCGGTAGAGACATTCTCCAAGTACATAAGGTGCGTCAACATATAAATGGACCAAATAATGCTCCGTTTGCCCAACGCCTTGATCTAGGTTGGGTTATCATAGGCAATGTCTGTATGGACAAAATGAAGCCGCCTACCAAGATTTCCTCATTTAAGACAAACCTCTTGCCAAATGGTCGCAGCACTCACTTTCAGCCATGCCCACATCATTACTGGGCGAAAGAGAAGCTGGGTAGCAGTAAATTACAGCATGACCATCACAATAATACGAACATAGTCCTGTCTCGGGGTGACAGTCTTGGACTTACAGTTTTCAATTCAACAAGTGAGGATAACAAGTTAGCATATGCAAGAGAAGACAAAGAATTTCTCAAGATAATGGACAAAGATTTCACTCAAGATGATTCCAACAGCTGGGTAACACCTTTACCCTTCCGCCTGCCAAGAGTGAAACTACCAAACAATCTACAACAAACAGTTGCAGACCTTGAACATGCAGAGGAGTTTCTCATTCAGTGTGTACAACAAGAAGTATACTGCCAAGAAATTGATAAGATAACAAAGGGAGCCACCCTATCCGAGAACAGTGCACTCTTTGAACTGAACCCAGGAATGGATTGTCACAAATTGCTAAGAGTGGACGGTCGTATAGCAAAATCCAATAAGACTGGAGCTGCTTTAATTCCTTCTGAAATCTTAGACCACAATGACATCTACAGGCGCCAGTGGAAACAGGTTCAACACTTGTCCAATGTGTTTTGGTATCCCTGGAAGACAGAGTATCTACACATGCTTCAAAGTCGTCATAAATGGCAGATGTCAAAACCCAACCTCCAGATCGGTGACCTCGTTCTCTTAAAGGACAAAGAGGCCCATCGCAATGACTGGCCAATGGGACTTATCACCAAGGTTATCCCAAGCGACGATGGAAAGACTCGTAAAGTGGAAGTCAAAGTGACCAAAGGAGGTTCTGTCCGAGTTTTCTTCCGTCCAATTAGGGAATTAGTGCTTCTTCTCCCAAAGGAAGATGTCACATAAAGACGAACTTGGCTACTAGATTCAGCTAATCATAGGGAGAAATTTACTACAAACTTCCAGCTATCATACCATCGACACCTAATTATTTGGATTACAGTGTGGGTTGGTGGAAGTGTTTGCAAGTTGCGACTTCCCCAATCCGAAGATGGGTTTGACACTTGGGACTTCAGTCACAAGATTTAGACTAAATGTTTTCTTATAATTATCTGTTATTGTTGCAGGTTCTCTTTGTTTACAGGTCTCAAGATCAATTCTGCACTTCACCAAATGACTTTATTATGTTTGAATTATCGTGAAATCTAAAGATTTCAGACGGGGAGTGTCATGTCCCACGAAGTATGTGTCTTTATATGCTGTTCAGTAACTGTCATGTTATTATTGCAAAGCTTTGCATTCTTGTGAAAATTGTCCTTCCTTGTTCCTGTAGGGCTCTGATGTCATTAGCCCTGCCTTCTTCCCATCTCTATCTCATTGTATGTCTGCCATCTTAACCTTCAGTTGATTCCTGTTGAGCTCTGGCAAATTATTATCTTTTCACCTACTGTTTTTGTGCATTATTACAAGAATATCAGCTTGAAATAAACCCTCATCTGGATTCTTCACACATGCCTCTTCAGTTGAGTTGACACTGTCTGACAAAGTCTCCTGATGTAAGTACTGGTTCACTATGGACATACACAGATGAACTGTCTTAAAGGCCTTACATTTACAGCCTGGTTATTGAGTCACAACAACCAATACATATTTCTGGCAAATTGGATAAAAATCTGATCTGGCTCCCAAGCATTTAATTTATGTCATGTATGGAAAAGTATTGGTTCATTAGTCATAGTCAACAGTAACCAAGGTGGAGTAGGCGTCATTGTCATAATGTCATATCAACAACTGGATTGTGATGCTTGACATAGTCATCTGCACTTCACTGTTAAACACAGGCGGTGATTCATGCTGAGATCATCCCCCAGCAGAGGCTTTGCCATTGCAGTGAATGGTTCCTTACCCGCTTACACATCACGTGTTCAACCCTGGTCAGGACCTGGGTAGGATTCCTCGGAACAGAGACCTGGGTTTATTTATTTATTGTTGTGCCGTTTTCATCGACAGCTGACCTGGGTTGACACGGCAATAACCCAGGTTATTGCAATGGTATAAAAGGGGTATAAAGTAAACTGCAACAACTGCCGACCAAATAAAAATAACAGCAACCGGGTCACTATTAAGGCATAAAAGTAATGTTTTTAATTGAATCAAAATGTATCATGCATTCTTTTCAAAATGTCTATTTTTCTAAAATGGAACTAAAATAAGTGAAATAATCCCTCCTTATGTTCCTGATAGTAATGATTGTTTATCAGCAGGTGTGTGCTGGTAGATTCCTCTCTGCCAGTAGATTCCTCTCCTTATTTTTATGATGGCTAAAAAAAAAACAGTCAATTTTCAAATAATTGAGTTGTATGGAAGAGAAGTCACTACGCGGGGCATTGACGGATATTGCAGAAGCTCATTTGCCACACACTCAGCAATAAATAACTTTTTTCCCATGCAACGAACAGTTTGAAAAATCAATCATGTAATCTCTGGAACACTACAGATGTCTCTGTGCCATTCCAAATCCATCTCTAATACATCAAGCGCTTCTCTCACATGTTATATCTTGTGATTTCTCTCATTACTTACACCATCCAGATTTACTGGGAACATTGAATAGTTCACATTGGGCCAAATTAATTCTTTCATCTCAAAAACAACAACAAAAAAAGACCCTTTATTCTGGTATATACTATGAGCATTCTGTGTGCATATAAATGAGGTGTTGCAAGCAAGACAAGCATTGAGGGAAAAAGTAAGGTGTATCTGATAGAAGGTTGGGGTGGGGCTAAATGACATGAATTACATCTAGGACCGCCCTCCCCGCAGACCTGTGAATCACAACATTTTGGAGGTGGGGCCTAGTGACTGACAGTTCCGCTCCACAAAGTTTCAAGCCAGTGTCTCCTCTCTAGGTTCCTCCTGGAGAGGAGACATCAAAGGCAAGCAACTATGGCGTGATCTTTCTTAAGGTAGCCATTCACTAGTAAGATTTATCTTCAGATCTGGCTGGTTGGAACAAAAACATGGTTATGGATGAGTGACAGTTTGTCAGTTTTCCAGCATTTCCAAGCAAATGGTCAACTGTCATTTGCTCTCATCCATTACCATGTTTTTGTTCAACCAGCCAGATCTAAAGATAAATCTGCGTGTGTATGGCCACACTAACACACGATTGAGAGATCCAGGGGCTTGGTCTAAGAATTGATTATCTGCATCTCATTCTGGTAATTATTATGTGTCATGATCTTCTGCGGAAATTCTGTATTAGGAGGAGTCTATCTCATGCTCTCACGTCTCCCATTGGGTAAAGCGTCAATTATTTATGATTGACATGCTACTAACATTTTGTAGCAGTGATGTGATCTTCAGCCTTGTTTCTGGGCATGCTGAATGCAGCTTCACCGGTTACAGCCGTGTGATTATGCCGGACATTCCAAGTAACCTGAGCAGTACTCAGATGTCCGATGGTCATGCAGATAATCTCCTGATGGGTCCTCAGACCACATAGGCTTGCAGTGAGCATCTTTTTACTTAAGACGCCTCCTAAGGTGTTCTTATATTTTCATGCAGCCGCTACTTACAAATATTTAGAGGCAGTGCCATAAGCGCCGACCTCTGAATGAGCCCCATAGTCACTAAGAATTTTCATTACTTTATATCTGAAATAAAGTATATAGCAGTGGTGTCGAGAGGAGGGGGTGGGTACTTTTTACCTGAGCTGGAGGGTCCCGGATACCACTCCCCCCTCCCCCATTGCAGGGAGCCAGGCAGTGTTGAGAGAGAGGGCAGGCTGCCGACGCAGCATAACCTCTCACCCCAGTGGCAGTCTGTCCTCTCTTAACCTTGTTTTTTTATATTAAGGTGTGCGCACGCTACTGCCCTTTGGGGGGTGTTACTTACCAGGCACCTGTCACCCGCCGCACAGCCAGGCTGAAGTCGGCTAGTGGGTGACATCACCAACCAGCGACCAAGGGTAGGATAGCCCAAAACAAATATGGCCGCCGCACTGCAGGGCTGATAGCTCCGGCCCTGGTAGCACAGTCGGCGGCCCAGCCAGATGGAAATCTGGACCGGCCCACCGGGAATTGGCCCTGTTTCCCGGCGGGCCAATCCGCCCCTGGACCCCACCTCCATCCAAGAAGCCCAGCGACACCCAGTACTCTTCCCTCCCAGGCAGTAAACAGCTGGGCCAGAACCCGTGCAACACTATTTTAAAGATCAATAAAAATAAATTCAAATGTTACAGGGGATTGGCTGCTGAGCCTTGGGCCCCCCAAGCGGCTGGACCACATAGCAGTTTCATCTTCTGCCCCCTCTATAGTTACACCACTGCAATTGTCCTCACAGGATGATGCCATTTTTCTACTTTTACATTTTTTGGGGGGAGACATTAGGGCTGTTAGTGCACATGCCCACATGACATTGGCCACACCCACACAACACTGATCACTCCTCCCATTCTCACAGTAACGTCCTTAAACATAAGTATGGGTCATAAGGTCAACAATGTCTATGTCGACTGTCAAAAGGTCGACCACTCTTGGTTGATAGTCAAAAGATTGACACATGAAAAATATCGACATACATTCATTCGACGTGGTCAAAAGGGTGACATGGGAAAAGGTCGACATGAGTTTTTCACATTTTAAGTGTCTCCTCTGTGCTCTCTCCATGCTTCGGGCACGGTGCCTCGCTGCACACTATGGCCAGATTCTGGTTCACTAGCAAGAGCAAATTCTCTCACTAATGGACAAAACAATGTACACTGCAGGTGGGACAGTTCTTTTGACCATGTCGTTCTAATGTATGTCAACCAGCCATTAGGTCAACATGGGTAAGGCCGACAGTAAAAAAGTTTTTTTTTTTTTTTTTTTTACCCTTATCTCCTAGTGGATGGTAGGGCATGAAATACCGCCTGTTGGCACATGTTGTGTCAACATGGACGCCAAAACGTACCACCTCATCCCTTTGCATGGCTTGCTGCGCTCGCCATGCTTTGTCCACGAAGCATGGCGAGCGCAGCCACCCTAGTGGATGGTAGGGCATGAAATACCGCCTGTCGGCACATGTTGGCTCAAAAAAAAGTTACAAAAAAAACATGTCTACCTATGACCCTGTTGACCTAACCCATGTTGGCTTAATGACCCTGTAGACCTAAACCATGTTGACCTAAAGTCTTGTCGACCTTACTGCATGTCAACCTAAACTCATGTCGACCTATCTGCATGTTTACCTAGTGATGTCGACCTACTTGGTGATGGCGCAATGACCGTGTCCCATACAGCCCTGGGTGGTATTAAAATGCATCCAACTTTGTATGAAAGCCATACAGTGTATAGGACAGTAAGTGCATGTTCAGCAATTTACTGTATAATGATGAATACAATAATTCCTAGGAATAAACCAAGATAACATTATAGAAATGAGACGCAGTAGTTGGTAGTTCTAGCCTAGGAGAATATCAAGGAACTGTCATATCACAGAATTCATCTTTAAGCTAAGTTGTCACACGCCACCTTAGGTCTACATTATAATTTGAGGAGACTGCAGTTCCAGTGCAGCAAAGATCCCAGAATGCGCTGAGCGTCAGCATCCTTCACGGTGATAGCCGAACAAATTCTACAGCAGAGCTATTGGCTCCGGCTCAGCTGGCCCAGGGTGTGATATGCTGTAGCACTTTACTGAGCCAAAACGAGAGCCGTCGCAGTACAGAATCGCCCTCGCTTGCATACCGTACCAGCCTCCTCCTCATGCTAATTCCCATCATGCATTATTCCGCATTTATTTATTTTTAGTCTTTAAAATAAGTTCCACTCGGGAGACAAAGCCATTTAAATTAGCATAATGAATATTTATGCGCTAACTCTGCATAATATGCATGGGATGCAAACATTAATAGCACGGTTATCGGGTTAACTGTTAACTGCAGTTTGGCCTAACTGTTTTTACGGCTTGGGAAGATTGCCGTTATTGCTTTTAATGTTTGTGGTATGATCTCGTAAAATAGTGCCGTGGTTTCAATTTAAATATACGGCGGGATCAAACGCGAAGGAAGTCGTTTTATGCCGCATGTTTTATTCATATCCTTTCATTAACACGTAAAAGGTTTCTCATTTGCACAATCTAAGCATGAGAGTGGATATTGAGTCGTCGAATATTCAGCCCTACTGTACATGAATAATAAATAGTCACTATTATTTAGGCATGCTGTAGTTTATTAAAGTTAATAAGATAACAATGCATTACGGCGGCATGTGCGGAATTAAAGTTGATTGTAAGTCAGGGGCAGGTTTATAATGTTTGGTGAAGTGATAAAGTGGAAGGAGATAATGCAGCAGCCATTCAGCCCCTAACTGTCAAGACAGAATGGGGCTGGAAAATGGCAGTTGGGGGTCAACTGAGTTCTATTGAAGATAGGATGTTGCCTATAGCAACCAATCAGATTCTAATGTCTCTGTATCCTGGGCATATGAGACCACCCCTTTCTGATGTCAGTGGGACCAGATCTGGCTGCTGGCTCCTCCTCCTCTTGTCATCTGCTAATTATCATTGGTTGGTGGCGGCTGTTTTTGCTCCCTCTATGACATCTAAGGTGTCAGTGTCAGTTCCGGTTCAAGGGCTCCTTGCTTAAGAAGCTGCCATGATGGCATTTTTAATGCTACCCACTGGGGCACTACACACTGTAAACAAATGGCATTGGCATGAGGTCTTTTCTGTGTTCTGCAAGCAGATGAGCCTGGCATAGAATGTACTGTGATGATCTGGGGGTCAATGTGTTTTCTTTTTTGTGTTCTATTGGGGACAAAGCGATTGTTTTTTTTTTAAATGGTGACCAACATAATATTATTTTTTAATGTGAGGGCCAATGTATTTTATTAGTTTTAACTGTGGGGACCAGTGTGATTGTTTTTTTTTTTTTAATATTGGGCCAATGGGTTTTCTTTTTACCTGTGGTGGCCATTGTGTTTTTCCCTGTGGGGGTCTGATGGTGTGCCTTGGCAATTTTAAAATCTTGTTTGGTGTGCCACAAGTTAAAAAAGGTTGAAAAATCACTACTCCATAGTTGCATAGTAGTTAAGGCTGAATAAAGACTTGCATCCGTCTAGTTCTACCTTGAGTTTAGTGGGTATAATCTATTATCTAATCCCATATGTTATACTTAGTGTTCTCTGATGTCCTTATAGACAGATTATGATTATTGTCAGTATCCCTGGATGTTTTTAACCAATAGATGGAGGTGGTGTCTGCCGACACCACCTCCCTCGGAAGAGCGTTCCACATTTTTGGTGCCCTGACTGTAATAAAATGTTTCCTTAGGGAGCAAAATCTTCTTTCCTCCAATCTTAACTCGTGCCCACGTGTCCTGGAGTTCTTCCTTACAGTAAAAAGGGCGCTTGACAGATCCTTATAATGGCCCCTGATATATTTGTACATGTTGAGCATATCCCCCTTAAGCATCTATTCCCTAGTGTAAACAGCCCCAATTTGTTCAATCTGTCTTCATAGCTTACATTCTCCATTCCCTTTATTAGCTTTGTTGCTCTTCTCTGGATTTTTTCCAGTTCTATGATGTCCTTTTTATAGTGCGGGGCCCAGAATTGTACTCCGTATTCCAGATGAGGTCTAACCAATGCTTTGTATAATGGCATAATTACTTTCGAGCCCCTAGTTTCCATACTCCTATTTATACATGCCAGTATCCGGTTGGCCTTGTTAGTTGCTATATGACAGTAAGCACTGCACCCCAGTTTGTTATCAATTATGACCACTAGGTTTGTCAGTTTCTGAGTTACCCAATGCCTCCCCCGCTTAGGTTATAGCTGGCACACTGGTTATGTCTCCCGAGATGCTTAACCTTGCATTTGTCCACATTGAACCTCATTTTCCACTTTTTTGCCCACTCCATCTAGTTTATTGAGATCATTATGAAGCGCAGAGACATCCTCAGTTGATCTTATAACTCTGCTCAGTTTTGTGTCTTCTGCAAAGATAGAAACATTGCTGAGTATTCCCACTCCAATATCTTTAATAAATATGTTAAACAAAATGGGCCCCAGGACCGACCCCTGTTGCACTCCACTTAAAACTATTGTCATATTTGATACTGCACCATTCCGAATCACTCTCTGTTCTCTATTACACAGCCAGTTCCCTACCCATCTACAAATTATTACCCCTAGTCCAAGTTCCTCCATTTTATTTATCAACTTCTTATGTGGCACTGTATCAAAAGCCTTAGCAAAATTCAAGAAGATCACATCTACTGCATTTCCATTATCAATGTTTTTGCTGACATCCTCATAGAAGCCTAGCAAATTTGTTTGGCATGATCGTTTTTTTTACAAACCCATGCTGGTTAATACTAATTAAGTTATGAAGTTCTAAATATTTTTGCATACCATCCCTTAAAAATCCCTCAAATATTTTACCACTATGAATGTTAAACTCACAGGTCTGTAGTTAGCTGGGTCATCCCTTTCTCCTTTTTTGAATATTACCTCTGCTATTCTCCAGTCCTTTGGTACCCTACCCTATGAAAGTGAGTTCACAAAAACATAATACAGAGGGGTTGCTATTTCCTCCCTGAATTCCATTAGAACCGTAGGATGAATCCCATCTGGGCATGGCGATTTGTTTGTTTTGATTTCGCTGAGCCGCGATTTTATCTCTTCTGTCGTGAAATCGATGTTAAGATCCAGCTTGTTCGCCCCATTTGTGGTACCTGTATGCTCCTCTGTCTGCTCTTCCCTAGTAAACACTGATGAGAAAAACTCGTTTAACAGTTCTACTTTTCCTTTATCTTCTGTAAAGCTGTTTCCATTGATATTGGTTAATGGGCCTATGTTTTCTTTAATTATTCGTTTACTATTGATGTATTTGAAAAACTTTTTTGGATTGGTTTTGCTCTCATCGGCTATACGTTCTTCATCCTCCCTTTTAGCTAATTTGATTACCCTTTTACAAATTTTGTTTAATTCTTTGTACTTACGGAATGCCTATTGTTAATTGCTGTCCTAACTTTTTTGTCCAACCATGATGTTTTTTTCTTATTGAATTTACCCTTATTGCATTTTGGGATGTATTTAATAGTGATTCAAGTACATTTTTCAGTGTATCCCACATTTCCTCTGCATTTTTCCCCTCAAAAAACTCTTCCCACTTAATTTATTTTAATGAATCCCTAAATAATTCGAAATTAGCTTTCCTAAAGTTCAATATTTTTGCCAGTCCTGTATGATGTAGTTTACAGAAGTTTTTTTTCCCAGTGTGACCATATTATGGTCACTGTTACCTAGATGTTCTATTACTTTGGTATTTGAAACTAAATCTACATTGTTAGTTAATATTAAATCCAATAATGCTGTGTTGGGGTTTCAACCGTTTGTATAATAAACTGATCCTTTAGTAAGTTTAAGAACCCGCTGCTTTTTTCTGACTTAACCGTCTCATTTGTCCAATCAATATCTGAAAAGTTAAAATCCCTCATAATTAACTACTCTTAAAGATTTATTGATCACTTAATTTCTAAAAAGCAAGACAAATATTACACATTCACCTGCTTTTGTAGAAATGAAGGAATAAAGTAATTCATCTTTCATTTAACACTGGGGATATTACTGTTCTCTCTTGGTTACAATTCTCCCATGACAATTTCCACTTTCCCTTTACTCTGCAACTTTTGCAGCAGAGGGATTTTTTCCCTGCTGTCTCCCCACTACAGCCAGCGTTCCTCGGCTTCTGCTGCCTTTCCCCAGCTCACCTGCCCACTTCATTTGTTCCAGGCTCTGCGGAAACATCCCAGGAGCGGGAGGGTGGGATTCACCAGAGAGAGGAAGTTGTGTGTATGTGTGTGTGTCTGTGTGGGGGGACCTATCGCCGGTCAATGGAGTGAAAGGATGAGTGGATGAGTGGAGAGCCACGTATCACTGGTCACAGGAGGTATCGAGAGGGTAGGTAGGGTGGCACAATGCTGGTTTGAAGAAAAGGTGGGGAGGAGGAGGGTAGGAGGGGTTCACCAGGGAGAGGAAGTGCGGGAGCGGGACTCTAAGGAGTGTGGAGAGTGATAAACAGCCAGCCAATTAGCTCCTACAAATGAGCTCCAGAATGTCCCCGCTGGAGAGCACTGGCTACGAGGGACTCCATCTGACTGGGACGTGCGAACGTCTCACACACACGCGCGTCCAAGTCAGCCGGCGGTGGGGATCGGAAACCCTGCCCGTCTCCACTTCAGGGAGATGGGCAGGGTTATGGTGGGATGCAGAGAGGTGGCGGCAACCGACGGGGACCGGCGGCAAGGTGGCAGGGACCGACAGGGAGCTCCATCAGGACAGGGCGCATGAGCATCTCGTGCGCCCCCATCTGGCGGCTGGTGACAGATGGCGGATGCTGGCGACTGGCGATTCCAATGCCAGTCCCAGTCTGAATGAGGTGGGCTCCATCTGTATCTGTCATTTTTCATACCCAGCCTGTGACATGGCAGGTAGAAGCTGATTTGGTTGGTTGTTTGTCACTCTCCGTTTTATCACTTTTCGAAGCTTGATACATATGACCCTAAGTCCTTTATGGTGGCTCGCTGCAAGCATTAAGCTTGGCCTTGGGTGCTGCATTCCCTGGTGGAACTTCTATGCCCCAGCCCGACACTTTATTACACCAGTGTAAGCAGCTAATAAAGGCAGACTCTGTCTTTAAAGCACATATCCCATGTTTCATAAGGGTTCTTATTCCCACCACTACGTAGGTTTTTCAGACGGAATACTAAGATCCTACAAAAGATGGCATCTTTCTGCATGAGAACCTGATTAAAGGCGCTGTTAACGAAAAACAATCACACACGTATTTTTTAAATATGTTCACATTTTCCCAGCTTATGGATTTCACTTATTGTCTGTATTATCTAGAGCAGTGCAAACTTTTGTCTGTAGTTTATGTGCGTACATCTACATAAAAATTAATGTTTCTATAATAAAAAAACATAAAACGCCATGAAAAGCGTAATGTAGTCTATAAATCCTAGAAATCATGCCAGTCAGGCATATAAAACATAATTTATAAATGCAGATTTTGTTGCAATAAAGCAAGTTTAGCATTAGGGTTTGTTCTCCAGCACTAAGCTATGGTAGAGCTCATCTACAAACCACAAGCTAAAGAGACATACATGGCCTTTTTCTGGTTCACTCTTTCTGACAAAATCCTTCTTAGATGGACAAAACCATGTGCACTGCAGGTGGGGCAGATGTAACTTGTGCAGAGAGAATTCAATTTGGGTGGGGTTTTACTTCAAAGTGACATCTATATTGCAGTGTAAAAATAAAGCAGCCAGTATTTACCCTGCACAGAAACAAAAAACGGTACTTATGTAGTAACTGGGCTGCCGATTTTGAAATCGGGTCCATCGCATCGCATCGCACCCGACCAAATCGCATGCGATGCGATGCGATGCGATGCGATGGACCCGATTTTTCCATAGGATTCAATGTTAAAATGGACTGAGTCCATTTCAACATGGAATTCAATGGGAAAAGGGGTCCTTTTCATACCCCTACTATCCAAGTGGGCATGGAGTTGGATATAAACCTGTGGCGAGCGTAGCGAGCCACCGAGCCCGAAGCGTGGCGAGCGTAGCGAGCCCCGCGAGGGGACACAGAATACCGTCCCCTCGCGGGGCTCGCTTCGCTCGCCACGCTTCGGGCTCGGTGGCTCGCTACGCTCGCCACAGGTTTATATCCAACTCCATGCCCACTTGGATAGTAGGGGTATGAAAAGGACCCCTTTTTCCCATTGAATTCCATGTTAAAATGGACTCAGTCCATTTTAACATTGAATCCTATGGAAAAATCGGGTCATCGCATCGCATCGCATCGTATCGCATCGTATGCGATGCGATGCGATATCGCATCGCATCGCATCTGATTGTATGCCTTAACTTAAGGCATACAATCAAAAAATCGGCAGCCCAGATACTACATAAGTACCCAAAAAACTCACCCAAATCTAATTCTCTCTGCACATGTTACATCTGCCCCACCTGCAGTGCACATGGTTTTGTCCATCTAAGAAGGATTTTGTCAGAAAGAGTGAACTAGAATAAGCCCACAGTGCCTTTAGTGTTTCTCCCATATAGGTACCTATTTATCATTGGGAACTAGACAAATAAGTATCCAACAGGTCGTGATTTGCAGCAGTGAATACTTAAGTACCAAACAGCTGGTCTTGTAAAGCAGGTGCCCATTTAATCATTTACACAGCTATGGAAGTAGAGGTACATACCCCTTCCAATCTGGACCAATGGTCCCGGGAAACATGAGTTAATCATACCCTCCAACATGGCACATTCCATTAGGTACAAAATGCTCTGTTCCTGGACTTCCCTGCCAGTGGCAGTTACAGAGGTTGGGCTCCAGCACAGTCCAATATTCAAAGAGGGGGAGTCACATCAACTGCCAGTGAGTCCACGACAGTGATGTTTGGGATGGCAGCTGGTATGGCTCCCCTTTTTGAATATTGGACTGTGCTGCAGGGTCACATCTGCAACTGCCACTGGCAAGGAAGTCCAGGAAGAGAGCATTTTGTACCTAATGGAATGGGTCATGTTGGAGGGTATGCAGTTCTCCCAGTGTGGCAGTGCTGGAGAGATCTGCAACCCCTGACCACCTTCCCATAGGAAGAAGTTGGGCTTGAAGAAACAGCTCTATCTGAATTACAAAAACTGGCTCATATGGTTTGATGAATAGGTCTCCAAGTGATTTAGCTATCTTGTATTTACAGAAATATATAGTCACTTTCTACTTAACCAGTGTTAGCATCTATGCTATATACAGTAGACTCAGCAGGAAGTATCAGATGTCTACTCTCAGGTTAAAATTTACAAAGACGGGAGTTATGTGTCACATGGGATATTACTGTGGGCAACCAATCAGAACCTATTTCTTATTTATTTAGCACTTAAGATAATAGATAGTATCTGATTGGTTTCCCATAGCAACATCCCATGGGATACAGACCTCCCATCTTTGTAAATTTCCCTATCAATGCCTAAACTGTCTTAGATAGTCCTGCAGCAATATCACAACATTCCCCCCTAATATGGCACCAATATTTATGCTGGCCATACATCAGAAAGATCGATCTTACGATCGATTGCGTTCATGATTGTGTCCAATTTCCCCAGCAGTCCTTGGTGGTTTGTGGACACACAATGTGCACACAATCTGCATACAATCCATCTTACAATCAATTGAGATTGTATGATTGGGTACAATATCTTTCTGATGTATGGTCACCTTTACACTAATGAACATTTTCTCAGTTCTTAATGGATCTACACATTTTACATTCATGTGTCCATGCATGATAAACAATGTGTTCTTGTACATGTAAGTAAGTAGGAAAACACAAGAATGCTTCAAACTCTATCGGAATAAGGTCATGTATATATGTATGAACTTACAATGCGCTTATCTTTAAAAATAATAAAGGGGGTTATTCAGTAGGGCTCTCAAAAGAAAAATCTTTCTCTAATGGGTAAAAAACCAGGCTGCGCTGCAGGTGGGGAGGATGTTACATGTGCAGAGAGAGTAGATTTGCGTGAGTTATTTTGTTTCTGTGCAGGGTAAATACTGGCTGCGTTATTCTTACACTGCTATTTAGATTTAGGTTTGAACTACCCCCGCCCCCAAATCTAACCCTCTTTGCATGTTTGCTTTTGTGATCCATTCTGAATATAGGCTCAATGTACTGTAATTCAGTCAGAGCTGTCCATGGTGCTGATGACTCAAAGTCACAAGCTGTACAGTATGTGAATCGCAGTCATCAGCACCCTGGACAGCTCTGGCTGAACATACAGTATTGCTGTAGTGCTGGATAGGGCAGCTGTTTGAGGACATACAGTAGCGCACGCATGGGGGGGGGGGTTTCTGAGTACCCAGAAACCCTCCAGGAGTCTAAGGGTCCTAGCCTGAAAGCTGAGGGTCCCCTTTTTCCATGGGTACAAGAATTTAAAAAAATCGGCCCTTGGGAACCGGAGATATCTGACTTCAAAGCAGTGGTCCCCATCCAAGCCTGTTAATTGCTGTTCCCAGTCAGATATTTCAGGTTCAGTCTAACTTATAGTTTTTCTGAGGGTATATTCCAAAACATGGGACTCTCCCCCTTTGATGGACACTAGTAGCTTGCCTCTACTGTTCCCAGAACCAGAGATATCAGCCTTCCAGCAGCTGGTTACTGCTCCAGCTCCACACACCTGGTATGTAGTTTTATATACTCGTTGGCATATTGCTCTGCCTCCTGAACTCTGATCCCCTAGTGCCCAATACCATTTGGTAGGTGGGATTCTCTAGTTTTTAATTCCATTAAAATCTAAGAAATCTATTTCCAGGAACTGGAGATCTCTGCAGTCAAGCAAGCTGTCCTCCCACCAGAAAATTATGAATAATAAGCCCACTCCACTATACACCCCTCCTCTGCACCCTTCCACCCTGGAAGTTATGTATCAGGTCCCCTTCATTCAGCCCAATGCCCACTTCTCCCACCATCTGTGCAGTAAAGGGGTAATTAGTGGAAATTACTGATCCAGGCCCTACATGCTGATCGGTTGATATAATACCCCCTACCACCCGCGGGACATCAAAGCTTCCCCCACCCCTACCGCTGGAGGATCGGTAGGGGCCACAATACATTCCTATGCCCAGGGGTCTACACTGCTGTTGATGCCCCTGTATGTATGTATGTATATATATAATTTTTTCTTTATTGTTATTATTATTATTTATGTACATTTGGTCTATCTATAATACTTTCACTGACCCGGCATACACTGGGTCACATAAATGTCCATCTCCGTGCTTTGCTCCGCCCATCTGGAAACTCCCTTCTGAAAATCCTGCGTTTGCCCCTGACAGTAGGCAGCTTTACTAACTTATGCTAATGAGAGATTCCATCCAACTCCAGATATACGGTCTGGAGCTGGATGGATACCATCAAAACTAGATCATGTTAAAAATAAAACCAGGTGAATCCTTAATAATACTAATTACCAAATGACCAATTACCTAGACCACATAGTAAGAGCATTTGGCCAGCAACAGGGATACGAAATTGGGACACTGGGGAAATTTATGAATTTCATTTGCCCCTAGATACTTTTTATGATAAGAACAGATTATTAATTACTCAGCACTGCATACAAATCATATATGCGTCTGTTAATTAGATTCAGCATAGGCGGTTTGTGATAGGTCGCTGCGTCTTCTCTAAGAATATTTTCAAAACATGCCTTGAAGTCATCTGCAAATATTTAAATTGGTTTTAAAAGCTCTTACGAGGAATCCCTTCGTATCTCACAATCATACGCTGTAAAAGTCAAACCAAGCCAAAGGCAGTTCTTGGTCCGTTGATTTTACTCGTGAATAAATAAGATGCAGCAAATAGTGTTATTCATTCATAATGGACGATCAGTCGCAGCACAAACAGCCCAGATTGGAAAGAGGTTTAAAAAAAAAAATTATTCCCGTAAAATTCTATTTACTAAGTAAAAAAAGAGCAACTGATGGAAATGCGCGTTTCAATGGGTGAAAATGTTCATGATTAATAGAAGAACAAGAGCCTATGGGGGTTATTTTGGTTCACTCTTTCTGACAAATTCCTTCTTAGATGGACAAAACCATGTGCACTGCAGGTGGGGCAGATGTTACTTGTGCAGAGAGAATTAGATTTGGGTGGGGTTTTACTTCAAAGTGGGATCTATATTGCAGTGTAAAAATAAAGCAGTCCGTATTTTCCCTGCACAGAAACAAAATAACTCACCCAAATCTAACTATCTCTGCACCTTTTACATCTGCCCCCCGTGAAGTGCACATGGTTTTGTCCATCTAAGAAGGAATTTGTCAGAAAGAGTGAACCAAAATAACCCCCTATGACATCAACGATTAGCTGCAAAACGTGTACAGGGTTTCGGAACTCTGGTATTCAGGAACCACTAACAGACAGTACGTAACATTTGTATCAGATATAGGGGGTGATTCAGTGAAAATAAGCTGTTAAGCGAGCCATGTAACGCTGCCTGTCACACGCCACCTGCACGAATACCCACCCCCAACTGCCATTTCCACACTCAACTATGCGAGGGGGTGCGTAACGAAGACACAACCTCTCGCAAGCTGCCGCTGCAGGAGAAATCGTCGACCGTTGAATGATTTCTTCTGCCTTCACCAATATAAGTGAAAGTATGTGATGTGGGAAGCAGTGATGTGACAGTCTCTGGCTCCCCGGATCCCTCGGGAGCGATGCAGCGGTTTTGGCTCCTTGGATCCCCAGGCAGTGATGCAGAGGTCTCTGGCTCCCCTGATTCCCCGGTAGTCATGCAGAGGTCTCAGGCTCCCCTGATCCCCCGGTAGTAAGGCAGCAGTCTCTGGCTCCCCTGATCCCCCGGTAGTGATGCGTCGGTCTTTGGCTCCTTTGATCCTGAGGCAGTGATGCAGAGGTCTCTGGCTCCCCTGTCGCCCCGGTAGTGAAGCAGCAGTCTCTGGCTCCTCGGATCCGCCGGTAGTGATGGAGCAATCTCTTGGCATCATGTCCCAGATACCCCCATGGCCAGCATTCTGGAGCACAGTGCAGGAATGGGAACTTCATCCCTCTCTCGACACATTTTATCTGATCTCTGCAGCAAAGATCAGCTGCAGCATGGGGAAAGGATCATCAGTCCCAACTGACATATGCTCTGCTGCGCTCTGCATTTGGGGGAGGAGAGTGGGTTGTGCCTGTGGGGGAGGAATCAATAGCAAATGGGGTTGAAGGAGGGAAATGATTAAATAAAAAGATAATTGATGCTAGAGGGGGTGGGGCAAAATAATAATAATAATAAAATATATTGATCACAGGTATTTTTCTCTGTGATCTTAATACTCTGCATGCGTGAAACATTGGCAAAAGTTCACCACACCAATTACCACAAATGTTTCTGCAGTGCTGCTGCTGCCAGTACGAGACTCTGGGGGGTGAGTATAGAAATAATGGGTGCAGGGTGTGCAGTGCGGGTTCCCATGGACCTTGGAGGCCTGGGTGCACTGCACGCACTATAGACATGCAAGTGCTCATGCAGGAAATGCAACTACCTTGTAAGCTGAACCAGTATGCACAGGGTTCAACTGGCCCGCCGGGGAAACCCCCGATGGGCCCCACTGCCTGGGAGCCCTAACTTCTCTTGGGGCTATAGTGTATTTTTTACAGTGCATTGCCATTATTAGTATGGTACATTATCAGGTATGCACTAGCAGTATATACCATATACACATTGATATTGCACCCTCTAAAC
This sequence comes from Crinia signifera, assembly GCF_055691185.1. Classification (NCBI taxonomy): domain Eukaryota; kingdom Metazoa; phylum Chordata; class Amphibia; order Anura; family Myobatrachidae; genus Crinia; species Crinia signifera. The sequence continues at coordinate 29,117,277 of NC_139221.1, forward strand.
CTCTTTGGCAGCTGGCCACACCCCCTCTAGAGATTACCCAGTGGCGGATTCAGGGGGGGGGGCACCCGGGCACGTGCCCCCCCTGTCATTCAATTTGTAGATGAGGACCAGAGCTTTCCAACGAGCCCAGCCCCGTGTCTCTAGCCCCCCCCCCCCCCCCCCCCCGGGAACCGGAGATATCACCTGGCAAAGCTGTAACATTTTTTCCCATAGGATAATATGGGACCCGTCAATTCCGACCCCCACCCAGTTCCAACGGCTGCCAGTTCCCCGCCTGGCATCACAGAAGCTTGTAGTTGATGTCATTCAATTCCAAATCGCTGGGCCTTCAATATGGTACCAGGATGGTCCATATCGGTCAATCGGTTCCAGAGATATAGCGTGTAAATCAATTTTTTTTCTTTTTGAAATGTAATTTCATGGCTGTTCATGTTCTTTGAGGGCAGATCACTCTAGAACCAAACTTTCCAGTTTCACTGGACCAAAATCATTCAAAGCCCACTCAAAAGTTCTTCAATATGATACTTGCCTCATGTAAATGGGTCAGTTAGTTCCGAAGATATAGCAGGTTAAATGAGATAACTGGTTAAAAGGGGGGGGGGGGGGGAGGGGTGGTTTTCTCTCCCCCTCACACCAGAAAATGCAGGGACTAGGCTGGTGTAAAAAGGGCCAACCTGGGAATGCATTTTCTGGTGTGAAAGGGGTATTATTTCAAATAGCCGGGACCTGCAGTGCTCGGAATACAGCCAGCTCTGCCACTGTCAGTGGCTATCACTTCTGACTGGCGGCGGCTGTCCCCCTTTTACCACGAGCATGTATTCCCCGTTGGCAATGAGCATGTAATCCCACATGGCAACAAGCATGGAACCTCTGGCAATGAGCATGGAACCCTTGGCAATGAGCATGTAGATAAGCAGCACTTACTGTATGTAGCATAATTTTTAATAGGCATTATGGTGTTTGGCATAATACATAATGGACATCATGCCGTGTAACTTAACGTGCAGTGGACATTATGGTGTAAATCAGGCATGTCCAACGTTGGCCCTCCAGATGTTGTGAAACTACACATCCCAGCATGCTTTGCCACAGTTTTGCTATTAGAGAATGCTAAAACTATTGCAAAGCATGCTGGGATGTGTAGTTTCACAACATCTGGAGGGCCAACGTTGGACATGCCTGGTGTAAATGTTTAATGCGCGCCTTTGGTGGACAATGTCCCTGTTTATGAAGCGTATTGTGAATTTTGTCTTAATCTGTGTGGCATTATGTGAATTCTGGCTCAATCTGTGTGGCATTATGTGAATTTTGTCTCAATCCATGTGGCATTATGTGAATTCTGGCTCAATCCGTGTGTTATTATGTGAATTTTGGCTCAATCCGTGTGTTATTATGTGAATTTTGGCTCAATCCGTGTGTTATGTGAATTTTGGCTCAATCCTTGTGGCATTATGTGAATTTTGGCTCAATCCGTGTGGCATTATGTGAATTTTGGCTCAATCCATGTGGCATTATGTGAATTTTGGCTCAATCCATTTGGCATCATGTGTAAGGGGCAAGTATAATGGGGTCTAGTATTTTGTTGCATAATGTGTAGAAGTTGTATATGGTGTTGTACACTACACTCAAGGACATGCCCCCTGTTGAGTGGCCACACCCCCTTTTCCAGAGCGCGCCTTCGGCGCGCGCACAACTACATCCTTCACTTTTGTTGCCATGGTGGGCCTGCGTACTTTAAATGCCAGGGCCTATTTTTAATCCCATTGCCACCCTCTCTCTGCCGCTCTCTTAGCATGTACACTGGCACCACTAAAACTGGCCGTCCCCCACCTAAACCCTCTTTTATCATGGTGCCCCCCCTGTCATTTTATCCTGGATCCGCCCCTGCCCACACCCCTAAAAAAAGGACCCCTATCACTGCATTTCCCAGTGGGCCCTTCATGTCCCAGTCCAACACTAGCATGCAACCTACCAGTTAGCTAGAAAGTGAGCTAGGGTCTTCCTATAGGCATTGCCTGTCAAGTATGCAAGAGGCCTGACATAATCATTGGGTACCTGTTTCTATTGAACTGCTAGGCAACATGTCATGAATGTAAGTCCAGCACACAAAATGAATACACCCTCATCCTGGTTATTGACATATTAATTGCAAACACACATTCAAATTCTTAATATGAGATGGGATAATAGTAATGGCGACACCTGCAGGAAAGGATATGTCACAGCACCCACATAAGAAGTGCCAACCTTGCAGATGACTCAGTGCCGCCTCGGTGCCTTATGTAGATCACTCTGATATATGATTAAATACAATAAAACTGGCATTTTACTTTTGAACAAAGCTGGAACATTATTGCTGAGTTCTACGTCTGCTCTTACATCGGCCTCTGTTATTTCCTGGTTTTGCTTCCACTCAGTTCTCTGAAGCACTTGATTGTCTTCCGTTATTAAGTTAAGATATGACTAATGCACTGTGACTTTGGTTTCATTCTCTTATTCCTTAGTAGATCCTCTGTATAACTCCTTTAACCACTGGAATAATTCTTGCTTGTTTTACCCAATGTACGGCAATACAAACTGATGGGGGGGGGGGGGGGAGCCAAATTATAAGGAAAAAATGATTTTTAGGGGATACAAAATGCTGAGGCCCTGTATGTGGTAGGAGGATCTCTCTAGAGAGAGGGGACAGTTCTGGGCATTGGGGGCATGTTCTAATGTTAGGAGGCAAGGCCATACATATTCACAATACCCATAAAAATTGCTGTGTGCTCCACAGGGGGGTGCTGTTGTGCCCTATCGTCAGGAGCAGGTCAAGGGGGGAATCACAAAGAGTGAAATAGCAGCATGGGCAGGGCTTAGGAGGCAGACAGAAATGGGAGGGGATCGGGGTCAGCAGTGGATCCAGGGACCAACCTGCTTGGCCCCTGCCCCCCATAAGGCTTGGTCCCGGGTAATTTGTTACTGTGCCCCCTCTTGGTGCCAGTGGAAATGGATGTCCCTAAGGGGGTGACTGGGCAGGTTCAGTGCAGGGTTGGCACCGTCACTGACCCACAGTCCCTTAAATGACATACTACACCCAGTATGGCTGCTGCAGTGCCACCTTGAGCATCTTTTGTAGGCTTCAAGCACCCACACTGCAGCCTGTACAGATGTGCTGAGCTTCCCGTAAAGAGGCGTAACTTCCAATGGTACAGTAGGTACAGTAAACCAGGACTAAAGGGCACCTGTCACCCTCTTTCTGCCACCACTGTTTTTACCTGTCACCCTCTGCCTCCCTCTGCCTATTCCTGTCATACTCTGCCTCTCCCTGCCTCTTCCTGTCACGGTCTGCCTCCCCCTGCCTCATCCTGTCACCCACTGCCTCCGCCTGCCTCTTCCTGTCACCCTCTGCCTCCCCCTGTCTCACACTGTCATCCCCTGCCTCTCCCTGTCACACCCTGCCTCTCCCTGTTACACTCTGCCTCTCCCTGCCTCCTCCTATCACACTCTGCCTCCCTCTGCCTCTTCCTTTCACCCTCTGCCTCCCCCTGCCTCTCCCTGTCACACTCTGCCTCTTCCTTTCACCCTCTGCCTCCCCCTGCATCTCACTGTCACCCTCTGCCTATTCCTGTCATACTCTGCATCTCCCTGCCTCTTTCTGTCATACTCTGTCTCACACTGTCACTCACTGCCTTCACCTGCCTCTGCCTCACCCTGTCTCACCCTGTCACACTCTGCCTTCCCCTGCCTCTCCCTGTCACCCTCTGCCTCCCTCTGCCTCTTTCTTTTACCCTCTGCTCCCCCTGCCTCTTCCTATCACACCCTGCCTCCCCTGCCTCTCCCTGTCACACTCTGCCTCCCTCTGCCTCTTCCTTTCACCCTCAGCCTCCCTCATCCTCTTCCTGTCACCCTCTGTCTCCCCCTGCCTCTCCCTGTCACCCACTGCTTTGTTGCATATTGTGAACTTGGATTGGGATGGAGGACGGGGGCCCAAATTATATTTTTACCCCTGGGCTCTCCCCCCACAAATTCCGCTGCTGCCTCTGAGCATGCCATACTTCCTGGTGCTGGTGGTTTCCCCCTTTGTATGACATCTTACGCTCAGGGGGTGGGAACGGCACAGTGCCACCACCATTTCTCACCGATGGAGGGATAGGCGTAGCATAACCCGGCTCTGTGCAATATCGAAGGACAGGACTTTAGATAGTGTCAGAGAAGCCGCTGCATTGAATTGTTTTGTATTATCTATCTATGGGGCACTTGCTGTCTGTGATATGATCTACCGCAATGACCCTGTTACAGAATTTTTTATGTGCACATTAAAATAACAAAGCAACAACTAAGGGAGCCTTACAAAGAACACGTACTTCTGCGATGCTATAAAAAGTAGCATAATGGGATCACAGGAGCTATAGGATCAGTGATCTGAAGCAACTGCTTGTGAAAAAACAAGACAGTGAATGATATACCGCTGCCCGCTTCATTACACAGCCTGAATCTTCCTTTGGAGACAGCTTTTTCTATACAGCATCAAAGAAATACAACCATGGTGGATAAAAAGTCATGAACACTGAGCTCGAGGGGCCGTCCAATCCTGCATGTAACGGTTTACCTGCCATACTCCAAAGACTTATGTATAATCCAGTTATGGCCACTCAGGGAATACCAACAGGCCCCCAGGTCTCAGTGGCCTGGGAACAGAAGTATAACTCATACCTGTGAGCCACAGACTTCATTCATGCAAATATACTTAAAAGCAATTGAATTTGGCAGCTGAACATGAAATTAATGTGTGTGTATACTGTAGCATCGTTGCCTACCCTCCTGCATTCTGCAGGAGACTCCCTGAAATACCAGCAATCTCCCTCGCTCCCTCATTAGTCTAGCAATCTCCCTCATGTCACCTAGCCCACATTACACTGTTAAATCATAGTTACCTCCCCTCCTGCATTCTGCAGGAGACTCCCTGACAAAACAGCAATCTCCCTCTCTCCCTCATTAGTCTGGCAATCTCCCTCATGTCACCTAGCCCACATTACACTGTTACATCATAGTTTCCTCTGCTCCTACATTCTGCAGGAGACTCCCTGACATAGCAGCAATCTCCCTCTCTCCCTCATTAGTCTAGCAATCTCCCTAATTTCACCTAGCCCACATTACACTGTTACATTTTTGGGGAAATAAGGAATGAGAGAGAGATACATTTACATTGAATCATCAGCACCATTTCCCAGCACTTTACCAAGTATAGTAGCTCTTACTAACTGCTTTGGGGCTCATCTACATTTGGATATAAGTCATTTTAAAAGATTCCTCTCAGATGTAGCAGTACACACCCACGCTTCTAGGTGCCACGTTCACAATCTCTTTTCTCAATCTCTCCATATATGGAACTAGACACGCCCTTTGGGAGGAGCATGACACGCCCCCTCAATAAGGTGCTCAGCAAAATTCTACTACCAACTATAATCTCCTTGAAACTAGTTTTCAAAAGTAGGCAAGTATGTACTGTAGTACATGTACTTTTACCCCCTCCTTCTTCCAATCCACAGGCATCAGTGCTTTGCAATTTCCATATGGGCCCCTCCTCTCTAGGTCTCCAGGAACATGGCACCTGCACTATGATCCCTGTGATTTTTTCAATGACATGCGCTGATTTCTGTGGAAATAGTGTCAGTGCAATGTTTTACATGATTTGTGCAGAGCTGTCCACTCAGGACTCCGGGAATGGAAGTATTAAACAGGGGTGTAGATTATGTGCACCCATTATAGATACACCACTGAGTTGTGTCTCACAATCGTGGTTACAGTAATCCCCGGTGAAATGACAGACGTTATCTTCCTGTTTATTGCTTCACAGAAAATGTTTGATTGCCGTCGCCACAAAAATAATCTCCCAGATTCTGCTGCCATATGTCAGGCTGCCGCATGTCACACTTAATGATAAAAAAAATACACAGCTGGGTGTTTGCAGACTGTCCAGTGAATAATGAAACTGCAATGATAAAACAATCCGAAAATGAAAAGAAAATGCATTATTCTGGTTCACTCCTTCTGGCAAATTTCTTCTTAGATGGACAAAACCATGTGCACTGCAGGTGGGGTAGATGCAGAGCCGGCCCTAGCCTAAATGACGCCCTAGGGAAGATTTTGGCTGGTGCCCCCTAGCACCGCCACTAGTTCCGCCTCTGACCCTGCTCCCCTTTCCCAGCACCATCAACCCTCATCATAGCAGTCATCATTTTGGTGCTCCTACCCGCAATATTTTAAATAGAAACAGTGCACACATTTGGTGCGGAGCCCAAACAGGGGTGTGCTCTTGCTGGGAAGGGGCATGGCCACACAATAGTACCCCCAATTCAAATTATGCCACACGGTAGTGCAATTTTATTCACATTATATCATGCGATTGTGTCCCTTATTCACGTTACATCACACAGTAGTACCACTTTACCTTACATACATTACTCCTCACATTATTCATATTATACCCTTAGAAAAAAATCTTGATAAAATATAGTATTTTAAGCACCTCCATGGCCACACTGCAACCCAGCACAAAGCAGTGTGTGCTGGGCAGAGGAGAAGAGCTGCAGCTGCTGCTGTCACATAAGGGGAGGGGGCCCGGGGCCCCCACTGGGCCCTTCCATCAGACTTTGGCCTGGGTAATTTGTACCCCCTACCTCTTTCTCCTGGCACCCCTGATAATACCACACATTAATGCCCCTTAGGCATGACACACATTATAAATGTCCTTATAAACATAATGCCCCTTACACATTATGCCAACCTTTATTAATGCCCAACCCACCCACAGACAGCACTTGCACAGCCGCTAACACTGTGACCTCTGCCTCTGCTTGGATACAGATGTTTCCTCATACATCTTGCCTCAATAGGCCATGCAGCTCCTGGCCAGTTTTGTTAACGTTGGGTGCATTTTTTGCTGAAAATTCATCTTATTTGCATTGTTATGTGACCAGGACACACAAGGAGCTTTCGTTGATTAAAATGATATGCAGCATGCCTATATTCTGTGTGCAACTGTGGCTGTACCTGCATACGGAATGCTATGTTACAGTGATTTCCATGAATACACTATTTCATATGCAGATACAGCCTCACTCACACACAGAATATAGGCATGCGGCATATAATTTTAATCAGAAGAAGCTGCTGGTGCTCCCAGGCATTCCAAACGCCCTAGGCATTTGCCTAGTTTGCCTATGCCTAAGGCCGGCTCTGGGTAGATGTTACTTGTGCAGAGAGAGTTAGATTTGGGTGGGGTTTTACTTCAAAGTGATATCTATATTGCAGTGTACAAATAAAGCAGTCAGTATTTTCCCTGCACAGAAACAAAATAACTTACCCAAATCTAATTATCTCTGCACATGTTACATCTGCCCCCCTGCAGTGCACATGGTTTTGTCCATCTAAGAAGGAATTTGCCAGAAGGATTGAACCAGAATAAGGCCCTTTATCCTGTGGGGGAACAACTTCATCTATCCCACATCAGCAAGACCAAGCCCCACTGCTTCATAAACTCATTATTATTACAGAAATGTTTTTTAGTGGATAAACTTTATTAGCTATTACAATACAGGTGTAAGGTTAGATTACATCCATGCATAGTTGCCTACCCTCCTGCTTTCTGAAGGAGACTCCCTGAAATAGCAGCAATCTCCCTCTCTCCCTCATTATTCTAGCAATCTCCCTCATGTCACCTAGCACACATTACACTGTTATGTTTTTTGGGGAAAAAAGGAATGAGAGACAGATACATTTACACTAAATCATCAGCACCATTTCCCAGCACTTTACCAAGTATAGTAGCTCTTACTAACTGCTTTGGGGCTCATCTACATTTGTATATAAGTCATTTTAAAAGATTCCTCTCAGATGTAGCAGTGCACACCCACGCTTCTAGGTGCCACGTTCACAATCTCTTTTCACAATCTCTCCCTATATGGAACTAGACACGCCCTTTGGGTGGTGCATGACACGCCCTCTCAATGGGGCGCTGTGCAAAATTCTACTACCAACTATAATCTCCCTGAAACTCGCTTTCAAAAGTAGGCAAGTATGATTTATGTTAAAGCTCTTGGATAGTTTTATAAAGTATTCCAGCTCATATTCTAGACATAGGGCCAGATGCACTAAGCTTCAAAAGTGATTCAATGGAGAGTGATAAACAACCAACCAATCAGTTCCGGCCTGACATTTTTCAAACACAGCCTGTGACACGACAGGTAGGAGCTGATTGGCTGGCTGTTTATCACTCTCCATTTTATCTCTTTTGAAGCATAGTACATCTGGCCCAGATTCTGTCAAGGAAAAGACACAACAGAGTAAAATCATGGGAGTTCTATTGAAGATGGGATGTTGCCTATAACAACCAATCAGATTCTACTTATTTATTTAACACTTTCTATAAGAAAATAGAGCTAGTACCAGATGCACTAAGCTTCAAAAGTGATAAAATGGAGAGTGATAAACAAATGGTGGAAAACCATCAATCATTGAGGCTCCTCCCTAACTCTGAGGAGTAAAGTGGTAGCAATTCTGTCCATGATTTCTTCTGTTGATCTTTTGTTTTCTGTGATCAGAAGCTACACTTGACATGACACACACACATGACACACACACACATGACACACACACATGACATACTTGCCGACTTCGGGAGAGGGCAGCCAGCTCTTAGTAAGGGGGGTGGGGCCATCGCCGGGAGTAAAAAAAGAGGTGGTTTGGGGCGGAGCCACAGATGGGCTGTCCTGTTGGGGGACGTGCCTACAGTGATCGTGTCATTTTAGCCATGCCCCCCGCTGTGCAATGCCGGTATTACAGGGACCCTCCTGGCCATTCCGGGAGGGTAGGCAACCCTGACTTATAAACATCAGCCAGTCACATCTAAATAACCCCATGTCCCTAGCCATCTGATCCAACCCCACTGTCATCAACATTTGCAGCAGTCCAATCCAGGGTGCAGGACATCCGGCTGAGATCTAATGGATCTCGGCAAACGCACAGCTCAGAATAGGACACAAGTCTGTGGATATGCCCAGAGAAAATGTATCCTATGTACAAACGCCACCTTACCTTCCTGCTGCCACCCAGTAACACCCATCCGGTCTCTGGGCCGGATGCACTAAGCTTCAAAAGTGATAAAAGGGAGATAAACAACAAGCCAATCAGCTCCAGCCTGACATTTTTCAAACACAGTCTGTGAGATGGAAGCTAGTAGCTGATTGGTTGGTTTTTTTATCACTCTCCATTCTATCACTTTTAACGCTTAGTGCATCTGGCCCTCAGTGAGATGTGACTTACTGTACAGTAGATACTCTGTGATGTCTATGCAGTCCGCAATGCATGCTCAGTTTGCTAAATGCTCTGCAGCGTAAGAATGCTGCTTAGACAGCGGGCCTGGATCAGGACCCCCAATTAGTTGAACGCATATAGATAAAGATCCGGGTTATGTCTTTCCTTGCTTCCTCCATGTAGGATTTTTATCTATTTTCTCTCCTTCTGCACCAACAATCTTAGAATTTATGAAGCGTTGATCTCGAAGGATTTGTGCCTTGTGTTCCCACCTCACAAGCTATGTAATATATACAGAGCAGATCAATAAGGTGACATGCATTGTGCAGTGTATCTCCCCCTAACACACTACTCTCCCAGCAGCGTTTCCTCTGTCTCTGACAATACTGAAGACATGGAATTACGCTGAATCCTGCGTAATGCCCTACAAATGTCCCTGCAGCCAGCATGCAATGAATTAGTTCCATATGAGCTGCTGATTCCCGCCCAGCACGCACACACATGCATTTAATTAAAAATCGTCATTAAGGTACCATTAGCTAAACTCACAAGACTATCAAAGGTAATCTGTTGCAAGGAAACCATTGTGTTAGAAGTGCTTTCATGTTTGTGTACCCATAAACATCGTAGGATACAGGCCCCCCCCCGGGACTGATAATGCACATCACTAATTGTGACATCGCTAGAGTTAAACATTGGATCTTAAATTAGATTCAGATATATTTAATAATAGACCAGTCAGATCTGGAACTGGTATACATTAAGATATTACTGTCAATAGAAAATGCAGGATTTCTTGTCAGGGGTTTCCAACTGTTTGCGTTTAGGGGTTAATTCATACTTACCTACCTTAAGTGTCTCCTCTCTGGGAGAAGTCCAGAGAGCAGACTCTGACATTTTTGCGGGGGGTGGGGCTTGTTGTATTTAAGCCCCGCCCCCACTCATGTAAATGCTGTGATTCGTGGATCTACAGGGAGGGGGTGCTGCAGTACTAAATAACCCGATTTGCGCCATTTTTGACTCGACACCCTATTTTAGGGACCCTCCTGGCCAGTGGCATAACTATAGCCCCGCAGCCCCCGTGGTGACGAGGAGGCGCTGAGAAGGTGTGGGCGCGGGGGTCTGTGGGGCTATGGTTACCCGCTGCTGTCTGCGGGTCCCGGCTCCTGCTGCCGGCGCTTCAGTCTGGTCCTCCCGGCTCTCCTGGCTCCAGCAATAAAAAGTAACACTCAGAAAATGGCTGCCCTCATACAGCAGACCATTTTTAAAGGTTGCTAGAGGAGGCCGCCGGCTCCTCCAGCATCCTCAAAAACTGTCTGCATTATGTGGGCAGCCATTTTCTGGGTGTTACTTTTTATTAGCAGCAGGAGCCAGGAGAGCCGGGGAACCGGGACCCGAGTCCCGACAGAAGCGCAAGAGGTATCGGCTTCAGGAGGGGGGGGGGGTCTGCTAATCCCCTACTGTATTGTTCTATGTATTGTATTGCAGCTGACAACAATAGGCCTTGGTGAGCCTTGGCTATCCAGAGAAGGCTAGTCGAAGAAGGCTCCATCTGTAATTCGGCCGTTACGTGTGCCGGGGGCGGGCAGCTGACATCTGGTGTACCAGGGTGCCGCAAATCTAAGTCACTCTCTGGTGGACCATTTTAGAAATCAATCGATGGTCGGCAACCATCGAATGATTTCTGCCCCGCACGCAAGCTACGAATGGATGTTTATGCAAAACATCCATCCACATGCATGCGGGGAAAATAGGCGTGCATGTGGCGGGCGTTTGTGCCGGCGGTGTTTAGTTGGCTTGCAAAGCTGCGAAATTCACAGCTTTGTGAGTCAACCAGAATGACCTCCTTAGTTATTTCTAGCACTAACCATGAGTATTTATATTTGTATCTTGTTACGATTTATTTATTTACAGTTTCTTATATAGCGCAGCAGATTCCGTTGCACTTTACAATTGCACTTTACAATGGAACTTTTCTAAAGTTATATTTATGATATACTGTACATGAAACTTTGTTCATATTAAAAGGTGTTTTCAACACTTACCAAGTGGCAGAATATTTCAGTTGCCCCCTTTAAAATGGCTGTTAAGTGCACCAATCAGAAGCCATGATTTGTGTGATTCTGATTGGTCCTCTCACATGCTCCCTCCACAGCATCAAAGATAAACCAAAGAGCTCCTGAAGAAATGTTTTTTTCATAAAGTAATTCACAGGGCTCAGGAAGGGGACGAGTAACATAATAGGTAGTAATCAGGGGCTGTTTAATATAAGATGGGGCCCATCTGCAGTCTCCGCCCACTCGTATTAGCATATTCTCTTAGTATTTAGAATTTATTTTATTTTATAACCCCAAAAACAGTACTGTACTGCCAAATTGGGGCCAGTTGTTGGGAGGTACGCTCCTTTATGCTTGTTGTATTGAACCGAGGAAAACTGAGCTACATTAAGCCTAGCAAACAGACTCGAATCAGGCCCAGTATCCTCTATTTATTTATTATTCATATAGCGCACACATATTCCGCAGCGCTTTACAGAGAATATTTGAACATTTACATCAGTCCCTGCCCCAGTGGAGCGTACAATCTATATTCCCTACCAAATGTACACGCACACACAGACATTCTAGGGTTAATTTTGTTGGGAGTCAATTGACCTACCAGTATATTTTTGGATTGTGGGAAGAAACCGGAGTACCCGGAGGAAACCCATGCAAGTACGGGGAGAATATACAAACTCCCCAGCTCTGAATGTAACCAAGTCAGGGACGTGCAGTCAGGGGAGGCAGGGGAGGCAGTGCCTCACCTGTAATAATTGATTGAAAAAAAGATACAAAGATATTTATAACACATATACAGTACTTTGTAATAAATATCTTATTTGTTTTTTGCAATAAATTATGAGGTGAGACACTGTGTGGGGAGGCTGTAAGGCAGCGGGAGCTGTGCCTCCGGCTGACAATTGGAAACTGTCAGCAGCGGGGGCAGGGCTAAGCCACGGGGAGAAAAAGTGACGCAAAGCCCATTGAAAATCAATGGGGAAGCAGCATCTATACATCTGCCTCAGTGACAGGGAAGTCACTGAGGCTGATGTGATAGGACAGCGGACCAGGCTGTCACACACTGACAGCCTATATCCGCTGTCACTGAGTCTACTCTGTAGTGCTTTGGCGTCACATGCGGACCGGACTGGCCATGTGGGCCGATTTTGCAGGCTGGGCACCGGGCACAACTCCCTCACCCCTATGTCCACATCCCACACGTCCCCGTAGCCACATCAGGCGTTGACTGTGAGCTGACTTAAAAGTCACTAACAGTCAGACTAATTCCCGGGTCCCAGCGCTGCGCCAGTGTCCGGTCTCAGTGTCCGGGAGGCTATAACCGCTGCCGCGTCCCAGCGCTGTGCTTAAGGCTATAGCTGCGTCCCAGCGCTGTGCTGGAGGCTATAGCCGCGGCCCAGCGCTGTGCTGGAGGCTATAGCCGCGGCCCAGCTCTGTGCTGGAGGCTATAGACGCGGCCGCGGCCCAGCGCTGTGCTGGAGGGAGGCTATAGACGTGTCCCAGCGCTGTGCTGGAGGCTATAGCCATGTCCCAGCGCTGTGCTGGAGGCTATAGCCGTGTCCCAGCGCTGTGCTGGAGGGAGGCTATAGACGTGTCCCAGCGCTGTGTCCCAGCACTATAGCCGCGTCCCAGTGCTCTGCTGGAGGCTATAGCCGCGGCCGTGTCCCAGCGCTGTGCTGGTGCCTACAGCCGCAGCCGTGTCACAGCGATACGCCGGAGGCAGTTATCTGCTTTACACAGCTGCAGCCAGGTCCCAGCCGCAGCCGGGTCACAGCGCTGATGTGCACCCGGCTCTTATGCTTGTCACTGCTGGGCGCCCACATGGTGTCTGCCTGTTTGCAATACCTGCTGCTGGAGCCATACAAGACTGGTAGGATTTAACATTAAATTAGAGAATGTGTCCTGTCCCCCCTGCATTCCCTCTCACACTGCATCCTCTCGCACCCTGTACCCCTTCTCTCACCCTGCATTATACCCCACCCTGCATCTCCCTCCACCATGCATTCTTTCCCACCTTGCACCCACCTTCTTCCACTGTGTCCTCACCCACCCTGCATACCCTCTTACCCTATGTCCTCTCCCACCCTCCACCCCTCCTCTCAAACTGCGCCCCATCTTCAAACCCTGCATTCTACCCCACCCTGCACCTCCGTCCATCTCACACTGCATTTCCTCCACCATGCATTCTTTCCCACCCTGCACCCACCTTCTCCCACTGTGTCCTCACCCACCCTGCATACCCTCTTACCCTACGTCCTCTCCCACTCTCCATCCCTCCTCTCAAACTGCACCCCATCTTATAACCCTGCATTCTACCCCACCCTGCACCTCCGTCCATCTCACACTGCATTTCCTCCACCATGCATTCTTTCCCACCCTGCACCCACCTTCTCCCACTGTGTCCTCACCCACCCTGCATACCCTCTTACCCTACGTCCTCTCCCTCTCTCTATCCCTCCTCTCAAACTGCACCCCATCTTATAACCCTGCATTCTATCCCACCCTGCACCTCCCTCTCACACTGACATTTTAATTAGACAGTGGGATGTTAATATTAATAATACTGGAGGGGCTGTTATGTGGGCAATGTTTAAGGTGCACTACTTGGGGGAATTATGTGTAAGGGACATTACTAGGGGCATAATATGGGGATTACTTGTGTGTTACAATATTTAATGTGTAATTCAGTGTGCAGGCATAACGGTGTGTTCCATAATGTGTAATGCCTCCTTTTTGTGATGCCACGCTTCATTTCCATGGTGGGCCTGTGTGCTCAAAATGCCAGGGCCAATTTCTGGTCCCAGTCCGGCCTTGGTCACATGTGGTGCTGGCGGAACCCTGCGGCACCCACCTTGCCCTCACTCCCTCCCTGTTTATCCCTGCTTAATGTTTTACGGGCGATGGCGGCTGCTGCTCCTGTCTATGTGACAGCGATGGGGAACCCTGCAGCGCCGCTATTCCCCTCCCTCTCCCGCTTGATCTTGCTTGTGCGATGGCAGCCGCCGCTGCTTCTGTAAAGCTATATGACAGACAGCGGCAGCTGGGAACCCTGCAGCGGCCGTCCTCCCCCTCCCTCCCCACTGGGAAACCCTGCAGCGGCTGTCCTTCCGCTCTATCCCCACTGGGGAACCCTGCAGCTGCCATCCTTCCCCTCCCTCCCCGCTGGGGAACCCTGCAGTGCCCGTCCTTCCCCTCCCTCTGTTGGTCCCTGCTTAAGGGACTTTTACCGAGATCTGGCTCCTCCCATTATTTAAAAGCACTGGCAGCCATGGTGATGGGGCTCAGCACACCTGCAGCCACTGTCATGGCTGTTGCAGGCAGGTGAGATATCTGACGTGGCATTACAGCATCTCAGCCGCCACACGGCTGTCCCTGGCTGACTACCTAACCTTAGCCAGCTCCGCCTTCTGATTCTACACATAATTTTGTGAGGAGCGCTGATGACAGGAAACCACACATCTGGAGGGACAGACCCAGCCACATTCAAGCCTAAAAATGGTAAATCATAATATGATATGGGCATTACAGTGTGTGGCATAATGTGATATGGGAATTACAGTGTGTGGCTGTTAGGAGAAGGGGACCCCTGCCGGACCCTAACTCCGTTGCCTCAGACAGGAGTCGGCAGCTGTGTGCAGAGCTAGGCTTCGCCTGGGCCCGTCTCGGCTGGGGAGCGAGTTAGGCCCGCTCCGCTCCGCTACAGGCAGGTCTTAAGGGTGGACAACACCTGCTCCCGAGGCCAGGAGAGCGCAAGGGGATAACCTAACTAACCCTGAGATGGCAAGGGACCCTAATCCCACTGAGAACAATGGCTCAACTACGGGCGTAACAATACGCAAAGGTGTACCATAAATCCAAAGCAAGTGTAACAATACACAGAGGTGTCTCAGTATAACCAAAAGCACAGTAAAGGAGGTTTGGGGGAATACCCCACTTATCTGTGCGCAGCAGGACAGGTCAGCTGGAACCAAGGAGGGACAGGAGACTGCACACCGACACCGGAATGGCTGGATACTGGATACAGACACTGGGAACAAACTGGAAGCTGCTCATGGACACAAGGACGGACTGGATGCGGACTCAGGAACAAGCTGGAAGCTGCACACGGACACACAGATGGGCTAGATACTGGATGCGGACACTTGGAACAAACTGGAAGCTGCACATGGACACACAGATGGGCTAGATACTGGATGCGGACACTAGGAACAAACTGGAAGCTGCACATGGACACGAGGATAGGCTGGATACTGGACATGGACTCAGGAACAGGATGGGAGCACAGGAACACTTTTAGCAAAGACTAAAGCTATAACCGGCAGGAAGTAATAGATGAGGAAGGTTTATATAGTGAACACCAGGAAGTGATCAACACACATAGCCTGCAGGTGAGCATAGCAAGCTAGCAGTTGATGAGAACACCTGAGCCCTAATCACACACCCACACAGACAGAGTGAGCTGCAATGGCCCAGGCTGACCACCGGAGGTCACCAACGAGCAAATACCAACACAGACAGGAAAATACACAGGGAGCCAACACACAGGGGAATGCGTGAATCTGTGCATAACACCGATCCGCTGGAGGCGGATCGTAACAGTATCCCCCCCTAAAAAAGGTGGACTCCGGACACCTTAGTAGGATACGACAAAGACAGAACAGAGCTAATGTCTCCGACGAGACTTCTTCTTCTTCTTTGGTAAATTGGTACAGGAAGCCGTCCCTGGTTTACAATATGCTTCTTCGAAGACCATAGGGCCTTTATATACCGGATAACCATCAATCTCCGAATCAGAATCAGATACAGACTCAAGCCTAGACCTCAGTACTCTAGAAGCTAACATTTCAGGGATATATCTGTTAGACGGAGTCAAGAAAGCACACCCCGCGGTAATAGCTAAGGGCTGGGCTTTCCACGCTGAATGACATGAGTTGTTCACGGGGGTAACATTACCAACGATCTCACTTGAGGTTGTGGCTATAGGGACCCCCCTTGAGGATATGGCCTTATGAGCAGATCTTTTGGCTGAATCTCCCAAATCCGAAGAAGGTTCTGCCGGCCAGGAGGTCGGCCCAGAGACATCTGAATCAACCTTATTGGGGCCAAATCTTTCTAATAGAGCATCCTTAAATGCTGAGAAGTTCTTTAACAAGGGATCCTCAGACTGAACCAATTTGGACGCCCATCTGAAAGGCACACCTCTGAAGGAATATATTAGATATAACACCAAATTGTCAGGAGTGATGCCTAAAAACGGTCTGGACTCCATGATGATGACATAATGTTCTAATAATGCAACAAATTGGGCTAAGTCCCCATCAAAGACTATAGAGGTAGAAATATTATCCAAGACATCAGACATTTCACTCTCTGTTACCTGACTGGACTGCATATCTGGAACTATGGCCTGTGGGGCTGAGACTTTAAAGTCTGATGGTCCTTCTCGTGTGGCAGCACTATGATGAGTCTCTGGCTGAACAATACAGTGATGCATTTCTGACTGGGCAGCACAATGGTGAATCTCCGGCTGAGCAGCACTAGGGTGAAACTCTGGCTGCGCAACACTGTGAAGTGCTTCTAAGTGAGCAGCACGATAATGAGTCTCTGGCTGATCCGCACCATGGAGAAACTCTGGCTGTGCAGTGCTACGAAATACTTCGGAATGAGCGGCACGATAGTGAGACTCTGGCTGAACAGCACAAGGTAGACCAACAGCTGTTCTCTCGAAGCCACCGGCAAGGCTGGAACTTAGCTGAGAAGCAGGACAATCAGGATTCCTCTGAGAGATGGGGCAGACAGAGTCCCCTTCTGGGGCAACAGAACAGACAGAGTCCCCTTCTGGGGCAACAGGACAGACAGAGTCCCCTTTTGGGGCGACAGGACAGACAGAGTCCCCTTTTGGGGCGACAGGACAGACAGAGTCCCCTTTTGGGGCGACAGGACAGACAGAGTCCCCTTTTGGGGCGACAAGACAGACAGAGTCCCCTTTTGGGGCGACAAGACAGACAGAGTCCCCTTTTGGGGCGACAAGACAGACAGAGTCCCCTTTTGGGGCGACAAGACAGACAGAGTCCCCTTTTGGGGCGACAAGACAGACAGAGTCCCCTTTTGGGGCGACAAGACAGACAGAGTCCCCTTTTGGGGCGACACAGGCTTGAACCCCCTCTGGGGCGACACAGGCTTGAACCCCCTCTGGGGCGACACAGGCTTGAACCCCCTCTGGGGCGACACAGGCTTGAACCCCCTCTGGGGCGACACAGGCTTGAACCCCCTCTGGGGCGACACAGGCTTGAACCCCCTCTGGGGCGACACAGGCTTGAACCCCTTCTGGGGCGACGCCAACTTGAACCCCTTCTGGGGCTGCGGCCTCCGGGCCCCCACTCGGGGCTGCGGCCTCCGGGCCCCCACTCGGGGCTGCGGCCTCCGGGCCCCCACTCGGGGCTGCGGCCTCCGGGCCCCCACTCGGGGCTGCGGCCTCGACACAGGCCTGACCCCCCTTTGGGGCTGCATCGGCCTGAACCCCTTCTGGGGTGACACCGGCATCAGGCCGGCTCTGCAGGCCCCTGGCATCAGACCGGCACGGCGGGCCCCCGGCATCAGGCTCGCTCGGCGGGCCCCCGGCATCAGGCTGGCACGGCGGGCCCCCGGCATCAGGCTCGCCCGGCGGGCCCCCGGCATCAGGCTCGCCCGGCGGGCCCCCGGCATCTGGCTCGCCCGGCGGGCCCCCGGCATCTGGCTCGCCCGGCGGGCCCCCGGCATCCGGCTCGCTCGGCGGGCCCCCGGCATCCGACTGGCACGGCGGGCCTCCGGCACATGACTCAACCACCTGGGCTTTCCCTACAAGGGTTTGCAACTCTGACTCCCTGGTCATTAAAACATCAGCACTGGGACCAGTAGAAAAAGGCAGAGTGCTTTTACTGGGAGACTCGGCAGAGAGCTCCTCTGCCACAGTGGAGACAGGCTTAGATCTGTCAACCTGCTCAGACCTGGCCAGAGGAGATACCCTGTCGGCACCACCGGAATTACGCAAGCCACACGTCTGCAAGAAGTGGCCAGAATCTCCACAGTATAAGCATAGATTAAGGTTTCTACGCCGCAGACGCTCCTCTAACGGAAGCTTCGGCCGTAGATAACTTCTATGCTTTACCTGACCCTCTGGGTCTGAGGACTTGCTGCCTAATACTTCCTTAGGCAGGGCCTCATTAGGGGTTGAACAAACCCCAGTGACCTCTGGGAGGACCAGAAAAATATCAGTGATGAGTCTTTGCAGCTGCAGAAGAGACTGCTGCAAAATCTCCCACTGTCCAGGTTTTACGGCATTGAATGCCAAATTTAGAGCCGCTAATGATTCTTGCATGGCCTGCATGATATGGCCATGCAAGTTTATACACCAGCAAGAAAAAACTGACACAAAAATAAACTGACACAAAAATAAACTGACACAAAAATAAACTGACACAAAAATAAACTGACACAAAAATAAACTGACACAAAAATAAACTGACACAAAAATAAACTGACACAAAAATAAACTGACACAAAAATAAACTGACACAAAAATAAACTGACACGGGCAAAAAACTGACACGGGCAAAAAACTGACACGGGCAAAAAACTGACACGGGCAAAAAAACTGACACGGGCAAAAAAACTGACACGGGCAAAAAAACTGACACGGGCAAAAAAACTGACACGGGCAAAAAACTGACACGGGCAAAAAACTGACACGGGCAAAAAACTGACACGGGCTGGAAATCTCTGGACTGAGAGGGCAGAACCCAGCTCCAGAGTGCTGTATGGCCGGTTATAATGTTAGGAGAAGGGGACCCCTGCCGGACCCTAACTCCGTTGTCTCAGACAGGAGTCGGCAGCTGTGTGCAGAGCTAGGCTTCGCCTGGGCCCGTCTCGGCTGGGGAGCGAGTTAGGCCCGCTCCGCTCCGCTACAGGCAGGTCTTAAGGGTGGACAACACCTGCTGCCGAGGCCAGGAGAGCGCAAGGGGATAACCTAACTAACCCTGAGATGGCAAGGGACCCTAATCCCACTGAGAACAATGGCTCAACTACGGGCGTAACAATACGCAAAGGTGTACCATAAATCCAAAGCAAGTGTAACAATACACAGAGGTGTCTCAGTATAACCAAAAGCACAGTAAAGGAGGTTTGGGGGAATACCCCACTTATCTGTGCGCAGCAGGACAGGTCAGCTGGAACCAAGGAGGGACAGGAGACTGCACACCGACACCGGAATGGCTGGATACTGGATACAGACACTGGGAACAAACTGGAAGCTGCTCATGGACACAAGGACGGACTGGATGCGGACTCAGGAACAAGCTGGAAGCTGCACACGGACACACAGATGGGCTAGATACTGGATGCGGACACTTGGAACAAACTGGAAGCTGCACATGGACACACAGATGGGCTAGATACTGGATGCGGACACTAGGAACAAACTGGAAGCTGCACATGGACACGAGGATAGGCTGGATACTGGACATGGACTCAGGAACAGGATGGGAGCACAGGAACACTTTTAGCAAAGACTAAAGCTATAACCGGCAGGAAGTAATAGATGAGGAAGGTTTATATAGTGAACACCAGGAAGTGATCAACACACATAGCCTGCAGGTGAGCATAGCAAGCTAGCAGTTGATGAGAACACCTGAGCCCTAATCACACACCCACACAGACAGAGTGAGCTGCAATGGCCCAGGCTGACCACCGGAGGTCACCAACGAGCAAATACCAACACAGACAGGAAAATACACAGGGAGCCAACACACAGGGGAATGCGTGAATCTGTGCATAACACCGATCCGCTGGAGGCGGATCGTAACAGTGGCATAATGTGTAAGGGGCATTACAGTGTTATTGGTACAATTATGTGGCCATGTCCCTTCCCCATGAAGCGACACCCTTAAAATGTCGGTGCGCACCTTTCCTGTTCCCATTTTGCGAAAGCACCTGCCTCACCTGTCACTAACCTCACCGCACGTCACTAAACCAAGTTATTTTTTACCTTTAAATACATATTTATCTCCTTCATCATTCTTGTGGCTTTCGTCATTTGTTTTTAACTGAATTGCCTTAAAATTTCCTCTGAACGTTGGCACGGACGTTGTCTTAGAAAAATGCAGAACATGAAGATAACACAGTCTGTTTTGTTCATGGAAGAACATTTAAGGCAATGGAGGGAGGCTGCTTCTTAGTGCATTACGGGAAAGAGATGTCCTCAAAGACTGGGGGTATGTCTAAATATCTCAGGATCGAAAGAGCTTGCGTTGACTATACAAGGCTCAGGTAATGATTAATATACCAACTTGTTCTGTTAAATAAATTAGAAGTTTGGGATGCAGTAATTATTTTTGGGATAATATCACAGGAACAGAGTGGGCCAAGTGTTTGGCTGTAGTGCCAGTAGTCGGTGCCTTCCCAGACATGTACCCTACAGTGTAGAGCCTGCCAGAGTGTACTGGCAATCCTCCATGCTTCTTTTGGCACTGTCCAGAACCAAACTTTTGACAACACGGGTTGGGAGAACCGTATTCGATCAATGGCTCTTCAATGTCTATTGGACCATGTTATGGCCAACCAGGCTTAGTCGAACCTGTCTCATGAGATGCCTAAAGATAGTCGACCGTGTCTAGGTCAATAGTAATGGAAGTTAGACGCCAGTGTTGTGGTCAGTGGTCACATGGTCGACATGAGTTTTTCATGTTTTCTTGGTGCGAATATCACCGGTCAACTTGGTTCATACTTTACTATCCAAGTGGACATACAGATGGAGCGCCTCGCAATCAGCGCTGGGAATTGACAGATTCCCTGAGCTGTCGAGAGCCGTCCGAGAAGCGCTCCATCTGATGGGGAGGCACGACCATCTCACATGCACGCGCATCCTTGTCAGTCGGTGGCAGGGAGCGGAATCCCTGTCCATCTCCACTTCAGGGAGATGGGAAGGGTTGGGGGGGGGGGTGCGGGCAGCAGCTGGGAGGCGGCAGGGGGTGGCAGTGGGCTCAGACGAAACGGGCACGTGAGTGTCTCATGCATGCACCCCTTCCTTTCGTCTGATGCCGGGTACTGGCGGTTAGCGATAGAATCACCAGGACCCGCAAGCATGACAGTCCCTCCATCTGTAGAGTGAGATTCTAACAGTGTGCCGAGCGTAGCGGTCACATGGTCGACTCATGTTGATCATGTGACCGTCGACCACACTCTCGTCGCATTGTATAGGGTCAGGGTGTGCAGTGTTATTCCTTCTTGTATTAAATTATAGACATGCCATTGGCCAGGACTACAACAGCAGATCATACCGATGTCAAAAGGGTATCTGAAGGCTAGATAAGATTATTATATATTATTGTTATTATTAGCCTTTATTTATATGGCGCAACAAGGGATCCACGTAAACGAAAAAGGCAAAACAGTAACTTACATTTGAAAACAATGAATAACAAGTACAGGGTACATAAACATCATAGTTGGCTTAAGCAAGAGAAGTAAAAGCACATGAGAAAAAAGGGCCGTGCTTGTGAGAGCTCACATCAGGCTTACCTACTGTACTTTTAAAGTCTCCCATTCCGGGAGAATCCCGGTCAGGAGACTATGAGCAGCACTTCAGGGGCGGGGCCTGATCTTGATGTCATAAAGCCCCACCCAAGTAATGCAAATACCTTGATTCACAGGTCTCTGAGGAGGGGGTGGGGTAAAAATGATGTGAATCGAGGCCCCCTCCCCAACAAAGAGTGGTGGCACAGATTGGGTAGACGGTAAGCATGGAGCATAATGTGATTATATCACATCCTACCTACTGTAGGCACACCCTCTCCATACAGTTCCTCCCAGATTACACATTCCAGTGGTCAGACACACTTTCTAAACATTGCCGCAAATATGCTGTGTCTCCACCTTTAAATCAAGGGCGATCGTCACATGGTTTCTTATGGTAAATAAATCTTATGGTAATTTAAATGATTTATTACAAAAGAAACAACTTAAAGTTCCAGTATAACCATAGTTTACATCTAAGAGAAAGTCGGACCTCAATACTGAGCTGGTGCTCCTGCTAACAGAGTTCCCCAACCAACACCTATTAACACTGGGAAATAAATATCACCTGTGATGCCCAATGCTGAAACTGATATTTCTGTTACTGGAAAAAAGTAATATACATTTCTATATTGTGAGTTACGGGTTCAGTATGATTTCCCGACATTCAAAATACCAACAAGCATTGGTAGACAGTTAGAATACCGACCTGTTCAAAATGCAGACCTTCATTATGCTGACATGAATGCCGACATGGTCATATAATACATTTTGACATTTAAAATTACATGTCAAAAAGTTGACATGGTTTTTTGAGATGTCTATGTCGAAATTGGACAACATGGACAAGTGTACCATATCAACTTTATAATCTAACTCGATACCCACTTGGATTGTGACGTAAGAACAAGTCAGTTCAAAGAAAAAGTAATGAAAATCTCATGTCAACTTTTTGAAAAGTAGGCATTTTGACCTTGTTGGCATACATTGTCGGCATTTGAACAAAGGTTTGTAAGGGCCCCCTATTTAGCAACTGATGGTGATACATATATGTAAAACATATTACTTAAACAGCGAAGATGGGCCCCCTGCAGCTCTGGGCCCCAGAGCAGCTGCACCCTTTGCACCTATGGTAGTTACGCCGTTGGCTCCACCCCTTCCATACTAGTGACGGGATTGGCCCACCAAAATTGGGAAGTTGTGCATCCTGAAACTTGCCACTCTGGTGTCACCCCTCAACAGGTGATACTCAGGTCTTGCCTGAACCAGAGTCGGATTAAGGTTCCAGGGGGTTCCATCATACATACATAAACACACAGCATACATACATTCACACAGTATGCATAGATACACACACACACACACACACACACACACACACAGCATACTTGGATACATATACAACACATATAAGTAATGCAATATATAGTAATTATGAACAATTCTCACATAATTTGTATTCAGATCAGATTCTGTCTATCATTTTCTAGAATGCAATAAAGTAATGATAGAATCTGATTGGTTGCTATGAGTAACATCACCTCTTTTCATTTTTAGAAGCTTTATTAAATTTACCCCTACGTCGCATACTGTATGTACCAACCATTAAAAAGTGATAAAGTGGAGAGAGATAAAGTGCCAACCAATCAGCTCCTAACTGCCATGTTACAGGTTGGGTTTGCAAAATAACAGGAGCTGATTGGTAACTACTTTATCTCTCCATGGTTTAGTACCAGGGATGGCCATCGTTGAAGTCACCATCGATTGTTGCCATCGATGGTGATACTGCAACCAGCCGTTGATAGTCACAAACGATGTAATGGATAACCATCTACAGTTTTAGCTATGGATGGTGATCCATTTTGTTTGACTGACTGGCCCGTGGGCCAATCAGAATGTGGGGATCGGGCTTTGCGGTTGTTGGGGGTGGAGCTATGCTCCGTGTGTCCCAGCACCTTGGAAATAAAACAAAAACATTGGTTCCGCTGCGCCATCGATGTAGGGGAATCATCTGGTTCTCCCACATCGATGGCAAAAGTATTCAACATCAGCCATAAACCATTGATGATTTCAAATCATCGATGGTCGATGGCCATCCTTATTTAGTACATCCGCCCCAATGAATCGTAAAATCTTCACAACATATATATTGTTTCCATCTTATAAACACCTAGGTTATTCTAGCTCTCTGATATGAAATATATTCCGCACGTTATTCCTCTTTACTACAAATGACCATTTATTTTTGGAAATAAGCCCCGGTTACCATAGCGGATAATATACGATGAGCGCAGAGAAGCCTGCACACTTGTGAAGCCATCTGGCTACTTGGGATTGCTGCTAATTATTTATCTGCTTGTCATGTGCTCAGACTAATGAGGGGGAGTCCTCTTCCCTCTGCACGGTGATTAATCTGTAAACTGTGTATTTGCATCTCATTTACACATTTCCCTGCTAAGTGTTCTGTTCCTCTGTAGAGCTCATTCATTAAAACAAAGCCATACGAAAATAGTACAGTATAACCTAGATATTATTATTATCATTATTAATAGTATACACATTTTTAATTGAGTAAATATATTATAGCATCGATAAGCCTGTTTTATACCATCGGAATATTTTAGGGATAGAAAAATATGAAAAATAGGGATAGAAAAATATGGAAGCTCTGTTATTATGTTTGATGTATAGTACTGCCAGATCTTAGAGAAAATCACTGGAGAGATCATCAGATTTGAGCTAATTGCATGTACAGTATACAGTATCTAATGTATGGGTGCACTTGAGACACTGCTCCCCTTTGCAGCATTGATTCTGTGTCCTCCTCATTCCTCCTTCCCCACAACCAGGGTTGGGCCGAGACTAATGTTTTTCGTAAGCAAATATAGATTTTAGTGCCCCTCACTGTGTATATTGTGGGTGGAGCTACAATGTGGGTGGAGTATCAATTGATACCAGTAAACAAGGACAGTGTGTGCCAGAGGTGCGTGGCAAAAATGTAGGGTGTGGCCATATAATTCACATTACACCACACAGTAGTGCCACTTATTCACACTGCACCAGCTAGAGACACTTAGACTCACTGCACCAGGCAAAGTTCCTTAGACATACTGCACCAGGTAGAGACCCTTAGACACACTGTGCCAGGTAGAGACCCTTAGAGAGCCCCTTAGACACACTGTGCCAGGTAGAGCCCCTTAGACATACTGCACCAGGTAAAGTCCCTTAGACACACTGTGCCAGGTAGAGACCAGTGGTGTAACTATCAAAATTGATTAAGTTAACAACCCCTCCGCCCACCGCCGCCCATGCCCCCCCATGCCTTACCCTCTGCTGTGCTTCCGGACCCGCAGAAAATGTCCGCCCCCATACAGCAGACAGTTTCAGAGAACTGTCTGCTGTATGGGGGCGGACATTTTATGATGGTCCATTTTAATTTCAGCAGAAGCCAGGAGGGGAGCCGGAACCGCTGCACAGACAAGTAAATCTGCAGGTCCCAGCTGCAGCACAGCCGTGGCAGCCGCATCACAATTGCTATTGTTACGCCACAGGTAGCCCCTTAGACTGCGCCAGGATTACGCACACCATAATGCCCATTACACATTGTGCCACACACTGTTATGCCCATTACACATTATGCCGCACACCATAATGCCCTTTACGCACTTAACTGCATGCTCGTTGCTAGGGGATTCTTGCTGAATGCCAGGGGTTACATGCTTGATTGGGAGCAATTCGGAGACCCTCTAACCCTCGTTGCTCTGCTGAGTTGAATAGACACACGCATCTATTCACTGGGAGAGAGGGACAGAAGACATGCCAGCAGCTCAGAGAGTACTGGCCATGCCTTCACAGCATCAAAAATGGGGTGTGGCCTCACAGGAAGTGCTGTGATCATAGGCCCTTGATTTCGACCAAATGCCTTCGGGGAAAGGATTTGTCCCTCTTTGCCATAATGAGTGCTCTTGTGCTTAATTGTTGGTGGCTGAGGGGCGTGTGGGTTCCTAGAGGGGGATGTGGGAGACTTACCTGCCTTTCCAGACACATGGGAGTGACACCTGATTTTTGGGAGCCTCCCACCCATTCCCAGGAGAATAGGTAAGTATGACTTAGGTGGAAATGCATCAGACCACTCAGCTTCTGAGCAACGAAGTATAGAATGTACTTGATAAATGTTAGCTAGAAGGTTTTATAAAGTCCCCCCCTTACTCCTATAGTACTCATTCTGGGTGATGATTATCCCCTTGGACTGTGGATGAAGAGGGGCCGTCTACTGCTGTTTAATAGTCAGAACAAAATAAAGAGGGAGTAGGTAGTATTACGGTGAACTCAAACTATTATTGATTAATCTAAAACACAACGGAGGAAATTTACTAAGAATATTTCACATGGGATGTTGCTATGGTGCAACTTGAACCAATCAGATACTATATTCTAGAAGGTGTTAAATAAATAAGACGTAGGTTCTGATTGGTTTCCTATAGCACCATCCCATCTTCAATAGAACTCCCATCTTAGTAAATTTCCCCCCAACAGCTGAGAAATGTTAAAGGGAGAGGAAGTAAAATATTATAACACAGTCCTGCAATAACGATATTTAAATCAAAGCATTATTACTGTAGGTATTCATTATAACTAGGACAGAATTAGCTTCCCCTATATCTCCGTCATCTGTGAATGACTCATATCATTACTTTAGTATAAAATAGCCCCTAAATGGGAACTATTATTACAAGCCGTTGAGCAAAATGTTTTAAAAGCAAGAATCCGATGAAAGGAAAAGAAATAGTGCTGGAAATAGCTGAGACATTGTCCCCAGATATCCTCTTAATGCTTTTCTGTGCAGGTGTCTGTGACGTCACCATGTGCGCAATCTGGTATTACCACTTATAAATAAATGCAAAGGAGCCAAGTAGGTCATTATATCTTATTTCCCCGAGAATCAGAGTGTCCACAGTACAAGTAATGTATCTGAGGAAGACTTCACATGCCCCTAACTGATGTGACCAGGAGGTGGTAGTGATTAATATGTCACATACTGTATGCCAGTGTATGAATATATGAGTGTAGCTTTCACATCACATCAAACATTTTGAAACGTTTTGAAAAACTGTAATTTTAAATGGTATTTTAAACGGGTCTAGTGTTTATATTGCAGCAGATTACCATTTAAAAATACCGTTTAAGTACCATTCACATCACCAGTCAAGCCGTTTAACCTCTGAACACGTTTCTACCCACAGCTTATTTCCTGGTTCAGGGAAGGGACCAAAAAAAGGGGGGAGAGAAAAAGGTCAGTTGTTTGTGGATGCACTCCTGATCCTTCCGGATCTGTAATTAATTGTAATAAGTTTACTGTTCAGATAAAACCGTGGGGGTTCCTGTTGTCTTTATTTAATCGATTCTTTGACAAGGAATTAACCCACAAATTTGCGAAAATATAAGAAGTTAAAATAACCCAACATACAAACATACACAAAGTGACGAGAAATAAAGATTAGTGCTGGAAAGAATTTTAAAACGTGTAGGCAGCGTCTAATGGGATTATGTTACTCTGGTATTTTTAGGGTGGTATTCCCTTACAATGTGTGTATTATTTTATTTTATGTCACACCGTTACAATAGATGAGGTCGCTTGACTAATTATCCTGGATTTAATTCAGGATGTATGTGACTTTATCAATAATTGTACTGACGTTATTTATATACATTAATATTCATACAACTTGCGAAGTTGTTATGGTTATTGTATTGCTTTCTCTTGTGGATATATTCTCCCTCTTGTTGGTTGTGTGATTTGGCCGAAAGTTCGGCTCTATGTCACAGCAGTGGAGGGGGGGGGCATTGTGGCCAGCAGCAGCCCCCATCTGACACGGAGGTAGGTGCCGCCGCTGATTAACAGTTATTATATCTCTGGCTGGTTGTGTGTTGTGGGTACTGTCTCTTTGGGTCTGATTCAGACCCGTTCGGATGCAGCTGAATTTGACCCCGTTTCCAAAGTTGGGGGTCCGCACATGCGCAAATATGGGCATATGCAAACTCCCCGGGGGAACGCCTTCAGTGAATATCACACCCGCCGAGGCATTCACACTGTCACGGGAAGGAAGGGGGCGGCAGCCCAGTGCGCTATAGGCTCCACTGCTCATGACGCCAGCGCCCGCCTCCGAAATAAGAAGTAGATTCTGATTGGTTGCCCATAGCAACATCCCATCTGAGAGAGATCTTAGTAAATTTACCCCAAAGTGTCTCGATAGACAGTCAGCAGAAATACCCCAACAAGGTCAACATGCAATGGGTCAATAAGGTCAAAAGATCACCAGGGTCAAACGGTGGACATGGTCAAAATGTCAAGAGGGTCAAAATGTCAACAGGGTCAAAATGTCGGCATGAAAACGGTAGACACATCAAAAGGTAGACATGATTTTTTCTCATCTTTTTTGTGTTGACAACTGTCGACATGGACCCCCAATTATTGTAATGTGTACCCTCGCACGGCTCACCTCGCTCGCCACCTCGCTCACCTCAATCTTGTCATGTGTCTACCTTTTTCATGTCCATATTTCGACCTTTTCACCTATTCACCCTCTCGACCTTCTGACCCAGTCGACGATTTTACATGACGACCTTTTCGGATAGACCTATTGACTCGTCTGTTTAAACACTGCAGATCTATCATCTGGAACCAAACCAGTAGGATGTCAATGATTGGCCATTAGCTTCCTCATTGTATTGCATTATTACACAAGCCCGAGGTGCAGCGCGTGTATCCCACGGTAATGCTGGGTACACACCAGGACGACTAGGGCCCGATCCGCACAATCTAGATCCAATTCCGATCAATTGGATGTAGATTGTGTGCTGATTGGGCCCTTTTCTGTCCTGGTGTGGACCGATACCGATCTGATGCGCGGTCCCGCGGGTCGGTCGGTCGTTATTGAGATCCTACCTGCTGCAGGTAGGATCTCAATGACGACCATACAGCCGGGTGCGGGTCGCCATCGGAACGGACCCGCTCACGGTGCACATCGTGAGCTGGTCGTGCCCCCCCGCGTCATCGTGAGCGGGTCGGACGAGACACTGACGACCCGCTCACGATTTGCATCGTGAGCGGGTCGTCCTGGTGTGTACCCCGCATTACACTACAGCTTGAGAATCTCCTTCTCAAACCGCGACGACACGTACTGTCCGCATCACCTCTCGCCTGGCACTCGTACAATGGGAGGGAAGGTGTTAATTCTGCTCTCTGCGAGAGACACCACACATTGCGCTGGCCACGGAGAACGCGTCAGCTGATACACTAACAGCCGGCACATGGCAGCATTTCCACCTCAGAATTAGTACCAGATGTGAATCAGCGATGCGCCCCCATCTCTCTGGGAGCCAAGGTGAGAAGAGCAGATGGTTTGCCGGTGTGCGATGTGCTGCGAGGAAGGAATGCAGTAAGCCCAAAGATTACATAAATGACCTATTTATTAGAGGATGACAGTAGAGACACATAATGGAGAGCAGGTGCTGCACTATTATAAATGCAATCAGGGAGTTAGCCACTGGCCAGTCGCACTGCGCTGGGTGTTCCGCCAGGAAATACAGACGATCCCAGAGTTCTGATGACTGTATTCAGGTGTTTGTAGAAAACAGTAAAAGATTCTTTAAATATGAATTTGGATATGGCCGCTGGGGTGGTGCATATTGTGTGAATACGCAGCTCATGCACTGTGCATACAGTACTCAGGGCCAATGCAGCTGTGCAGAGCGGAACAATATTTGGACCCATAAACCCTCGCGGATGAAGGGGCGGAACCATAGTGGGAAGACCAGTACTTAAAATGTGTGCTTGGAAAGGGCAGACAGAAGTGTACACTGATGGTAGTAACTCATCTCTACAAAGCAGCCGGTGATCACTGATTAGATGCCATGCGCATCTATGCAGTGCAGGGTAGAGATGGGTCATTTGTGAGTTCTTTTGAACAGTTCTTTTAAAAGAACTGTACTGAGTGACTCATTGGGGTTGTATAAGTCAGTGATCTGTATGAATCAGTGAACTACTGAACTCACTGAACTACTGAACTGAACTACTTGCAAGGACTCATGAGTCATCAGTGCAATGTAGTTCATCCAGCTATAGATGGGTCGTCCGCGAACGAACTGGATCTTTTGAACGGATCCCATTCAAGAACGGGTGAGCAGCCGATCCGTTTCAGTTTCATTTTCCATTACAATGCATTTTCCTAATCTCAGTGCTGCCACCTGTGGCAGCTGAGATGTACTACCTCTGGAGACTGAGTACAGTGCTGTGACTACAAGTGATAGAAAGATTAGCTGCGGCTGCCAGGGATGGCCATCGGTGCAGACACCATTGATGGTTGCCATCGATGGCGATTCTGCACCCAGCCAACGATCAGTGTTTTTACTCGGTCATGTACAGATGGGGCAGGTCCCATCTTGGCAGGGGTCTGGCGATGGCGACGCCAGCCGCCATCCCCCGCCAGCGCTATCTGCATAGCGAGAAGGGGACGCGCGCGAACGAGAGGCGTGAGCGTCTCCTTCCGACAGCGCTTCCAGCCGCTCCCCCGGGTCACCGCCGGCTTGTCGGCGGTAACCCGGGGTCCCCGCCGCCTGCCCGCACCCCCCCCCAACCCTGTCC
Organism: Crinia signifera; assembly: GCF_055691185.1. Classification (NCBI taxonomy): domain Eukaryota; kingdom Metazoa; phylum Chordata; class Amphibia; order Anura; family Myobatrachidae; genus Crinia; species Crinia signifera. Next base: position 29,147,823 of record NC_139221.1, read on the forward strand.
GTCTCCCTGACGGAGCCGGACAGGGTTCCCGTTGCCCCGCCGATGGAGATTGAGATGCGCGTGCGCGTGAGACGCAGGCGCGTCTCAGTCAGATGGTGAGGCAGGCTGCTGGCGGATCGCCAGCGCTGACGTTCTGGCGATTCGCCAGCAAGGAAGAGGCCTGCCCCATCTGTATATTCCCCTTTTTTTTTTTTAAAGTGAGCCGTGGATCCGTCTAAAAGATCCGTAGTTTTTCACTGAGAGATCCGGTGGATCCCGGCTCAGCTTAATGATCCTACTGAGGAAGTCGCCGACGACATAGAAGGCGGAGAAACGTGTAGAGGGCCACGGGGACTGTTGCTGGCTGACACACAGGACAGATATTGGTGAGAGCGCTCTGAAAAGACCGCACAAGCACGGACTGCACCAACGGGCGGAGGACTCATCAGGTACTGGAAGCTGGACCCTCTAATGTATTTCTGAGCTCCAACCAAGCCTTGTTACCACTAATATGTGCACATAAAGTGGGGGACTTACAAATAACATACTAACCGGTTAAGAATGATGTCTTATCAAGGAAAGCAAACAAGGGTTTCCGGCGCCTGGGGCAAGGCAGTCATTTGGTCCCCCCCCCTCCCCCCTGACTGGGGGGGACCAAATGACTGCCTTGCCCCTGGCCACGGAGGCTGAGCGAACCCTGCACCCACATACCTCTGTTGTGCAGTGGGGTCCGGGGACGGGCAGCGGGGTCCGGGGACAGGCAGCGGGGGATCCGGTCCAGGCAGCGGGGGTTCCGGTCCATGCAGCGCAGCGGCGGCTTTCACTTGTAGTATGCTATGCTATTTGCCTGGCGATGGGAAGCGCTGCTGATTTTGAAAAGACTTGCCGGACGCTGATTGGCAGAGAGAATTCAGCCAATCAGCGTCCTGCAAGTCTTTTCAAAATCTGCTTCCCGCCGGGCAAATAGTGTAGCTTGCTTCCAGCTGCCACTACGCCAGTCCCCAGACCCCCGCTGCCCGTCCCGACAGTGCCCCCCCCATGTAGCGCCCGGTGCGTGTGACCTCCCAGCCCCCCCCCTAGTTACGGCCCTGCATACATACTAACTACCCTAACAGGGGCAATTGAAAGTGATTGAGTATTTACTCATTTTATATGTATGTTTGTCTTGTCTGTGTTGTTGGCCATATGCTTAAATATTTTTAATAAATGTATTATTTTGCACAGCGCTGTTCCAGTTTGTTTGGTGTTCCATGAACACAAATGCATTCCATGCAGGACACAATCACGTTGGACACAAACACAAAATTATAAGCAGTGCATAAAACCTATTTACTGCCCTATAGCTGAAGCTCAGAAATTGCCATACTACCGCATGTAATATTAATGAGGTCAGGCAGTAAGTGCCTATAAAAGAGACTACATGCAAGACACGGATATGAGACTAGATGACAGCATCGTTTTTAAGCGCAGTCTCCAAGTAGAAGCATCTAGAGAACATCATTTGTTCCTTCAGTGACCTGATGCGCTGAGCAGTCCATTTGCCTGCTACTGTTTGCATGGATTAAAAGAATGGAGTGTATAAGATCATATTAATAGTTTTGAATGGAGAACTTGATTCCAATAGGTCAAAGGGCAAACTCATTACATGGAAGGGGGCCAAGGCACACAAACATTACCATTCATTACAAGTGGCTCACTTCAACAGAATTTACAAAAAAAAAAAACGCCCAAGAGTCACAGTCTTGGCTCCGTAGAAGTCACCAAGTCACCTATTGACTTTAAATGGGACTTTAACGTCTGCCAAGGGGTTTAAGAAACTCAGTCTTTGAATGATGGGATCATTGAGAAAATGTTTGACAGTCGTTGTGTGTGGAGGTCACATACAACGTCTGAAACGTCTGCTGTGCAGGGCAGTAATGCTGCCGTGTGTTTTCGCATAGGAAGTGGTAACTGAGTTTGTCATTCATTATGTCGACATTCGAAATGTTGACATGAGAATGAGAATGTCATTAAAGCCTATGGGGTAAATTTAGTATGATGAGAGTTCCCCATAACGTTCAACAAGATTCGAGGCATGTTAAAAAACATCAACTCACCAATCCCAATTATTTTTTGATTGAGATTGGCAAATTAGGCATCATGTTTAATTTCTTCGATCCCCCTACCCAGGCACATAGGCAGATTTATAAGCCTGGCCACCCCTAGACACAAAGGGCCTTATTCTGGTTGGTGCGGCCGGGCCGTACGCGTACGTTCCGGGGTTTTTCTTGATCTGCGCATGCGTACATTCGCTAATGCGCAGGCGCGAACACTCCACAACGCTTACGGCCTGGGTCTCTCCGTGCGAAAAAACCTGTACGCGAGTGTACGGGTAATGGGGCGGCATAGGGGCGTGTTGAGGGGAGCGGCCGAAATAATGAGGGAAAATGGGCGTAAACATGGGCGTACACGGGGGTGTGCACCAAAAATGAGCGGTGCTACTACCGCACGATCGCCTAAAGCACCGTTCATTTCGGACACCAAACAGGCGGCCGCCAACCGCCAGCTCAGACCACCCCTACAGATACCGCATGCCAGCGTGCGCCTGGGTTTGCTAATTTACGCTGATTACTACTCAAACACATACACCTGAATGTAATAAGCAATGCTGCAGTCTATTAAGTCCAAACCATGATTTCACTACCTGCAAGCCACACACAGCACTCAAACACATTGGAAGCTTATCTTTCTATACTTCTCTACATTTAAAGGTTTGTTTAATTTAAGGTAAGAATCTTTGTAAGACCTGCTTATATATGCTAAGGTAGGTATTTGCTAAACAGTTAGACACATTCACTACGTGCTTTCATAGACTTTACACAGTAGCACACTCAATCTACACAAGTCGACATGTGTCAACGTGTTCACTCTAATACAAACATAGGTTTTGTATTTATGATACAATAACATAAACCACATCTAACACCTACAAAGGATGTTTCAGCAATGTTTTAAGCCCATGCCCACTATTTTGCACATTAATTAATTCAATCAATTAATTAATTTTCATAATTATAGTTGAAAGGCAAGATTTGCAGGTCCATATATGTGAAGGGTATGCCAGCGTACACGGACGTACGCTCACTCTCCCGAGCGGTGACATAAGCTGAGTTTTCCATTAAAAACAATAGCGACCCGTCCGTGCAAGCTGGCGTACGCTCAGATTTCCGCAAGAAGTCGGCGGGAAGACGGACGAGAGACGTCCGTAAACGGTGGCGTACGCTCAGTTGTACGCCAGTTGTCGGAGTGTAAGGGCTGGCCCGTCCGTGTACGTTGGCGTACGCTCAATTGTACGCCACTCCCCTTTGACGTTGTTTCTGGCCGTACGTATGCGGCTGACTTGTGGGTGGACTTAACCCCAACGGCCGTGTACGGAGAGCGTACGTTAATAGCGAACGTACGCACGTTTGGCCGCTCCGATCAGAATAACCTCCAAAATTATTAGCTAACCCCCCAACAAAAAAATGCTAATAATTTTTTATAAAATGGGCCTCCTTTCCTATATCATAGGGGAAAATGTGCCTCCCCCTCCCCGTAGTATAGAAAAATGAGCCTCTTCCTCCTTAATGCCCTTTTTAACCAAGGTCTTAAATCCCGGGTCGCCGACCCTGCTTTTTACTAGGGTCGGCGACCCAGAATTTGCAACCCGGCTTCACCCTTTTACACTGAAGGAATACCTGTGTAATTTAGCAAATTACCCGTTTGACATTTTTAACCCGATAAAATGCTGCTCAGTGTAAAAGGTGGTAAGACTGCATCCGGCAAAACGACCCGGCATTTCGAGTGCCGGGTTACAGGTCTAAAATGGGCATTAGTTAGAACTGTAACAACACACTGCCTTTAGAGTTCATGCATTGACCTGCTGCAGCTGCACATTTCCCCTCAGCAGGTGCCACCCCTAGACATGTGCCTCACGTGTCTAGTGGGAAATCCGGCACTGCCCAGTTTTTGTCACAATGGGAAATTGTTCCGATACAGCCTTCCCCTATGGCTGGTCTAGCTTGCTCCCAGCTGGTCTGCAAAGTCTTTTGGACTAATGTGAAGAGTTTTTATTTAATAAACAGTACTTATTAACTATACAGTATGCAGTATTTCCCAATCTCCATATACACCTATGACACAACTATAGCAAACTTGACGGTACTTGTGTAATATCTGGGCGCCCGATTTTGACATTGGGTCGGAAAAATCGGTTGCATCACATGCGATGCGACCGATTCGACTCGATTTTTACATTGGATCCAATGTTAAATGGTCCCTGAGACCTGATTTTACATTGGAAGCAATGTTAAATGCCCCACAGACCCCATTTTTAATTGTATACCCACCCTGATGGGTAATTACTATGTGAAATGCCCCCCCATTGTTAATGCCACGCCACGATCAACGTCAACCTGAAGCATGGCGAGCGCAGCGAGTCCGCGAGGGGCGGCGGTACGCGTCCTCCGACCTTTTCATACCCCCACTATCCACGTCGGCCTGGAGTTGACTTTATATAGTGTGGCGAGCACAGCGAGCCACCGAGCCCGAAGCGTGGCGAGCGGACATGGAATACATGTTAAGTAATCCGTGTCCCCTCGCCACACTTCGGGCTTGTATTCTGCGTCCGTTTGCCACACTTCGGGCTGGGTAGCTCGCTGCGCTCACCACACTATATAAAATCAACTCCACGCCGACGTGGATAGTGGGGGTATGAAAAAGTCGGAGGACGCGTACCGCCGCCCCTCGCGGGCTCGCTGCGCTCACCATGCTTCGGGTTGGCATTGATTGTGGGGTGGCGTTAACAATGGGGGGGCATTTGACCTAATAATTAACCATCAGGGTGGGTATACAATGAAAAATCGGGTCTGGGGGGCATTTAACATTGGATCCAATGTAAAATCGGGTCTGAGGTACAATTTAATATTGGGTCCAATGGCAAAATCGGGTCCGTCGCATCGCATCGCATGCCATTATAATGGCATGCAATGCGACCGATTTTTTAATTGTACAGGAACGTCTTAAAAACCCCATAAATCGGGTCCCATCGCATGCCTTAAGTTAAGGCATGCGATTAAAAAATCGGGCGCCCAGATATTACACAAGTACCAATTTGACATTGATATTTAAACATACCATGAGAATGAAATTACCCAGCATGTCCTGCATAGAATTTACAGTTTGGTCCGCCTGTAAATCTTTTTTCTCCCCATTTAATAAATTACATTTAAAAAAAACAACATGTTATCACGTTCCGTGATTACAGCAGGGAGAATATGTGGGAACCAGAAGTGTTATCTGAAAAACACGAGCCTCCGTTATTACAGCGCTGAATCTGCAGTACTAAGATAAGCGACAATTGGCAAGATTTCTCATGCAGTTTTCTTTCAAGTTCAAAGTACTAAACAATTTGGCATTCCTAAAAAGACACGGAGTATAAGATGCATTTGTTATTAATATAAAATTGCATAAAACGAAATTGTTTTGACTTTAGAACCAACTCTGCTTCATATATACAATTTCATATATGAAAGTTGCACAGTGCACGCTGTCATATTTCCATGACCAATTATTACAACTGCAAAGTCCATGATATGAAATGACAATTAACCTGCTTAGTACATGGAATTGTACAAAATATCCTTCTTATTGCAGGAAACTAGGGGGTAAATCGGGGTTACCTACTTTCTGTCTGCCTTCTCTGGGAGAGGGCAGGCAGTTCAGAGTAGCAGAGGGGGCGGGGCCACTGACGGGACAGAAAAGGGGCGGTCCGCCAAAGGAACATCTTGTTGGGGGTGTGACCAGCCTTATTGCGTCCTTGTGGCCCTGCCCCCTGCCAAGTGATGTAGAATCTGATTGCTTTCCCTTAGCAACATCCCATCTTCAATAGAACACCCATCTTAGTAAATGTACCCTTAGATGCTTGGGGATTGGACCGTATGCTCTCTTTTCAAATGTCAGCTTACCGTACGCTGTAACTTATAAGTAAGACAGAATGCTGGAGATAATATGAAGACTGTTTAGACAGGGATCTCGCTGATCTGTACATGGGCCCTGATTCAGGTTAGCTCAGTAAGCTGCTGTGAACATCGCAGCTTACCGAGCACCTGAGACACCGTCCGCCACCTGGCTGAATCCCCGCCCCCCATCCAGCCACTGAATCCCCTTGGTACCATGCGAGAACACATCCCCTTGCATGACCATCGAATGATAGGTACTTGTGTATTTTGGCGGCGCCCATCGCATCGCATACCATAACGCATACGATGGTATGCGATGCGACGCGATATCGTACGATAGTGCACGATGGCATACAATTTTGAAATTGTATGCCATTGTACATGGCATACGATGCCATACGATGCGATGCGATTAAACATTGTATAAGCACCCTATTCTCAACTCCACGCCGACGTGGATAGTGGGGGTATGAAAAGGTCGTAGTTGGGGGGGTGGCGTGGGGGTGCATTTAACATTGTAAGCACCCATTAGGGTGCTCAAAAGCACCCTTTAGGGTGCTTATACGATTTTTAATCGTATAGGGGGGCAAAATCGCGTTGCATCGTATGCCATCGGGTGCATGGCATGCGATGCGATCCGTTCATCGTACGAAGGACATCGGGGGCGCCGCCAAAATACACAAGTACCCAATGATATCTCCTGCCTTTGCAAATAAAAGTCAGTGGAAGCTGACTTGGTACTTATGTAGTATCTGGACGTCCGATTTAGAAATCGGATTGGATCACATCGCATCGCATGCGACCAAATCGTATGCGATGCGATGGTCAAGATTTTTCCATAGGATTCAATGTTAAAATGGTCTGAGTCCATTTTAACATAGAATTCAATGGGAAAAAGGGGTCCTTTTCCTTTCCCCACTATCCAAGTGGGCATGGAGTTGGATATAAACCTGTGGCGAGCGTAGCGAGCCACCGAGCCCGAAGCGTGGCGAGGGGACACAGAATACTTTTTAAGAAATATGCGTCCCCTCGCCACGCTTCGGGCTCGGTGGCTCGCTGCGCTCGCCGCGCTATATAAAATCAACTCTATGCCCACTTGGATAGTGGGGAAATGAACAGGACCTTCTTAACATTGAATCCTATGCAAAATCGCATCGAATCGCATCGCATCGCATCTGATTGTATGCCTTAAGGTAAGGCATACAATCACAAAATCGGCAGCCCAGATACTACATAAGTAATGGTGCCCATACACGTTACAATTATTGTATACAATATTGTATACAATAATTGTAACGTGTATGGGCACCTTTACGCTGACTTTTATTTGTGGCTGCCGGGATAAAGACAGTGCGGGCAGGCACCGCACCGCCTGTGTAGCCATGGGAACGACCAGTGTTTTCATGGGGACGCGCATAAAACAAAGGGGATTTTTATGGGAGAGCCCCGTCCCCGTCCCCGCCACCCCCAGCCTACCCCTAACATTACAAATGGCTCTGCAACTATGCAAGTCACCAAAGCCATTAGCAAACGAGGCCTGCATAGGCACATAAAAGACCAGAGCCCCAAACATTGGAACGGGGCATTGGAATTTGCCCCGTTCTGATCAAATCAGAATCACCCCCTTGGCCACACCTCTGAAAAATCCTCTCCGCATCTAATACGGCAGCAGACATGAAAAACAGGAAGCCTGACGAAATGGGACATTTTAATGCAAAATGTAATCTCTTCTATCTTTTAGGTCCAGCCTCAAATTAATTTTCACTTACAGCGACGGCATATTTCTGCTGGTATAATCATTCAATCAAGCCTACCGAGTTAACCATGGCTGGAAGAGGCACTGTTGCTATTGCTGTCTGTAGAACTGCTCTACAGCAACACCTTCTTCAGGATGCCGAAAAATAATCAGCATTGTGCTTTACTTTCTTTGATTAAATGGAATAAACTCAGTCGGGTCCTTTTCTTTTTTAGCAAACCTGACCTTGTGTTCATCGTGTACATACTTATGCTGCTGCATTTCCTCTGCCAATTTCTTCTCCGCTCTAGAACTATTTAATTTGACAGAAAGAATATCCACGGTATTTATTTCAAACCACCTGAAGTACTCTACAGCTTCCCCACAAGTATACTTAGCAGAAGCAAGACAGCATAACACTGAACCTGAGGAAAGGGGTTGAAAGAAATGAAATGCATGTCGGCGAGAAGCATTCTCTTACGGCATACACCTTAGGAGCACCTAGACACTTTACTCCTAACAATTCAGCGCTAGTAAAGTCCCCTGATATTGGAAAAGGCAATGTTTTTAAACTCGTAACTTGAATCCAAGCAATCTCCTTCCACTAATCATATTGACGGAGATACAATAAAAGCAGCTCTTAAGATCTTTTAATAGAACAAGCTGTTAGTTCACATTTTACCGTGAAGTTGTTAACGACGATTATAAAAACGTTGTTTACAAAATGAAACGAGATACCTGGCATTTCTAGCGAAGATGGCGTGCCAGTGGCATGTGGAAATATACAGAACAATTTCCTTCTGTTCTGGCATACATTAAAGATTCAGACTAATTAAAGCAAAATTGATAGAGACAGTGAGTTTAAAAGATTAAAGCAAATTGATTTACTGTATGATTCTTGAGGATTATGATTTTCATTTCCTGTTGTTTTTCAATTCGTGGAGCGGAGTTTAGGAGTGTTATTATTAGTGAAGAGAACCTTGTTACTTGGAATATTTGCTAGTACCACTGACTAGTAGTTGTGAGGGTGTTGCATTTTGGTTGAAGGTTGTCAGATTTGTTTGGCTTTGGCTGATTACAGGGCGGGATGTACTAAGGGAAAAATGCGGTAAACCCCCGTTTTCGGGCATCTTCGCAGGGCAGGGTGTTGCCACCTTTGGGTTTCTATCGCCTATGGGCTTCTATCGCCACCGGCTGCAGACCCCACTAGTCCCGACTCCCATTCCGTGCCCTAACTCCTCCTCCCCCTAGCAGCATGTCAGTCACAGCCGGATGTCCTTCTGGCTGCAGGGGGAGGCGCCAGGGACAGCCGCTGAAGCGAGGGATGTGACGGAGACCCCCTGCACACCACATCACAGGTATCGTGGGGGGGCCTCCGTCACTGGTTTGTGAATACATATGCGCTACCATCGCTGCGGCCCGGCAAGGGGTGGCAATGTATTTTAATACATCCCATCCTCAGAACGGTAGAACAGCTATATTTTGTTTGTTATTTCCCTTGGGGGGGCAACTTCTTTAAAGAAAGTGCCTAAGTGTGGATGCCAGTTTTACCTAAAGGGCATCAGCAGACCAGGTGGGCTTTATGTCGCTTTAGTTGAGCTGTGGCCTCAAGTCGTGTGAGCTGAGCAGTTGGACCCTGTAAACTTTGGATAGGTCCCCGTAAGGAGAGCTCTTCCCTTGCGAGTTGAGTTTCTAGACAAGATAGCGGCAGTGGGTCCATCCTTCTACATAAGGGCAGGAGGCCCTTAAGTATTTTAATTTTTTATAATATTTCCATTAAACCGTTCACCCCATCACTATAGTTTAGAGGGAGGAATTTTTGTTAGCGTTAGTACAAATAGGCCTTCCTCCAAATTAAAACGTGGACCTTTCCCTGCCAATACAGATGTTGTGTCTTTATTTTAAGTAAAGTTGGCGAGAATGATGTATGGTATGGGTGCAGCCAGCTGTGGAACGTTTATGAACACTCAGCAGGAAGTCAGAACTAGATGACACGGCCTAGACCAGTGGTTCTCAAACTCGGTCCTCAGGGCTCCGCAAAGGTCGTGTTCTCCAGGTTTCTGCGTATCACCAACATCCACAAGTGACTTGAAAAAACAACACCTGTGTACGGTCCTGAGGACTGAGTTTGAGAACCTGTGCACTAGTCCTATTGGAGTATGGATTTTCTGCCTCTGTTCAATGTGCAGCCACCACAGCTCAATCAGTAGGCACTGTGGGGTAGATGTATGAAGCAGTGACATGGAAAGAGAAGTGATAAACTGGTACTTTATCACCGGCCAATCAGCTTCTAACTGTCCTTTTTTAAACCAGTCTGTAACTTAACAGTCTGGAGCTGATTGGCCGGTGTTAAAGTACCAGGCACTTTATCACTTCTCCCATATCACTGCTTCATAAATCTACCCATGTGTGCCACAGAAGTCATTGATCACAGCCATTCTGAGCAGAGCCCTCTGATCAGAAGTATCATGTATCAGGGAGGTTTGTCAAACCTTTCAAAGATGATAAGTGGAATTATTGCTCATAGCACCCAATAAGGTTCTGGCTATCATTTTATAGAATGCACTAGATAAATAATAGATATAATCTGGTTGCTTGCTATGAGAAACAGCTTCACATGTTATCTATAAAGGATTTGATACATAGCCTACTTAGACACCAACCAAACAGTGCCCCCAGTGGGCAAACAGCACACTACAAACCCAGCTTCTAACAAGTGAACTGCTTTTGAAGCAGCCCCTTGCAGGCATACATCTTGGCTTTATTCTGCTTCAAAAGCCTACAAAGTTCTTCTGAAATAGAATATCACTATACAACATCTTTAAGGCCAATATAGCGTTTTCATTAAAACAACAGTGACATTTCTCAGCATCAAACACCATCTTCAGTAACCATGTGCAAATCTTTACGTAGAACATTTGATCCATATTCCAGGAATAGATTGAGCGATAAAGCCAAAACCTCACCTTCTGCTGCTGAACATTCTGATCAATGCGCTGTCTCACATTCAAGACTAATCGTCTTTGGCTTGTCTGATAGACCTGCAAAACACAAGCGATCCAGCTCTCAATTAAATAAGAACATACAGAACAGAGAAAGTCACCAAAACTCCATTGCATGTATTTATAATAGACACAGTGATGGGGTGAAGCTGAGTTGGATGCGAAACTATAAATGAAAAAGTTGCATGCAAACATAAGCAAGTTACACCGACGTGCTGAGCTGGTTCCTGGTCATCAGCAGCATATGCGCCAGGTCTGGGCCAGCTGCGGGTACATCCAATATCTGTGCTCACTGCAGATATATCACTCTGCATCCCCCCCCCCCAAATTATATATAGTTATGGTGGTACAATATGGATACCTAACTAACACCCTTTCTAATCTGTAATGACTAAACCTGATCTCTATCCACAATCCCTCCCGTCCTCTTCGCTCCGCTGCCGGCCGCCGACTGACCTCTTACCTAATCACCTCCTCCCACTCCTGTGTCCAAGACTTCTCTCGCGCTGCCCCCCCCCTGCACTGGAACAACCTCCCGCCACCCATCAGGCTTTCTGATTCCCTTACCTCCTTTAAGTGCTCCCTCAAAACCCACTTCTTCCATTTAGCCTATCCCTCCTCCTAACCTCTTTCGCTCCTCCTATCCTGCCTACCCTACCCCTCCATCCGTTCCTACATATCCTATTGTTTTTTGTTCGTCCACCCACCTCCTTTTAGTCTGTTAACTCTTATGAGTAGGGTCCTCCTTCCTCACGTACTCACCCTACCTCTTTACCTCACCATCGCTCCTGCCCTGTTCTTCCCTTCCTCTACTTCATCTTCAGTCTCCTCGACAATTTCCACATCTACTTCAGAACTGATGCTGATTTTGGTTCTATCAGCTATACCCCTATTTATGCTGTATTTTATCAACACACCCTGTACGTTACCTTATAATTTGTTTTTTGTTTGCTATGTACGGCGCTGCAAACACTTTGTGGTGCCTTAAATAAACGTACTACTACTACTACTAATGTCTATAATACAGTTAAGACTATAATAGAACGTTTATAATAGAAGAGGAGGGCCAGGGGCATCCAAAGGTATCCTGCAAGCCAAATGTAGGTGCCATAGTGAAGGTAGCACCACTTACACACTCAAAGTTAGTGCCCTGTACTTGAGAAACAGGGGGAAGAACAGGCAGAGACAGGAGGAAGAGGGAAAAGAACATAGAGAGATGGGGAACCAGGGTTGAGATGTAGGGATGGCAATCAATCATCAATGTCTCAAAACCATTGGTGGTCTATAATGTGAAATACTTTTTCTATTGAGTGGTAAATGACCATCCAATTTCCACCCACCTACCAGGTGCCGGGATGGTGAGCCTATCTCCGCCTCTAGCCCTATGACAATGCTCCACTCATGGCTCTGTCTGGCAGCCCAGATGGGATGACCATTGGGGGGGGGGGGTTAATGCATTGGCGTGACACCATCAATAGTTTCATTGAAGATGGATTTATACCATCAGGTTTAACCAACAATGGTACCTTCGATGGTTTACCCTCTAAAAGACATCCCTAGGGAGATGGGAGTAACAGGAGAAAGAACTGGGGGAGGTGGGAGAAACAGGGGAGAGTACAGTTGGAGATGGGAAAACAGTAAAGAACAAGGGGAGATGGGAAAACCGGGGAAAGAAAAGGCGTAGCTGAATGGAAAAGGGGAAAGAACAGGGGGAGATAGGAGCGAGCAAGCCAGCTCGAGGCATGTTCGACATGGGACACCACACATGCCGATTTTCTGCCGCTACATTCCATCTTGAGGCCGGACGCATCTCCTGCATTAAACTCACAGGGGCAGACTTATTAAGCTCAGTGAAGTCATAAAGTAGCTGGTACTTTCAGCTCCTAATTGTTATTTTTAAACTCCGTCTGTAAAGCTGGCCATACATCTACAGATCGATTGTCAGATTGAGCTGGTTGGAACAAAAACCTGGTAATGGATGAGAGCAAATACAGTTGCTCATTTGATTTAAAAAGCTGGAAAACTGCCAAAAACTGTCATTCAGATATTACCAGGATTGTGTCCTAACCAGCCCAATCTGACAATCAATCTGTAGATGTATGGCCAGCTTAGCTTGACAGTTAAGATCTGATTGGCTGGTGATAAAGTACCAGCCACTTTATCGCTTCACTGAGCTTAATAAATCTCCCCCTTAGTACAAAGCAGTGATAAATAAAATGATGCGGAAACTAATGTTTTTTGTAATCATTTTATAACAACCACCTTGATATAAAGGCCCTATAGGGCTTTTACTGTATCTGTGATTAACATTGCCTATTCCACTGAAGGGCACTCAAATCTATATTCATGTACCCCCCCAAAATAGTTTTAGGCCAGACCTGGAGAAATTGAGAGATGTGATAAAACGGGGAAGAACCTTTGCCAAAAGAACAAAGGTTGTTTTTTTTCTCCCCCTGGAGGAAATTTGATTAAAAAAACTTAATAGATGTCAGCAATGGACAACTGAGAGGAAAAGCAATTTATTCAGCTAGAATTCTACCCAAACACAGAAGAGAGAAGTCTTGTTACATAAGCTGCTTTGATGGGATAATGCCAGAAAGTCGACTTAAGAGTTCAATTCTGTCTAAGATGGATCTGATTAAATCCCTATCATCCAGTACATATTATTGCTAAGTAATGCAGAACAATCATAATCTAAAGGCAAGTCACATTCATTTGGTAGTTGGGGAAATTAGCATTCCAGGCATCTAAAAATGTGTCTGGTCTCCAAGTTATATAACATATAATAAATCATTTCAGCCTTGGAGACAAGACGAGACTAAAAACTAAGAAGGTGGTGGGTGGGGCGCCCATTCTACAATAATATATCAGTAACAAGTAGGTTTATTATGAGACAAAGGGGATTATTCTGGTTGATTCGCAGCCTTGCAAGTCCACCAAACCGCGCCTGCCCCGCGAATGCCGGGCCGCCCGCTCCCCCTTGCAGCGTGTGTTCCCACGCACAGAATGCAAATGGATGTTAAACGTAAACATCCATTCACATGCTGCAGGGGTTGCCCACACCTTTCGATGGCCGCCGACAATGGAAATGGGCGGGTCCACGCAGGTCCACGCCCGCTATGTTGGGTGCACGCACCCAACACCCGCTATGTTGGGTGCACACACCCAACATAGAATCATAGCCTAGCAAACAGATGCAATCCGCCCGCCGCCCACCCGAACGTCTTCCGAATTCGACGTCACCCACCCACCCCAAGTAGGCTTCGCCACGTCTGCATTAGAAGGGAACGCCCAGCTTTTCTATGGGGACACCCATAAAACACTGGGAGCTAACCTGCTCCAGCCGCCTGTCTGCCCCCTTCCCTCCCCTCCTCAAGCGAACGACCCGGCGAATTTTAAACTCGCCGAAGCCATTCGCTCCTGGGGTTCGCACATGCGTATAATCACACATGTGCAAACCCCGAACATCGGGAAAGAGGCCAAATTCATGCCCAAATGAACAGGTCTGAATCAGCCCAAAGGTAAGGGAATTTTGTTCAGAAATGGGCCAAAGTGTTTCGGGTAACATTTCTGAGGTTTGTTTCCTGCAAATTCAATTTGCCAAGAAAAGCATCAAATAACCAACACCATTTGGGGGAGCAAACCAATCACAATTCATGGAATGTAAAACAGCCAATCAAAGAGCATCAGTTCATGGAATGTAAAACAGCCATCAGAGAGTGACCACCTGCACTATAATATAAAGTGTGTAAGACAAAAAATACCAAAAGAAGTCGCGCTGGGAACCGCTCAATGTCATTTAACCAAAATGAATTAATCAGCAGGAATAGTATCAATAATAATAATAATAATAAAAAATAATAAAAGCCAGGTGAATGGCTAATAATTAATAAAGCATTTTATGTTAATTCAATGATAATATATAAGCATAAAAATTAATATCATAACATTTAATAATTATACATATAGGTACCGGCCGATACAAAATAAAAGGAGAAAAATATTGATAAAAAATATTAAATAAAATTGAAAAAAGACTTTTTTTGTAAAAAGTTAAAAGTATGTAGAGACCACAGGAGTTTGTTTGAGACATCTTGAGACAATGTATCCATTATCTGGGGAAATTGCTGAAATGGTATCTGTTGATGAATGCCAGAGTAATTTGTTATTAAGCAACTTCTGCCCAGGTTCTCAAGTCAGACTCCCGCGTGCCGGCCGGCGTTGGATGGATAAAAGTTGTGCAGACCTGACGCGTTTCCCCGCCTTCGTCTGTCGGCGGCTTTATCAAAGATCAAGTGTCAAGTTTCTAAACCAGTGTTTTTCAACCGCTGTGCCGTGGCATACTAGTGTGCCTTGAGCTATTCTCAAGTGTGCCCCCAGATCTAGAGATGCCCAAACCAGTTTACAGACCCCACCAGTTCCATTGTTATTTACTGGTCTCTTCTTTTCATGTAAAGGGCCAATATATTTTATTTGTGTTACCTGTGAGGACCAGTGTGATTGTTTTTTATATGGGGGCCAATAGGTTTGTTTTTTTCCTGTGGGGGC
The DNA here is from genome assembly GCF_055691185.1 of Crinia signifera. Lineage (NCBI taxonomy): Eukaryota > Metazoa > Chordata > Amphibia > Anura > Myobatrachidae > Crinia > Crinia signifera. The sequence continues at coordinate 29,163,065 of NC_139221.1, forward strand.
CAATGTGTTTTGTCCTGTGGGGATATCATGGTGTGCCTTGGCAATTTTAAAATCTAATTTAGTGCGCCGCAAGGTAAAAAGGTTGAAAATCACTGTTCTAAACAGTTGATTAAAGCTACGGATGGAGCCCCTCTCATTCATCTCCAGGGCTCGCCAGAATGTCACTGCTGGCGAGCGCTGGCGGAGAGGGGCTCCAGCTGACTGGGACGTGCAAGCATCTCACACGCACGTGCGTCCCAGTCACTCGGTGGCGGGGATCAGGAACCCTGCCCGGGAAATAGGCAGATATAAAGGGGGGGTGCGGGGAGGCGGTGGGGATCAACGGGGAGCTCCATTGGAACGGGGCGCGTTAAGGGGTTAAGACCTGTCTGTGTCACAATAACTAAATAGAGCAGTGCCGGTGCAAGGCACCGGAGCGCCCCAGGCGGGAGGGGGTGCTCCAGTGCTCACCCGGCCGCTGTACAGGAGAGGGGGGTGCTGGTGATCGCGGCGCTCCGGGGGGACGACGCTGCGGTTCTCACCCGCCGCGTCATTACCCTGGGAAGGGGGGGGGGGGTGGCGGGGGGGAATAGGAAGTGCCACTCACCGCTGCGGCTGCGCTGGTTCCTTCTTCTGCGGCTGGTGGGGAGACCCGTCCCTAGTCCCTGCTGCAGCCGCTGACTGCCTAGCACTGCTGCCACGGAGGCATTGTTCCCCGCTGACGCCAATGGTGAGGGGCGACCGGCAGCTGGGACCAGTGTCTCACCACCAGCGGTAGCAGCGCTAGGCAGCAGCAGGGACCAGGGATGGTTTTTAGAATGGTCACAACTATATTTGATTCAAATGTTGGGCTGAAGAGGCGCCCTCCAGTGGCCGCCGCCCTAGGCCTAGTGGTAGCACCGGCCCTGAAATAGAGCATTGCTAATCGACACCAACCGACGACAGTATGAATTATGTATACACTGCAAGTCGTTCCTGTTATTTTTTTTTTTACTGTAACTTTAAAACTCGACGCTCACTGCAGAGCCTGAAGTTGCTGTGCTGAAGTCTGTGGTAGATAAGTGTGCCCAGGAGAATTCATGTCCTTGATTTTACATTGATTTCTGTCCAGAGTGACAAGGAAAATAACTGCCCAGAGGCACAAATGCTTCTCAGATCCCGTTGGCTCTGTGAGTGTATTATAAATAGACTGGCAAGAGAAAAATGTATTGTCAGCCAATCAGTTCAATCGATACAAATTACAGGAAGACGGCTACAGTTTTCAAGGAAAGTTTGAGAAACAGCGATCCCAGCGCATCAAATTGTTTTGCATTTATTCATCATTAGCGCGGGACGTTTGTACTTTGTACGTTGGTGTAAAGCGATAATGTACAGTATATTGTCATTTAAAGTGGATACATAATTGACGCCAAAGAAAAGTGCAAAATAATAATTTTAAACAATTATTAATATGGGGTAAATTTACTAAGATGGAAGGTCTATAGAAAATGGCGTGTTTCCCATAGCAACCAATCAGATTCTACTTATTATTTATTTAGCACCTTCTATTAGATAATAAAAATACCCTTGTTGGTTGCTATGGGACATCCCATCTTTAATAGAACTCCCATCCCAGTAAATTAACCCCTATGAATCTAATACTTTTCAAGTATTTACAAACTCTTTTACTTTTACAATGACATTTTCCTCATCAGAGCTTTATCTTTGAATGCTGCCTGGAGGGCTATCGGCATGTCATGTGTTAACGCGTTCCCATGTATTAAGGAATGCAGGTGCTGCTCCACAGCTGGTTCCTGGCTTTATCCACTTTGTCAGGATCTGGATTGTCACCTGGATCATTTGTGATCTTCTGCAACTTTTCTCACTTTCGCTGCTTTTCCTATGAAATGGCATAATTTGCTGAGCTTCTCTATGGGAAAGGTCAGTCAGAAAGAGGAAGCTGGGGGCGGGGCCGGTGGGTGTGCTGTGAAAGGGCCAGGGCTGGAGGTAGAGCTCAACAACTGAGCCCTTGTGTTGGGGTGTGGCCATTGCAATTGCGTCATCATGGCCAGGCCCCTCCTTGGTTTAGTGCCACCCTAATACTTATCTAAGTGCCGTCTTCTGATGCAGATATGTTAATGCACCCAGCTGTACTAGTCCTATACTGTCTTGAACTGTAACTGTTTTGTAAGTGGGTGCTGCGAATCCCTAGGGGCGCTGTATAATATATATATATATATATATATATATATATATATATATATATATATATATATATATAGACGTTTGGTTTGCAGGATGGCACTCTAAATAGAAAAAAATCCCGGTGCCAGGAACATAAAGTTTTAGAACATGAAAAGCACTTACCCCCCCTTGGTTGTAGAAGGATAGGAACCGGCACACGGGTGGATGGTGAAGGAAAGTTGATTTATTGTACAAACATGATTGCACACAACGACAGCTGTACACCTGACAGCTGTTTCAACCGAAATAAACGGTTTTCATCAGAGGTATATATATATATATATAACGTTAGCAGGCCGGCACAATGCAGTAGGAAGAATGTCTGGTGCCTTCGCAGGGATAATAAATACAGCAAGAGAAGGTGCGGCACTCAGAATAAATACGATAAAAAATACTCAGATAGCCATTTGCGTGGACAACGTTTCAGTTGTATTAAACAACTTTTTTCAAGTCTTACATCATGTGTGCCACACGTTCCCTTGCTATATATATATATATACTGTATATATAAAAAGTAACAATAATGCGCAAGTCCTGAGCTGTAGTCTTTTAAGGAACCAACAGTCCCAGATGGTGAATAATTCGATATACACTTATGATCACAGTTCAGCAATCGGCAGCTTCCCGCGTTTCACTTGGATGTGTGAACAAATGGATTTTCTAAAAAAGAAGGAAGCACTCCATAGTGTGTGCATCAGTAGGAAAAGTTTCTTTATTCCATAAAAACCACTCACAAACAACAATCAATGGGTCACGTACCAATAAAAGCGTTTTTTTTTTTTTTTTTTTTTTAATTACTTTTTATTGGTTTTTCTTTCAAGTAATGCGAGACAAAATGTGACAAAACAATAGTGTCTTTCTGATCAGTGTCAGACAATGGTTATACAGTGGTTATACGTTGATTGGTCATTGGTTAAACATTAGATTGCACTTCACAATGTTGTTACGTATTCGGAACATGCATATGTATATCTTTACGACATTCCCTGCAATGTACGAATATTTATCCCTTTAAATAGTTAATGGCTCTAGAAATGCTGTCTATCTAAGTATCAATCATGGATAAGAGAAAGCAATAAAGAGAAATGAAAGTATAACTTCAACACTAGCTTAAGTAGATAATTTCTAGAATGGTTCCCAGTCATAATAGCTTATCTAAAAAAGAGAGAATCAAGTTAGAAGCTTACTACTTCTTAAGCTAGAACTTAGTTCGTAACGTTCACCATAATAGTTAACTAGGTAATTGACACCTATGTGATATCGTATACCTGCTTAGACATAAACATAAACATAAACATACAATTTACATTGACGAAGACAGAAGGGGGAGGGGGTGGGGGGGGGGGGGTATGCAAGGGGTAGCAGTGTCTCCTTCGCCTAGATTAATTTTTCCTAGTGTGTAGCAGGAGTCGACAAATTCTTGTACTTGTCTGGGGTATTCTTTTCAAGTTTGCCAGCTTGAGTCTGCATGTCAACGTGTCATCTCTTTTTCCCGCAGGCCTCATTCGTCATGGAAGCTCATTTACCTTGAGGGGATCTACGTAGGCTATTCTGAGTCCTTACTGTAACTCCATGTTCCAAACCTTTAGGAAGTGGTGTTATGATTTCTATTCCCTGTTGCGTTCTCCGTGATCAAGGGGTTGACTCTATTCCACGAGGAAGTTTCAAAGTAATTCATAATGGTGTGTCTGGAGTCTTGATCAAGGGATAATATGTATTTATGCCATTTTAATTGGAATTTGTGTGTGTTACTATTTTCCTGTACCATTGTAGACTTAAGATCGAAGTATAAATATTGTAGTAATAAAGATTTTAATTCCTGAATACTGGGTGCTGTCTTTTTTATCCAGTGCTTTCAAATTAGTTTCTTTGCTAAGGTAAATATTAGAACTAATATCGGAGTGTATTGCGTTAAGGTAGGATTTAAAGTAGAGTTTACCCCAGCTTTTTGGAAGTCTAATAGGAGACAGACCTCTGGAGTCATTGTTATTGAAGTTTGAAGAATATTATTGGTATAGTTAATAGTTTTATACCAGAATCTGCGCACTTTCGAGCATTCCCAGAAGCAATGGATAAATTTCGCGTTGCTCATTGAGCATTTGTAGCAATGTCCTGGATCGTCTGCTACCATATATTTCCTTTGAGCTGGGGTAATAAAAGATTTGTGTATAAATTTTAAATGTGTTTCCTGGAGATATGCCGAAGTCAAGTATCTGGTTAATGCACAGTAGTTTTCTATGGTATTTAGCGGCATATCCCTTTCGAGGATTATTTCGGGTTGCCATTTGTTCTCTAGATTTTTGATTTGATTTTCAAATGTAGTGTTGGCTTCGATAAGATAGGGGTATAATAAGTTTAATTTATACTTCCCTGTAGTTCTGAAAGTTAAAATTTTGAGAATTGGATGGGGGAGCAAGCTATTATTTGGTGTGAGGTTTAATGTTTGTGCATAATGTCTTACTTGGAGATATAGATAAAACAGGGGGACCTCGGCAGTGCATATGTTTGTGCCAATGTGCTAAAGGGCAGAATTCCTCCTCCCGGGTCGAAGACCTTGGTCACGAGAGACAAGCCACTTTGTTTCCATTTCAAGATCGTAGCATTGGTCAATGAAGGGGGGAAGCTAGGGTTGCCCCATAGCGGCATATAAGGGGAAGTATGTGGGTCCCGCTTAAGTTTCTTGTGTAAGTAAATCCAATTGAGATACGTATCTTTGAAGATAATGTTATCTAGCAGTGTTTTCGGTATGTCAGTATATTTCTGATGGAGCAGTGCCGCTGGGGAAAATGGATAGAAGTTTGCACAATCCAAATTATAATCAGTGTATATAGATTTCTCCAACAGCCAGTCACTAGCGTATCTAAATAGAACCGAGGCAGTATATGCCTTAAAATCTGGTACTCGGAGACCTCCTTGTGATTTGGGTAGTATTAGTTTAGAAAGTGCAATCCTCGCTCTTTTCCCTCTCCATAAAAATTTAGTAAGTGCTGAATTTATTTTTTGTATGTCTATTTGTTTAAGGGCCATAGGAAGAAGTTGAATGAAATAAAATATTTTGGGGAATATAATGGACTTGATTAGCGCTGCTCTCCCGAGTAGCGAGAGAGGCATTTGGTTCCACGTTTCTAAAAGTGCTAAGGTTTTTGCGATAATTTGTGAGTAATTTGCTTTATATAGATTTTCGGTTTTGTTTGTGATGTTTACCCCTAGGTACTTTATCTGGGTCTGGGCTAACTTGAATTTATTGAGGATGGGGTCGTTGGACGTGTCCGCTGTGTGTTTTCCTACATGAAGGAGTTCCGACTTGTCTAAGTTAATTTTATATCCCGATATTAGACTAAATCTATGAATTAGGGAGAGAATGGCTGGTATTGATTTTTGAGGATTTGTGACGTAGAGGATCATATCGTCGGCAAAAAGTGATAATTTTAGTTCATGTCTATTTATATGAATTCCAGTGAATTCTTTGGATTGGCGTAGGGTAAGGGCCAAGGGCTCAATGGCTATGGCGAACAAAAGGGGGGATAGGGGACAGCCCTGTCTAGTTCCTTTATAAAGTTGGAAATACTCTGATATCTGCCCGTTGGTTACTATTTGGGAGACTGGTTTAAAATATAGTAATTTGACATATTCAATGAACTCCTTGGGGATGCCAAAAAGTTCCATTGTCTTGATTAAGTGGGGCCACAAAACAAGGTCAAAGGCCTTTTCTGCATCAATAGAGATTACTATGCCTGGTGGGAGGGAATCTGAGGTATTTTGCATCTTTTGAATAGCTGTTATTGTTTTGCGCACATTCACTACTGATTGCCTGCCCATTATGAAACCTGTCTGATCGGGGTGGATTATTAAAGGCATTAGAGGTTTTAATCGATCAGTCAGTATTTTTGCTAGTATCTTGTAGTCAGAATTTAACAAAGAGATCGGTCTGTAAGACCCTGGGTTTGTTAAATCTCTTCCCGTTTTCGGGAGCGTTTTAATAAATGCTGCGTTAAAAAGGGAAGGGGGAGATTTAGTTCGTAGTATGTGGTTAAATGCCTTGGTCAGGGGCTGTATAACCTGGTTCTTCATTATTTTGTAGAAACTATTCCCAAATCCGTCTGGACCCGGTGCTTTGCCTTTCTTTAGATTTTTTATCACCAGTGCCACTTCTTCTGTTGTGATGGGATCTAAAAGTGGGCTGGTTTTGTCAGCTGGGATCTTGGGAAATATTATTGACGAATACAGTGAAGAGGGCAAGCCCTCCTGTACATCTTCTGGTAGTTTAGTGGGGGGGTTATTTGCGTATAGATGGGAATAAAAGTCTTTTAGGACCTGAGCTATTTGAACGTTGGAAGTGGTTAGTTGTCCATTTGGTAGCCTAAGGGGTTGGACTACGGTTGGGTTTCTAGTTCCGTTAAGCATGTTTGTTAATAGTTTGCCCGTTTTATTTCCAAAGTTATGATAGCGATAATTAATGCTATATAAGTATTTGTTGCCTCTATTGTGTAAGTATTCATTCAAGTGTGTGTTAGCTGATGTGTAGAGTTGGCGGTTACCTGTTGTGGGGTTTTGTTGATATCTAGTATATGCTAGTGTTAGTTTCTGCTGGAGTGCTAAAAAAGCGGATGAGTAACTTTTGTTCAATTTGGCTACATAAGATAGGATGTTCCCTCTCAATACCGCCTTAGCAGTAACCCAGAACAATGCTGGGTCTGAATCGGCATGTGGTAAGTTATTTAAACAATATTCTTCCCAGTCTTTTCTTAATTTGTCAGTAAAGGTGGTTGATGTAAGGAGGTGGTTCGGGAATCTCCAGGCAGATCTAGTTGATGGCTCTTCTGTCACTAAGACTTTGAACCAGACGAGTGAGTGATCAGATACTACGATTGGCTCGATCTCAGTGGCTGTGACTCTCGGGAGCAAGGTCTCCGACCCCAGAACATAATCGATCCTTGAAAATGTGTGGTGAGCCGCCGATTGGCAGGTAAATTCTCTGGCTGTGGGATTAAGCACCCTCCATATGTCCATGAGTCTTAGTGTGGATGCTAGTTGTGGGACGCCTAGTTTAGGGAGCGGTAAAGCCCGTACGCTATGGTTGGATCTGTCTAAGTATGTATCTGAGGTTAGATTAAAATCCCCACATAGTATCAGCTTTGTATCTATGTATGGGGTTAGATGCTTGACTAGGCTGTGAAAGAAGGTTTTTTTGTAAGTCGTGGGGGCGTAAATATTGCATAAGGTGTATATTTGTGTGTGTAAAGATATCTGGGCTATTACATATCTTCCTTCAATGTCTTCAATTTTATGTATTAATTCAAATGGGATGTTCTTTCTGATTAGTATAACTACTCCTCTAGATTTTGAATTATAGCTTGCTGCGGCTATCATTTTCCATCCAAGCATTTGTAACTTAACCATTTCTGAGGGAATTAAATGAGCTTCCTGAATATACATGATATCTAATTTTAATTTATTTCCATATACTAAGATTTTGTGTCTTTTGGCGGGGGAGTTAAAACCGCCCACATTGAGGGATCCAATTTTTATTTCTGTCATGTTGCGTGTAAGGGGTGAGATGGCCCGTCAACATACCTGTTTAGTTGTTTTCTTTTGGCTTTGGATGCATCGCTACACCTTGGAAGGGGGGGACACAAAAGGGAGGGGGTAACAAGACAACAATACATATTATAATTACATTTACATTTAAACATTTGGAGCTCGCTAGTCGAGCTAGCTATCTTCTTATAGCCAACTGTCAGGCCACGGCCCAAGAACAGCATTATATAGAGAACATAAGTGTGTCCTGCACACTTAATCATATAAATCCGGAGTCAAACTCCCTCCGGAATGGCTTGAACATGAATTTGAAAAACACCTATCCGTCTGCATCACATGTAAGTGTATAGAATTGAAGAGAGGGAGGGGGGGGGGAGAGGGGAAGGAGGGAGAGAATTAGGAAAGGGTGATAAGGAGTAAGGAATGGAAAAAGAGTCGAATATTTATGGAGGGGTGAAGATAAGCAGAGGAAAACAAGGTTATACATTCTATTGTAACTATTATAACTAATAATTGCACAAAATAGTTGTGCCAAACTTCGTTCAACATTAAGGTCTCTCCTAGGAGGTAACCGGGTTTTATAAAGATGTCCAGGTATATTCAGATATCATCCATAAAGTAAAGGATACTATCCCTATATAAGGGAGCATTAGGGGGTATCAGCGATGTTGTCCCCATTGTTGTGAATTTCACTCCGAAGATAGTCAATGGCATCTGCTGGCGAGGTAAAGTCGTATTGAGAGTCCTTGTAGAAAATTCTCAACTTCGCGGGGTACAGAAGAGCGAATTTGATTTTCTCAGCGATCAATCTACTACAGATTGGAGAAAATGTTTTACGCATCTTAGTCACTTCCGCCGAAAAGTCTTGGAATAATCGAAGGTTGTTGCCTTCCCATTGTAAGTTAGAGATTTTCCTTGAAGCTCTCCATAGTATCATTTTGTGTACATAGCTTAAACATTTAAATATCAGGACTCTAGGTCTGGTATCCCCAGGACGTGGGGGAGGGCCTAATCTGTGTACTCTTTCTATGACCATTGATGTGCATTCCGCTTTGACATTAAGTAGTTGCGGGAGGGTGTTTCCAACAAAAAGATCGAGGGCCGGGCCCTTGACAGATTCCGGGAGACCTATTAGTCTTAGATTGCTCCGTCTTGACCGGTTCTCGATTTCCTCGAGTTTGTTGATGATGTTATAGTTTTCCTTCTCCAATCTCTTTATTTCGCACATGGCTCCAGCCAAATCATGTGCTATTGCACCCACATTGTTTTCTACAGTGTCCACCCTATGTGTGAGGTTTTGGAGTTGAGATGTAATGTCACTCACTGCTTTAGCCAGCAGTGGAGCCATGGTTGATGTTATTGCATCGACCATATCATCATAGGTTAACGGTACCAGATTAGAAGATTAATGTATTTCTGTGTCTTCTTCTTGGTTGTTTAGGATAGCTTTTTTTTGTGCAGGGGAGGATGCCTCTGTTTCAGAGGATTTAGAGTTTCCCGGGCCTCTCTTAACTTGAATCCCACTCTGTTGTGCTGAGCGTTGGGGCGAGGGGGTTGATTTGTTTTTTTCCATGGTAGGTTCGACTCGGGGGGGGGAGGGGGATGGGTATAGTGAATGCCAGTCGGTGTCTGTGTTGGTTGCTGTGATTAGTAGCCACTTCCGGATGGGATTTTAGTTAGTGGTTATTCCGATTCCATGTCAGTACTGTTAAGTGCCAAACTCAAGGGGCTGACTGGTCCTTCTCCTTCCTGTTGGTTTGTATTTGCCTCTTTTTAGTGAGTTGCTAAGGGTAGCCAAAGGATCAGAGGAGCAGTTATTAGGAGTTTGCGGCACTAACTTTGTTAGGGACAGAGTTCTGCGTTTGTTTGTTTGTGACCCAGTGCACAGTTCTTTAAACTGACTGTTTAATGTTTGATGAGGTACTGAGGTACTGAGGTACTGAGGTGCTGAGGTGCTATGAGGGGAATGGTTTCCTCTGGAATATTTTGCCCCTTCGTGTGTAGGTGTTTGTACCTGGTCTTTTATATAAGGGTGACTGAGTCAGCCTTTTTCTGAGCCCTGCTAGTCTGCTGGGGTGTTTGTAGCCTCAGCGCCAGCGTGTCTGCGCGTATGATTACTGGCCCCACGTCCCTGTCCTGCAGCACTACAGGGAGGGCGATGTTCAGTACCTTGCTTTTTCCTGCTGGTCGGCTGTGCTGGGTGTTGGGAGTGCAGAGATGGGTCCCCGCTCGGTGCTGTGAGTCCGCGCTTGTCTCTGGAATGGAAGCAATGTCCTTCTCTGCTGTTGCTGTCTGAGCCGTCTGAGTCGCGGCCTCCCAAGATGGCGGGCGCTGCTGGGTGGCCTCGAGCGTCGCAGCCTGCAGGAGGGGTTTTACTCCCTCCCCGGCTCTGCAACTAGCTCGGCAGGCTCTGGGGACGTTCCGGAGGCGATGAGAGTCTCCGGGGGTGCTGGATCAGGCAATTAGCTGTGTTTTGAAGTTAGCGTCGCCCGGAGCTCCGTCTAGGTGCATCTTCCCAGAATGGCCGCCAAGCCACGCCCCCAATAAAAGCGGTTTAAGACAACCGCAGCTTACAGCGTATACACCACAGACACAGCGGTCTGGTTAGAGCGGCTGCATCGTCACCTTCGTCTGACGCTAGGCCACACCCCTACGCGCTTCGTCACCAGGAGTTCATCCTATATATATAATATATATAACTGTCCAGTCGGAGTAGCACTCCTCACCGGTTTTCAAGTTGCGGTGCCATCCAGGAAATCCCCGGCCCTGAGGATCCAATATAGTACCAAGGTGGCGGCAATCGCTATAATAAATCAATACGGAGTCGGCATAAGTGGTCGACATTTTGAAGCCAATTTAATTATGTTGCTTCTTCATCAGAACATACTTCCTTTTGAAGAAGCAACATAAATAAATTGGCTTCGAAACGTCTACCACTTATGCCGACTCCATATTGATTTATTGAAGCGAGTGCCGCCACCTTGGTAATATATATATATATATATATATATATATATATATATATATATATATATATATATATATATATATATATATATATATATATATCCATATCGTAGAGGATAGCACTCTCCCAATCCTTGAGCCAACTGCCGGGGTGCCTGAAGCCAGAAAGTCCCAATCCTGGGTGCTTCCAAATATATACGAGTAGAAAAGTGGGAGACACTCACCGGACTTGCTGAAGCAAAAGTTTTTTAATGGTACATACCACCTTTCAAATCACCATGTGCATAACAGTGGGTACAGGTCGACGTTTCGGTCCTGGCTGGACCTTTATCAAGACCCCCTTTCTGCCTCCCCCCTTTCTGCCTCCTCCACACTGGAGGAGGCAGAAAGGGGGTCTTGATAAAGGTCCAGCCAGGACCGAAACGTCGACCTGTACCCACTGTTATGCACATGGTGATTTGAAAGGTGGTATGTACCATTAAAAAACTTTTGCTTCAGCAAGTCCGGTGAGTGTCTCCCACTTTTCTACTCGTATATATATATATATATATATATATATATATATATACATTAACACTGTGTATCCCTTGCATGCAGCTTTCATTGTTTTCTTTGATAAGCAGATACTTCCCACATTATGCATTGATTGTGGCTATAACCGTCTATTATCTATCTATCTATCTATCTATCTATCTATCTATCTATCTATCTATCTATCTATCTATATATATATGTGTTTGTGTGTGTGTGTTTAATAATTAACAAATAAAACATATATAAATAATAATAACCTTAATAATAATAATAATAATAATAATAATAATGTAGGTACAGATTGTGTTTATTGACAAATTGCATTTAAGAAACCCTAAAATGGTGCGTTCCAGCTTTGCAAATACTTGTTTTCTGCTTTTAGAGATCTTGATGCTGAGAATGTGTAAATCTCAGCTTTTAGATCTGGAGGACTTGAGATCTTTGTGTGTTTTATCCATGTGGACAGCTGTGATTTATCTGATCTCTGATCTGATCTCTATGATTATGCATTTTCTATACTGCTGTATCTTTAGAGCAGGCTTGAGCAACCTATGGCCCCACATCTGCCGCGTTACTGACTACCAACCCTGGCGTGCCCTGTCACATGCCCTGTCACATTCTTATAAACACCAGATGGAAACAGAAGCTGAGTATTACATCTACAGCACAAGACAAGTGCCGCCGCTCAGCTCTCCGTGAATATCCAAATAGCAAGATGGATGTCGGACTATAACGCAGTTCAGCGAAAGATCGGCTTTACCAAAAGCAACAGTTCATTGCTTGTATAGGGATGCAGTCAACATTGCAGGTTCAGGATGTTGACATTCACTATAACCTTGCCGGCATCCAGACTACCATTCAAACACCTGCACTGGATCTTTGAAAGAGTCAGTATGCCGACATCGGCAAGTAACAGGGACTGTTCCCGTTGGTCCCTGCTGTGGTCTCAGTATCGGCCTTGAAACTGCACATGCGCATACCCCGGATTCTATAGGCTGCAGCCATAGCAGCCCATAGACGCATCCCAGAGGGAGAGAACACCTCCCATTGGGACTGCCCTTGTTATTGGCAGGTCGGACTTCCAATAAGAAGTCACTGCCAGTCACAGTGAAGCCAGGGCAGTCTCACAGACTCAATTTGGCTTCATTTTATTGAGCACAGTGGTGGATTTTACCTGGGGGGGGGGGGGGGTAAAAACTGCCACTGGTTAGGCTGCCAGGTGGAAGTTAGGGTTAGACTGCTGGGTTGGTAGTCAGGATTAGGCACTTAAAAGGGGGTAGCGTCAGGCTGTGTGTGGGAGGTTGGCTGCTAGGAGGGAGGTTAGGGGTGCCAACCTTCTTCCGCGCAAACCCCCAACAGTTCACTTTTTCACGACACCCGTTAGGTACACAGGTGTACTCATTATTCACTTACACATTTTATAATATCCACAGGTGGAAACAATTATTTCACTAGCAAATATGTGTGTGGAGACCTGGAAAACGTGAACTGTTGGGGGTACTTGAGTTGGTTGGGAACCACTGGAACCACTAGATCCTGTAAATATAATAATTTCCTTTTATTCTTGGTAGAGCAGAAACAAGGTATCCAGAACTTCATTTCTGACTTCTAGTAACCCTGCCGGCACTTCTCCGACAAACTTTTGGTGCGCCCTCGAGGCAGTCAATCGTGGGACATCTTTCCTTGGTGACTCAACATAAATCTGACACCGACAACTTCTCCCTATATAAGTCCATACTCGAGTCAAGAAGTAACTTGCAGCCTATACTACGCTTCTCCAATAAATGTTGTACTACATTTCTGTCTGTTCTTATTCCAGTCCTGCTGCAGGTATCTGAGGTGGGAACTTCCTAAGGATTGTTTCCACATAAAATGCTTGAAGCATTCTAAAAGCGGGCAAGGACTCAACATATCCCCTTATCTATAAACCCATGCTAAATTCCGATATCAAACTGTCTGCCGAATTAATTGTGAACAGGTTAAACCCATTGTTAACAAGTCTGATAAACCCTGAAATGGTGGGATTCATTCCTTGACGTCGGGCCCTAGACCAATCCCTGAGAGCTATTGTGGCACGGAATTATTTGTTTAAATAAGTGGCCCACTCCTGATTCTTTCGCTTGACACTGAAAAGCCTTTGACAGGCTTCATTGGGGTTATGTGAAAGGAGGCTAAGAAGGTAATCAGATGTGCAAAAGCACAGGCTGAGGACAAAATAGCCCAGTCAGTGGATAAAGGGGGGAAAACTTTTTTAGGTATATAAGTGAAAGGAGAAAAACTAAAAGTGGAGTATTAAGACTAACAACGAAGAGTTGAAGTCTTCTTGAGGGAGACAATGTAATAGCAGAACATATTAATAATTATTTCTGCTCAGAATTCATTGCTGAATGAGAGGGGACGGGGCCACAGTTAAGTTGCAAGTACAGTATATCCATAAAAAAGAGAGAGAAACAAGTACGTTTACAGAGGAGAAAGTCCTAACAAAAACTGAAAGTGGATAAATCAATGGGGCCAGATGGGATACATCCAAGGATACTAATAGAGATTAAAGGGGAGGTGGTAAAACCATTAACTGAATTATTCAACCAGCTAGAGTAATACCAGAGGACTGGAAAATAGTGAATGTAGTCCTACTGCACAAAAGTGGAAGCAAGAAGAGGAAAGCAACTATCGTCCAGTGACCCTTACGCCAGTTGTAGGAAAATTGATGGAAACACTCTTAAAACAAAGAGTTGTAGAATATCTCAAAACCAGCAATTTACAGGATCCGAAACAGCATGGGTTTACTGGGGGGAGATCATGTCAAACAAATCTTATAGACTTTTTTTGACTGGGTGACTAAAGTAATAGATCAAGGTGGGGCTGTAGATGTAGCTTATCTAGACTTTAGTAAAGCTTTTGATACTGTCTCACATCGCAGACTGTTAAATAAACTTGAATTGGGATTGGTTTCTAAGATAGTTGAATGGATAAGAGCATGGTTGCAGGATAGAAAACAGAGAGTTGTAGTATACAGACTACAGTTAAAGAAGGGAAAGGTTACAAGTGGAGTACCCCAGGGATCTCTACTTGGACCAGTGCTTTTGAATATCTTTATTGGTGGCACTGTAAATGGGTAATCTCGTAATCCCAGATATGCTGATATATCTGGGATTACAGGTGGTCCAGCAACTGCATATATACTGTACTTGCCGCACGGGTTGACTTTGCTGAGTGGGTCAATTCATATGTCCTCCCGGCTGGTCGTCCTGACCAGCGCATTGGGTAACCAATTGGTTCCCCTTTGTCACGGAGGACGGCGCCACCAATTTCCGGAATTGGACTGCCTGATCTTTGGACATCTGTTCCTGTTGGGCCCTGGGTTTTAGATGTTATGCTTTAATTTATCCATGAAGTTTTAAGTGCACATTCTCATTAAATCAAATTGTTTTTAAAGTTATGCACTACAGTACTGTATATGCACTTTCTTTTTTTTATAGAGGATACTGCAAATACAACATTAACCCCTTGAATTACCCTCTAAACCGGATCAACCATTTCATGGTGACTGTTTGCAGTCATTCAGCTCAATTTCTGTGTGGGAACCTTCTCAGCGCTATATGGTCATTGTATTTATCTTTTCCAACTACAGTTTAATGCCAGAAAATGCAAAATCATGCACTTGGGTCTCAACAACCCGAAGAATAAATATAGTATAAATGGCACTATAATGGAAACTACTGAGGAAGAGAGGGATCTAGGTGTCACTATTTCAGGGGACTTAAAGGCAGGTAGGCAATGTAACAAAGCAATGAAGAAGGCAAGTCAGATGCTTGGTTGCATAGGGAGAGGTATCAGCAGTATAATAACGCCACTGTATAGGTCATTGGTACGACCTCATCTAGAGTACTGTGTTCAGTTCTGGAGGCCATATATCCAGAAGGATATAAATACATTAGAGACTGTACAAAGAAGGGCAACTAAAATGGTGCATGGCCTACATCACAAAACGTACCAGGAAAGACTAAAAGATCTTAACATGTATACTTTGGAGCAGAGAAGGGAAAGGGGGGACATGATAGAAACTTTCAAATATATCAAGGGTTATAACAAGGTACAGGTGGGAGACATTCTTCACAGGAAGAAGAGCAACAGAACACAAGGACATGCACTGAAACTAGAGGGGGGAAGATTCAGGGGAAATGTGAGGAAGAATTACTTCACAGAAAGAGTAGTAGATAAGTGGAATAGCCTACCATCAGAGGTGGTAGACGCAAATACAGTAGAGCAATTTAATCATGCTTGGGATAGGCATATTGTTATCCTTACAAAGAAATAAGGATCAAATATGGTTTGAGGTAACATGTTTTAAAAAGGCTAGACTAGATGGCCAAGTGGTTCTTATCTGCCGTCAAATTCTATGAATGTATGTTTCTTTGTTAATGTGGAGGATCCAGACCAGGTTTTGGAGCAGTAGTAGCAACAAGCTTGTGTAATCAGCAGCACCTTTGGACTCTTGATAGAAGTGTTTCCAGGGCAGGAGGTCAGTGCTCCTGATGGTGCAGTAGCTGCCCAGGTGATAGGCCGGGGTGTGGGCTACGGTAGGGACTTCTGGAGCTTCCCGAAGTGCTTGTATTATGCTGTGACCTATATGCTGCAAACACTGTAACCATCTTTACTGCGCTGATCACGTGGTATGCGGTTTATATTCTATGAAAAATAAAGACCAAGACTTTACCTGATCCAGTCTATGGGCTCCATTCATCACACTATTATCTTCAAGAATGTGCTACATAAATAAGTAGATTCTGATTGGTTGCCCATAGCAACATCCCATCTGTAATAGAACTCCCATCTGAGTAAATAAGCACCCGTGAGTCCTCACCGGTTACCTCCAATGTAACTGTTCCACGTTTATTTCCGTGCTGTTACTTTATTATATGGCCGTGTTTATTTTCCATTTGGATTTTGGACAGGCATCTGTGCTTCCCCTGTGTGTTTGTTGTCGGAAGACTCAATAAAAAATGTCAGCTTTACATTTTCAAATACAGTTTAGAGAACAATTCTGTTTTGGATTGTAACACTGTTCAGATTGATTTCCTGGTCACAAAGACAATGACAATGAAATCTGTAGGAACTCATTGTTCGGGCACATGTGATTCATACTGGCTAATTACATAAACATCCTCATGACTCATTAGTGAAGCGCCACAGAACAGACAGGCAGCCTAACAAATAAAAGCGGTAATAAAAATGATGTCATGCGCTTGTGAAGGTTGGATCTAACATTCCACTGAGTTTTATTAAAATAGGAACGGTCATACACTCTGTCCATATTCACCCTGCCGCACAACACTGCAAAAGATGAACATTCCCCAACATGTAATGTGATCAGCAGCTTACTGAGGGGCAGGGCTTAAAGTGGTCCCGGAGAGGTGGTGGAACTCCCTTCCCCCAACACGGATCCTCCCCCCCATTAGGCAGAGCCTAGACCAGTGCCAGGGAATTTGTGCCTTACCACCCATAAAGGCATAATGTTCCCACAACACGTTAGAACAATTATATACACATTACACTGAATGTAGTGCCCTTGATTCATATTAAGTCACACAGTAATTCCCCTTATACACATAAGGTCCACAGTTGTTCATCTTAACTTTACATTATGTACGCTGTGCCAGCAGAAGAAGCCGCAGTTGGAATTACTGTTCAGGACTGTGGTAGAGGTGGAACTCAGTTTCCCCTACCATTAGAGGTGGTGGAACTCAGTTCCACCCAGTTCCCCCTCATTTTAACCCCTGCTGATGGGGTTATACAGACCTGACTTTGGGATGGTAATTTGCAGAGCCCAGCGATCAGCTACACCCTGCCTAGACAGAGTAAAATCCCGCCCAGTGTAGGCCTCAAATTGCTTAGCAGGTCTTATGCAAATTCCATTTGCCATCACTCACCATCTAATTATTTCTCCAGTGGGTTAGGGCTTTCTTAACATTAGCCCGGGCCCCTGGGCAAAATAATTCACAGGCCCCCCCCCCCTCCTCTTTCACCTCTTTCTCCCCCTCCTCACTTACGTGCAGGCAGCAGCGTCCGGGGAGCGGGGGCTGGGAGCTTGTAGTGCTAAGCGGCGGGCAGGAAGTGCTGCTAAATTTGAAAAGACTGGCCATACGCTGATTGGCTGAATACTCTCAGCCAATCAGCGTCCGACCAGTCTTTTCAAATTCAGCAGTGCTTCCTTCCTGCCCCGCCGCCAAGCAAATAGAGCTACAAGCTTGCAGCCACCGCTGCCCGCCATCCACTGCAGCAGCCTCATCAGCTCCCCGGGACAGTGCTGTCTTCTCCATTGGGGTGGGCCCCTAGAATCTTTGGGCCCCTGGGCAACTGCCCATTAAGCCCAATGGGAAAGTCGGCACTGCAGTGGGTGAAGCCTATGCTTAGCCAGGACTTACTTGATGGCTATGATAGTAACAGGCTGACCAAGGTTACAGTTAATAATAGCAGAAATGCTACGGCGGTTTTTATTCTACTTATTAAAAAAGGCTACAATGTAAAAAATATCATTGTAGGGATATATTTTTAATAAGGACAAATAACAACTTGAGTACCAACATCCAGCTGCAGCTGGTCTCACGTTACCCTAGCCTAGGCCTTAGACATAAAATAGTAATTTAATCAGCTGTAAGTAATGCAATACCTGCAGCATAATGGACCCAATAGATATTTGTGACTTTATAAAGGTATTCAATGTCCACAACAATACATGAGCAACAATATTATCAGCTCACATTGTTTAAGAGATGTTTAGTCTTCTCTATACGCAATGGACGAGTGTATATGGAGGAATATGGTGCTAGGAATATTACAATACAATATGTATCACTGGGGATTAACAAAGTTTCCAAGATTTATTCCACGATCATGTAGCTATTTTGCAATGTATACAATGTGTATAGAGATTCAAATTGAAATCCCTAGAGATTTTGGAGATGCTTGCATGTGCAGAGAGTCTTTTTGGCATTGGGGACTCTCAGCAGGGCCACCGTCCTGTAGGTACTGCAGGGACTTTTGTCCTGGGCCCAGATAGACAGGGGGCCCAGGCTGCTTCTGCAGCTGAGTATAACTGGATATAAATATACAAAACAAAATGTCTGCCACCATGGAGGAGACAAACCAATGGACAATATGGACTACATACCTCCGAACTGTCCCAATTTTCACGGAACTGCCCTATTTTTTGGGATGGACCCACGCCCTGCCTGGAGCCAGTAATGTCCTGTGGCTGTGGTGGTAGTGGTGGGGGGCAGTTGTAAATCCCCCCTGCCTAGAAAATAAGCAGTGAATAGACTGTGCATGCATACAGGGTCTATTCCCAGGGGGCAGAGGGGCTGGGGGCATGGCCAACAGCTCACAGAGCCGTTGCCCATTCTCCCACAGTGGCAAAAAGAGGGGTGGTCTGTGTGAGTCGCTCAAGCATAGGTCACGCCTCCTGACCCACTAGGTCACACCCTCCAATTTCAGGTGCATGCCTCCGGTGAGCGCAGGGGTCCCTGCTGCTTATTTAAGTTGGGAGGTACTGTATGGGACTTTTAAATACATAGAAACATATTGAAGCACCAAATGTAACACTGTCAGAGACAAGGCAGCATTGTCTGCAGAACAGAGGCATACCAACTGGCACAATGAGAAACTCTGGATTACTAGCAGCATAGATGGGAGAGGGAGGTGGAGGGGGAGCAAACATATCTGTGTGTGAGGTAGGAGACAGAGGGATATGTGTGTGAGAGGGGGGTGGCTGGGACAGGGTTGGGTATGCAGCAGGTGTGTGAGAGGTACAGTAGGTGGCTGGGATAAAGGCATGAGAGGGAGGTGGCTGGGGTAAAGGTGTGAGAGGGAGGGTAACTGGGGTAAAGGTGTGAGAGGGAGGTGGCTGGGGTTAAGGTGTGAGAGGGAGGTGGCTGGGGTAAAGGTGTGAGAGGGAGGTGGCTGGGGTAAAGGTGTGAGAGGGAGGTGGCTGGGGTAAAGATGCGAGAGGGAAGTGGTCAGGGTAAAGGTGTGAGAGGGGGTGGCTGGGGTAAAGGTGTGAGAGGGAGGTGGCTGGGGTAAAGGCGTGAGA
Source organism: Crinia signifera (assembly GCF_055691185.1). Taxonomy (NCBI): domain Eukaryota; kingdom Metazoa; phylum Chordata; class Amphibia; order Anura; family Myobatrachidae; genus Crinia; species Crinia signifera. The sequence goes on from NC_139221.1 coordinate 29,182,395, forward strand.
AGGAGGTGGCTGGGGTAAAGGTGTGAGAAGGAGGTGGCTGGGGTAAAGGTGTGAGAGGGAGGTGGCTGGGGTAAAGGTGTGAGAGGGAGGTGGCTGGGGTAAAGGTGTGAGAAGGAGGTGGCTGGGGTAAAGGTGTGAGAAGGAGGTGGCTGGGGTAAAGGTGTGAGAGGGAGGTGGCTGGGGTAAAGGTGTGAGAAGGAGGTGGCTGGGGTAAAGGTGTGAGAGGGAGGTGACTGGGGTAAAGGTGTGAGAGGGAGGTGGCTGGGGTTAAGGTGTGAGAGGGAGGTGGCTGGGGTAAAGGTGTGAGAGGGAGATGACTGGGGTAAAGGTGTGAGAGGGAGGTGGCTGGGGTTAAGGTGTGAGAGGGAGGTGGTCAGGGTAAAAGTGTGAGAGGGAGGTGGCTGGGGTAAAGGTGAGAGAGGGAGGTGGCTGGGGTGAAGGTGTGAGAGGGAGGTGATTGGGGTAAAGGTGTGAGAGGGAGGTGGCTGGGGTAAAGGTATGAGAGGGAGGTGACTGGGGTAAAGATGTGAGAGGGAGGTGACTGGGGTAAAGATGTGAGAGGGAAGTGGCTGGGGTAAAGGTGTGAGAGGGAAGTGGCTGGGGTAAAGGTGTGTGAGGGAGGTGGCTGGGGTAAAGGTGTGAGAGGGAGGTGGCTGGGGTAAAGATGTGAGATGGAAGTGGCTGGGGTAAAGGTGTGAGAAGGAGGTGGCTGGGGTAAAGGTGTGAGAGGGAGGTGGCTGGGGTAAAGGTGTGAGAAGGAGGTGGCTGGGGTAAAGGTGTGAGAAGGAGGTGACTGGGGTAAAGGTGTGAGAGGGAGGTGGCTGGGGTAAAGGTGTGAGAGGGAGGTGGCTGGGGTAAAGGTTTGAGAGGGAGGTGACTGGGGTAAAGGTGTGAGAGGGAGGTGGCTGGGGTTAAGGTGTGAGAGGGAGGTGGCTGGGGTAAAGGTGTGAGAGGGGGTGGCTGGGGTAAAGGTGTGAGAGGGAGGTGACTGGGGTAAAGGTGTGAGAGGGAGGTGGCTGGGGTAAAGGTATGAGAGGGAGGTGACTGGGGTAAAGATGTGAGAGGGAAGTGGCTGGGGTTAAGATGTGTGAGGGAGGTGGCTGGGGTAAAGGTGTGAGAGGGAATTGGCTGGGGTAAAGATGTTTGAGGGAGGTGGCTGGGGTAAAGATGTGAGATGGAAGTGGCTGGGGTTAAGGTGTGAAAGGAAGGTGGCTGGGGTAAAGGTGTAAGACAGAGGTGGCTGGGGTAAAGGTGTGAGAGGGAGGTGGCTGGGGTTAAGGTGTGAGAGGAAGGTGGCTGGGGTAAAGGTGTGAGACAGAGGTGGCTGGGGTAAAGGTGTGAGAGGGAGGTGGCTGGGGTAAAGGTGAGAGTGGAAGGTGGCTGGGACAGGACTGGGTATACTGTATGTTTGGTTTTCAAGGCTAAAAATATTTAATATAAATAATTTAATACATTTCTTTCTCTTTCTTTTCCCCAAATTATTTTCTTCTGAAACAAGTTGTCACATTGCATCGCGAGTACACTTGGAGGAGTGTAAGAAATGCAAGCCGAAGTCTCTACACCTGGGGTAGCCAACCCTAGTCCTCGAGAGCTACCAACAGTGCATGTTTTGTAGGTCTCCTCACAGAATTACAAGTGAGCTAATTACCTCCATCTGTGTATCTTTTAAAATGTGTCAGTGATTAATAAGTGCAGCTGTGCAGCAGCTAGGTTGTCTGGAAAATGTGAACTGTTGGTAGCTCTCGAGGGCTAGGGTTGGCTACCACTGCTCTACACCCACTTGTATAAATAAATTACCGAGGATCGTAAGCTTTAGCAAGACATTTATATTTGGAAAGGCCCGAGGCTTCATACCCAGGGCCGGTGCCACCACTAGGCAGGTTTAGGCATTTGCCTAGGGCGCCGGCCACTGGAGGGCGGTAGTGAGCTGCAGGCCAGCAGCAGCAGGTGCAGGAAAGCTACCGCAGCAGGAGAGCCAGAGGAAGGAACTCACAGGTGTTCGGTGAGTGAGCATCGCACTCCCCCCTGAGCAGCACGGCGGCCACCTCCTGTCTGCATACAACCCCCTGCCTGCATACCACCTCCTGCCTGCACACCACCTCCTGATTGCATACCACCCCCTGCCTGAATGCCACCCCCTGCCTGCATACCACCTGCCTGCACACCACCCCTGTCTGCATACCACCCCCTGCCTGCATACCACCTCCTGCCTTCACACCACCTCCTGTCTGCACACCACCCCCTACCTGCATACCTCCTCCTGCCTGCATACCACCCCCTGCCTGCATACCACCTCCTGCCTGCATACCACCTCCTGCCTGCATACCACCCCTGCCTGTATACCACCCCCTGCCTGCATACCACCTCCTGCCTGCACACCACCTCCTGTCTGCATACCACTCCCTGCCTGCATACCACCTCCTGCCTGCATACCACTCCTGTCTGCATACCACCCCCTGCCTGCACACCACCTCCTGTCTGCATACCACCCCCCTGCCTGCACACCACCTCCTGCCTGCACTCCACCTCCTGTCTGCATACCACCCCCTGCCTGCATACCAACTCCTGTCTGCACACCATCTCCTGCCTGCATACCACCTCCTGTCTGCACACCACCCCTGCCTGCACACCACACCCTGCCTGCATACCACCCCCTGCCTGCATACCACCTCCTGCCTGCATACCACCCCCTGCCTGCATACCACCGCCTGTCTGCATACCACCCCCTGCCTGCATACCACCTCCTGCCTGCACACCACCTCCTGATTGCATACCACCCCCTGCCTGAATGCCACCCCCTGCCTGCATACCACCTGCCTGCACACCACCCCTGTCTGCATACCACCCCCTGCCTGCATACCACCTCCTGCCTTCACACCACCTCCTGTCTGCACACCACCCCCTACCTGCATACCTCCTCCTGCCTGCATACCACCCCCTGCCTGCATACCACCTCCTGCCTGCATACCACCTCCTGCCTGCATACCACCCCTGCCTGTATACCACCCCCTGCCTGCATACCACCTCCTGCCTGCACACCACCTCCTGTCTGCATACCACTCCCTGCCTGCATACCACCTCCTGCCTGCATACCACTCCTGTCTGCATACCACCCCCTGCCTGCACACCACCTCCTGTCTGCATACCACCCCCCTGCCTGCACACCACCTCCTGCCTGCACTCCACCTCCTGTCTGCATACCACCCCCTGCCTGCATACCAACTCCTGTCTGCACACCATCTCCTGCCTGCATACCACCTCCTCTCTGCACACCACCCCTGCCTGCACACCACACCCTGCCTGCATACCACCCCCTGCCTGCATACCACCTCCTGCCTGCATACCACCCCCTGCCTGCATACCACCGCCTGTCTGCATACCACCCCCTGCCTGCATACCACCTCCTGTCTGCACACCACCTCCTGCCTGCATACCACCTCTTGCCTGTACACCACCCCCTGCTTGCATACCATCCCCTGCCTGCATAATACATCTGAAACATGTATATTACCCCCAGCCAGCATACCCCCTCCTGCCTGCATACCAACTCCTGCCTGAATATTACCCTCTGCCTGCATACCACCCACAGCCTGCATACCACCCCTGTCTGCATACCACCCCTGCCTGCTTACCACCTCCTGTCTGCATACCAGCGCCTGCCTGCATGTCACCTCCTGCCTGCACACCACCCCCAACCAGCATACCACCTCCTGCCTGCATACCACCCACTGTCTGCATACCACCCCATACCACCTCCTGCCAGCATACCACTTCCTGCCTGCATACCACCCCCTGCCTGCATACCACCTCCTGCCTGCACACCACCTCCTGTCTGCATACCATCCCATACCACCTCCTGCCAGCATACCACCCCTACCTGCACACCACCCCCTGCCTGCACACCGCCCCCTACCAGCATTCCACCCCATACCACCTCCTGTCTGCATACCTCCCCTTGCCTGCATACCACCCCTGCCTGCATACTACCCCCTGCCTGCATACCACCCCTGCCTGTACACCACCCCTGCCTGCATACTTCCCCCTGCCTGCACACCACCTCCTGCCTGCATACCACCCCCTGCCTGCATACCGCCTCCTGTCTGCATACCACCTCCTGCCTGCATACCACCTCCTGCCTGTACACCACCCCCTGCTTGCATACCATCCCCTGCCTGCATAATACATCTGAAACATGTATATCACCCCCAGCCAGCATACCACCTCCTGTCTGCATACCATCCCATACCACCTCCTGTCTGCATACCACCCCCTGCCTGCATACCAACTCCTGTCTGCACACCATCTCCTGCCTGCATACCACCTCCTGTCTGCACACCACCCCTGCCTGCACACCACACCCTGCCTGCATACCACCCCCTGCCTGCATACCACCTCCTGCCTGCATACCACCCCCTGCCTGCATACCACCTCCTGTCTGCACACCACCTCCTGCCTGCATACCACCTCCTGCCTGTACACCACCCCCTGCTTGCATACCATCCCCTGCCTGCATAATACATCTGAAACATGTATATCACCCCCAGCCAGCATACCCCCTCCTGCCTGCATACCAACTCCTGCCTGAATATTACCCTCTGCCTGCATACCACCCACAGCCTGCATACCACCCCTGTCTGCATACCACCCCTGCCTGCTTACTACCTCCTGTCTGCATACCAGCGCCTGCCTGCATGTCACCTCCTGCCTGCACACCACCCCCAACCAGCATACCACCTCCTGCCTGCATACCACCCACTGTCTGCATACCACCCCATACCACCTCCTGCCAGCATACCACTTCCTGCCTGCATACCACCCCCTGCCTGCATACCACCCCCTGCCTGCATACCACCTCCTGCCTGCACACCACCTCCTGTCTGCATACCATCCCATACCACCTCCTGCCAGCATACCACCCCTACCTGCACACCACCCCCTGCCTGCACACCGCCCCCTACCAGCATTCCACCCCATACCACCTCCTGTCTGCATACCTCCCCTTGCCTGCATACCACCCCTGCCTGCATACTACCCCCTGCCTGCATACCACCCCTGCCTGTACACCACCCCTGCCTGCATACTTCCCCCTGCCTGCACACCACCTCCTGCCTGCATACCACCCCCTGCCTGCATACCGCCTCCTGTCTGCATACCTCCCCCTGCCTGCATACCACCTCCTGCCTGCATACCACCTCCTGCCTACATACCACCTCTGCCTGTACACCACCCCTGCCTGCATACCTCCCCCTGCCTGCATACCACCCCTGCCTGTACACCACCCCTGCCTGCATACCTCCCCCTGCCTGCATACCACCCCCTGCCTGCACACCGCCTCCTGCCTGCATACCACCCCCTGCCTGCATACCGCCTCCTGTCTGCATACCTCCCCCTGCCTGCATACCACCTCCTGCCTGCATACCACCTCCTGCCTACATACCACCCCTGCCTGTACACCACCCCTGCCTGCATACCTCCCCCTGCCTGCATACCACCCCCTGCCTGCATACCACCCCCTGCCTGCACACCGCCTCCTGCCTGCATACCTCCCCCTGCCTGCATACCACCCCCTGTCTGCATACCACCCCCTGCCTGCATACCGCCTTCTGCCTGCATACAACCCCCTGCCTGCATACCACCCCCTGCCTACACACCGCCTCCTGCCTGCATACCTCCCCCTGCCTGCACACCACCCCCTGCCTGCATACCACCCCCTGCCTGCATACCGACTCCTGCCTGCATACAACCGCCTACCTGCATACCGCCCCCTACCCACATACCAACTCCTGTCTGCAATCACCCCCTGACCACATTCCACCCCCTGCCTGCATTTGCAATTGCTAAAACTGTGATGCAATCACAGCCTAAATCTGACCTTACTCAGACTCGCAGATACAGGGGAAACTGCGTTTGTGACACAATCCTTGGCCTTAAGGATATAGCCAGCCGGCCCCTTCTCGCATCCCTCCCTGAGAATGCCTCTGTCTGTCAATCAGGCAGAGGGTCACACTATAGCTGTACAACGCTGAACCCATTCTGCACATGTAACGTGCGTAGTTTCCCCAACAATTGGGAAACTGTGCAAAATCTATCCATGCTGAATTAGGAATATTGGGCCAGATATATCAAGCTTCAAAAGTGATAACATGGAGAGTGATAAACAACCAGACAATCAGCTCCTGTCTGTAATATTTCAAACCCAGTCTGTAACATGACAGGTGAGAGCTGATTGGCTGGTTGTTTATCACTCTCCATTTTATCACTTTTTGAATCTTAATACATCTGGCCCATTGTCATGTTACATAATACTAATACAATTATTATCAATACAAATTAGCTGCTTGGATTCTCTTATCATCTTTTGATAAATACGATTAATACCTTTCACTCTCAGACCATACAGCTATTGCGTCAGTCATCGACATGACAATAATAGATAAGAAATTTACAAACAATGTTTGGTTTTCAAGGTTAAAAATATTTCATATAAATAATTTATTACATTTCTTTCTCTTTCCTTTCCCCAAATTCTTTTCTTCTGAAACAAGTTGTCACATTGCATCGCGAGTACACTTGGAGGAGTGTAAGAAATGCGAGCCGAAGTCTCTACACCCACTTGTATAAATAATTACACAGCCGAGGATCGTAAGCCTCAGCAAGACACTTATATTTGGAAAGGCCCGAGGCTCTATCTGTCCAACATTATAAAAATCATCATTTAGATATTGTATATGTAAGCCTATGGAATACAAGGCCAGCCTGCGACGTATTCTACATCTCCTTTCCCTTTTCAACTATATTTAAGACACATGTAATTATAACCAAGAGGTGAGTAATAACAGGGAAATGGGAATATAATGCAACTCGTGCTTCATTTCCCTACAGGATGAGCGGAAGGATTTATCCTAGAAAAGTAGACAAACTCACAGGCAATTCTTGTAAGTAGGGGAACTTTGGAAGGAATAAGAGAGTGCTTGCTGGGAAACGGTCACTAGGTCTACAGCAGGTAGGTCGACATGACTCAAGGTCGACATGCAGGAAGGTCAACATGACTGAAGGTCGACATGGGTTAGGTCGACAGGGTCATTAGTTGGCGTTTTTCACTTTTTTGAGCCGACGTGCCGACAGGCGGTATTTCATGCCCTACCATGCACTAGGGCCTGGTGGGAGAGTAAAACAGTGTTCCGAGCGTAGCGTTTCGACCCTCCTCACTTGCCAGATTCTCTAAGCTTCAAAAGTGATAACATGGAGATTGATAAACAGCCAGCCAATCAGCTCCTACCTGCCATGCCACAGACTGTGTTTGAAAAATGTCAGACAGGAGCTGATTGGCTGGCTGTTTATCACTCTCTATTTTATTACTTTTGAAGCTTAGAGAATCTGGCCCTTGGGGTCTTTATCAAGGCTGTCTTGATAAAGACCCCAAGTGAGGAGGGTCGAAACGCGTTGATGCCATTTTGTGGCACAGAGTGACCAGACAAAGAGGACCTAAGGACCGTTGCCTTCTACAATTGTCCCAGACCTGGCACCCGGGCCTTGGACTGGTGACTATTTACAAACAATTGCACAAACTGCTAAAACACCAGTTCTGATACCTTTATTGGTAATTGTTCCTTTTGCACCCATTGTCTGGAGTCTTTTATTGATTTTTATTGGATATTGTCAGTATACATGTTGTTTTATTTATATTAAAACTGGCTTCACTGTTATAAGCCCTTCTTCTCTTTCATGTATTGAAACTCCACATCTACTTGATGATTCCTTAATGTTGATGTGGAAACATGATGGATCTTCACACATGACAAAGGAAGTATAAGCCTATATACCAGAGGTTCCCAATCACGGTCCTCAAGGCACCCCAACGGTCCAGGTATTAAGTATATCCATGCTTGGCCACAAGTGACTTAATTAGTAACTCAGTCAGTCTGATTTAACCATCTGTGCTAAGCCATGGATATATCTAAAACCTGGACCGTTGGGGTGCCTTGAGGACCGCGTTTGGGAACCTACTTATACTGTTTACTATCACCCTCAGATGACATTGTCAATTACAATCTCTTTTTTTTCCACCTGGAAGTTATAGTTTTCTTGTAATACTGTGTAATTTGAAGGATTTAGGAATATCCTTTGTCTATAACTTCTGTGGCAGCCTAAGGTAGCGCAGAATCGGGGAAAACACCCATATATATCTTAATGCATGTTGACCTAGTGGTGTCGACCTAATACTTGTCGACCTACTTGCTGTCTACCCAATGATCTATACTGTACCTGTGCTTAAACACAGGTAAACACCTGTTCAGGAATTACTCGCATTGCATTCCAATGCATTTCAAAGACACAATACGGTCATATGTTGACATATAGTGGGCCAACAGGGCTTATGCCGACACCTGAAATGGGTCGACATGGCTAAGGTCACCAGGGTTGGACGGTCCACACAAGCATTAGGTCAACAATGAGTTGTTCACTTTTTTTTTTAGCCGACATGTGTAGCAGGCCCGGCTTCGGCTCAAATTGTATTGCCGCTTACCACCCTAGCAGTGCGGGCAATGGTGGCAGTGGCATCAATTACAGCCTCGGCGGTGGAACCAGCCACAGCTTTCTCAGGATCTCCTCTTCCTAGTGTCCCTGCCTCGGTGATGCCGGCAATCCCAGCAGGTACCGCTGCTCCCACAGTTCCTGGTGGGGGTCTCACGAGACCTGGCTCAACTCCAAAGCCAGTTGTACTAGGAAGCGCTCCCATCCCAGTGCAAAATGCTGAACGTTTTGTAAGAAAAATAATAATAATTAAACGTTGATGACTTTAGCGCCCCACGCCTAATTACTTGCATTTGAAGACCAGTGAGTGCCGCTGAACGACACAAGATATACTGGGATTCAGCAGTGGATCCATTCAATGACACCACGGCCCTTATTGGATGGATGGGGGATTGGGTGCTGGTACACACCTGTATGATATATATATATATATATATATATATATATATATTATCCATCGCAAGGGGGTTAACGGCACACTCTCTAAGATGGACACACATTACATAGAGCATGATGTATGCTCCTTTGCATCTTTAACAACCCCCTGTTTTCCAGTGACAGCACTGATCAATATGGGAAGGCGATTCAGTGTATGCACTTCAGTGGCGTTAAAAGGGGGGGAGTAGGTCAATTTTTTCCACAGGCCCGGGTGCGCTCTCCCCTTCTGCGCTGCATGGAGCTGGGCAGTGCGGAGAAAGATGACCGGCTGGCGCAGCACAGCCTCTCTCCCCAGCTCAGCCCATGCTGCTCAGTGCTGTGTACTGAACTGGAAAAAGAGACAGGTGCCACGGCAGCCTCCCATCTCTTTCCCTCTCCTTTTTTTGTCATGGGTGCATGGCCCTACCCCTTCCCAGAGGCCCCACCCAGTGGCCACGCCCCTCCATTTTACCAGGGCCCAGCTGACATGTCGGCACCCCTGATTATTTCATTTGAGCAGAGGCACCGTCTCTATACAGTACATTAGTTAACTATATTGGTGGTGCCACTATTCAGCCAGAGCGTCTGGGGCTTCACTGTGCATCTGGACAAAACCACTGCAGGTGGAGCAGATGTAAAATGTGCAGAGAGATATACATTTTAGTGGGATGTGTCCAATCTGAAATCTTCATTGCATTTACAAAAAATACAGCTGTCCAGCTTTTGTGGGTTACTTGCAAAAGCAGCAGCCAGTGTTTACCCCTGCTCCCCTTGCTGTGCGACATGGTTTGTTCCAGATACAGAGTTACCTGCTTATTTAGCTTTACTTCCAAATCAGAATTAGGCGAAATGCGCGGTGGCCTCAGGATAATTGCCTTGGCTACATCCCAGTCAGCACTGGTGCTTGACGGAACTCTCAGCAGTGGGAAGGCCCGGCCAACCGACAGCAGCGCTGCACTGTATGTCATTTTATTGTCAATGCTAAACTATTTTTTTTTTTATACATGTAGACTTCTAAATAAGGTTCTTTTTAACCTTTTTATGGTACGTTCCGAAACCAATACCATTTGCTTGTGAAAGGGAGATAAATTAACTTTTGCTTTAAAACACCAGAATTATTTATTACAAAAAAAAAAAACATAAAAGTTTATTTTTTGCTTTACAGGTACAGTATATTCATATACCAGTATCCTGTCATTTCACATTACCGGTGTATTATTACCAAGCTACATGTGGCTGAGTTTCCGGAGCAGCAGTGAAAGGTGCATGCATTCATCAAGAAAACATAATACAAATGAAAACAGCTTTATGTGCACTGATCGGTTATTTGTCAGAGGTCCAAGCGCAGAGGGGTTGAGAACAGGGATTTGATGTAACTGCTTTGCATATAAGAACAATTGATAGTATGAATCAGCAGAACAGGAGTGACCAGCTGGCAGGAGAACCACACACTGTGCTGCCTCTAAGTAAACAACTAGACTGATGGGAGAGAGAACTCTAACTGCATAATGCATGATTATTCTACCCTGCCTGATCTATGCTGTACTTTCTGAATAGCTGAAAGGGGGTGTTGGCTGTTGCAACCAATCAAATTGTCGCCAACCATCCAAAGATGTGGAAGGTACATGCAATATGGTAATGGGGCAGCCCGGCGCCTCCCGCCCTTCTCCACCCCCCGCACGCCGTCATAGGTGCATGCACCAAGCGAACTGAAAGTTCGCCATGGGTGCACGCACCCTACGTCTGCACATGCGCAGAAACGCGTTTGAGCATGCGCAGACGCGCAACATCGGTCCTCTGTGCGACCACAGACTTGAATAACCCCCAACATCTCCAATTATTCTGCTTAGGTATAAACTCACTGTTATTTTGTTTGGTGCTAAAATTTAAATGCATAATGAACAATAAAAGGAGCAAAGACCGGTGGCAGGACTGGGTTGGCACGTCACACAACCCCCTACACGGGGAAATGCTATAATTTGCATGTTTGTGAGGAAAAAGCAATCCTAAATCACACCCCCCACTCAATTTGGAGCTGTAAATCCCAGGTGTAATCTACTTATCCTGTCCACTTAACTTGTATGCGGGAGATCCACCTATGAACTCTGGGAGTGGTGGAGACTGACCATAAAATGGGGAGCCTCCTGTAACTTTTGGGAGAATAATCAAATATATTTATACTATCATGTACAAAACTGTATTCCCAAAATGGAAGATCCACCAGCCCTATTCTATTTATTCATATTGATGTACAGTATATTATAGCTTATACCCTATCACTGGTAAAGGGTGCAGGCATATGCTGGGTCACTTCAGTCTGCCCCCAGCTCTGTCCCATCCAATGCTCTGCCCAGCTCTGTGCCCTCTTTATCTGCTGCTCTGCTCCCCTCTCTTTGGTTCTGTTTCACCCACCTTCTCTGGGCATTACACCCCAGCCCCCCTCTTTGTACTGTCCACCTGCCGGGCACTCCCATCCTGGGTCTTACCCAACCAGGCTGCACCCGTCCTGTCCCATATCCATAGTTAAATAAAATCTATTTTTTTTTTTTGAGAAATTTCAATAAGGAATTATCAAACTGTCTGTATGCAAAAAAAAATGGTGGATACTTCAATGTAGAGATGTTTCATAAATATATTTTTGCTTTTTCTGTTGTATTTGTGTCTTTTAGTTCTGTGTTGTGGCCCTTGTAATACTGTATTTTGGTTCCAAGTGGATCCATGTGGTCGAGTCCTGTGCATTTTCTAATGTTTTGATTGGCTACAGGTTGGCATATGTCAGTGAATGGCCTAATGTTCTGATTGGCTGCTGGTTGGCATAGCTCAGTGAAGGTCCTAATGTTCTGATTGGTTGCAGGTTGGCATATGTCAGTGAATGTCCTAATGTTCTGATTGGTTGCAGGTTGACATACGTCAGTAAATGTCCTAATGTTTTAATTGGCTGCAGGTTGGCATACGTCAATGAATGTCCTAATGTTCTGATTGGTTTCAGGTTGGCATACGTCAGTGAATGTCCTAATGTTCTGATTGGTTGCTGGTTGGCATATGTCAGTGAATGTCCTAATGTTCTGATTGGCTGTAGGTTGGCATACGTCAATGAATGTCCTAATGTTCTGATTGGCTACAGGTTGGCATACGTCAGTGAATGGCCTAATGTTCTGATTGGCTGCTGGTTGGCATAGCTCAGTGAATGTCCTAATGTTCTGATTGGTTGCTGGTTGGCATATGTCAGTGAATGTCCTAATGTTCTGATTGGCTGCTGGTTGGCATAGCTCAGTGAATGTCCTAATGTTCTGATTGGTTGCCGGTTGGCATACGTCAGTGAATGTCCTAATGTTTTGATTGGTTGCTGGTTGGCATATGCCAGTGAATTTCCTGATGTTCTGATTGGTTGCAGGTTGACATACGTCAGTGAATGTCCTAATGTTTTGATTGGCTGCAGGTTGGCATACGTCAATGAATGTCCTAATGTTCTGATTGGCTGTAGGTTGGCATAGATCAATGGGGATGCAGTCAATAGGTCGACAGTAATTACTTCGACAGTCAATAGGTCAACCACTACTGGTCAACTGGCTAAAGGTCTACACATGACAAAGAACAACATGCATTAGGTTGACATGGTCAAAAGGTTGACATAAACACTTCTGTGCATGTGTAAACCTCGACTGTGAATAGTTGCAGCCAGTTACTCACTCGCCAGGCCATTCGCAGCTGGGAGGGTGGGACGGGGTGGACAGGGGCAGTGGCACCACTGGGCCATGGGAGCACCCAGCATTTTATAGGCATCCCCATGAAAATACTGGGTGTTTCCATGGGTACGGTGGCGGGCCGATGCCTTGAGGCAGGCAAACACAGATAAAAGTCAGTTGGTTCGAGGGGAAATGGTGGCACATGGGGGGGTATTCAGCAGGGCGGCAGGGTGGCCTCTCTGGCGATCTTTGCAGCTTTCTGAACCAACCAGAATCACCCCGTAAGAACATCCTTATTTCCTTAACTGATTACAAGTTGAATAGACTTTGTGAACAGTCTGGAACAGCTACCGGTCTCTGCATGAACATTGTGCTGTGCTGATTTGCTGCAGAGAATTCTATTATGTCCGGCTTGGTTATGGGTTGCGGTTGGCTTCAAAACACTAGAACGTACTAATTGCCGCTTCAAAGTTGCTGACACAAGAACATCTCCGAGAAAAGGACGACTCAGCAGACCTGACATCTTCACAAAACGCTCCGAAACAAGCAGGATGCAATCTATATTTCTTCTACGATCCCCATGGCAGCCATGACAGTGGGATATTCCCCTCCTCCTACCAGATTAGACAGGACTTTTTTCAGGGACCGCCCCCCCTGGGTATAACAGCTCACACCTCCCTTTCCTCTGTCTTTTTCTCCTGTCTCCGTCTAGATAGGACAGGCAGGGCGTTATTTTATTTTTAAACAGGGCTACCTCTTACACCTATGGGATGGCTTCCCGGGAAGAAGGAGAGCTGCGGAGGAGTGTGGCCTTTGAGATACCTGCCTCCAGCAGCTACTAAGGGTAAGGACTGTGCTTAGCGCCAGTTACTTGCCTAAAAATCCCGGCAGCATGTCATTTTGCAGAAACCCCCGTTTTTGTGTGGGTGTATAGCGGAGTTACCTGTAGGCTGCTGAGCTGGGTAAACACGCTGGGAGACAGAGCTGGCAGGGAGGCTGGCGCGTGGCTGATGGCTGGATGGTCAGCGCGTGTAAGCGTCTGGCTGGAAGCCGACGCTGAGAGCTGCCGGGTGCTGAGACGCGTGCGGCGGAAGTGCGCATAAAACGTCACTTCCGCCGGCGTGGTGCACCAAGTGTGCACCTGAATAATGTCCCCGGAAATGGGGACCGGATTTTTGGTTCCGCTCTGCGGAAATATGCACAGAAAATCGCCAGACAGAAACGCTGCTGGCATATAAAGAGTTAAGCTGTCCTAAATATAAACGGACATGCTTTGCAGACCCTATGGTGTTGTACAAGCAGCAGAACCATGGAAGAAAGCCAGCAGCAGCAAGGACCTTCTTCCCAGCAGCCTGACATTGCCCCTTTGAGGTAAGCCCTTTGGTTTTTGGGCATTAGTTGATTTTATTTTTGCATGATACTAGTTAGGTTTCTGCTTTGTTTCCAGTGTGCCTAAATCACCTGTTCATAAGAAAAGGACAGCTAAGAAGAAATTCCTTACCTGTACTTGCATGAGTTGTGACAAGGCATTTGCTAGTGCTGATAAAAGGACTCTGTGTGAAGAATGTGACAAAATCCCACAGCCTAAGGTGGATAAGTCGGACCAATCGGATGTCCTTAAAAAACTAATGGATTGGATGCAAAAGTCATTCGTCTCCAAAGAAGAATTCTTGCAGTCTCAGAAACCCAAGAGGTCTCGGGAGCAGGCTGGAATGCTGACAGAAGGGGGTTTTTCTTTGGAGGAGATAGAACCATTGGAGGCAGAAGACATTGAGGAAGGTGAAATAGAGGAAGATGTGAGATCTTTCAACCTCGAATTGGTGGAAAGTGTATTGAAAAGCATTTACAAATCCATGAATTACCCGGAAGTCTCAGACACCACAGCAGATCCACTTTTCGAAGATAGATCGAAGAAAGGAAGAACCTTCCCGGTTCACAAAGTAGTTCGTGAGATGATCAATAAGGAATGGGTCAACACGGATAAGAGGATGGCTGGATGGGCGAGAGTGGATAAAATGTATCCTTTCAAAGATGAGGATTTCCTGAAGTGGTGTCTAGTGCCCAAGGTTGACGCAGCGGTGGCAGAGCTGACGTCTAGAACAACCATACCGCTGGAAGATGGAGCGGCGTTTAAAGACGCTATGGAAAGGAAGATCGAAAATTCGCTTAGGAAATTGCACCAGACCTCTGCGCTGTCGCTTAAGTCCAGTGTGGCTATTGCTTCGGTGGCAAGGGCAATGAGGCTATGGTCGTCGGAGCTCCATACAGACATAACCGAGAAGATTTCCAAGCAATATCTGCTGAGAAGCTTACAGACCATACAGAAGTCTATCGAATACCTGTGTGAGGCCTCTTTGGACGCGGTGTCGTTCTCGGCTAAAGCGATGGCACAAGGAGTGACGGCCAGGAGAGCGCTCTGGCTCAAACCCTGGAGTGCGGATGCCAATTCCAAGAATCGGCTAACGGCACTACCCTTTGAAGGCGGGTTCTTGTTCGGCTCAAAATTGGACTCGATGATCCAGAGAATTTCGGGGGGGGAAGTCCGTGAGACTACCCCAAGACAGGAGGAATAGGTTTCCCATCCCTACCTCTAGCAGGCAGAATTATAGAGAGGCAAGAAGTTATCGGCCCGGTCGCCAGTACTCCCGTAGGGGGAATCCGAATATGACTCGCCAATCCTTTCGTCAACAGTATCGGAGAGGTTCCAAGTTATGACGGTGGTTCAATGGTGAGAGTTGGAGCCCGGTTGTTTCAGTTTTCGGAAGTCTGGAAGACATCGATATCAGACAGATGGGTCAACAATATTGTGGAAAGGGGCTACCAAATAGAATTTCTAAGGAGGCCTTGGAAGAACAAATTTGTCAGGTCAAGAGTTCCAGTGAAGAAACTGGAAAGAGAGACTCTCACCTTGAAGATTCTACAGCTTCTGCAAATAGGAGCAATAGAACATGTCCCGAAAGACCAAGTACGTCTGGGGTATTATTCGAACCTCTTCTTAGTGGAGAAGAGTACAGGTGGTTTCAGGACCATCTTGGACCTGAGAGGATTGAATCTCTTTGTCAAGAAGCTAAAGTTCAAGATGGAAACTATAAGCTCTATCCTTATGGGTCTCAGACAAGAAGATTGGTTAGCGTCCATAGACCTGAAAGACGCTTATTATCACGTCCCCGTGTCACTAGAGGACAGAAAGTTTCTCAGGTTCTCGCTTCTCGACCAACATTATCAATTCACCTGCCTTCCCTTCGGGCTCAGGACATCGCCGAGAGTGTTCACAAAAGTCTTGGTGACACTTGTGGCAGAACTAAGGAAGCGGGGAATCCAAATCTGGCCGTACCTGGACGACCTATTGCTGGCAGGAAGATCAGTGAAAGAGGTCCAGATGAGTGTCAAAACTACAATAGAATTTCTGCAGGAGCATGGTTGGGTGATCAACCAAGAAAAAAGTCAGCTGCAGCCATGCCAGACAATCAAGTTCCTGGGTGTTCTTATAGAAACAGTAAAGTTTTCAGTGAGCCTGTCGGTAGACCGCTGTCTGAAGATACAAAATCTGACGCAACTGTTATTAACAAGAGGAAGATGCCCCCTGAAGATGGCGCTACAACTTCTAGGGATGATGACATCATGTATACATATCATTCCATGGGCCCAGTGGTACATGAGGAAGCTACAGTGGCAGTTGCTCCCATTCATGAAGAATCAGACCCACGAGGGGTTCCAGATAGTCCTGAATGCCAAGACGAAGAATTCGTTAAGGTGGTGGAGCTCTGGCTTGAGGAAAAGAAGCTCCAGTCTCTCAAACCCAGAATTTGTGTTGATGACGACCGATGCGAGTCTTCAAGGTTGGGGCGCTCACCTCGGGAGGAGCTCGGTACAAGGGTCCTGGACCACAGAAGAGAGTGCAAGGTCATCCAATGTCAGAGAACTTCTCACCGTTTGGGAAGCAATCTGTTGCCTACAAGACAAACTTCGGAATACCAACCTAAGGATCATGTCAGACAATGTGACAGTAGTGGCACATATAAACCACCAAGGGGGTACGAGGAGTTTACCTGTACTGAGAGTGTTGGAGAAGATCATGTCGTGGGCAGTGAACAACCTGCAATCAATCTCGGCCGTGTACATTCCGGGTCCAGAGAACACTGTAGCGGACTTTCTAAGTCGCAAGAGGATTCTGCCAGGAGAATGGGAGTTGGACTCGAAGGTGTTCAGTCAAATAGTCACCAGGGCCCTTATTCTGATTGATGCGGACTTTACCGCGTTCTTACGGATTGCGTCTTTACGGCGTCTGCGCATGCGTAGAGAACGCAACGCGCATGTGCCACGCCTTGACTCGGTACCAGTTCGGACAAAGCCCGTCCAAAACTGGTCACCGCAATCAGTCGGGAAATAGGGGCGTATTATGGGCGTCATGCGGAATGACACATGGGCGTAGTTTCAAAGTGGGCAAAACGGGGCGGAAACATGGGCGGACACGGGGGAGTACACTTATGTTGGGGGGCGTACATTCGGAAACCACTCCGAATGCACGCGAGCAAAAAGGGCTGAAATGTGCGGTGTCCACAAGTGTACTATTGCTTTGCGGACACCACTCGTTCATGCGGTAGGCGAACGTACGCCTAATGACTACAACCATTAACACCTGAACCCAATACAATCTACTCCTTTACTCATTACTCACTAATAGGACGCTTGTCAGTGCTTTAATTGAAACCATTGCTGCTTCAAGGAAACCTTACTCATCAGCCACATATGCTGTACTTCTCAGACACTTAAAAACTGCTAACAATTGACATGACAGAATATTAATACTAGCAATACACATGTGTATTCGACATGTACTCATGAAACCACACATTTTGGGTAAAGTAAACACATTTATTTATATTCATGTCACAGTCAATGCCACTGTCATGCAATGACCATAAAATTAAACATCACAACTATAAACAACATGCCAGGAATGCAGCAAAATAAATAATAATAAAACAAAAATATAATAGCACACAGATGGACTCCAGCACCTCCTATGTGCCACTGCACATGTAGCCAGTGGGAAATGAGGAGGCTGCTGGCCCTTCGACAGCAGGGCAAGCTGCACCTGACCATTCGACAGCAGGGCACCCTACACCTGGCCCTTCTGCAGCAGGCCAACCTGCAGCTGGCTCATATGCACCATCAGCAGACTCATTTGGAACACAACCGGGGACTTCACCAGATAGTACCATGGCCATCACTTCAAGTACAGCTGACAGTAATGCCAGGCACAAGAGGGCAACAGGGGAACCACAAAGGACATATGAAGCAAGGGCTCATCTGGTTCCCCTCAGCACGTGATTGGACACAAGAAGCTGACACACACAGCACAATGGAAGATTTGGGAACACATAACGGTAGAGATTAATGCGGCCACAAGTTCATTTCCGACCACGTTTGGCCTTGGTAGGCTCCTTGGCCTGTGCAGCAGCTCTTCGGGGACGCCCAGATGCTGGGGCAGGTGGAGCAGATGATGTGGAGGGGTTGGCTGGTCTACCCCTCCTGCCAGCAGGGAGTGTTTCCGCTGGTAATGCACCAGAAACGGATGACATTAGGACCCTGTTGCTGGTAACCAGCTCCACCATAAGCTCATTATGGTGGAGGAGGAGATCATTTTGGTGGGTGGCTTGCTCGGCCAGCACCTGAGCACTTGCAGCCATGGCCTGATGTGACTCAGCCATGGCCTGCATGCTCCCAGCGATGGACTGCTGGGTGCTGACCAAGCTCGCCAGGATCTCCTCGGTCCTACGCATCCGTTCTGATGCCAAATCTCCCTGCTGGTTGATGTCCACAAGCACCTGGGCCAAGGCGGCCAAATCGGCTTGGCCCGATGCCTGCTGCTGCACAGGCCTACCTCTGGGGCCAGGTGGCACGGACTCCTCCACCTCCTGAGCAGAGTCCTCACCAAGCGGTGGGGTGTCTGTGGGAAAAGATAAACACAATTAGGAGACATTCTACGATAATTACTTGCACAAGTTTATGGCATGACCAATATTTACCTTCCAGAAAAGACGCAAACACTTCAGCTGGGGCCTCGCTATCCATCGTGCTCACCCCCCTGATCTCCTCAACTGAGATACAGCTCTCCGCCATCTCCTCCAGGGGGGTGAGCTCTAGCCCTGATGGCATGGGGCCGGCCCCAGATGTCTGGCTGTGGTCCCACCGCTTGGTCATCTTCCTCTTCAGGTTGGTTTTGAAGTCCTGCCACCTGCAATGTAAGTTGACATATTAATACATGTCACTCCCAATGTTAGCTGTTGCAGCCATTGCTATGTGCTACATCTTACAACATGTGATTAATGTCCCATATATAATATTACATGCAACTATGATATCAACCGTTACAATACACATTCACAATCACCCTACTCTGACTCTCAAGGAAATAACATGGCAATAATGTATGTGTATCGTAACAACCTCATGTGCCATTTGCAAAATGCATATAAGCATCCATTAAATCATTACTTGGCTATTACTGGGCACATGTATGACAAAACAACTTGCCTCTTCTTCACATGGTCCGTCTCACGAACTTGTGGCGCAACTGCATTAATCTCTGCCGTTATCTGTTCCCAAATCTTCCATCGGCGTGTGTGTGTCAGCTTCTCGGATGGGCACTCTATCCAATCACGTGCTCGGGGAACCAGGATGGCCAGCTCCTGTGCTTCATATGCCTTGTTTTTTTTTGGTGGTTCGGCTGTTGCACTGGCTCGCCCCTTGCTACGTCCCTGGCCACGCCCCCTGGCACCAGTCGCTGCACTTGAAGTGCTGGCCATGGTACTACCTTGTGAAGTCCCCTGTTGTGTTCCAAACAAATCTGCTGATGGTGCAGATGAGCCAGCTGCAGGTTGGGCTGCTGCAGAAGGGCCAGGTGTTGGTTGCTCTGCTGTCGAATGGTCATGTGCAGCTTGGCCTGCTGTAGAAGGGCCAGCAGCCTCCTCATTACCCACTGCCTGCATGTGCAGTGGCACATAGGTGGTGCTGGAGTCCAGCTGGGCAAAAAGTTGCTGGAGCTCTGGGTCTAACTCTGGTTGGGAGCCAGACATGTTAGCAACAACATTGTCACCCTGTAATACCCCTTTTTATACTGTTTGAGTATCCTGTTTGGCGGACATCAGCGGCAGCTGCGTTCCGTGCGTGAGCGTACGTCGCTGTTCTTTCGCGCCGCATACGGTGGCGGAAATTCCATTGTGGAAAACCTGGCGAAAGTTCTAAATGAAATACTGGTCACCAATTATAACATTGCATAGAATCTTCGGATACACCTGGGACTATTGCACAATACACATGCTATTTGCTAGCATTACATGACATTTGATTCATGACTACTGGCGTATGATGGCGTTTGATTGCAAGCTAAAAGTAGCCCATTCCCTTAGAGAATCCACGCCACAAGTCAGGCAATACTCATCTCTACTGTTATAGACAACACATGTGAGAGCCCTATAAATAGTGAGTTGCTGGTAGAATCAGTTGTCTCCAGATCTGGACTTGTCAGGGTCTAAGGTAAGCTCTTCCATGCTCCTTGTAGATATGATATCCATTCACTATGTAAGTGTATGAAGGTATGCACCATTGCCTCACTGCCTACAGATTGTTGGGCCAGCAAAGTGTGTGTATCATTATTGCAACATGTCACATGTTCACTATTTCACTCACAGGTCTTAAACCTGTGTGGGTTCATCTATTGCAGGACAACATGTCCCAGCAATAGATGAAATGTCTCATAGTACATGAAGTTGGCAAAAAATGCTGACACCTTTATCTGTGTGTTTTGGACGGTGTGTATTGAGTTCATATTATTGTGTCATCATTATAGAGTCAAATGGATCTGCGTGATTACACGGGGCGGCCATCAATTGTACGTATAGAAGGCTACAAATCAGTTTGTAGTGGGATATGGCCATTATGTGCATAGGTGCATCAGTATTTATGTTCATTTCTTTATAGGTTGCAGAAGCTATTCTGCGCTACATGGAGAGGAGGCTAAGGGCACTTGCGGCTCTCCCCACTCGTCGCCCAAGGAGGCCAGGACGTGCTAGAATCTATCGCACACGGGTGACTCTGTTTGCTATGCCCGATGATGAGGTACTTACTAGGTACCGGTTACCCCCAAATGTAATTCTGGATCTGCTCAACCTAATTCAGAGCGATTTGGAACCTCTACACGGGATCACGACAGCAATTCCGCCTCACACACAGCTGCTGGCGGTGTTGCATTTCTGCGCCTCAGGATCGTTCCAACAAGTAGTGGCAGTACTTGCTGGAATATCTCAGCCGGCCTTCTGCCGAATCCTGAGGCGTGTGACGTCGGCCATGTTCAGGCGCAAGGGGCACTTCATGGCCATGACATTTGCCCCCGAGACCCTGCGCAGAAGCCAGCACGCCTTCCAACAAATTGCTGGCTTCCCTAATGTGATAGGGGCTGTGGATGGCACCCATGTACCATTTGTGCCTCCATCTCGAAGTGAGAAGATATATAGGAACCGCAAATTGTTCCACTCACTGAACGTGATGGTGGTATGTGGCCCATCCATGGAAATTCTCGCCTTCAACTCGAAGTTTCCCGGAAGTGCCCATGACTCGCATGTCATCCGACAAACCGGGATATGGCAAAGACTACAAGAGCTGGAAGGCCGTGATGCGTGGGTTCTGGGTGACTCCGGTTACCCATGTACGCCCTGGCTACTTACGCCGTACAGCTACCCAGCACCGGGCCCACAGGAGGCATTCAATGTGGCGCATGTTGCCACCAGGCAAGTGGTGGAGCGCTCAATTGGCCTTTTAAAAGGTCGATTTAGAGTGCTCCACCGCACTGGTGGTGACTTGCAATATGCGCCTGAAATGGTGTCGAGGATCGTGGGCCTGTGTGTATTTTTGCATAACATTGCTGTGCGGCGTGAGATACCCTTTGAGGAGTGGGAGGTACCATCTGAGCCGCAAGATCCGCCCATGCGCCCATCCCGCGCCCCTGAATGCCGGAGGGGATACCAGCTGCGGGACTCTGTGGCGCAAAGATATTTCAGGTACATGTTATTGAGTTGACATAACACACCCATTTTAGTCACAATCAGCCCTTCAAATAAGTCCAGTGTGTTAGTTGTCAGTGTTACAAACCGACCATTAGCCAGCCTGCCCTCCTAATGCCAAAGAAATAGGAGATATTTAGCATATGTGTTTGGTTTTGGGGGAAGTTCAATATAGGTGGGAATTATTATACCTTGGACAAGGCATCTAATGTGTTTGTTATATCTTCATTATTGTAGTTGATACTATCCCTGATGACTGGTGAGTACATTGATTTATTCTATAATGTGTAGGGGATTATTTCCTGTGTTGATGTATGATTTGTTTGCATATATATATATATATATATATATGATGTTGGAATTTATGCACATGTTTCAACATTTCAAGGAGCATGCAGCCAGGCAGCCAGGCAGGCAGGCAGGCAGGCAGGCAGGCAGGCAGGGCTGCTGTATAATGCTGGTTTCCGGATACCTGCAAGTGTGTGTATGTGTCTTTTACACATAAATGTACGCATACACATATATGCATAGAGTAAGTAATGCTAACTACAGCTATGCGTTGCTAAGCTATAGCACGCGTTGCTTGGCGGAGCGCGGGCTCATTGGATTTGCTAAGTGCATACACACTGTGTTTTATATATATCAGATTTGTTCATTGCCATACATCAACACTACGGTTTTGAAGGCATGCGAATTTGTCACCATTTGTGTTGGCGCAGAGACGCTGTTAATGTAAAAATGAACAATAAAGTTATTAACACAAATAACTGTGATCAACCAATGCCACCACCTGATTGGTTGATAGATGCCATTGTCAACATGGCGGAGACACGGAGGGCAGAACCCTTCACGCATGAGGAGCTGCGAGTTCTTGTCTCCGTCATGGAGACAAGGCTGGGCCGTGCGGGGCCCTTCATAACCAACCGCCATAAGCGGAGGGCTTACGCTGCGGCAGGGCGCCGGATTTACGCCCGCACTCGGGTGCGTAGGTCCCTCGGGCAGCTGGAGAGGCGGTGGTCCGACCTCCGCAGGCGCCAGCCCCAGCTGCTGACACAACTAAGGGGCGAAATTGCGGAATGTGAGTATTTTAGCTATGAAATTTCGCACTTACAACATAGCATATATAAGCAATAAAATGTGTCTCATGATAAGTGGGTGTCCATGGGTTTAAAAGTCCATAGACTGTTATGTGTGCTTCTTCCTGGTTAACATGCAGTCATGAGGCTTTTATATGTAATGCCATAGCATTGAGGATTCTGATGCATACAATGTGCCCGATCTAATATGTGTTACACATTGATAAATGCCTGGGTTGTAATGTGGGAACAAATTACTAACCATCACATAATAATTTGAATGACACACTTTGGAGTCCATTAACAGTAAGGAGCTACTTTCCTGCATCGTTTGCCATCATTATCACCCTTCCATGTATGTCTTGTTTTGGATTAATAAATGTGCCCCAATGAGCCAACATTGACCATGATGTTTTTTTCTACCACACAGCACGAGCCCGAGCCCGACAGGCCCGTGAACAGGCGGAGGCAGGCCTGGCCCAGGACGAGGGCCAACACCCCGAGGAGGAGGTGCCGGCAAGGGTGGAGGAGGAGGAAGTTGGCCAGGAGCAAATGGTGGAGGAGGAGGTGGAGGAGGAGTTTGTGGCGGAGGAGGAGGTGTTGGTGGCGGAGGAGGAGGAGGAGGAGGAGGAGGTGGTGGTGGTGGTGGAGGAGGAGTTGGAGGAGGAGGTGGAGGAGGAGGAGGTGGAGGAGGAGGAGGTGGAGGAGGTGGAGGAGGAGGTGGAGGAGGAGTGGCAGGAGGAGGATGTTGTGCCCGAGGAGATGGCAGAGGAGGGGGCTGAGGAGGCCACAGTTGCCCCGGACACCTCCAATTCAGAGGGGGAGGAGGCGTGCCAGGCACCGGAGTCGGCGCAGATCGGTATGTTGACATAATGCATAATTCATGAAGTAGTTGTACTGGTATTTGTTTTTTAGCACTGTTGATTACAAATTTTGGGCCCATACTAATCATATAGACCCCAAAGTGGGTAGCTACAGATACAGGTACGGGTTAGATGGGGTGTCCAAGGCATACCTTTCATCCAGGACACCTCTGAATTACACAGGTTTGTGGGATGGGTTGGAGGTCCATTTTGACTGCCACATAACCGTTGTAGTTAAACTGGATCCTGGAGTAAAGGGATGAGTGGATCATTTGTGGCTTAAATTCACCTGCTGCAAGCGTGGATTATGACCCATCAAATAGTGGAATCTATATTGTTGGTGAATGTTATTTCTAAACTCTAGGATGTATGCTATAAATGGAGTATGGCCCGGCCTACCTTGGAATGGAGTCAGAAGTTGCCAGTGTCCCAGGAGCCTCCTCTACCTAAACACCCCCTGTACTTCAGTTTTTTTTTTGCCCGTCACAGAATTGTAGGTTGGTTTAGACAGAATTATGATTTTGAGGATGTGTACTGTGCATTCCTTACATTTGCATAACTCCCATGCCACGAACCATCACTGAACTTATAGACTGAACAGATTGTGACAAGTTCTTATTGACGGAGCCCATGACCTGCTTGTCATTGGTTAGTCATGGGTGGGTTGTGACTGAGAAGAAAAAATATGACTGTTATGTCTTCTGCAGAGTAAAGTGTATAGGCCACAAAATACAGTATGTAGTAAATAACTTAGCATGTATGTATATATGTGTCATATCTATTCATCTATGTGTGTCTCTATCTCTCTACATCATGGGTCCTCAAAGTGCGGCCCTCCAGATGTTGTGAAACTACAAATCCCGCCATGCCTTGCCACAGTTTTAACACTTCCTTATAGCAAAACTGTGGCAAGGCATGCTGGGATTTGTAGTTTCCCAACATCTGGAGGGCCGCAGTTTGAGGACCCATGCTCTACATAGATATATATATATATATATATACACACATGTCACCTAGCATTTGTGCAATTTCTGTCGCAGTATGTGAAATGTATGCAAGAATAACATGACTAATTGTTGCCCCTTTGACATGCCCACAGATGACACCACACCGGCAGATGAGGGTGTGCATGGGGCCCTCCGGCGACTGGAGCACCAGCTGCAGCTGGCGCAAGCACACCTGCAGGACCTGAAGGACCTGCTCCTTTAATTTCTTATTTACTTTTTTTATATTTATGTTAATTGTGGCGGTAATAAAATTGTTTATGCAAGTTCACAGTTGTTGGTTTTATTTGCACTTTAAATAGTATATGTGTAGATTGTTTATAATCTTTTACACAGGGTGTAATACAAAGCATTGCACTTACATTACTGTAAGGGTTAATGTGTGCAATGCATGTGTTAGGCATGCTTGTAAGGATATATTGGAATCTAATTGATTCCAATTCCAAATAAGCAGTTTTTTATGAGGATAGGTAATTGAATAAGTGGGTCATGTGATGTATTGCAGAAGATACTTCATAGTGGGTTGTTTGGCGTAAATACTCCGCTTACGTGCGGTAGCACCGCTTGGCTCCCGGTCGGATGCGGTATTCCCGAGCATACTCTGTAATACTCTGTAATACCGTGCCGAATCTGAGTGTTTCTCCCGCACACGCATGGTTTGTATGTCGTCCGTAAACACGCCCTGTTCTTAAAGAGTGAGTCCGTCCGAATGCGGAGGACACGTGGGCGTTTCTACGGACGATGGCCGCATGCGGAAAAACACCGTGGCGTGCGGACCGCTCCGTAAGAATGCGGGAATTTCCGCACAGATCAGAATAAGGGCCCAGGTTTGGCGAACCCGAGATGGACCTGATGGCTTCGTTCTCCAACAAGAAGGTGAGCAGATTCTACTCGAAATCCTTTCACCCACAAGCCGCGGCACTGGACACGTTTTCAGTGAAATGGGAGTTCACTCTGGGATATATCTTCCCGCCTTTTCCCATGATCAGCAGAGTGCTCAAGAAAATCAGAGAGGACCGAGTGGAAGTACTGGTAGTGCTTCCATTTTGGCCGAGAAGAGCCTGGTTTACTTCAGTATTAAGGATGGCGGTGCAGCCACCTTGGGTGTTGCCGGTGATACCAGACCTGTTGAAACAGGGACCAATATGTCATCCAGAGCCAGAAAGCTTCTCGCTGAGGGCATGGCGATTGAGCGGGCGACCCTGAAGCGTCATAACTTATCTGAACAAGTGACCGAATTGTTGTTGAAAGCAAGGAAAGAAGGTTCCTCGCTAATATATTACAAAACCTGGAAGAAGTTCATCTCATGGGGGAACTTTGAGGGTCAGTTTGCCAAGGTCTTGCAATTCCTGTATGAAGGGTTCGAGTTGGGGCTGGCGGTAGCCACCATTAAGTCACAGATTTCGGCTCTCAGTGTACTGTTGGACAGAAGATTAGCTGAGGAAAAGCTAGTAAAAAAGTTCTGCAGAGCAATCAAGGGAATACGGCCCCCAAGAAAATCTTTAGTGGCCCCTTGGGATCTGAATTTGGTGCTAAAAGCACTGATGCTACAGCCATTTGAACCCCTGGAAGACTCTTCGGTAAAGTACCTAACATGGAAGGTACTGTTCCTGATAGCTATAACATCCGCGAGGAGGGTCAGCGAGATTCAGGCCCTCTGGATCAAGGAACCGTACCTAGTGATCTTCCCTGACAGAGTTGTGCTGAGAACTCACCCAGACTTCATGCCGAAAGTCATATCAGCGTTCCACTTGAATCAGGAAATATCCTTGCCGAGGTTTTTTCCTGAGCCGATTAATGACGAACAGAAGGCCTATCATACGCTGGATCTGGTGAGAGCAGTTTCAGTGTATCTGGACCGTACAAAGGAGATCAGAAAGTCTGATCACTTATTCATTATCCCTGAGGGTCCGAAGAAGGGCTCTAGGGCCACGAAGCAAACCATTTCGAGATGGGTACGAGAAGTTATGGTATTCGCCTACAAAAATGAAGATAAGAGACCGCCTCCAATCATCAAGGCACATTCAACCAGGGCAGTGGCCACATCATGGGCTAGAAGGGCCAAGGCGTCAGTATCGGAGATCTGTCAAGCCGCTACATGGTCATCCGTCCATACCTTTACTAACCACTATGCCTTAAATGTGTCTACAGCCCACTTTGGGAATCTTGTAATCGAAGAGGCCTTGTCCATAAGATAAGTCTCTTGAATAAATCACTGTTACATTCATATTGGCTCCCTCCCGTTTATTGTACAGCTTGGGTATGTCCCACTGTCATGGCTGCCATGGGGATCGTAGAAGAAATATGCGAATTATACTCACCGATAATTCCTTTTCTTCCTAGAGATCCCATGGCAGCCACTTATTTCCCACCCTTTGTGTTAGAAGTTTTTTCAGGGACATTGGTGCGGAGACACTCGAAAGACACAGAGGAAAGGGAGGTGTGAGCTGTTATACCCAGGGGGGGCGGTCCCTGAAAAAAGTCCTGTCTAATCTGGTAGGAGGAGGGGAATATCCCACTGTCATGGCTGCCATGGGATCTCTAGGAAGAAAAGGAATTATCGGTGAGTATATTTCGCATATTTGCACTGCATAAAAAGGTTAAAGTACAAGGATACACACTGAATTCTGTTCCTGAATTAAAACCACTGGCACTAGAGATGAGCTAGGAGGATGATTAGAGGGGACATATATGCAGACATTATGTATTATCATTGGGCTTGTGCTTTGCGGGAACCTGCACCATCGATTTTGACTGCTTCAAACAGCTGAACCTGTTCTGTCCTCTTGCTCTATCAATCTCTTTGCTAATATGTAACCCTCAAGCTGACCCTCCATTGACTGTGATTTATATATGCAGCATCTCGCTCTGTAATGTACTCTTGTCTTTTCACGCCACAAGGCATGGATGTCCATTGGTAATGTACTCTGCCTGTTCACGCCACAAGGCTCCCACCAGCGTTGTACAGCATCTTACTGTCAACGTTAGCCATGATCTTCTCTCCGGCATCAATGTAAGACGTTGCATTGACTCGCGCATTTGATCATGCTGAAGCCCAGTTCCAGCTGAGCTTCGAATCATATCCCTCTTGTTCTTCTCATGAAAGGGTGACGCACTTGCCCAACGCGATACTGTACGTCAACTATTCTTTAAGACTAATGTTTGATGTGCCCTTTCTTATATCTTCTCTACAGGAGTCTGTCTCAATTAGTAGCTTGACTATAAATGCACAGACACTCCTCAGTAAGTGGAGATCAGCACGGTACTTCACAATTCCATCACAGTCACACACATTACAGAATCTTTGTGCCGACATGATCACACTACCTGTGCCGTAGGTTATCTAGACAAGCTTCGGATGATATATCACAATGGGATATCTACCTAACCAGCAAGGGAGACTGTATGTAAGCACTGTGCACATGGTCAGACATCACTAGATGGGGGATCACGAGGAGAAATCATTTTGGACAAAATAGGCAGATGTTTACTGTAAGCTTAATTTTCCAGGTTCAGCTGCGCTGCTGCAGCTGGCTGTCCCGGAAAATTTCCAGGCATACCACAATACAGTATGTAGGTGTGCGCCAGTGATGCCTCCAGCACTGGGGTGCAGCTACATACTGTACACACCTCTGCTGCTTACCTGCCCCATTCTGTCCCCCCTGGACACTCCCCACCACCACTGATGCTGCCGGGCAATTCCCTCCGCCACCGCTGAGTTCTGGGATGCTCGGGAGCATTCAGGCGTTCATGTGCCTGAACACACGGGCACAGACCATGACGCCACAAACAGCCCCAAACTTTCCCGACTGGCCGCTCGGGGATGAGGCTGCTGCTGCTGCCCTGGTAGGTTTGTTCTGCCCCAGGAAAACCCACCACTCAAGAGGTTAAATACCAGTGTGTTAAAATGTACTGAATACTTTTCCTTCCATGCAGGAGTTATGGGCAATGCAAGTGTCACGAGCCACCTCTGGTGGGTTTGTGTAAATGCAGCCTGACTCTTGCATTTGTTCTGTGGGCAGTTCACCTGTCACATAAGTAGGCAATTAGCATTCTGCCTTGTTTGTCAGGCTGCTTACCTGCAGTAAATTTCCTCATTAATGGGCTTGTCCATTCCAGCTCCTCTTATTGGATATTGCTCCCTATATTACCCAGCCTACCCTAAGCTATATGCTGGTTATCCTGCTTGTTTCTAGCTATTGCAGCATATCATACGCAGTCTTTCCTAACTTACCCTGATCCTGATTCTATCTAATCCTGACTAGCCTGTGTACCCTGAGATACGCTAAGCTTGCTATTTTCCTGCAAGTGCCTGATCCTGGGTGTTCCAGGATAAATTGGCTCTGTTAAGAGCTTCTGTTTAAGTACCTGTGCTTTCACCTATTTGTCTGTCTGTAACCAGAACTGCCCACAGTCTGGTACTGCTAAATGTTTGTGTAGCTAGTAATGTCTATTCAGCTACTGGAGCCTGTTTTGCTACTTCCGCCTACTAGCCCTGCTTGTCTATGTGTCTTTAACAGGTATTGCTTGCATTCCAGTTCTGTCCATTTGTCTGCTCACATTGGCCCTTATTCTGGTTGGTGCGGTCGAGCCGCATATGCGGCTCCGACCGCACCAGACGAATCCCCGCCCACCCTACGGATCGCCACGGCCGTCCGTACACGGACGGCTGGCGATCCGCATAAAAATGGTGGAGGCTACGCCTCCACCATGGTGGGAGCTGCCCCCTGCATTCGATGGTCGTCGACCATCGAAGGCAGGTCCGCACGCCCCAGCAGCTCCCGCAAGCTGAGACCACACGGACAATCGTCCGTGTGATAGCTTGTATGGGGGCTGAAAGCTGACATCCGGCGACGTCAGCTTTCCGCCCCCATGAGTTGCGTCATGCCCTCATTAGCATGCGTACGCCCCGCGTTTGCATGGGAACGCCCATGAAACGCGGGGCGTATACATAGGGAAATGAGGGCATGAAGCCCCTCACTCCCCTATACGCCCCCTTTGCGGCGTAGTAACGTTATGTGCGGCGAATTCGCCTGCACATGCGCAGATTGACCTCTGCGCATGTGCAGACGGAAAACATCGGCGGTACGGCCGCACGCGGGCCGTACCGCGCGAATCAGAATAAGGGCCATTGTACTCAGGCACTACAGCGACTGCATCGCTTACACCTCGGCAATTGCGAGTCTGGACTGACTGCAGTGTGACATCCCCTATTGACTGGCTGGCTGTTGCAGAGGAGAGGAGGACTCAGCAAATGCGGTAAATTCACAGTAAGAAGCAGTCTGGTACTGTGGTTTAACTAAATTAACTAATGGCAGACAGACCCTGGCCCTGCTGATGGGACTTGTAGTTCTGCAGTGGGATAAAAAATGTTAAATTCTATAGAGTGACTGTGGTCCCCTGAAGTGTTATTCAAGAGGACCCACATGTGTATTAAGGATATATCAATGATGAAGCAGAAAGTATTACCCTAAATAGATGCACAAAGGCACAAAGTTTAATGGGCATGCATTACGGTGTGCGCCACCAATGTGTAATGGGCATAGCGGATTATGTAGCCTTATATGTAATGGGCATTACTTTATGTGTCATATTCTGTAATGGGCATTACGCTGTGTGGCTTTATGTGTAATGGGTATTATGGAGTTTGCTAAAATGTGTAATGGGCATTATGGTGTGTGGTATAATGTGTAATGGGCATTATGGTGTGTGGTATAATGTGTAATGGGCATTATGGTGTGTGGTATAATGTGTAATGGGCATTATGGTGTGTAGTATAATGTGTAATACCACCTCCCCTCTTTGCGTTGCCACGCCTCCTTTCCATGAGGCCGTGCCCCCTTTCGTCTCGCAAGGGTCCCACCACCTACAGTGGTTGGATTTGGGATCACACATTACCATTTTTCTAGATTCACCAGTGACAACCCACACTGCCTCATCAGCGTGCCACAATATCACAAGCTCCATGTTAGGGAAAGCTGCTAGAATCCTCAATACAACGTCTCAGAGCACCTGTTGTCAGTTGTCTGCCCTGAGGGTCTATTACACACTACAGGACTGGCGGAGTCACGTTGCTGGACCACTAGAACTCAGCTGTAACATACTAGAGAGGATGCAGGGTGCTGTCAGGAAGACGCGCAGTGGGACTCTTAGATGCTGATATTAGAAGTGAGTTACAGCTAATAGGCCTGGCTCATTCCGTGTGTAATTACAGATTACTTTCACTTTGTCTTTTTATGAATGTCAAGTAAATGAAACCGGATGAGACAGTTTTGCAAAAATAACATGATTTCAATGCCTACATGGTGTTAGTTATACAGTATATATATAAATGTGCATATGCATTTGCAGCGACCTCATATGTCTCAGCCACTAGTTTCCAATGCTACCTGATCTGTGTCATAGGGGAACCTCTTCTGAACATGTACGGTCCAGCCCATGCAGCCACTGACTCAGAAGGGGCAATTGGGAGCTCAGGGCCTTGGAGTATCAGGGTTACTGATTACTGTTGGGTCTACATTTTCAATGGGCCTCGTTGGCCTGCAACCCAAACACGGAATGTAGGCCCACCCTTGCACACACGTAAGACAGCAGTTATGTATGCAGAGCCAAAATTCAACACAATTCTATCCTACCACAATATTAGTAACCGGTAAAGTAATGGAAATGTAAGGCCCATTGAATTTGTGACTTGTCCCATGTTAAAGGTGGTTATTGTATGGCTTGAGGTCAATTTTTTATACATATAGTTTAGCTGCAGCTTTTTAAAAGGTTCCTTGGTGCTATTCTTGCTCTTTGAAGCACTGTGTCCTGTGAGAGAGATGAGCTAATATGACCTCAGTGACCTTTGAACTTAATGACCTAGGCCTCAATGACCTGCAGTTCATCATTGGGGTAAACTGGAAAAAGTTGACTATAAGGGGTCAATTCAATGAGATGTGATGTACAGGAGATGGCAGAGATATGTGGTAGAGATGTGCGTTGAGATACCACCCCTACAGTGTGTAATTTACCTTACCGCATATACAGTATGGGTATATATATATATATATATATATATATATATATATATATATATATATATATATATATATATATATATATGGGGTGCACATTACCCATACATTGTACCAAAAATGTGATCTTATATTGCATCTGATTGAAGAGACCCCTAATCCTATGTTACATACGTAGTTAAAGGAATCATATACTATATATTGCTCTGTCCTGTTTATCTCTAGCATCCTGCAACTGACAGAAGAATATCTGTGCAGAATATGTGAATAGCTTATCCCAAATCATTACCAGCTGCGAGTACTTACATCTACACTACATGTAAGAGATACACAGGAGTACATACGCTTGGCTGCTCGTCTGATTAAGACCCGTTTCGTGAACCTGCCTTCTCTGAATGTTGCCTACATGTTAACGCACAATACAGTAGTATCCCCAGTGCTGCCTCCCCTGGTTGTAATGAAAGTAGAGAAGCGAACAAAATAGGTATGCTTGTGCTTGTTGTTGCCCATGTTCTGAGGATATATATGCAAGGTATACTAAACAAATGGAAGTACATCCAGCCAGGCACAGGCTGGGGCTGTAATTCAGCCCTTGCATCCCTTATTACACTCACACACACACACATAGGCATACCTTATGGTGTGTCAGGAGTCACTGGGGTGTGGCCTCACGGGATGCTCCAACACTTTACATGTCTGCTGAGCACAGTGCCAGGAGGCGGAGCTGCTCGGCCAGGTTTGCAGACAGCCCGACTGGTCAATTGGGTCATCATCTAGGGATGGCTATCGGTGTGATTGCCATTGATGGTTACCATATTCAATCAATGGTGGCCAACAATGCAATTGATAACCACCGATGGTTTCAACAACCTATGGTCATCCATTTTCTTTGAATGACTGGCCAGTGGGGCTTCATGGATGTTGGCACCTTGGGAAAGAAAAATAATGGTTGTGTTGTGCCATCGATGGTGGGAAACCATTTTGTTCTCCCCATCGATGACAAAAGTATTTTACAACTTCATGGATGTTGGCACCTTGGGAAAGAAAACTAATGGTTGTGTTGTGCCATCGATGGTGGGAAACCATTTTGTTCTCCCCATCGATGACAAAAGTATTCTATAACGGATATGAATCATCAATGGTTGATGGCCATTGCTATCATCGGTCATTCTTGCCTTGGCTAGATGGCCAGTTCCACCATGCATTCATATATGCATTCGCCTCTTTTGTGTTATTTCATACATACAATTCAAAGAAGAATGGAATGTCACACAGCTGTACTAATAGGCTCTAAAAAAAAAAGAAAGGTAAAAAGTAATTGTAACCGGTGGTGGCTCCAGAAGAGCAGCTGCAACATAGTTCAAAATTTAAAAAGGGGAGTCAAACCAACCTCCACCAACTGCCCTTCCAAACTGACTCACTGGCTGTGGGTGTGGCTCCCCTATTTGAATTTTGAACTGTGCGGCAGCCCCGCCTCCGGAGCCGCCACTGATAGTCTATATAACTATTTATTAAATGGATAAATAAATAAGTCAATGGCTTAGTTAAGACACTGAGAGATCTGACTTCTGAGAAAACAATACACAGTACCTACTCAGCTGGGTTCACACAGAGACAGAAACACCTGGGGCCAAATGTAAAGGTCTCAGAGTTCAGCCACCGTACAGGATGCCTCTGAGGGTTTTTCAAAGGGGCAGGTCATTTACAGATGGAGCCCCTCTCTTTCATTGCCGGCTCTCGCCAGAACGTCCCCGCTGGCAAGCACTGGCGGAGAGGTACTCCATCAGACTGGGATGTGCGTGCGTTTCAAACGCTTGTGCGTCTCAGTCACTCGGTAGCTGGGCGGTGTGACCCTGCCCCTCTCCTCTTCAGGGAGACGGGAAGGGTTAGGGGGGTTCGAGGCGGTAGTGGTGACTGGCGATGGGGACCGGGGAGGCAGCGGACGGCGGCGGGGAGCTCCGACGGAATGGGGCGTGCGAGCATCTCGTGCGCGCGCCCCCCCTTCCGACGGCTGGTGGGGCATGAGGCCGGCTCCATCTGTACAAGGCAAAACCATGCTAGTAAATTATTGCCCCTTTAAAAAGTCCTCCCAATTATTGCCCCTTTAAAAAGTCCTCCCAGTTTATATGGCCGCTGAACTTGGAGCCTTTCACATTTGCCCATGATTCCATTTTTAATACATATATATCAACGGAGACCTTTTAATCACCAATGCCACAGGAGATACAGAATCATTACAGTAAATCAGATTTTAATCTTCAATACAGATCAAGGTTCAGCAACAGCCATTCAAGATGGAACACAATATCTAAAGTGGCCATCTTAGCCTGCGACCTGTAATCTTCTATATAACAGCCACCAGATACAGAGCAACTGCGGACGGTGATTGTCTCATCGGAGAAAAGCAGTAGAACCAATTATTATTTAAATAGCTTTTTCTTAGAAACCTACCATAAAGGGATGGAGATTAGCCAATTTACTGTACCGTATGGCAGAACAATTCACAATATTAAGCCAATTATTCTATTTTTGCTGAATTCAGTTCTAAAGGTTTTAAATTTAATACTATGATTAAGTATAAAAAAAAAGTCTGGGGGAAAAAAAGTCATTTAAAAGACATTTTAGTGTCAAAAACTTAATTCATCGATTAGAGTTTTTTCATAGCATTAGACATTGAAAGCTGACATTTAAAAACATATATTTTGTTCAAAGTGTTTTTTACATTTACGTTCCTTAGGTTTCAGGTGGATCGTGTATGGTATTTGCACAATTGTCCGGTTCCAACATTCCGAGCCTCTGTACTTGGTAAGAATGACCGAGTGTGTGAGGGAGTGTGGCCACACAATACTGATGGAAGGACTTCACTACTTTGGCCAGCATAGACCTCCCAGCTGTTAAGGTGTCTCTCTAGAACAGCGGTTCTCAACCTCGGTCCTCAGGACCCCCTCAACAGTTCACGTTTTCCAGGTCACCCTACAGGTGCACTCATTATTCACTGACACATTTTAAAAGATCCACAGGTGGGGCTACTTATTTCACATTATGTCCTGAGGACTGAGGTTGAGAACCACTGCATCCCTGGACCTTGTGCTCAATATTGTTAATCATATCAATCGCCAATCGTGTTGATTACAAGTGTCATATCTTGCTCTATGCACCTGTTTACTACGGTAAAATGCTTTTTAGGTGCTTACGGCTAGAGGCGGATTTTTCACAAGGCAACCTAGGGTCCAGCAGGTCCCACAGGGCCTCAAAAAGATACCATGGCCATCCAAAATGTTCAGAGAGGGGTGTTGAGCTACTACCGTATGATGTTATAAAACTACATGACCCTGCTCACACTCCCAGGGTCCCTTTGATGTTCTTTAATAGGATAAAAAAATGCTTGGACACACATGTGTATGGCAGTGGAGTAACTATAAATTTAGCTCCCCCCAGGCAAAATAGTTTCTGGCGCCTCCCCATACACTATATGCCACACCGTAATGCCTCTTACACTATATGCCACATACCGTAATGCCACTTATACTATATGCCACACAACGTAATGCCTCTTGCACTATATGCCACACACTGTAATGCCCATTACACTATACGCCACACAACGTAATGCCTCTTACACTATACGCCACACAATGTAATGCCTCTTGCACTATATACCACACACTGTAATGCCCATTACACTATACGCCACACAACGTAATGCCTCTTACACTATACGCCACACAATGTAATGCCTCTTGCACTATATGCCACACACCGTAATGCCCATTACACTATACGCCACACAACGTAATGCCTCTTACACTATACGCCACACAATGTAATGCCTCTTGCACTATATACCACACACCGTAATGCCCATTACACTATATGCCACACACTGTAATGTACCTTACACATTATGCCACATACCGTAATGCCACTTATACTATATGCCACACAAAGTAATGCCTCTTGCACTATATGCCACACACCGTAATGCCCATTACACTATACGCCACACAACGTAATGCCTCTTACACTATACACCACACAATGTAATGCCTCTTGCCCTATATAATACACAACGTAATGCCCATTACACTATATGTCACACACTGTATTGCCCCTTACACATTACGCCACACACATAATGCCACTTGGGTTAGGCTGCGGGTGGGTGGGGGGTAGTTAGGGTGTGCACTATGGGGAGAGTTAAGCTGTGGGGGTTGGTTAGGGTTAATTTATCAGAGGGAGGGCCGCCTCCATATCACTGCTGCCATTAGACAATACAAGCCGCTCCCACTCATCACCTGTTGTGAGCTCTGTATCCTGCCACTCTTTAGCCAGTGCAAGTTCTTGATCACCGCGCGTTGACTGGTGTTGGGACAGTAACGGAGGAGGTGCCTCCGCCAGCCATAAAGCCTGCCCTCCAGCGGCTGCAGCTTCTCTCTATCTATGGGGCAGTGCCTGTTTATTCTTGGCACTCCCCACAGACCCCATGGCGCTGGCTCCCCCGGGGTCTGCGGCATGATAGTTACGCCACTGGTGTATGGCCCATAGGTATGGCCCATAGTATGTATGCGCGAGGCCATCCTGTGATGAATCCCTGCTGCTACTTTTTTTGATCGCTGGCCGGCCGCAAGGTGATTGACAAGAAGTCTGGGGGTGGTAACCGGCCATTTCATGGGTGTGCTAAGAAAAACGCAGGTGTGCCGAAAAAAACACTGGGAGTGACCGGGAAAATGCAGGAGCACCCAAGTGTTTTATAGGAGGGTGTGTGACATCAGCTCCAGGCCGGATGCGCCTTTTTCCATTGCACCGCTGAGTAGCCTGCGATGACTGCTGCCCAGTGTAAAAACCGTTTGAGGGTGAATGGTTGTAAACGTATTCACATGTCTTTTTGCACAGCGATCACATTCATTTTGCAGGGTGGAATTTCAATCTAGCGGGGCGGCATCTACCTGAACGCTGGCCGCGGCACATTCGTGGGCATGCAATCAGGTCTGAATTACCTCCATCCTTCAGTGTTTGAATATGCACAATTCATTTGTGGTTTTTTTGTGATTAAAAAGATTGCATTCAATGTCCTTCTGCTGAGGTGGAAGCTATAGGTGTTAATATTACACTGTATATTACTAGAGCGAGAGAACATACAGACTCTGCTGTCTGCTGTGGTTTGTTTTTATTTATTTACTATCTGCCGCCAGCAATCTCCAATTCTATCCTCTCTCACTTCTGTTGCTGCTCCTTAATCCGGTATTAGCAAACACTGTAGGCCCGGCGGTTTCTCAGGAGCACGTGGCCGCGCGTAAGAGGATGAAATGCAAAGTAAACATTCCGGGTGTTTAAAAGCAGTTGACTAGATAAACATTACCCACGGTCTGCCTTTTAATCCCTGCCCTGCAAGCGTATAAAATGAAGTAAAAGTGCCAATCTTACCCTGCACTTTTGCCTTGTCCTGATAAATACAATATTTGCATGCACAGTATGAAAAATAAACATATACAGTAGGTCCTTATTCTGGTTCACTGGCAAAGGCAAATTCCTTCTCAAATGGACAAAATCATGTGCACTGCAGAGGGGGGGGGGGGGGCAGATGTGACAGGTGCAGAGAGAATTAGATTTGGGTGATTTATTTTGTTTCTGTGTAGGGAACATTCTGGCTGCTTTATATTTACACTGCAATATACAGTAGATCTCAGTTTGAAGTAAAACCCCACCCAAATCTAAATCTCTCTGCACGTGTTACATCTGTCCCACCTGCAGTGCACATGGTTTTGTGAGTGATCCAGAATAAGGGCCATAGAGGTGTGTCCTCAGTGCTATTTTTCTTCAGAAACCAGCAGGAATATATATTTATGTAATCAATCCAACCCAGAAAAATAGTACCTTGTGTCCTCATTTATTATGGCGGCAATCGTGTTAAATGGCCTCTCTCTCACTGCGCGAGGTCCTATGAGCATCTTCCAGACGCAGGTGTCTTTTTTTGCCCAAAAATGCATCTGAATTGCATGACAATGCAACTAGGACGCACAAGGAGACGATGCTGATAAATGTGATATGACACTTGTATATCTGTGTGCGACTGAGTCTCTGAGTCAGTACACAAAATGTTACAATGTAGCAGCTGCAGCTTGTTTCTAACACAAGTTATGTTCTGATCCTTATATAGACTAAGTTGCACATAGCTATATAAGTGCCATAGATCAAATTAATCACCACAGACTCTTTGTGCATCTTAGTCGCATTGTGTTGTGACTAAGATGCATTTAAAAAAAAAAAATGCCCGATGTTATTGGAATCTGGTGGCTCACTGAGCTCACAAAAGTTATATGGCATATTGAGGCTAGATGCATGAGGACACATTTGCACATAGATATATCTTAATCCATGGAAGTTCGGAGCAGTAATATATTGCCGAGAACAACACACTGTATGATGCGTGCACCCAG
The DNA here is from genome assembly GCF_055691185.1 of Crinia signifera. Classification (NCBI taxonomy): domain Eukaryota; kingdom Metazoa; phylum Chordata; class Amphibia; order Anura; family Myobatrachidae; genus Crinia; species Crinia signifera. Next base: position 29,220,494 of record NC_139221.1, read on the forward strand.
CGAGCTCTTTAGCGTGTCCCCAGTTTTAGACTCCAGAAGACAAGGAGTGTGATTCAGTCGTGAATGAAGAGACTATCGCACACGCCTTGACAATAAATTATAAACACAAAGGGATTTCTGGTGAGGACCCGTGAGAACTCTCAGCTTGTTGATTGTCTTTCATACTGAAATAACTTGTTAATTAATCATCATTGCCATCTTCTGCAGCATTGCTCCTTTATCATTGCCCACTATTTAGGGGTAATTTAGACCTGGTTGGTGAGCAGCAAATTCAGCCCTGGTTTCAATGGTGACGGGGTGCGCATGCACATGTAACACCCCCCCCCCCCCTGCCAGGGCATTCAAAGAATAATGGACAGACTTTTTATGGGTGTGCGCCCATAGAAACACTGGGCATGCCCTTGATGTCAGTGCCCACCCCCATTTCCATCACTGTGCAGGATAAGTCCAGGCTTAGGCCCTTATTCTGATCGGTGCGGATTTCTCCGCATGCGGTCGTACCGCCGATGGTTTTGGACTGCGCATGTGCAGAGGTCACTCTGCGCATGTGCAAGCGGTTTCGCCGCACGTATTCTTTACACGCCACATAGGGGGCGGAGAGGGGTGTGAAGGGCTACTTAGCCTCATTACCCTATGCATACGCCCCGCGTTTCATGGGCGTTCCCATGCAAACGCGGGGCGTATGCATGGTAATGAAGCCGTGACGCTTGTGTAGGGGGCGGGCATCTGACATCGCCGGATGTCAGCTGCCCGCCCCCATACATGATTTCATACGGACAAGTGTCCGTCTGGTCTAGGGTGGCGGGAGCTGGTGGAGCGTGCGGCCCTGCATTCGATGTTCGGCGACCATCGAATGCAGGGGCTGCTCCCAAGATGGAGGAGGCGTATCCCCGTCCACTTTCATGCGGACCGCCACATATCCGCGTACGGACGGAGGTAGCGATCCGTATGGAAGGCGGGGATTCGCCTGCACGGTCCTGGCCGCATATTCTGATCGGGCCGCACCGATCAGAATAAGGGCCTTACTTCTGTCTGCGAAGGGCGGTAAAATCATTCAATGCGGAGCGAACATCAAATGATTTTTCCTTTGTACGGCAGCAGATGTGTAACCGTAAAATATACGCAGTCGAGTAAGGAGGTCTGAATTACCCCTGAATTTAGGGGTACATTTACTAAAGCTTCTAATAATTAAAAGAGGTGATGTTGCCCATAGCAACCAATCAGATTCTGTCTTTAATTGTCTTGGATGAGATAGAGAATAAGGGTATTAGCTTAAAATCTCATTCAGCTTATTCAATGCAACGGCCCAATTTGATGTAACCCAGAGCAACCTAGTACTGTCACTTCATTGGAAGTTTAAAGATGCATATGATTCGTTGCTATGGGTTTCCGCACAACTAACCCTGATACAGTGTGTTCTACAATATAAGCATAAAATTATTAGGCCGTTATACATTTCCCCATCAGTTCTAATACTCCTTCAGTGGTTAATGGTCTCCTATCCAGTTTTGTAGAACATCAGCGTTTCCTCCCCTCTGATACATTCTTAATTAACTCCACACTAACAAACACCATATCTATGTCAATTCACATGATCTGCGTTCTGTCTTGTATTACAGCTGACAAACTATCTAGTCTGGATGTGCGATCTTAGTTTAATCAGCAGGGAGAGTCAGATTTCTAGCTAGCCCATTTCTGTCACTTGCCGTAGTGCAGAACATAAACCCTCTTCCCACATTCTCTCTCCTCTCCTGTTCCTTCACCCTCCTCTCCTGTTCCTTCACCCTCCTCTCCTGTTCCTTCACCCTCTTACTGGGCCCATCTCTGTATGTGATTTCATATACATGGGAAATATGGCAATGCCATCTTGTCACTAGGGACACCCACTCAATAGAGTAACTAGGGCACTGCAGCCCAAGCAATGGCAGAGGGAGCTGGCGCTGCTGGGGGAAGGACATCTTCAGACTCCATGCAGTTTGGCCATCCACATGGAATCTTCTAAAACGGCCCTCCAAAAATGGCAGCCACCTTGGAGGAGACAGATGTTAGAGGTGCTACTGGACCTCTAGCGTCTGTCAGGGAAGCTCATTGCATACAGAGCTACCAGCAAGTGCCAGGTTCCATGAGTGCTGGAGCATTGTGAGCATTGAACCCCCTGGCAATGAGCATGTTAACCCCTGGCAATGAGCATGCAACCCCAAGCAAAAAAAACCATGGCAATGGGCATGTAACGCAGTGGCAATGAGCAAGAAACCCCTGGCAACAAGCACAAAACCCATCGCAATGAGCATGTTACCTCTGGAAATGAGCATGAAACCCCTGGCAACAAGCTTGTAACCCCTGGCAATGAGGAAGAAACTCCTGGCAATAAGTATGAAACCCTTGGCAACAAGCATGTAAACCTGGCAACAAGCATGTAACCCCTTGGAATAATAAAGAAACCCCTAGCAATGAGAATGGAACCCCCACACAAAGAAACCCATGGCAATAAGCATGTAACATAGTGGAAATGAACAAGATACCTCTGGCAACAAGCAAAAAAAACCCATCTCAATGAGCATGTAACCTCTGGAAATGAGCATGTAAACCCTGGCAATGAGCATGAAACCCCTGACAATGAGCATGTAACCCCTGGCAATGAGCAATAAACCCCTGGCAATGAGCATGAAACCCCCGGCAATAAGCATGAAACCCTTGGCAACAAGCATGTAACCCCTGGCAACAAGCATGTAACTGGCAATGAACAAGAAAGGAATTGGAGAGAAAGAACAGGTTTGTCACGGTAGTGGTGCACCACAATATAATTGGACGACTTAAAAAGTAACTTTTAATAGTTCATTACATAAAAAAGGCTGCGAAAATATGACAAACTACATATAACATATAACAAAGACAAGTGAAAAGATAGTGCAAGTTAAAAACTTGGGCTTGGTTGCCCTGAAGAAGAACTGTGAAGCGTACGCCGGCCTCCATAGCCGTGCGGTCGTTCCCTCAGCCTTCCTTAATCCCTGTCTGTCTGATTTCCAGTCCTTTTAAGGACTCTAATGTTTAGCGTAAATCATTGTTTATGTCTGTATGGTCACAGTGTTGGCGCAGTAAAGTGTTGAACATACCCCAGCTACCCTCTCTAGCTGTGCAAGAAAGTAACAGGGCTTACCCGTATTGCCAGATACAGCACGCATGAGGTTTTAGCTGCACGTTCCGCCCCACTGGCTGCCTATTTACACTGATGGCATATATAAGGTGTTATCAGCGTGACACAAGCCACCCCAATCAGCCGTGCACAGGGTTGACAGGGAGCTACCTGCAACCCCTGCGCAGCATGCACGGGATACAGGTCTATACCGCACTAACTGGTATATACACCCAGTACTTCAAATTGCCTATATTGAAGGCCTTACAACAATTAAACTCACCTGATATGCAGTAACCGTTGCTGAAACCAATGTGAAACGGAGCAGTACACACTAGGCAATTGTTGCCCACTGCCCGGATTTCAATCTCTAAACCACTGTGTCAGTCCTCCCAATAGGACCCGTATGCTACAGAGTGTGAAACATCCTCAGTGTTATCCTATGTATATATAAATACTGCACTATCTCGTGGCCCACGCTGCACCTTTTGCTATCAACTGTAGCAGACATTGTGACACAATTTTGTTACTTCTGCATATAGCAATTGTGTAACCAACTCAGACTAAGTTCACAGACAGGGAATCACTATTGAATGTAGCATGTTCCGCTAGTGGAAACAGGCGACCTAGCCGACACGCAGGGAAGAGACGTGATAATACAATAAAATTATCAGGAATACAAAGTGCTAAGGGACGCCGCATGAGCCCAAGTTTTTAACTTGCACTATCTTTTCACTTGTCTTTGTTATATGTTATATGTAGTTTGTCATATTTTCGCAGCCTTTTTTATGTAATGAACTATTAAAAGTTACTTTTTAAGTCGTCCAATTATATTGTGGTGCACCACTACCGTGACAAACCTGTTCTTTCTCTCCAATTCCTACCCAATCAATTTGTCCAGTGGTAGCACACCCCCAGGCATTATACAAATACCCAACAACACACCAAATGGGGGGCCCCCTTTTCAATTATTCAAAAATTGAGATTACCGTCCTGTGCGATTGACCCACCAAACCGTTTCTACAAATGAGCAAGAAAGCCCTGGAAATGAGCATGTAACAACTGGCAACAAGCATGTAACCCCTGACAAGCAGCATGTAGGTAAAAAGTTTAAGTTAATTTTTGGGGGGCAGGAGGGCACTAGAAACGCAGAGCTGTCTGGAAAAAATGCTGAGTGTTCCTGGTCAGTGACTGAGTGGTGGCTATACTGACGTACAGAGGATCATTGTGGCAACAGAATTTAGGTCAGCAGTCAATCGACCCACAAAGGTCGACATGCACAAGATCAACATGGGAAAAAAGTCAACACATGGTCAGTACAGTAAAGGTCGACACACAAACTGTTCATTTTTTTTATTGCGTCGTTGTTAACACCTGGACCGCCATTTAGTGTACCACGTCAACTCGCATGCCTAGCATCGCTCACCATGCTTTTGGCCCGGGTCTTTACTACGCTCGGCGCACTTTAACGCCCACGTGGTTGGTAAAGCATGAAAAAGGTTAAAAAAAAAGGAAAGACATTGTGAAAAACATGCGTCAACCTTTTTATGTGTCAACCACTATCATTTCGACCCATGTTTCCTGTCAGTCATCTTGTGTATACACATGCGCAGTCTGTTGATTATCGCCTCGGCCTGTGAATTTGCAGTCTCGCGATCAGGTCTGAATAACCCCCATTGCTGGGCAGCATAGTTAGCTTAGTGGGTAGCATTGTTGCCTCACAGTGCTGAGGTTAGGAGTTCAGTTCCTGTCCGAGGCACTATGGGCCAAATTCACATTGGCTCACTAAGGGGGTTATTCTAGTCCATTCTTTCTGACAAAATCCTTCTTAGATGGACAAAACCATGTGCACTGCGGGTGGGGCAGATGTAACTTGTGCAGAGAGAATTAGATTTGGGTGGGTTTTTTCTTTAAAGTGAGATCTATATTGAAGTGTAAAATCATGCAGTCAGTATTTTCCCTGCACAGAAACAAAATAACTCACCCAAATTTAATTCTCTCTGCACATGTTACATCTGCCCCCCTGCAGTGCACATGGTTTTGTCCATCTAAGAAGGATTTTGTCAGAAAGAATGAACTAGAATAAACCCCTAAGTGAAGAAGTAAATGCCTCCCTCCACCCCATCAAACGTTCCACCAGGCACTCCAGTGTCCTACCACACCCCATAAATGTACCGATTGGCCGGTTGGGTTCTGATATAAAAATAAGCCTACAGTATGTGTATATATGATTTAGATTGTAAGCTCCACAGCCGCAGGGAATGACTGCAACAATCTCTGTAAGTAGCTGCATTATATCTTATAAGGGGACTATGGTCCCAATTCAGACCTGCTCCCTAGGCGGCGAGTGTTCGGAGCCCAGGGAGCAAGTAAATGCCCCCCCCCCCCCCCCCACCGCCCAGCACAAATGAATTCCCGCCCATGTGCATGACAGTGAATGCATCCGCAGCCACGCACACAAGGGAAGATCCATTCGTAATCACTTACATGTAATGGATCCCCCCCCTGTTCACTAATAAGGGCGCGGGGAGAATGAGGCTGCTGATGATGTCAGCGGCCCGCCCTCCCTACCGCCCCGCAGCCCTGCATGTAGGTCTGAATCAAGCGTTATGGGCCAGATTCGGCAAAGCAAAAAAGGAAGTAAGTTTGTGTCTGGTACAAACCGTATTGCTATACAAGGGGAACAAACTCATCTAGATTGTTTCTGTGCAGGGTAAATACTGGCTGCTTTAGCACGTAGCCCACAGATGTTACAGCTATATTTTTACACGGCTACTGTATTTATATTTCAGTTGGAACACACTCCGCTCAAATCTCTCTCTGCGCATGTTACATCTGCATACCTCCCAACATTTGATGCCTTCCAGGAGGGACAGTTGGAAGGGGGCGGGAGGCCCGTTTTTCGCCGCTGTGGGGGCTTGCCCAGCAGCCCAGCCAGGGCCGGCGCTACCACTAGGCAGCTCTAGGCAGCTGCCTAGGGCGCAAGCCACTGGAGGACGGGGGTGATCCTCCGGTTGTGTGCCAGGTACCCCGACAGGAGCAGTCAGTGCAGCAGCCAGCGCCCCCATGTTGCGGACCGGGAGATCAGGCCATGAGTGTCCGGTCAGAGCCTCCCCAGAGCCGGCGTCTCTCTCCTCACATAGATCCAGGGTTGCTCCGGCCGCCAATCACAGGCCGAGACCCGCCTCTTTCCTGCCCCTGCCTCCGAATGACAGCCCGGAGCAGCGCAGGTCCCGGGAAAAAGCAGCCAGCAGCGGGCCCCTTTGGGAGAAGGAGCCAGCCAGCAGCGGGACCCCCGGGGAGAAAGAGCCAGCCAGCAGCGGGACCCCTGGGGAGAAAGAGCCAGCCAGCAGCGGGACCCCCGGGGAGAAAGAGCCAGCAAGCAGCAGAAGCCGCGGGGAGAAAGTGTCAGCAGCGGGACTCACCAGGAGAAGGTGTCAGCAGCGGTGTGCAGTAACACCTCCCTTCACTGTCCCGGCCTGCGGTAAGATGTTATTTTGTGATATATAGCACCTGGATTATTGGCTGCCTGGAGTCACTCTATGGGCAAGTTGTCGTTATCAAAGTGTGCCCTGGCTGGGGAGGAGGGGAATGAACATTTGTTTGAATGTATGCAGTGTATGCGTGAGGCATTATATGTAGTATGTATATGGGGACAGTGTACTGTGTGTGTGTGCTTTGTTCACTGTCACTTCATTCCTTCAAATCTACTGGGGTACATGTGATCATCTCCCCTCCCTAACTCACTGTGTCTATTTCCCACATCTCTATATTCCCTCCCTGACACCCAGTGTCTATTTCCTCACTATCACCCCACCCCACCCTACTCTATCCTCTCTGTACCGGCCTGCGCTTTTCTATATCCTCCCTACCACCCTGCTCCTTTCTATCCCCTTCCTACCACCCTGCTTTTCTTTATCTTCTCCCTACCACCCTGTGCCTCTCTATGCCATCTTACTACCACCCTGATGACTTGTATTATTCTGTAGTGCAGGTGAAGGGTTGAGCTAGATGTGCTGCATACCTCCCAACTGTCACGATTTTAGAGGGACAGTCCCGATTTTCGGGTCCTGTCCCGCTGTCCCACCCGCGGCAGGCATTGTCCCGCTGCGGGGGGGTGACAGTTGGGAGACCCCCAATCTAGTAGAATAGACGCTGTGCGCATGCGCACAGCGTCTATTCTCGTATGAAAATGAGGTTGCGGCTAATTAGCATAAGCCGCGCCCTCATTTGCATACACCCCGCCCCCTTTTCGTACGGACAGAAGTTGGGAGGTACGGTGCTGGCTATTTATTTTTGCTAAATATATTTTTTATATGCTTATGGGAAATATATATGACACAGCCTATACACTTTCTCCTAACTGACTGTTAATTAGTGGTGTAGGTGAGGGGCGGGAGGGGGGAGTTGACAGACATTTTGCCTAGGGTGCCAAGAAACCTTGCACCGGCCCTGAGCCCAGCAGCTCCGTGAGCTGCTGGCTATGCCCCACTGACTGCAGGAATAGATGCTGTGCGCACGTGGCTGTACCCGCCTGCCACGGGACACTGCCTGCCCCGGTCGGGATACCGGAATGTCCCAAAAAACTGGACGTTCTGGTGAGAAGCAGGACAGTTGGGTGGTGTGCATCTGCCCCACCTGCAATGCAACATGGTTCTGCCCTTTTTTTGCTTTACTACAAAGCTGATTTCGTCTGTATAACACCACATTATTTTATTTTCCCGATTTATTTAATGTTAACAATAATAATAATGACAATATAAAAAGCTGAAACATCTTACTCATTAAATACTGTCTTTGCAGTTGATGGGCTCTCTGTCCTCAGCAGCCTTTCCTGTGCCTTGCACCCCACCTTAGCCACCGCCAGAACATCGACCATGGCCATAGGTGCTCAATGGCAGCCCAGCAATGGCTACAGGCTGAAATCCCGGACACGTCTCACCGCCTCGTCCTGCATCGGTTTGCCACACATGCCCTGTGCAGGTGGGGGCTTGTGATGTCAGATTTATGCTCAGGCTCAGAGTTACCCGCATGTCAGTACTGATCATGTGGAGGTTCCAAGGGGACTCTGCTGCTTTCACAACACATGATTAATGATGACAGTCTAAGCCCACAGACTAAACCAGGAGAGCAGGGGAGCACGCTGGGACATGTCCCTTCATACAAGATTAGTACAAGATATATCTGCAGGGAGTTTGGAGGAATGTAGACCCAGAATGTCATCGTAACACATTGCTATGACCCTGTGTGTTCCATAACACAAGGACAAGGTACAGAGGTGGGTGGCAAGGAGAGGTAAGTGCAGGAGGGGAGTGTCTGTAAAAGTGTGGGAATAAGAGATGGAGCTGCAGTAAATAGAAATATATTATTATTATTATTATTATTATTATACACAGCCAACAAATTACAGAGTTGCATACCTCCCAACTTTCATTGGTGGTCCAGCGGGACCTTTGCCTGAAATTTTGGGGGAGTGGCCTTGTGAAGAGTGGGCACGGCCTTCAAATTGCATCACTCGTGCGAGGGAGGCCACGCCCCTGTTTTGCTGCCCCTCTGCCTGTGTACAATAGCAACTGTGCCCATGCGGGTGGCAGCAGGGACTCCTAACTGCCCCCCCCCTGCCACGGGAAACTGCTGGTCCCAGGTGGGACTCAGGAACGTCCCCAAAAACCAGGATGTTCCCGTGGTAAACGGGACAGTTGGAAGGTATGGAGTTGTAAGAAAGGGTTTAGTAGACACATGAACGCATGAGGTCCTGACCATACTGACCTAGCCTCCTGGAATGGCCGGGAGGGTCCCAAAAATTGGGTCCCCCTCCCAACCCCTCAGAAGGGTGGGCAAGCCTCCCACATTTAGCGACAGGGCCCAACATCAGCCCACACACACCCTCCCTCTGCCGGTTAAATACCGGCATTCGTGGCACTTTCGGGGGAAGGAGGGGGTGCTAAAATGGCGCATATCGCGTAATTTAGTACCACCCCTTCCCAAAAGAGTATTCACAGGAATGGGGCGGGACTTTGTCATTGGAACGTGCAAATGCGCGGGGGACCGATTAAATTAGCGTCACCCACTGTTCTCTACTCCACCCTTTCTTTCTCGGGAGCAGCTGGCCTAGATTCTCTCTGTGCTAAGTGGGTAGTAGACCTGGGTGAGATAGATGATGAGGACCGGGATTGTATCTTGGGCCCCTTTAGAGTTGCCACTACATATGCTCGATTTCTGCAGATACAGCTTTATATTTATGCTCCCATCCTATGGAATGCCCTTCCACGCACAATAAGACTCTCCACTAGCCTTCAAACTTTCAAACGTTCCCTGAAAACTCACCTCTTCAGGCAAGCCTATCATATTTAAGTTCCACATGCATAACCCTCTGAGGCACTTATGTATTTTATAGCTCCCTTCTGGACCTGTAACTTGGTGGGACTGCTATGCTTTTACTGGTGCCTGTCCTTGTGTTTCCCTCCTATATGCCTATAGATTGTAAGCTTGCAGCAGGGCCCTCTAACCCCCATGTCTGTCTGTTGTTACCCAGTTTGTTTTATCATTGTCTCCTATTGTAAAGCGCAACGGAATCTGCTGCGCTATAGAAGAAACTGTAAATAAATAAATAATAAATAAATTAAAATTTCACAGAGTCTACTGGATACCATGTAGACTGCTTAGTATTGGTGGATCATCTTCTGATGTATGCCCGAAGTGCTCTGCACCAGCTGCTGACTTCTGGCATCTACTCTGGAGGTGCCCTCGGGCGTTATGCTTTTTGGAAGGAAGTGAAAAATGTATATGGAATACTGGTATTCAAATCCTACTAATGAACCCCTGGATCGGTTTGCTTGGTTTGGAACTCCAGGAATCTCTCTCCCCTTATATGTGTTTTTATGTCAACAACCTCCTTACTTTGTCTCAGGTATGTATTGCCCCAACTTGGATGGCCGAAGTGCCCCTGTCCTTTGTTGCCTGGATGGCATTAGTCAACTCTACCCTTTCCCATGAAAGAGTTATGTACGCTAAGGGCTGTTTCACATGCTCCGGCTCCTGCTGGGCGGCGAAACCCCGCATGGCCAGGAAGCCGCGCCGCACACAGCAGTTTACAATGGCAGGGATGGCCACAGCCCGGCAGCCATCCCTTCTAGTCGTAACATCCAGCCGCAACCGTGTAAATCTTGTAAATGGACACAATCGTGTCCATTATTAAAAACTGTGCGCGGCTTTTGTCCGTGCGGGGTTTCGCCGCCCCGGCACGAGTCGGAGCGTGTGAAAGGGGCCTTGATGTAAATATCCAGCGAAATATGATGAGGTCTGGGAATTATGGCGGGCCTTCCAATATTTCCTTGAACATAGTAGCCAGGATTAGTTATCCTATTTATGTATCTGAATGTTGTTCTCTACATGTCTCGGGTCGCCTCCCTCTGTTGTTGTATTGTATTTCATTTGATATGTCTCTCTGTTATGTAAAATGTATTTGTTTATTTTCTTCTCATCCTACTTTGCATAAATTGTTTTCTGTGAATTTTGATTGAATTCAGTTCTTCTTCAGTTGAACTAGATCTACTATAGTATATAAGATGTATACTATGTTCGGCATACTGTATTATATTATTTATTTATAATTCCTTTCCCCCTTTTTTTTCATTTCTTTTACTTTCTAGCATTGTTTTAAAATTGTAATTTGTTAAAACAATAAATATACTTGATTTAAAAAATAAAAAAAATTAGAATCACCCGCCAAAGCCCGGTCAATCTGCCGTCCGGGTATCCAGTTACCTATGGTATGCAGTTGGCAGTCACTGGAAATGTCGACAAGAAAGGAATGTCAGCAAACGAAATTACATCAGCTTCATATACAGAATTACTTCTACATATGGGATAGTTTATATTTATGAATGAATGAAGTTTTCCTTCATCCATGAAGCCAATCTAGATAAGTAGTTAATTAAGAGAACATATAGTGAGAAGATGACTATTCTTAGCCAACCTTGCCCATTTCTGAGTAACGTGTGTTGGCAGTGTCTCTGAGAGCCGATGGTGTTTAATATGACAGCTTTATTTGGAGTCACCTTGCACCTTCACGTGTTAGTGCTGAAAACACAGCGTGATGCACAGCTGAAAACAGATAAAAATAGCTCTGCAATACAGTAGCGGTGTTCCTACCAGCACTAACCAACATGGGTTCGTGAAAAATCGTTCATGCCAAACTAATCTACTAGGGTTCTATGAAGAGGTTAGCAAAAACCTCGATAATGGAAATGCTGTAGATGTGATTTTGCTAGATTTCGCTAAAGCATTTGATACTGTCCCACACAAGAGATTGATTAATAAAATGGAGAACCTAGGATTGGGTAAAAATATCTGCAGATGGGTAGGGAATTGGCTATGTAATAGAGAACAAAGAGTGGTTGTGAATGGAGCCGTATCAGATATGATACCGGTACTAAGTGGAGTGCCCCAGGGTTCGGTTTTGGGGCCCATTTTGTTTAACATTTTTATTAACGATATTGGGATAGGGTTACTTAGCAATGTATCCATCTTTGCGGACGATACAAAACTTAGCAAAGTCATCAAATCACCAGAAGATGTCACCATGCTTCAAAATGATCTTGCAATTCTAGATGAGTGGGCAAAAAAATGGAAGATGAGGTTCAATGTAGATAAATGTAAGGTTATGCACCTTGGGAGACACAACCAGTGTGCAAGTTACAACCTTAGCAGAGAGGAACTGGGTAATTCCATACTTGAAAAGGATCTAGGAGTCCAAATAGACAGCAATCTAGGATGTAGTGCCCATTGTAATGTAGCTACAAAAAAGGCCAACAAAATTCTGGCATGTATTAAGAGGGGAATGGAAACTAGGGACTCAAGGGTAATTATGCCACTATATAAAGCATTGGTGAGACCTCACCTAGAGTACGGAGTGCAGTTCTGGGCACCACACTATAAAAAGGACATCATAGAATTAGAAAAAGTCCAAAGGCGAGCAACAAAGCTTATTAGGGGAATGGAGAATTTAAGCTACGGGGAGAGATTAAGCAATTTGGGACTATTTACATTAGAAAAGAGACGTTTAAGGGGGGATATGCTCAACATGCACAAGTATATCAAGGGCAAATATAAGCAACTGTCACACACCCTCTTTTCTACTAGAAAGGAATCTAGGACGCAAGGGCATGAGTATAGATTAGAAGAAAAAAGATTTCATTCAGCTAGTAGAAAGAATTTCTTTACGGTCAGAACAGTCAAACTCTGGAACTCTCTTCCCAGAGAGGTGGTAACGGCCGGCTCATTAAATGCGTTCAAGGCAAAGTTGGACAAACATTTACTGGAGAAAAACATCCATGGGTACAAATAAGAAATATAATCTGTCTGTAAAATACCAGAACCTACCAAATCAGCAATGGATATCTATACCAGGATGAACTAGATGGACGCAAGTCTTTTTTCAGCCTTACCTACTATGTAACTATGTAACTATGTAACATCTACAAGTGCAGAATTCCAGTCCGGAACATAACAACCACTTATCAATAGGTAACCAACAATCTTTGTGTATGTCAATAAAAGCAGAACTGTAGGAGTTCGGAGTCATTACCAAATGCCAGGTGTGTCAGTCACTCCCCAAATATAAAAACATTTCCATTTCCGTGTATCATGAGACTGATGCATTATGAATATAATATATACACTGGCTCCAAAAATATTCTCCGCATCTGCCATATTACACTTTTATATGTTGTTATACTGCGGAGTCAAATAGATTAAATATGGAATTATTTCTACTGAAATCAAACACATACTATGGGAAAGATTTATCAAGGTTTGGCAAGAGAAAAAGTGTCAGCCAATCAGCTTCTGTTTTTCAAATATAGCATGTAACATGGCAGGCAGGAGCTGATTGGCTGGCACATTGGGATTCATGTACTAAGACTAAGATTCCGCTCCTGGTTCACCTGTTACAATGGGAATGCAGGGGGTGGCTAACATAGGTTCACTTAGAATGGTCCAACGGAAGAGGGACCCCCCTGATACTGACACTGAGGTATCTGTAATGGGTTCACTGTGTGTAGTGCACACTTCACACACCCTGCAGCCATAATTAAAGCTTCGTCAGCCTGGCATTGACCACTATGCTGTAACCGGGATCCAGGTCAGATGACCCGGTCACATGATCACACTGCCCCACTACCAGTAAAAAACTGGGGATGCTTTTCAGCCCTGGCATGTGCCCGCTCACTACGGGGGGCATGGCTGGTACTCACACGGGGCATTACAGGGGGCGAGGACCCATCTCTCTTCTGTACACGGGGGTTTAGGTGGCCAGTAAGGGATTCAGTATGAAATCCCGGCGGTCGGGATCCCGGCGTTCAAAACCCCGACGCCGGAATCCCGACCTCCAAAATCCCGACAAGGGGGGGGGGACGTGGATCGCCCCCCCCTTGCGGGCTCGCTGCGGTCGCCACGCAGCGGGCCCGGTGCCTCGCTACGCTCGGCACGCTAATTTATTCTCCCTCCAGGGGTGTCGTGGACACCCACGGACGGAGAAAGTGTCGGGATCCCGACCGCCGGGATTTTAACTGCATCCCCCAGTAAGCTTCGCTGCCCAGCTATCCCAGTCTCTCTGTGCCACACCAGTCCCCCTGGCCATCAGCGCCTATAGAATGTTCCAGAAGTGTCATATGACCAGCCTGGCCCTGCCCGCTACCTTCCTTTCCATATCTAACCCTGATTACTAACAGGGATGGATTCCTCTGCCCCTGGACCCAGGTAATTTTTCAGGTACCTTACCTTAAATTTTCAGGTACTTTAACACCAAGCGATGACCCTGGTTAATCCAGAAATAACCCAGGTTATTTAGGTGGTGTAAAAGGGATATTACCAACACCTGGGTCACTTATCGCTGCCATAGGTGTACATATTGAGAAGATATATGTACAGATGGGTCCACATAAATCTTTGCTGTGGTCGTGTCATGCTGCTCCATCCAGTGAAAAGTCTATTGTCATACCATCGTACAGGTGGGACTTATTAACACAGGGCAGTAACTACAGCACTAGGTGTGTACCACTGGTGCCTTGCCCTCTGCCTCTCTCTGTCATCCACTGCCTCCCTGACATCCCCAAAGCCTTCACAGCAGGTAAAAGCTTTCAAATCTGCATGAATATATTGAAAAACACATGTGGGGCAGGAGCTTAGTCTCTGCATCTGTGTAAGAATTCAGTGACCACATTAACGCTCAATTCACTTCTGTTTTGTGCCGCTGCAATGCTGGCGCACATGTGAAGTCAGCTTACCACACGTGAGGCAGCCATTCTGTGGTAACTTGCTGGGGTCCTGTAATAAATGTAATTGTCTGATGGGGACCCAGAGCAAAAAAGTTTGAGAACTCCCTGGTCTAACATACTATAATGTGTTTCTAAAAAAAAAAAAAAATTCAACGTGGTTCACTTGTAAATATGGGAAATCGGAATCCTTCTAAAACGTGAAAAACTGTCACATGCTCTAAATTATATTCCCAACTAGGATATATGACATACTGTATGATATCTATAATGAGAGCAGAGGGTTTCAAAGTTTGCTAGAATATATGGATTAATGCATTGCCAGCTTCCAAATAGATTCCGTCCTGTTTGAAAAAGCAAACAAGGCTTTTTCAAACAATTACCTTTCTGAAAGCATTGAGTAGATGTAATCGGGGACCTTTGTTCTTAAGTAATTAGGAAAAGAAACCTTGATTGGGCAAACCTACATTAATAACTTACTTCATCAGAGGCACATATAGATGTTCCATCAGAGGCAGAACTACCATTGGTGCAGCAGGTGCAGTGCTGAGGACTACATGACCCACTGCTGCTCCTGTCACCCTCTACCTGTCACCCACTGTTTCTCCCTGTCCCTTTTTCCTCTTCTGCCTCTCCCTGTCACCCTCTGCTGTGCTGCATATTGTGATCTTGGGTTGGGGTGGAGGAGGGGGCCCCAAATTATATTTTTGCACCTGGGCCCACAACCCACAACCTCCACCACTGAATGCTATAGTTTGTTGTGACATGATATCGGAGTGGTTAGCCTCGCTGCATCCCAGTGCTGGTTCCATGGGTATGATTACATATATTTTTGCAAGTGTAACATCCAGGTTCCTCTCACAGTCTAATAACATTCTAAGTTGGCAGCCTAATGCTGTCTGGTGGATAGCCCCAGCAATATACACATGCCCATATGACCCGGAAGGATAACAGGGAAGTCTCTGACTTTTTATCATCCCCATTGTTGGATATAGGCAGCACTGTCCTTGTGGTGAAAAGCAGTGTCATCACCAGGGTCGATGACACCTAGTTCGGTGAAGAAACCAAGGCACGCACAATAGTAAGGGAGCCCCGGCCGCTGACATCACTAAATGGGGTGTGGCTTCACAGGGGAAGCCCCAATGACCTTACTCAAAGGGCGTGCCAGTTGCTCTCGAAAAAGTCTTCCAGCACTGCCAGATCCTTTTCAGTGACAGGAGCTGAGCAGGTTAATGTCACACTGCAGAACCATTCTCCTGTCACTGTGTAAGGATGGCATTTTGGCATAATACCCTGGAATGGAGACACCCAGGAGCGGCCCGCACCCCCCTTGTGACACCACTGGTGAAAAGCAAGTAAATTGTCTGTTATAGAGGTACACTGGGATATCAGAATATTTGTTAAGGCTGCAAAAATCTTTGATTTCTCCAGCATTATCTCTCATTACTGCCCTGGCCAAATGTCTCTGTGTGAGTCCATCTGAATATAATAATTCACTATTGTGAAGAACAGAACGGAATAGTAGTAAAATAAAGGTAGAAAGTTTTAAGAAGGCTGCACATAACATACTATAAAGGGCAAAGGGGCAGATGTATGAACGGTCGGTATGGGGGAGAAGGGGTATTAGCGCACGTTATGTGCACTGATACCGCTTCTCCCCCATGTATGAAGCAGGTGAGATGCGGTAAAGGACAGGGGCGCTATGCGCCCCTGTCCATATCGGCGCTGCTATCAAAATGATAGCAGGCCGAATGTATGAACGGTCAGCATCGCTGACCGTTCCGCACGAAGGGGCAGATGTATCATAGCAGCGCTTATCGCGCCGCTATGATACTTCCTGCTTCGCCTCAATAGCGAGGCGAAGCAGGAAGGGACATCGACAAGATGTATTAACATCTTGTCTGCCGAAGCGGGGGAGCGCTAACTCCCCCCTTCGGCGATGTCCCTTTCTGGAGATAGCGCATCAGTTAATACTGATGCGCTATCTCCTGTCCCCCGGCCGGCCGCACTGGGCATGCGCGGGATCTCGCTGTTCACGCGAGATCCCCAGCGCAGCCCAGACCTAACAGCAGGGACAGCGCTGTCCCTGCTGTTTAGATAGGGCTTCGCCAGCCTGAGGCGATGCTGACCGTTCATACATTCGGCCTGCTATCATTTTGATAGCAGCGCCGATATGGACAGGGGCGCATAGCGCCCCTGTCCATTACCGCATCCCGGCACGATCATACATGGGGGCAGATGTATTATCCGTCGTTATGGGGGAGAAGGGTATCAGCGCACGTTATGTGCACTGATACCGCTTCTCCCCCATGTATGACGGCGCCAGGATGCGGTAATGGACAGGGGCGCTATGCGCCCCTGTCCATATCGGCGCTGCTATCAAAATGATAGCAGGCCGAATGTATGAACGGTCAGCATCGCTGACCGTTCCGCACGAAGCCGGGTTTGGCTTCGCCAGCATCAGGCTGGCGAAGCCCTATCTAAACAGCAGGGACAGCGCTGTCCCTGCTGTCAGCTGTGGGCTGCGCTGGGGATCTCGCGTGAACAGCGAGATCCCGCGCATGCCCAGTGCGGCCGGCCGGGGGACAGGAGATAGCGCATCAGTATTAACTGATGCGCTATCTCCAGAAAGGGACATCGCCGGAGGGGGGAGTTAACGCTCCCCCGCTTCGGCAGACAAGATGTTAATACATCTTGTCGATGTCCCTTCCTGCTTCGCCTCGCTATTGAGGCGAAGCAGGAAGTATCATAGCTGCGCTTATCGCGCAGCTATGATACATCTGCCCCATGGGGGAGAAGCGGTATCAGTGCACATAACGTGCGCTGATACCCCTTCTCCCCCATAACAACGAATCATACATCTGCCCCGAAGCCTGCTTTGGCTTCGCCAGCATCAGGCTGGCGAAGCCCTATCTAAACAGCAGGGACAGCGCTGTCCCTGCTGTCAGCTGTGGGCTGCGCTGGGGATCTCGCGTGAACAGCGAGATCCCGCGCATGCCCAGTGCGGCCGGCTGGGGGACAGGAGATAGCGCATCAGTATTAACTGATGCGCTATCTCCAGAAAGGGACATCGCCGGAGGGGGGAGTTAACGCTCCCCCGCTTCGGCAGACAAGATGTTAATACATCTTGTCGATGTCCCTTCCTGCTTCGCCTCGCTATTGAAGCGAAGCAGGAAGTATCATAGCGGCGCGATAAGCGCTGCTATGATACATCTGCCCCAGTATGTGATAACCTGCAAGGTAATGGATGTTTGGGAAATCCTGCAAGTCTGACCACTTAGACTGCATATAGTGAGGCAGCGGTGGTATCACTGACACTGCATATAGGCCCTTATTCTGGTTCACTCGCAAAGGCAAATTCCTTCTCAAATGGAAAAAAAACACGATGCACTGCAGGGGGGGGGGGGGATACTGACTGCTTTAATTTTACACTGAAATATAGATCTCACTTTGAAGTAAAACCCCACCCAAATGTAATTCTCTCTGCACATGTTACATCTGCCCCCTGCAGTGCACATGGTTTTGTCCATTTGAGAAGGAATTTGCCTTTGCGAGTGAATCAGAATAAGGGCCATAGTGAAGTGGATGCAGGCAGCGGTGGTATCACTGACACTGCATATAGTGAGGTGGGTGCAGGTAGCGATGGTATCACTGGCACTGCATATAGTGAGATGGGTTCAGGCAGCGGTGGTATAACTGACACTGCATATACTGTAGTTAGGTAGATGCAAGCAGCGGTGGTACCACTGACACTGCATATAGTGAGGTGGGTGCAGGCAGTGATAGTACCACTGATACTGCATATAGGCCCTTATTCTGCTTCACTCGCAAAAGCAAATTCCTTCTCAAATGGACAAACCTATGTGCACTGCAGGGGGGCAGATGTAAAATGTGCAGAGAGAATTAGATTTGGGTGGGGTTTTACTTCAAAATGAGATCTATATTGCAGTGTAAAAATAAAGCAGTCAGTATTTTCCCTGCACAGAAACAAAATAACTCACCCAAATCTAACTCTCTCTGCACATGTTACATCTGCCCCACCTGCAGTGCAGCATGAATTTGTCCTTTTTAGAAGGATTTTGCGAGTGAACCAGAATAAGGGCCATAGTAAGGTGGGTGCCGGCAGCGGTGGTGCCAATGGTGCTTCATATAGTGAGGGGGTAGCAAGCAGCGGTGGTACCACTGATGCTGCATATAGTGAGATGGCTACAGGCCCTTCGATCAACTCTGGGCACACAAACCACTGCATCTCCTGTGATATCAGTATCTAAAAAGGGCTTATTATCTGCCGTATAATTAATCATTGCGTCCCTTTTTGATACGGGAGTATGCTTACTGGATAAAGGACAGAGTTCAAATTAACACATGCCTGGCAGTGACCCAGGAACGCCATTTTATATTATTTATTTATGAGCAGTTTATTATATACTGTAGCGCAGCAGATTCCGTTGCTCTTTACAATAGGAGACAGTGATACAATAAACTTGGTATTTACAAACAGTCAAAGGTATGAGGGCCCTGCACGCAAGCTTACAATCTATAGGGAAATACAGTAGGCATTAGTTCCACCAGAATGCAAATGTTTCTGGTGCGCTGTAGGACCCAGCAGTTTGGCCAGGGTCCCAAAGGACGGAAAATGTGAAAAAGAAAGAGAGTGGATATGTGTGGCCTGTACACACAAGACAAAAGTCTATACATCTCAACCAATACGGCAAGTATTCACAGCGCATCACTTTTTTCACTTTTTTTTCTGTTACAGCCTTATGCCAAAATCACATAGATTAATTTTTCCCCTCATAATTCTACACACAATACCTCATAAAGACAACATGAAGAAAGTTTTTTGGAGATTTTTGCAAAGTTATTAAAAATAACGATTTGATTATTAAATCTAGCAGTCTCAGTCCTTTGGAAAGTGAGAATTTGTGATGAGGTGGAAACATTTGACCTGAAAATGACACATTGCCTGGTGTCTAACCATTCTTAAGGGAGCCATTGATACTTTCACCCAGTGATGGTCATCCCAGCTTATCTAGTCACTGGACGGCAGGCCTATCCGAACCTATGGGCGGGGCTTCGTAAGAGTGCTGGGGGCACAGCTATGCTCAGTGTCTCAGCACCTTCCAACAGCTGGTCATGTAACATCATGGTGGCAAAACCATCTGATCTTCCCCATCAATGGCAAAAGTATTCATCATCGGCAATAAACCATTAGAGTTTAGGGACAATAGCCATATCTAATATGGGTTTAGCAATGGAACCTATCCATTACAACGACCACATCCTCACTAGAATTTGTCGTTTTGGTTGGGAATGTTTGCGTTAAAGTAGTAGAGGTACTTGTGGATTATTACGGCTCCCATCGCATGCCATCGCATGCCATATATAGTGGTGATTTTTGCAGTTTTTACAAAATCGCATGTGATCGCATGCGTTTTTTAACAGAAAAGCATCCAAATGCATTGAAATTAGTATTAAACATGTTTAATGGCCCCCAAATGTAATTTTTGAGGCTGTACCACCCCCACTATCAATGCAAACCCGAAGCGTGGCGAGCGCAGCGAGCCCGCGAGGGGCGGCGGTACGCGTCCTATGACCTTTTCATACCCCCACTATCCACGTCGGCGTGGAGTTGAGAATAGAAAATGTGGCGAGCACAGCGAGCCACCGATCCTGAAGCGTGGCGAGCGCAGCGAGCCCCGCGAGGGGAAGCGGACACCTGTGAAGCCCGCGAGGGGACGCGGATACCTGTGAAGGTATCCGTGTGCGCTCGCCACGCTTCGGGCACTTTCTATTCTCAACTCCATGCCGACGTGGATAGTGGGGGTATGAAAAGGTCGTAGGACGCGTACCGCCGCCCCTCGCGGGCTCGCTGCGCTCGCCATGCTTCGGGTTCGCGTTGATAGTGGGGGTGCTACAGCCTCAAAAATGACATTTGGGGGCCATTGAACATGTTTGATACTAATTTCAATGCATTTGGATGCTTTTCTGTTAAAAAACGCATGCGATGCGATTTTTTTGCTATGCGATGCACATCGTGGGAGCCGTGATAATCCACAAGTACCGTAGTAGATTCTCCAATGTCACCCAATTATTTGAATCCACACAATGGTATTAATAGGGGATCCGCTGCCTGACCCCCTGACCACCAGTACTCATTACAGTATCTATCGCATGTCAGATGTAATCACATTTGATGTGCTGTGTCACTGGCATTTAACACAATAGCGGTGATTAACGGCACTAATTGATCATGTCTCCTGCACTGTTATGCAGGATTAAAGCCTGTTGTTTAAAGACAGAGTTTATGGGGTGGAGTAACGTCAATTTAAGTAATGACGAGGCGGCTGACGTTGATTTTTGTTTTATTGTGATCTTCGATATGACATCTTCTGATAAATATATTTAATAAGTATACACAGAGCCAGAAAATACAAATCATACCAAGGCATGAGAACTATTGCACAGGGCTAGAGAAGGGGTTAACCTGCGCCATACCTTTACAATTAATGATATTTAAAGTAACAACGAACTGATCGTAAAGTTAATTTGCACATAATGTATAGGAATGATATGGTCTAATATGTTATAATATAATTGTACCTAGTCTACATACTCCTGAGGATCTCGGTGGAACATCATGCATCGTGAAATTCATTTCTCCCCTATTAAATATTATTAACCAAAAATGATAATGAAACAACAATAATGACTCATAAAGGTAATCAGTTCAGAAGGGGAAATAACATAACTATAAAATACTATCTTCTGTTCCTATTAATAAAAACACAATGAACATCTTATTACAATGCCCAGAACACACTTTGTAAACCAGTCTCGATACGCTACGCTTAGTTTATTTTACTGCTACAAAAAGCCTCTGATGAATCTGTGATTTACAGTATGAATATGGACGTTCCTAATGGACTCCCTTCCGTGTATATTTTGCAACACACGTAACAACATATAAGCCTGCCATATATGTACAGAAACACATTGGCGGAAATTTACTAAGATGTGTATTCTACTTCACATGTGATGTTGCTATGGGCAACCACTCAGATCCTGTCTACTATCTTCTAGAGGGTGCTAAATAAATGAGAAGTAGATTCTGATTGGTTGCCCCAAGCAACATCACATGTGAAGTAGAACGCCCATCTTAGTAAATTTCCCCCATCATGTCAAGTCAAATAAACAACCATTTGGGAATGTTTTATTAAAATGATATTTATACTCTCTGTCAGAAGAATTTTTATGGTTTATGCTCAGAAATATGTTCCATTTTTTTTTTTTTTACTTATAATTGGTGACAGAGCTAATTAGAAAAACTGCCAATAAACTATTTATGTTCCTATTGCGACAATAACATCCTTCACTGTTCATCAAATGCTCAAATGAGATAATATCAACTGACACCTGGCTGGCCTGGATTCTTCTCAACATATCAGTATATTTAAAAAACTTGAGATAACAATCTTACAAACAATTACTTACTACTAATTAAGAAACTGAAATCTTATGATCTGCCAAATCATCATAAGGAAATAAACAAATAGAATCTAATAGGCCAGTATACTGAATCGTGGAAATTAATATGTGAAATACATGATACACAGGAAATGGTTTAGTTAAAAAACAAATAAAAAAACCCGCCACACAAATAAACAGACAGACAAGACAGATGACGCACAAAAGGTGCCCATGGATGGAGCTCAGTACTTTTTGTGCTAGATCGCATCGCTTCTAATACAAAAAGCATATGATGTGCTACAGTGGCGTGCTTTATGTACTAGACGCGATGCGATCTAGTCCAAAAAGAGTGGGCTGCACATACTTTTTGTGCCGTGCGATGTGATGTGCGCAGGAGCGTGTATCGCATCGAATGGGCAAAATGCACCGTGTATGGGCACCTAAACTGCTATGTATGATAAAATAAGGGCAGGGAAATACAGATGGAGCGCCTCTCATTCAGTGGCAGCTCTCGCCAGCATCCCTGCGCGGAGAGGCGCTCGATTCTGACAGGGAAGCGCAAGCGTCTCATATGCACATGCGTCCCCATCAGTTGGTGGCGGGGAGTGGAATCCCTGCCCGTCTCCACTTTAGGGAGACTGGCATGGTTAGGGGGGTGTGGGGGGCTGCGGGCAGTGATGGGGTAGACGGCGGGGAGGAGGCGGAAGGTAGCGGTGGGCTCAGATGGAATGGAGTATGCAAGCGTCTTTTGTGCACGCACCCCCTTCCATCTGATGGCGGGTCCTGGCGGTTAGCAATAGAATCACCAGGACCCACAAGCATGACAGTCTCTCCATCTGTATAGATACAATCCCCCAAATAGTCACCCAAAGACCTGCAGAATACAGGTCTTTGGGTAACAAAACACTGATACTTTATTGGGTTATGTCCTACTGTGAATGAAAGAAAGATTTATCGTAATACTTTTTATATCTAGTGGTCTTAATATTACTATTTATAAGATACCAACATGCCTTACTTATACGTATTCTGTGCTTTTGACATAACAGTAGTGCAGGTGTATGAATCACAACACATAACAATTCTCCAGCATAACTATGCAATATAAAGTTATGAGCAATATAACGATATAATACAAAGCAGCAAAACAATATAATATAACGCTATGAGCTTTTTGACTCTAGTTATAAACTTACTTAATAATGTATATTATATGCAACTTTACTACCTAATAAAATTAGATAGCTGTTATCGTTATGGCAAGACGAGTGATAAAAAAAAATACAGAAGTATGCAACGCCTTCAGCAATTTGCAAACCGTAGCCCGGCTCAGAACACTTGTGGGTGTTTTTAAATTTTTTTTTTTTAATGTAGAAAAAAAACAAAAACACTGTCAAATGTGCTGGTCTTTTCCCGCCAACAAGAGAATATCCTGTGTGTACTAACCCCCACACACAATTGCAGTGTGCTTTTAACTGCCAGCTGGGTTCTGTACCAGCATCTACTATCGTTTAGCCAAAGCTCTGACATAATGGGCACAGAACAATAACATCAGTGTAGTTATCTCAACAGATATACATATTTCAGTAGCCTGATCTGAATAAGAATAGCCAGCGTAGAGCAATTGTGACTCACACACTGGAATAGCAAAGAAGGCAACTGATCCCTTCTCCCAGTACTGTATAATAGGCTCCCTCTTGCTGACTTGTTGTCCCTGTATTACACCACTCCTCTGGGCTGTGTTTGTATTTCAGCTGACACAGTATTTGCTTCATTCAGCAAATTCATTACAGGCTAAGTGCAGCTCAATGTAGCTCTATAAACTGTTTACACAAATGCAAAAGGCAAACTCAAGTCTATGGGGTTATCTATAACCTTGGAACATTAGATACAATTAAAGCTATGCCTGATACATATAAGATGATGCTTGTACGCTGTCCTCCTTCAGCACCTGGCTTGTGGACAGCTCTTTCAGCACCTGCCCAGTGGACAGCTCCTCCAGCACCTACAGCTCCTTCAGCACCTGCCCGGTGGACAGCTCCTTCAGCACCTGCCCGGTGGACAGCTCCCTGACAGATCCAGTACTCTACCGGGCATTGCAGCTCCCACCAATGAATGATTGCCTTTAGCTCTGTCCCATGTATGCACAGTGAAGCAAGCTCTCCCATCTGCAGGATCACAAGGCATGCACAGGGGGATGGGGAGGATAGAAACTTACTGGTCAGCAGGAGGTATGTTACACAGTGTCCCAGCCTGTTCAGTTCTGCAGTGTACATGGGCTGCTTGCTAGAGGAGTTTTGCATTGGACGTATTGTATCAGCAAGTGCATCCTGGCTCCATACAGACATGCTCAGTTTTCTGACCTTCTCAGTCTGGGACCTACCAAGACCATTGCAGCAAGTAGGGGTAATCTGGATTCTACCATAGAGTGCATCTAAAAATAGCACCTGCAAAAGGAACAGCTGGGGCTTAAAGGAACAGTAACCTGTCTGCTTCTCGGAGTATCCTGCTGTGTGACCTGATTAATCTGTCTGCATTGTCTGATTAACTCCTGTCTTGCCTGGAGGGTCAGATCTGCAGTGTGTCAATATCAGGGCTGTTAAATTGTCAGGCAATTGGAAAAAGTGAACATTATCGGATTCTGATGCATCACCTACAAAAGTTGCATGCAGCTACTGTGTTTGCTTGAATGCTGTTTCCCATATTAATGCAATGTATGTACCACATGCAATACTTTTGCAGCCTGGTTTTTCTTCAAAATAATTTTTATTTTTGTTACTTTCATAGATTACTGCAGGCAGCTCTGCAATATAATTCACTTCTGATAGGTTTGTGTACTTTATTTTATGAATGTTTTATTTTTTGGAGTACTTATAATAATTATATCTGGTGTGCCCAATTTCTACAGGGCAGAGCTTTGTTGGGTATAACATTTAACTCTATTCACCCCCTTAGTAGTCAATTATTTATAAAAAATGGTTTGCTGCAAATAACTGTCACAGTTTCCAGACCAAACAGCAGGTCCAGACCAGCAGTTTACAGGTCACCCTGCATGTGCTCAGGGAAAGTTCACCATCTGTCACATTTTCCAGAGCACAATGATGATGCATTGTAAATGGTGGGTGAATGCTTTGCCACATAACTCCGAAATGAAGCAAACAATTACAACACCAATATTTTTCTGCAAGTCTATGGACCAAGGGTCTAATGCAGAATGGATCTTTAATCAGCGAATTCTCAAATTGAGAGATTATGGAATGACTGTGAATGTACTCCATGGACCTAATTCTGGTTGACTCAGTAAGCTGCGAAGCTCGCAGGTACCGAGTCCCAGAGGGTCTGCCCCGCCACCCTGTGAATTGTTGCCACCCGCTGCTGCGGTATCCCTTTACAAACATGCGAGGGGATGTGTTACAAAAGGCCTTATCCTAGTTCACTCTTTCTGACAAAATCCTTCTTATATGGACAAAACCATGTGCACTGCAGGGGGGGGGGGGCAGATGTAAAATGTGCAGAGAGAATTAGATGTGGTTATCCACACTGTGTCCTCTGCAACTCTGCAGATTAGTGATCCATGCTGAATCAGACCCCAAGACCTTTTATTTGGATTATGAAGTGCCCTGCTCAGGCCATGGTATCATAGTAAGATATCCGGATGGCTGACTGACAGTGTCTAGGTCAACAGTCATGAAGTTGACAACAAAAAGTCGACAGTGGGGGTTTTGCGCCTTTATTCGCACATGCTAACCCCCGGAGCGAATGGCTCCGTTAATTTCACACTCGCCGAGCTGTCCGCTCCAGAGGAGGGGGGATGGGGGTGGATAGGGGAACACAGACAGGCTAATGCCTTTTTGCTGATCTCCGACGGTAATAAAAATCAGCTCTGACATTCGACGGGTGGCCCTGACCAGATCACTCGGCTGTGAGTATACGCAGCTTAGCAAACCAGCCTGAATCAGACCCCAAACAGATATACATTTGTGGTGTTTCTAGTGCTTGTATTACCTCAAAAAGATATTGTGGGGACTGTACAATATCAATCCTGTAACAAAGAGCAGATTGAGAAGTTGTCCATAGCAACTAATTGGCTTCTACCTAAAATGTACTAGATAAATGATAGCTGAAGGCTTATTAGTTGCTATAGGTTACTTCACCATGTGTCCGTTTTAGAAAGTTTGACACATTCCCCCCATTGTTCTTACATTCCACTCAGCGACTTCACTACATTGAAATGTGTCGGTTAAAAAAAGAGAGAGAGACGCACAGAGCAAAGTGGCCTAATTGGGGAATGGACGCACTGCACATGGTTATAAGTCACACTGCACATGCTTATAAGTCACACTGCACATGGTCATAAGTCGCACTGCAAATGGTTATAAGTCGCACTGCACATGGTTATACGTTGCACTGCACATGGTTATAAGTCGCACTGCACATGCTTATAAGTCTCACTGCACATGGTTATAAGTCGCACTGCAAATGGTTATAAGTCGCACTGCACATGGTTATAAGACGCACTGCAAATGGTTATAAGTCGCACTGCACATGGTTATAAGTCTCACTGTGCATGGTTATAAGTCGCACTGCACATGGTTA
Source organism: Crinia signifera (assembly GCF_055691185.1). Lineage (NCBI taxonomy): Eukaryota > Metazoa > Chordata > Amphibia > Anura > Myobatrachidae > Crinia > Crinia signifera. Next base: position 29,246,969 of record NC_139221.1, read on the forward strand.
TAAGTCACACTGCACATGCTTATAAGTCACACTGCACATGGTTATAAGACGCAATGCAAATGGTTATAAGTCGCACTGCACATGGTTATAAGTCGCACTGCACATGGTTATAAGTCGCACTGCACATGGTTATAAGTCACACTGCACATGCTTATAAGTCGCACTGCACATGGTTATAAGTCGCACTGCACATGGTTATAAGTCGCACTGCAAATGTGCTGCATTGGTCTCGTGAAGGCAGTCGCAAGCCCCCCCCCTCCCCCCAAGCATGCAAATAGTAATTCTGTGTGCTGTGACATCAGCCGACAGTCTGTGTTTGTATGAGGATGCCCAGCATTTTGTGGGTACGCCAAGGAAACATTGGGCATCCCCATACGAATGCCCCCTGCCTGCCTCGATCTGACCACCCCTGTGTGAATGCCTTGGCGACTATGCAAGTCTCCGATGATGCCTGCACAGCCGCCCTGCAAATACGCATATGCGAATATGTGCATGTGCAGAGCGCAAACATCGGTCCCCGTTGCGATTACACTGGGGACCGAGCAAATCAGAATGACCCCTTTACTTCCAGCAGCCATTCTGTGATACCATAGGGTCAAGGCCAGATTGACAATGGGGTGGGTGGAGCTGCAGCTCCAGGTCTCTACATTATACTAGACCCATTCTCATGACAGAACGATGATCACCAGACAGACACCCGCTGGTCACATGGTTATCCATACAATATTCCTATTCCTATATTCCTATTTTACACATTTATGCAATTTTGGTACTTTTATATATATTTAGGTAGACATTGGGGCATATAGTGTATGGGTTCTACCTGCCTACATGACATTGGCCTCACCTCCTCCACTTCTCATAATAGGCCCTTAAACATTTTCAGCTCCAGGCCCATGAGGCCCTTAATCCTGCTTTGAGGGTGGTGGCCATTTACTATGTTTCACTTTTGTACTGTGGGGTCATTGTGTTTCATTTTTATTTCTGTGGGTGCCAGTGTTTTTTTTTTTTTAGTATTGGGGTCAATGTGCATATCGTCTTTATATTGTGGGTGTTCTGAGGCCAGGGTTTCCATAACTCGGCGGAGATTTCCTGGCCTCAGCAACGGAGCTGCGTCAGCGGGTCCGAGTGACCTCAGGGTTTACTCAAGCCGATGGTGTAGCAAGTAAGCAGCAGTATGGATACTCAATTCAACTCCATCAGATTTCCAGCACTGTGTATAGATTCAAGAAAGCAGTTTGTGATCTTTAATACGCGTTTCACCTATATGGAATACTATAGCATTCACAGTATGCAATTCGCTTCCTACAATTGAGAAGGTATCCCTACAACTCATTTTAAAGCCACCAAGGGACAGACTGCTTGTGAAGTCAGGCTCGTTCTGCGAGATCCCCTGCTCAATGCTGTAGAGCAGGGGTGGTCAGAGGTAAAGAGCCGAAAAACATCGGTAGTCAAGCTAAAGAGCCGACATCATGCGCGCGCCGAAGGCGCATGTGCCAAAAAAAGGGGTGTAGTCTATTTTGACCCCTTGGGTGGGTGTGATACAAATATGCCTCCAATAGTGCAGTGCCAGGTATGCCCCTACGGTGCCAGAAAGCTGGTATGCCCCCACAGTGCCAAAAAGCTATGCCCCCACAGTGCAAATTTCCCAGCAGCAGCACTCACCGTTGTTGCTGCTGCTGCCGGGCGGGGAGAGGACAGTCTAGCGTCCCTCTGCAGTCCTGTGATGTCACCGAGGGGAGGAGAGCACAGCACACCGCGCGTCTCCTTCCCCCTCACTTCCCTGTGACTGGGCCGTCCACCAATCAAAGCTCGCTGGCAGGCTCCTGATTGGCTGCTGGTCCGCGAGCTCTAATTGGCAGATGGCCCAGTCACAAGGATGTACAGTAAGGGGTAGGAGAGATGCGCGATACGCACTCTCCTCCCCTCAGAAGGAGAAGGGATTCAGGGAACCCCCAGCAGGGGGGACTGGGACGGACGGTGGGCAGCAGTGGGAGCAGGAGCCACACTTTACAATGTGGAGAGCCGCATGAGGCTCAAGAGCCACGGGTTGGCCACCACTGCTGTAGAGGAAGACAGCATTGAATAGGGTCCGGCGGCCATCTCCCCCGACGGTAGATGCTCGCCGGTGATTGAATATCCCCCTATGTCTTTCTGTATATAGAGTTAATATGTCAGTAATCATTTAAACTACTAGTATAGGGAACTCATGCAAGGAGGGGGGCCATATAAACTCCACACAGAAAAGAGTGGGGGGTGGTCACACCTCAATGCTGTAAGGCAATAATACTAATCCACCTGTACCTGATACATAATCTGAAATACATTGTTATTTTTCTTTGCAAAATTAAAATTTTTGGTAAAACATGCGCTAATTTCTGTACATAGTCTAAGGGCATGATGTACATCCTGTCACATGTGCAATGATACTGATGGCAAATATATGACAATATGAAAATGATGGCATTACCCTCCATAATGAAGCCCAGAAGTACATATAGGAATTGCAGCAAAAGTCCCAAAACACGCTTTTTGTGACATTTCCCCTTGGAAACATTTCAATATATTAAGGCCTTTATTCTGGTTGAGTCCCCTAGTCATCGCCTGCTGCTCGCTGGTGCACCCCCACCTCTTTGCACGGCAGTTTCGCCAGCATGGCAGCATATGTTGAAACACCCACATCATTCAATGGTCGTCATTGAATGATTTGGAGAGTGAACGCATATCTAAGTAATTCTAAGATCACTTCGATTTGCGTGCACCCTCAACAGGTAATGGGTGGGCAGCTGACATCTGATGATTTTAGCTGCCCACCCCCCGCCACACCCACGTAACCGGGCGATTTCCAATTTGAACGCCCAGCATTTTTATGGAATTGCCCATGAAACACTGAGCGTTCCCATGGGTGAATCCCCTGGGCCACACCCCCGCCTACAGTCTTGGGTTAATGCGCTCAGTCTGTTCGCCGTGTTTGCACGCACCTGGTGTAGAAATGCGCATTTCAAAAACATTGCGCTCGCATGCGAGTGTGTCAATCAGAATAACCCCTATGTTCTGTAGCTACAAGGCCACGCCCCTTTAAGTTGAATGTATGTTAATGGCCAGGGGCCTGATTCACAGCTGCACCCAATGTCAGTGTTGGACACACTGGTAGTTGGAGTCTCTGTACACAAAGTGAGTCATTACCATATTTCCGTGGGTATGGATAGTAGGTCAACAGTCAATACTATATGTCAATGCCGACATGATTTTTTTACTTTTTTGGTGTCTGTGTCGACACCTGAGCACGCGGACACACTGACATTGCTCACGTCACTCGCCATGCTTTGGTCTCTGCTACCACTGCGTTTGGCAGACTTTACCATTCCCAAGTAGTGTCCGCGTGGATGGGAAAGTCTGAAAAAAGTCGTGTCCCCCCCCCCCCCAAAAAAAAAATTGTGAAAAATGATGTTGTCCTGTTCATGTCTGGACCATTGCCATGTCGATCTTTTGTCAATGCCGACCTTGTGCACATTGACCTTTTTGTCAGTCGACACACACGCGCGTGTCAGTCACTCGGCGGCGGGGAGGGGAAACCCTGCCCGTCTCCTCTTCAGGGAGACGGGCATGGTTGGGTGGGGTGCGTGGAGGCCGCAGGGACCGGCCTAGAGACGGGGAGGTGGGAGAGAGCTCCGTCGGAATGGAGCATGCCAGTGTCTCGTGCGTGCCCCATTCCGGCAGATAGCGGGGGGCTGGTGGAGGCTTGCAGCTGGACAATTCTATCGGCAGCCCCCGGCTGAATGAGAGGGATTCCATCTTCATACATCGGAAAGCAAACTGGTCCAAGAGTTCACTAAGGTTGATGTTTTAGTGCGCCTCGCCATGACAACACAACTGCGGCAGTCATGTAGAGTAGCCACTCAGAGAGCAGAGAGCACTTGAGCTAAGCCACGTTCAAGGCGGTCATAAACCTGAGCTCTCAATTACATTTACTGTTCAATAGAGAAATTCCCTGAATACAGTATAACAGGTCAAATGGAGTTTTACAACAAGCTCATTGAAACCCAATAGTTTGTAAAAACATTCAGAATGCCTTGTAGCACAGGACTAATTTAATATTCTGCCATTTAAAAGCATTAGCTAATGTAGGAAATGTTTCCTTTGCTCCAGCAAGCTACTTACGTTTCAGTCTCCTTTAGATACAGTCATGTTAGCCACTCTTACAGAGGAAGACATTGCTTTAAAAACCATGTCAAAGTATTAGTAAATATTTTCTATGAATCTTCCTTTGCCGGCTGCTACAATATTTATTTTGCTGGCCTGTTGGATGAGGGTCAAGGCTCTACGGTTCTTGCATTAAAACGGAAACTCTACAGTAGAAGTTTCTTTTATTTAACTAGAATATGAAGTACCTTTAAAGTATGAACTGATAAAGATTGTTCTTAGCTGCCTTTCCTCGCAAGTCATTGGGCAAGATTTAGTGCGATTTTTTTCAAATGTGCGATTTTGCTCAAAATCGCACTATATAGAATTTTTTAGAAATCGCATTTTTGCTGTGAATTCGCAAATTTAATGAGACGGCAAAAAAACTCCTGAGCATAACCAGCCCCGGGCTCATTGAGCCGGACCTGGTTCCAGAAAAAAGGGGGACAAAAAGCGTAGGGGTACCCCGTATTTCTGAAACCAGCCCCGGACTCTTTGAGGACAGCACTATAGAGGCTGTTAGCAGCGCCGGAGAAAGCCAGCTCACCCCGCTGTCAGTGCGGGGTGAGCTGGCTCTGCAGCACAGAGACCAGCACTGGACTCTGGATTGGTAAGTATTTTGGTGTAAAATTGAGGTGTGTGTTTGTGTGTGTAAAAAACTTTTCAGTGTGTGTGTCTTTTATTTTAACATTCTTTTCACAGGTAGGCTACAAGTCCCAGCAGGCCCGTTAATGCCCCGCATGCTGGGACTTGTGGTTCTCCAAGTCCCAGCATGCGGGGGAGGTCTGCTTGCACTTCTCCTGCATAAAGCGATGTTAGGAATGTGTGAATTAACCCTATCAGGCCGGCGTCCAATGGCCAGGGATGCCGGTGACAGCCCCGGGCTTAAGCACTCGACGGGTGAAGCCTGGGGGGGGGACCCCTTTATTGGGGGGTCCCCACTCCCCCAGGTACCCTGTCCAAGGCTGACCAGCCACGGCCGGGGGACCTTATATAAAAAGTGTCCCCCGGCTGTGGCATGACACCGCGGGCTGTTGGAGCCCGGTGCTGGTTTCAAAATACGGGCGACCCCCAGATTTTTTGTCCCCCGTATTTTTGGAACCAGGACCGGTCCAAGAGTCCGGGGCTGGTTTCAGAAATACGGGGGACCCCTACGCTTTTTATCCCCCGTATTTTTGGAACCAGGTCTGGCTCAATGAGTCCAGGGCTGGTTATGCTCAGGAGGGAGAACTCCACGCCATTTATTTTTTATTTTTACTTTTACACATATTTTAACACAGAACCATACACAGATCTCAATGATCTGTGCATGGTTCTGACAACTTCGCCAGTCAGAACCTGGTCAATTTTTTTGGTGATTTCCAAATTCGCACCCCATTAAATGGCGATTTCTATATTTTTCAATGGGAAAACATCTGGATGCGAATTGAGAAATCGCCACTTTTGAATGTGCGATGTCATGGTAAAAAGTGTGATTTTTGCCGCAATTCGCATCCCATTAAGTTGTCGATTTATGAAAAAAGTGCGAATTCGGCCGTTTTTGCAGAAAAAAATTGCCCCAAAATGTCACCCAATGTATGACATGTGATTCAGTCGCCGGGGAGCAGCCGGTGCATTGCATCGCACTAATGTTTTTCTTGAGGTCCCAGTGGGAAATTTACTAAGCAGATGTGAAATCCTGGCTCAATTGCTCAGTCGGATTGCGGAAGTTCCAACGCTCTTAAAAATCAGGTCCCTCCAATTTATTTTTGTGAGTGTGATGGGATATCGTCGCTAAGTGGAAACTTCTGTATGAAGGTTGACATACATTTGGATCGACGGGGCTTAGGTGGACACATGAAATTGGTCGACATACCTAAGGTTGACATCAGCATTAAGGTCAACAGTCAAAATGTTGACATGAGTTTTTCACGTTCTTTTGAGCGGACTAGGGCATGGAGGGATAATATAATAATAGTATACCTGGTACTTGTTTCCTAGAACGGCCACAATCGGGGGTAATCGTGTACCTTAACTTAAGGTACACGATCACCCCCGATGGACCAGATTTCCTTTGAAATCAGGTCCATTTTGCCGGCAAAGGCAAAATCGGGTCCATCGCGTCGTCGGGTGCATTAACATGGCCCCCGACGCGACCGACGCGATGGACCCGATTTTGCCATAGGGTTCAATGTTAAAATATTTTTAACACTGTAATCGGGGAAAAAATGGGAAATGGGCCAATATGGGCCATTTCTCATTGTATATGCCCCCCCCCCCCCATTGTGAACATCACCCCACGATTGACGCGAACCCGAAGCGTGGCGAGCGTAGCGAGCCCGCGAGGGGTGGCGGTACGCGGCCTCCGACCTTTTCATACCCCCACTATCCACGTCGGCGTGGAGTTGAGAATATAAAGTGTGTCGAGCGCAGCGAGCCACCGAGCCCGAAGCATGGCGAGCGCAGCGAGCCCCGCGAGGGGACGCGTATACCTGCGCTCGCCACGCTTCGGGCTCAGTGGCTCGCTGCGCTCGCCACACTTTATATTCTCAACTCCACGCCGACGTGGATAGTAGGGGTATGAAAAGGTCAGAGGACGCGTACCGCCGCCCCTCGCGGGCTCGCTGCGCTTCGGGTTGGCGTCAATCGTGGGGTGCCGTTGAGGGGGTTTAAATTGGGGTCTGGGGAGAAATTTACATTGAATCCCAGGGACCCTATTCACATTTCAATCAATGTAAAAATCAGGACCATAGCGTTGGACGCATCGCATGCGATTTGGTCGCATGCGATCGATGCGATGCGACCAACCCGATCAATATCGGTGTGGCCGTTCTAGGAAACAAGTACCGTATACCTTACCTAAAGCATGACAAGGGCAGCCAGCCACGCCAGGGGATATGGTACACTGATACGCTGTCCATGTTGACCTATGTCTAAATTCGGACAACATTTTTGTAAAAACTCATTTTTGTAAAAACTTTAGTCGTTGACCTAATGTGTGTCAACCGTCATGGTGTCGACCCTATGACCCATAACCAGTGTGACTGGCAGTGAACACTAACAGGACTCTTAGAATCAAGAGTAATCTTTTGTCACCAATCAGAGGGCAGATGTAATGGCGTCCGAGTTCGCCAGAGGTGCGAGATCCCGGGAAAACTTGGATTTTTTTATTGCAGCAATAAAGTTTTTGCTTTGTGAATAATTGCCCCTTTAAGAACAAATGCCCATCAAACTCAGACACTATTACATATTCCCCTTGGCTTTTGCTAACAGTGATGGCTAACCTCGACACTCCAGCTGTTGTTGAACTACACATCCCAGAACTCCTCTGCATCAGTTTTGGCATGGACAAAAAGCAAAATTGTAACAGGGCATGCTGGGATGTGTAGTTCACCAACAGATGGAGTGTCAAGGTCAGCCATCACTGCTACAGTACATGGACTGAAGAGAAACTACCATTGGTCCTCTTTACCTTCTTCAAAACCTCCCAACATTCCTTAAAGCTGTAGTCAGGACCCCTGCAAAGCCGTGGTGGCATTAGGTGTGGCCTAATCAAAGGGGACATGGCTTTGCATTCCAATTTCAACACAATGGGGGAATGGACAGAACTTTGCAATCTGCTGGCCCTGCCCCCAGCCCACTGTCTCCTTTAAATAGAAGATGTGCGCATACACACGGCATCTCTTCATTACTGTTCTTTGGGAGGTACAGTATGCTATTTTCTACGTTATAAAGATGGTGAATAAGGAGTCTGGGTGTGTTCTGTAATGAGCTGCGTACTTGTGGTTCTCCGCTGGTCTAAAAACCGCTGCAATGTTAATCCATTCTCATTGGTATTTTCCGTTTAATAGCAAACTTTGGGCCTAATTCTGTAGTGACCAGAATGAAGCGAATGAGGCCCTGTTCCGATGTTTGGGGGTCCACGCTTCCCATTGTACTTGGAACAGCGGATTTCCTGATGCCTCTAAACACGAGCAGTGAGTAATAAGATAAGTTACCCAGTATAGAGCAGAAAGGATTATTATTGTAAAGATACATGGGGTCAATGCTATTGGCTGTGATGAATTCGGGGTAGCCAGCAATTTTCAGCAGAATTCAGGCTGAAACCAGCCAGTGAAGGGGGCGAGACCAAGGCCCTTATTCAGATCTGAGCGCAGTACAAATTTGTTCTCAAAATGGGAAAAACTATGTGCACTGCAGGGGGGGGGGGGCAGATGTAACATGTGCAGAGAGAGTTAAATTTGGGTGGGGTGTGTTGAAACTGAAATCTAAATTGCAGTGTAAAAATAATGCAGCCAGTATTTACCCTGCACAGAAACAAAATAGCTCACACAAATCTAACTGTCTCTGCACATGTTACATCTGCCCCACCTGCAGTGCACATGGTTTTGCCCATTTTGAGAACAAATTTGGGTAATTATGTATTATCTGGGCTCCCATGTAAAAATGCACCCCATTTTTTCATACCCCTACTATCCAACTACGCATGGAGTTGATTTCATATAGTGTGGCGAGCGCAGCGAGCCACCGTGCCCGAAGCGTGGCGAGTGCAGCGAGCCCCATGAGGGGACACGGTCTCATAAGAAAAACGGGAGCCCAGATATTACATAAGTACCCAAATTTGTACTACGATCAGATCTGAATAAGGGCCCAAGTGCCAATGCTGGCATTTAAAGTCCATGGTAATGGCACCTGGCACCCTTCACATCTAATTGGATCTAGCCCCATAATATCATTAACACTAGGATAGAGAGAACCTGCACCATTTCTTTGGATCCTGAAGAAAATTTCTGCAGGATAAATTTACAAAAAGATAACCATGAAGTGAATTGGAGAAAATGGAGGTTATTCTGTTGTTATTCTGGGGTTATTCTGGCGAGTCCACCAAACCCAACCTTGCGAATGGTGGCCTGGCCGCCAGAGGGTGATTCCCTTGCAGGGCCTGCGAATGGATGTAATACAGTAACATCCATTTGGAGTTGGCAAAGACAAGGAGGAGGAGCTGAATGAAAAAATGGATGCTCAATGTAGGCAGGTCACAGAGTAGTATCTGGCAATGCTCTAAACAGCATACAGTGCAAAGAAAAAAGGTTCAAGATGGAATTGTCCATGGGACCTCCCTCCCACCCTTATATTTTACGAAACAGGACATATACACACTTTATCAAACTAATCATTTCAGCAACAAGGTCTGCTACACGACTGTGGATGAAATGATCAGTTTGTTTGGGCCAAACTGTCTCTTTTTTCCTGCCAGTACAGGTAAGGACTGTCTGACATGTCTACTTGGATGCTGTCACCAATGTAATCCTCCACCATTCTTTCAATTGTAACAGAATCATGCAGTGACAGTAGACATGTTAGTTATTGTAGGAAGCTCCTTTAATCTAGACCAGATGTCCAAACTTGCTCCTGACTGCCCTTCATCACCACCAGCAGAAAATGAAGGAGGAGCTGTTGCCATGTCAAGTTCCGATTTAACTGACAATTTTCTGACCAGCAGGTCTGCACCTCTGCAAACTTGTGTCCACCGGAAAGAGAGATAGGCTTTAAACCTAGGCTCGAATGCGATGGCCAAAATATAGTGTTCTGATTTTAACAGATTGACCTTACATTCTGGGAAAGCAAATTAAACGCTCTATTTACAAGTTCCACATACTAAGCGGAGTCGCCACGCTTTAGCTCCTCCTTCACTTTCTCCAGCTGCTTCTGCAAAAGCCTGATTAGTTAAATGACCTGACTCAAGCTGGCAGTGTCTGAACTGACTTCATGTGTGGCAAGTTCGAAGGGTTATAGAACCTTGCACAACACTAAAATCATTCTCTACTGCACTTGAGTCAGGTGCATTCCCCCTCTTTTGCCTATGTCATAGGTGGATTTGTAGGCTTGAATGGCTGTTTGCTGCTCCTCCATCTCTGAAGTATATAGAGGGTAGAATTCCACCTCATTACCTCTTGCTTCAGGTGATGGCAGGGCAGGTTCAAGAGGGTTTGCTTGTGCTCCAGTCTTCAACACGCAGTCGCTGAATGTCGAAATATTCCTGGCCACCGACAGCATCTTCTACAGTCAATTCCCAGGAGAGTCTAAGTCTGGTAAGCCCATGCGGGATGACGTCCCTGAGTTTCTCTAAGAGGTTCTCAGTGGTGGGCCTCTTACGGAAACCAGTGATACACAGTGCCTAGGAATGAGTTGGCATTTGTGAGATGCTGCTACTGGTGCCGCTGCTGTTGCTGCTGCAGAAGGCAATACATCTACCCAGTGGGCTGGTATGTTGTCCTTAGTTGGCCCTGTTCCACTAGTCCACATGTCTGTTTTTGAGGACATTAACCCCTTCCCGACATTTGACGTACATTTACGTCATGGTCGGGATGTACTTCCCGACACATGGCATAAATGTACGTCATGACTTGTAACTGTCACCGCGTCTAGAGACGCGGTGACAGAGGGACGATGTCTGCTGTCCCTGACAGCAGACATCTTCCCTCATTGCCCAGGGGGGGCAGCGATGCCCCCCGCCATGGGCGATCGCTGCGATTGGCTGTTCAAACGTGAACAGCCAAAAGCAGCGTTTACTGTGTGATGTGTAAAATTTAGACTCTGCTGCCCCCTAGCGTCCAAAAAAAATAAAAGAAAGTTGAAATAATGATGTAATAATAAAGTTTAGATATGGTCTATGTTAGTTATTAACTATTTTGAGTGGTATGATTATTTGTCTCACAAGCAGAAAATTTTACATTTTGCAAATAGCAAAATGTTCAATTTTTTTACGACATTTTGGTATTTTTCACAAAAAAAAAAACTGTATCGACCAAAATTTACCACTAATTTAAAGTACAATGTGTCACGAGAAAACAATCTCAAAATCACTGGGATAAGTAAAAGTAAAAAAAAGTTATCCCCACTTAAGTGATACATGTCAGATTTGAAAAAAAGGCCTCTGTCAGGAAGGCAAAAACATGCTGCGTCGGTAAGGGGTTAAGGACTACTTGTCCCTGTACAGCTTGGGAAATGCTTTCTAATGAAGTACTGTAGAATCAAGATGGGTTTTGATAACAGGGACACAGAATGTCCATCAACTGTTTAACTTCAACTTCGTTGATGTCAGATACTGGGTGCACGTCTAACACCAGCATAGTTGTTATGGCCTGAGTAATCCGCTGTGGAGTCCGCTGCTGTCACACTTCATCTTCCTCACAAAGGGCTGTTGGACAGTCAATTGCCTAGTTAAAGTAGTAGAAGTGGTCTTCATACTTCCTCTCTGGGATGACAGTATGACAGTCCAACTTCTGTAGTAGCGTTGGAGTAGTATGCAGGGAACCTCCAGAGGAATCCCGGCTAGGATAGGAGTCTGTCACGCCATTGACATGGCCTGCAGGACTACTTCCGATCCTGATCGAGGAGGATCCGATGATGAGGGAGCCGGTGGTGTGGATTGTAGGCGCTTGGATTCAACTGGTAAAAGCGATTTTGATGTCACTGGATTGCATACACTCTTAGACAAAGAATATGCTGCAGGAGACATACAAGGGAAGATGTTGCTAGGTAATCGGGGTTTTATTGTGTTTTTGGAGTAGAGCTAACAAGAGCCTCTCCTAGACACAATACCTGGCGCTCGGTATTTTGATCAAATTTAAATATTGTAAATAAATAAATAAATGAATAGATATGGTAGCTGCTGCAAACACTTCTGCGGGTCCGCCTAGACTCACATTGAAAGAAAATTTAAAGGGAGGGAAATTGAAGTATGTTTGCGCTGCTTGATAGTAATGCTATAAACACACCGTATGGTTGGAAAAATTTAATGATTGACACACTGTTGCAAATATATGCTTTATATAAATATAAATATAGGCATGGAAATACACAGTTAATACATCTGAAAATAAAAACACTTAAATAAAAACAAATCTCATATATAAGACAGATCAATGTTAAATTGAAGTCCCAGTATCATGGGCTGTATTGATTTAGGACATTCAGCAATCCTCCATTTATAAGTGAAACTTTATAGGGATATGCAAATAATTGTAATTGGTGGTACCGGTAAATAAAGTCCAGTTTGTGCACACAGAATTATGAGGTGATAGAGAAATAATGGGTTTTCAACTGTCCAATAATGTAGTAGAAATAGCACAGAAAAATAATTTTTGTAGTCACCAGTTTGTATAGTAAATGCTCACCCTTCTGGAGTTACAATCTCTTCGTGCTGAATCACGTATATGTACCGGCAAATCGTCCCAGTTGTTTTTGCGGGGTGATGTTAGATCTTTAGGGACCTGGTATTCGCCCTTCTCGGCAGCGGTCCTGTGGTCAGCGACGGAGTCACCGTCCTGGCCGCAGTGGCACACGAGGTGGACCCGCGATGTAAGCGGTCTTTTGCCCAAATGGGGAGCCGGATGATGAATTCCCGCTGTAGTGGAATAAGCGGTCGGTGAAAAACAGCTGATGGCCGGCAGCGTGGAAGCTGCACTTCAGCTGTAATTCAGGCTGGAGGGTGAGCGAAAAGCTGGAGGGTGTCTCTGTGCTGAGATTCGGTTCATGGTCAGCGTGGTAGCTGATTACCGGCAGCGTGGGGTAAGCTGCGCTTCAGCTGTAGATTTGGAGGTTTCGCTGAATGGAGTTTCCAGTTCAAACAGAGTGATGACATCAACGCGTTTCGTCCCCGGGGTAATTAGGGAACTTTCTCAAGAAAGTGCTGGTGCTACACGAAACGTGACACTGATGTACTTCTACAGTGACATCCTCAATCTCCATGTCAGCAACTGGACTGGTGGTGCTACTCCCAGCACTTGCAGAGGGTGTGCAAACGGTGGAAGGAGCTTCTCTTCCCGTACAGTGTTTGGAAGGTTAGGCCTAGAAATTGAGACACTTGGACTCTTCTTGGGAGAGAGTCAAGAGAGAGTAGGGCTTCCATTTTCATAGAAGCTGACCCACCAGTCATGAACATAGGGGGTTATTCTGGTTGACTTGCAGGGATGCGAATTTGCACCCTTGCAAGTCCACCAGAACCCGCCTTGTGAATGGTGCCCCCCCCCCTTCGCAGGCCATGCATGTTCACATGGCCTGTGAATAGAATGTCTCTGACCATTGATGGATGTGGTACATGCACGCATATATAAAGTGATTCTCAGATCACTTATATATGCATGCACATTTGGGAGGAACTTAGTGGGCAGCTAACATCCGGTGATGTCAGTTGCCTGAACCCAGTGCCCACATCACCCGGCGATTTCCATATAAACACCCAGTGTTTTCATGGGCGAGTA